>NC_141695.1:1265977669-1266577669 GCF_964263255.1 Lissotriton vulgaris
TGCTACTATTGGTTTACCAAGGAGGCCAAAAATCTGAAATCATTCACTGGGTGTGTTTGAGTTATTCCATTCCACCTTTGATGCATTGTAATAGTTTTGCATTGTGCATTTTTTTAGCTTTTTGTGTGTTATTTTCTTTAGTGTTCTGATTTTATTTTTTTGCTGGTTCTACTCGTGATTTAAAGAATTGGTTTCTCCTGGCCTGCAAGTTGTAGGAGTTGCTGAAGTATGTAGCTATCCAATTTGAAAATTTTATTTTCTGCAGGAAAATCTGGTATACAATATTTGTTCCCTTTCTGAACATGTTTTCCTTGAACCAGTTGTCCTAGAAATAGTGGCAATTTGATTTTAACATTAAAGCTTCACCTTTGGTTTAAAGTATGCCCAAGACAATACTTGTGGTACAAAAGGGGGTGGTTATGGACGCAGCATCTGAATCAATCAAACACTCACACCCAGTCAAAAGATCTGGGTTTAATCCATCACCGTTCTTTAGCCCACTCTGCCACCCCAGTTCAGACATGCTATATGCAAATCAGTCTGACCCTGTGCCTCATGGGAACAGTCCAGCCCGAACTGCCAAGCCATGTCTTCCCTGGACCGGAAACAAGGTTCCGAGGACCGGTTTCCGGCATTCCAGCAGTCTTCAGCCTGGCTTGCTTGAATCCAGTGGCAAAGTGAGCAAGGGACTCACGTCTGAGCATACCCTGCCACACTTATGGCGGCCAAAAGCGGTACAAAAGGGGGTGGTGATGGACGGAGCATCTGAATCAATGGTATCTGTCCATGTGTATCTGATTTGGATGGACAGTGCAGACCAACCACTCAGAAACCGCAAGGACGCTTCAGTGCAAATTCTGGTCATAGATTCACCAGTTGTCAGTGACCCAAATTGGAGCAAGTAATATTTGATTTATCAGGTTTGAAGAGGTGGGAAGCTACAAAAAGGGTACTCTCAGCATCCCCGAATTCAAACCAATGTAGGCAATCAATATGGGTTAACCTTATCTGTTATGACTCTTCTTTTATAAAGGATGATTCATTGGATCCTGGCATATCTTAGATATTTTTATAAGGTCCTCTCCCACAGGTGCCATTTTTGGCATGCTTCCTCATTGGATCCTCACCCACTGTGCCTAGTGTGAGTGGGTGGGCTCGACGCAATTTGTAAGCAGAGCACTTTACTAAGAGGAAGAGATTTATGTTAGATTAAAATAGAAGAGGATCCAGAAAGCAATTTTAATCTTGAGGTCCGTTGGCAAGGTTAAAAGCAGAATGATGTAACTGGGTTAATGGCTCAAAACATCTGTGGGTCGACATGTTTCAGCCGTTTAATATGTATGAACATGTCAGCAGTCTTTCTTCAGGACCTATATAAATATAAACCCTGCAATAGATCACTCGGTTGTACCATTTTCTTCAATGAATTGGTGGTGTGACTAGCACATATATGATGAAGCATGCAATGGGAATGATCACTGATTAACATTTTTATGCCTTACTACCCCTCATTATATAGCTTCAATTTCCCGTGGTTGAGTGCACGAACAATAATTTGGTCTAATTCTTATGTGTTGGCTTAGCATTTATAAATATTGTTCTTTGTATCCTTTTTACCCTGTCTTCACATTGCAGTGTGGTAGTTCTGTGTGGAATGTTTTCTTAAACTAAGATATTGTGATTTTTAGTGTTTTGGCAATACTGTGCTTTATCATACATAAAGGATATCTGCGAATATATATATATATATATATATATATATATATATATATATATATATATATATATATATATATATATATATATATATATATATATATATATATATATATATATATATATATATATATATATATATATATATAGTGCTTGATTGATAGAAACACAGAAAAATGTATTTCAATTTACACTGATCCCCTAAGCCCTTCTTACAAAAAGGCATTCTTTGTGTTAAAACTTTGAGTTTTTTTCTCTTTATACTCGGGAGGGAACACCTGCATATGCAGCCTGATTTACACACTATTTTCTATTCTTCAATATATTTTTTGTTAATGTTGACTCTTCCTTTTCTGCCTTATAAATCCTATGCCACAGACAAATGTAAGGACCAAACAGTTCAATAAATAAGAGGCCACCGTCCAGTCTGCATTCTTTATTCCTGCTATTCTCTTAAATCTTGAAGTTTACAAATGTTGGTACCGTTTTGTACCATTGTTTGCTTTTGTCTTGTTAGTGCTTTAATGTTGTGCACTCTATTGGGGAGAAGGGGGCAGTAGCTTAACTTTTCATGCATTTTATCGAGACTGGTAGGCCACACTCTACCTGCTCAGTCGTTTGTGTCATTGTGGTTCCATTTGCTGCGGTTTTTATTATGTAGATATTAATTTATCACTATATTAATTTATACGCTGTTATTCAGTTGTATGCATGATACATTAATTTATTTTTTTGTTACGATGTTGTCTGACATAATTAAAGATGTTTTTGATTCTATAATAAGATACGTCCTGCACACTCCTGTTGCAGTGATATTATTAGTGCGTGTGAATGAATGTGGTTTATAGTGTATGTTCTTTAGGTAGTCAACATTAAACATCTCTTGCATTACCTTTAACATCCTTTCCAATGTTTCCCACTACTTAATTATGTTGCTGTGTGGGAGCTTCTTCCAAGACCACCAGCCTTGAACAGTTCTACTAGCTGTTGTGTGCCATTGCTTAGTAACTCATTACAATGAGGTCGTCCTACATTTACAATATTTATTTGTGCTTTTTATTGGGATTCTGTTTTAATTATTTCTCGAACATGTTCAGATACTTTTAGCCTTTAACTCTTTCTGGGATCCCCAATATCATTTAATAGACATTTTTAGCCTTATTGACATAATGGTAGTTTTCCTTTAGTTATTCGTACACCATTCTTCTTTGGCTATATCTGCTAATCTTCATAGGCAACTCTGTGTATTATTGCTCACTCGCTATTTCATCGCCAAACCAGAAAACCAAACATTTTTAGGGAAGGAAGTACTATAAGTTAATAGGTGTGCTCCAAGATTGCTATGGTTTAATCTAAAGTGGAAAGACATGAATACTGTATTTTTATTTAGCTATTTTGGCACTTTAAAATCTCTAAGGTTTTACATCCTGCTCTTGGAGTTGGTATGCTAGCCTTTACGTTTCTTAAGGTATCAGATTTTCTGTGCAATTTCTTATGATTTGGAATTTACTGCCCTTAGCAGTTCGCAGTCTAAGTTCAGAAATTAACTTAGGACCTGGCTTTTCAGGCGAGCTCACCAGCTCACTTAATTTGTATTTTGGCTTATGGTTTTGCTTTACAACTTTGCTGCCCCTCAGTACCACGAAACCTTACGGTGAACTTGCAATTTACAAATTCCATTTTAAATAAGATCCCTTGATCTACGTAATAGAAAGCAACTTTAAAAGATTGTTTTATAGAATATTATGCCAAATCCGTCTACTTAACATGTCAGTTCATGGGTTAAAGTACTTCTTTCTAATTCAAGAGGTATTTTGACTGCAAACCTTCCCCATACCCAGCAAGTACTAATTTCAAGAATCTTCCCTGTGCATCTAAGCGCACAGTCAGTTGATTTTTGAGTAGAGTGTATTTACCTCTGCCCTAATGATCCTGGGATTGTTTTTTTAATTTTAAATCTCCTATGGATAAGGATTCACCAGTACTGTCCACCATAGAGGGACTGATTTACATGATGATGATAAAGGTTGGGGTGCCGTATTTGTTATTGGTGAAGATATACACAGAGTGTTTCAGCTCAATACCAGTGGAACGAAAGATGCAATGACATTTTGTCCAAATCTGATTCTGGTCACAGTTTTACTGCTGGCTTCTCCGAGACCCCGAGTGTGAACTGGTAGAATAGGTGGATTCTTTGGTATATTTGGTGTAGCTGCCCCATATCTAGGAAACACAAGTACTAATAACTTTGTACAGAGACTCCTGAAATGGCAGCCTCCGCATCCCAATTATTTTCCAGAATAACCTATATAGAGCTTGGGATGTATATTCAGGGAAGAACTTCCCTCTGGGCTACGTTTATATTTTTGCTGGCAATGAAAAAGTTGTTCAGTACCCATTTGCTGTTTAGTGATTTCTCACTAAGTTTGCTATCCCTTTTTTAGGTTTCGCCTATTATCATTCGCTTGCGAATGTAATAGGCGAAAATTCAAGTGCTCAATCGACTTGTGAAACCACTGCGGTTTTCTCACAGTGCATGTGAGTCACGTGACCACAAAAGCGGGTCACGTGATCACACAAGCACGCGCATCTCCCTATTCCGCCTGCCAGACTTCTCCTCCCCTCGCTCGCATTCCCGCCCCCCCCAACAGGCTCTCCCGCCCCCATCCGGCTTCCCTCCGGCCTCTCTCCAAGCGCATCGCGTTTTCGCACACAGGCATTCCGCCTGCCGCACTTCTCCTCCCTCGCATTCCCGCCCCCCACCAGGCTCTCCCGCCCCCCACCCGGCTTCCCTCCGGCCTCTCTCCAGGCCATGTTCCCTCCCCTGCCAGAGTCCACCCCGCCCCTAATTTATCTCTCACATCAAAGCCCCCAGGACCCCCTCCCCCGCTCCTGATCATCTCAGACCCCCACCAACCCCCCCGTCATCCACATCCTCGCGTTGCAGCTCTCTCGTCCCAGCCTGCTTGCCCTCTCCTTCGGTCCTTGCAGACCCCCTTACTGTCCGCCACATCCCCTCACCCCGACCACCACAGAACTCCGCCGTTTCTTCATGGACCCTTCAAAACACCAGATGCCATCGCCCTATTTTTTTTTTTTTTAAGACCAATGGTCCCAAACTGTATTTAGTTTCACATATAAGAAGGCAAGTATTCATACAATGACATGGAAAGGAAAAATTACCACAAACGGTACCCAGCAAGTAGCACATCTTGACATGTCAATTATACATGAGTGAAAATAAACAGTAGCCAGGGGAGATGCATTAGTTCGTAAGTGGCAGTGCCAGGATGTCTCGGGCCGTAGTGCTCGTGGCCCGCAGCGCCGCAGAAGGACCAAGGTGGTCATGTAATCCAGCAACCAATTGTCTTGAGTCGCGTACCCTGGTTGGCACAGTAGCAGTCAAAGGCAGGATCATATCCCACATGGCCATACGGGTCGCTGGGTTTCAGTCTCTTGCTCCCGGCAGTGACCAACAGGCATTGTGTATAAAGTAAACGGGGAGGGGAAATCTAGTATCATCTTGAGTACATCAGAAACATTCTCTTTGCCACCCAAGAGACATAACTGGGAATGAAAAGAAGGGGGGGAGGGAGAAACATTTCAACAACTGTTGGATTAGTGTATGCGTGTACAATAGTGTATCTGGGGTCCTAGCTGTGTATGGCGCACCCTATGTGGGCCGTGTGAGAGTGTGGACGGCTCAGAATGTAGTGTTGCTGCGGCTGCAGGTCGGGGAGGGGGGGAAGTAGGGGCGGGGGGGGGGCAATAGGGGACACATCCCGGTGGGCAAGACCCCGTCTGTCGGGGGAGGGGGCGGGGACGGAGGAGAGGGGGAGCTCGCGCCACGCCTGGACAGTAGTCTACTGGGTCCCCACTATTCCGTGTCGGGCGGTCACACTATACCGGCCTGGGTGCACGCCCGGTGGAACGCGGTTAGGGTGGCGTCCCAGTCTTGGGCGATCGGGTACTTCCGTAGGCCCGCGGTCTCCTCCCTGTGTAGAGACACACTCTCCGCGCAAGCCCAGTTGCCAAGAGAATGACGCCAGTCAGCAGGGCGCGGTGGGCTGGCACTCTTCCATCGTTTCGTGATGAGACGCTTGGCCGTAATGAGGCCTAAGTCCCAAAAACGCGCCCGTAGCTTGGTCTGTTTGGTCCTTTTGTAGAGTCCCAGCAGACATGTTTCCCACGTCTTGGGGAGGGTGTCGCCTATGGCCGCCGTCAATGCGTCTGTGACCGCCGACCAGTACATGGTGAGGTGGGCGCAACTCCAGAGTGCGTGTAGGAGATCTGAATCCAGGAGACCACATCTGGGACACGCCGACGATGCAAGTCCAAAGTAGCGATTCAGTTTGTCTGGGGACAAATACGCGCGGTGAATGATGTAATATTGGATGGTCTTGAATCGCACGTTGCGAGGGATGTTTCTGGCGCCCGCTAATACCGCGGCCCATTGTTTGTCCGTCCAGGCGCTACCCCGGTCGGTCGTCCACTTCTCCCTCAGTCTTTGGGAGGAGAATTGTGTATGGCTGTGTAGTGCTTGTGCTAACCAATGCACTATATGGGAGCCATCGCCCATCACTGGATAAGCAGATGGGTGGGCGGTTCGTGGCCCATGTCACCCCATGTCTTCGCGAGCTCACGGAGTAGTCTGGCGTGTGTCAGAAACTGGCCCACTGGTAGACCAGTATCTGCGGTCAAGGTCTCGAAGGGCAACAGCTCTCCGTCGCAATACAGGCCGCCCAGTTTGTCCAAGTCCGCCGCAGTCCAACTGCGTAGCTCGGTCGAGGACAGTATGCCAGTGCCCAGGGGAGTCCCTAGCAGAGGCAGGTTCGGGGCATAGGGTACCGTAGGTTTGGTGAGTCTGAGGCTCCGCATAAAGCACTGTTTCGCGACTGCCACATGGATCTGAGTGGGGGGTCGGCCCCGCGTCAGGGGGTGGAAGAGTGTCAGCACCCATACGGGGGACAGGGTAGTGTCAGCTGTGGCCGTGTCCGTCAGGTTCTTGCCGCTCAGCCAGTAAGTGACCCATTGTAGCTGGGCTGCTAAGTAATATAGCTCCTGATTGGGAACCGCCAGGCCTCCAGCGTCCGTGGCCACGTAGAGGGTCTTCAATGCTACCCGGGGTCGCCCTTTATTCCAGATGAGGCGCCTGGTGAGGGCCTCCAACCCCTTGAATATGCTCGCCGGTACATACACTGGTAGGTTAGTATAATAATAGAGGAGCCGGGGGAGCATTATCATCTTGGTTAGCGCCACTCTGGCCGGCACATTCAGTGGGAGGGAGTTCCAGAACGTGACCTGGGCCGAGAGCGAGGATATGGCTCTCGCTAGATTGCCCTCCAGGAGATCTACAGGGTCCAGGTATAGGAGGATCCCTAGGTATCTGAATACCGTCGGGTGCCATCGGAGCGTCTCTCCCATCATGCGCACTTCGCATTGTGGCATCTCGGCACTGAATGCATAAACTCCCGATTTGGCCCAGTTAACGCGGAGCCCCGACATGTCCCCAAACGTTTGAAAGATGGCCGTAATTGCCGCGGGTATACAGGCGAGGTCCCTGATATATAACAACAGGTCATCGGCGTACAGAGACACCGAGTGAACGCCATCTGCCAGTGGGATGCCCCAGGTGTCGCCGGAGGTGCGGAGCAGTTCCGCCAGTGGCTCCATCGCCAGGGCGAATAGTAGAGGGGAGAGAGGGCAGCCCTGCCTGGTGCCCCTCCCTATACGAATCCTGTCAGAGAACAACCGCCCAGTCCGTACGCGTACCTCGGGTGCCTGATAGAGGAGCCCCACCAACTGGACATAGGCGTCACCCAGCTCGTACTTCTCGAGGACTCGGAGGAGATACAGCCACTCGACTGAGTCGAACGCTTTTTCCAGATCAAGGATGACGCATCCTGAGCGTGGCCAGGCGGGGGTCGCATACCGTTGGACTCTGAAAAAGCGGCGCAGATTGTAAGACGTGCACCGGGTGGGCACAAAGCCGTTCTGATCAGAGTGCACCAGCTTGGGGACCAGCGGTGCAAGCCTCCGAGCCAGTGTCGCAGCTAAGATTTTGTAATCGGTATTGAGGAGTGCTAACGGTCGGTACGAGCCGAGTTCGTTTGCTTCCCTACCCGGTTTAAGCAGGGAGACCACGTTAGCCTCGTTCAGGGACGCCGGGAGCTCAGCATCCTCCGATGCTGCCTTATACACCTTCAACAGTTCCGGTATTAACACCAGCGAGTAGGCTTTGTAGAACTCAGCTGGGAGTCCGTCAGGGCCCGGTGCCTTGCCATTGGAGAGGGAGAAGATCACCTCCCGCAGTTCCTCACTAGTGAGCGCAGCACCTAGCTCTGTTTGTTGGGCAGCAGTAGCTGCCGGAAGTTGCAGTGTCGCCAAATAGTCCGTGATCTCCACCACTGTGGCCCGCAGCCGTGAGCTGTACAAGGACCTGTAATGTGATGTGAACGCTTCGTTTATCTGTCTCTGGGTGTAGACCTCAGCGCCCTGGGTCGTGCGGATCGACAGGACCGGCGCGGACTGGGTGTCTTGTCGTACCAGCCACGACAGGAGCCTGCCAGGTTTATCCCCTGTGTTGTGAGTACGTGCGGAGTGTGCTGCAAAATTAATGTTCTTTAGGCGCTCCATCAAAACAGCATGATCTGCCCTGGCCGAGATCAGCTGGGAGTCATCGCCCTCCGTCGCCTCACGCTCTTTGTCCAGTAGTGCCCCTTCCACCCGTATCAGATCTCTCTCCACCTGTCCTCGCAGGCCCGCCTGCACACCGAGGCAGTCCCCCCGGGTCACCGCCTTGAAGGCGTCCCACTCAATTCTCGGGGAGGAGGTCGAGTCGCTATTGTCCTCGAAATACTGTATAATCCTCCTGGACATCTCCTCTCGGAATGGGTTGTCCAGCAGGAGATCCGGTTGTAAGCGCCACGTGGGTACAGGCGGGCGCGGGCGTCTCCATCCATATACTAGAGTGTGTGGGTTATGGTCGGAGTGTGTCCGTCCCAAGTAGTCCGTGTCCGTCACGGAGGGGATCAGGTCGCGGGACATCATGTATCTATCTAGTCTGACATGCAATGAGTGGGCCCCTGAGTAGTAGGAATACACCCGGGCAGTGGGGTTTCTGACTCGCCAGGCATCCTGTAAGTTCCACTGTGCCGCCCAATTAAGTAGGGCCCCGGAGGCTGCCTGCGCTGGGGCGATTGTCGCCGGGGGGGACGAGCGGTCAAGGGAGACATCCAACACGCAATTGTAATCCCCACCTATCAACAGGGGTACGTCTGGCCAAGGTGCAATCACCGCCGATAATCGCGTGAAGAATTTCCCTTGCTCGACATTAGGTGCGGAGATGGAGGCTATGACAATCTGCTGCCCGTCTAGCCTGCCCTGTATGAAGACATAGCGTCCCTCAGTGTCAACGTTGCTGTGTGTCAGTGCGAATGGAACCCCGGGTCGTATCCAGATCAGGGACCCACGTGCAAACGCTGAAAAGGTCGTGGCGAATATCTGTCCCCTCCATCTACGGCGGAGTGTGGCTACCTCAGTGGCGCCTAGGTGTGTCTCCTGCAGTAGTGCAATCTGGATCTGGTGTCGTTTAAGATAGGAGTACACCTGATATCTGCGCGAGGGTGTGTGCATGCCCCTGACATTCCAGGTACAAAAGTTAACCGTAGTCATCACAGTATTCATTGCGCCCAAGCACTCGCCCCCCCCAACCCCCAGCCCTCCCCGCCCGCGCACACACAGCCGTATTTATCAATGATCATTCTTTCCACCCGCCATCCCACACAAACCCAGGAATGCGCGCCAGAACACTTCAATGCCAACATTAATCTCAAAGGGGGGAACTTGAACAGAACCATAATACCAAAAGGGCAACAACAAAACAAGTCGCCGCCCAAACGCTCTATCGAGCTCAATCAATCCGTGAGTTCAATGGGGGGATGACAAAGTACGTCACTTAGGTATTAACAAGTTAGTTTGCTGTGCTAGGAGAGCCGTGGTGACTCCCCTCCACGGGCAGTGGGTCAAAGGGTGCCAGCAGATAGTGACAGTGCCCACGGACAGTGCAGTGTTCCCAATGTCACCGGACTTGGATGTTTAGTTCCGGGGGGGGGGGGGCCTCCGCTGGTCCCCCGAGGGGGGCACTCACCTGTAGGGGTCCGTCCACCCCACCAACTCTGCGTTTCCGGGAATGTTCTAGTGGTACATCTCCGGCACCCATCCCTGTGGCCGCGGCAGTTCCGTGTCCGTCCGGCAGATGGGGGGGGTTCGGGAATAGAGCACAGACCCCGGGCATGGGGTCGGGTGCAGCCACATGCCATCGCCCTATAACCCTAGGAAACTACCCAGATCCCCCTCTAACTACCCAGACTCAGTCATAACCCTTCCCCTCAGCCCTCGCTCACCCCCGCCAGACCTCCAAGCTCACGGCGCCCCCCCCCCCTGCGGACTCCTGCAGTATCTTAAAACACCCCTCCACGCATCAACCGAGACCCGATGAGGCTCCGCTCCAGCCTGCCCTCTTACATCCGCCTCCTCTCCCCCTCAGCGCTTGGCGCTCTTCAGGCGCTACACAAATGGTTAACCTAGATATCTTCTCAGAACCCATCAGATCGTTTCCGATCCACTCAGCTCCTCCATACTCCCCCTGTCCGCTCTCTTACAGACTCCTCAGGATAAGTCTATCTACAAACCCTCTCAGGCTCCTTCAAACCAGCTCCAGTCTCAAACAGATGCCACGCACCGCAGAGCGCTCAGGTCTCTGAATCCACAGACCAGTCACGCAAACCTCCTCACCTAAGACGCTTCGGGCAGTCTTAACGTTGACGCCAGACCCCCTCAAACCACATCCGCTCTCATAAACTCCTTACAACTCAGACCCCCTCAAACCATATCCACTATACAAACCCCGCCCCAGACCCCCTCAAACCATATCCGCTCTCATAAACTCCTTACAACTCAGACCCCCTCAAACCATATCCACTATACAAACCCCGCCCCAGACCCCCTCAAACCATATCCACTATACAAACCCCGCCCAGACCCCCTCAAACCATATCCGCTCTCATAAACTCCTTACAACTCAGACCCCCTCAAACCATATCCACTATACAAACCCCGCCCCAGACCCCCTCAAACCATATCCACTATACAAACCCCGCCCCAGACCCCCTCAAACCATATCCACTATACAAACCTCGCCCCAGACCCCCTCACCCCATATCCACTATACAAACCCCGCCCCAGACCCCCTCAAACCATATCCGCTCTCATAAACTCCATACATCTCAGACCCCCTCACTCTTCAGCCCCCTCCAGACTCTCATGCGTCACAGCTCTCTCTCTCAGACCCCCTCACCCAACAGTCCTAGGCCCTTCCAACTACAAATCCATCTTCGAACCCTCAGAAGTACTTAAACCCATGCCCTCGGGCACTCTTGATCTGCACCCCACCCCGTGTACACCTCCACAGACACCCCGAGCTCTCCTTCCCTCCACTCTGCCGGCCGCCCCGGGGCTGGGATCGGGTCATGGGCTCTGCTCCCTCTGAGTCCCCCCTTCACAATCCTGTAACCCCTGTTATTTAGACTGACGCTTATTACACATTGGATTACATATGTGGCAGCAACAGCACAACACTTTCTTTCCCTTGTAGCGCAGCGTAAACTTTTTCGTGCACTTGAGGGGGCTCTGTACCATCGGATGGTTCTCTAGGTTCGGAATTCAACACATGATAAATGGCACCTATCACAGGTTTTCAATTTCCAAATGGGGAATAGCAAGCACATTTGGTGCTTTGGACACCAGAATCTGTATGTCCTGGGGGTAAACGACTTTTTCATTTACAATGACATTACTTGATTAATGCTTCACGAAGGGAAAAAAAACAGTAACATTTAAGTATTTAAGTATTAATTATTTAAAAAAATTAAAAGCCATTGTGAATTGTAATATCAATACATCTAAGTCACGTCAATACAAAACATGTGACATTACAAATACTAAAAGTGTCACATATGCTAAAGTTAAAAGTATTGGCATTGTCAATAACAATATATAAATATAAAATGTCAATTACAAAACCAATAGCTCCAACTTTCCAAATGCGAAACCTATTGGCAACGCCAGTGCTTGTTTTTCTCTGAGTCCTCTGACCACCATTGGTTCCTTTGTGGTATATCTTGTGGCTACGGGTTCATTTTAATGTTACTGAGCCTTGGCTACTATTGTACTGCAATTAACTTTACAGTTGACACGTTGAAGGATCTTCCCCAAAATTAGCTTGGTTGGATAGTTACAGTGCACGTAAAGTAGCAGACACAGGTATGGTACTCTCATAAAAGGTGATTCAATAATCACACATGATAAATTAAATGCTCAGTCAGACTTATAGCTGTAGAAAAGGCCAGACGTTCATTTCAGTATCAAATAGAGGGCCGACTAAAATGAGCAATTCCAACGAAAATGACGCCTGGCACCCTCTGCAGCTGAGAGATGGTACAGACTTTATTTTAGCACTTACGTGGTGAGGAACTATTGTCTGTTTGACATTGGAGTCTCTGAGAAATTCTGTTCTTTTGGATTACAAATGCTCAGACGCGTAGGAGGGAGCCAAACTGGATCTCAGATGGCTATATGGCTGCATCTTTTCTGAGCTGCTCTGCAATCCAAGGTTAAAGGACTTAACTGTGGCCAATGACTCCAGTGCCAAACCTAATCCTCCTGGATCCCAAAACCGCTACAAGCAAGACAAATAAATTTAAGAGTACCATAAGTGGGTGATTGGTGTACTAAGGTTTCCATTGTGTATTGGGAGACAGTTACATTATTCAGATGGCCACTTGTGACTCCAGTTTATTCCAATGCAGTTCATGTTGTAAAGAGACCTAATAGTACCATGTGATTGATGGCCAAGGGTGTTCTGAGCCTCTACCTTGCTTGGTCCTGGTCAAGGTTTTTGAGGATTTGGGGTCAAATGCACAATTGCTCTGTCCAAGATGGGATTTGAGGGTTGCCTTTAATACTGGCCCGTTCTTGAACATCAGAGAGATGATATTTCCTCTGTGATCTTGGTCTGCTAAGATAGAGAGTAAACAACTGACTGCATGATTTTCACACACAACAGTTAAGGTTTTTGGGGTCAGCTGGGGATAACTGCCTATTAAAATGGATCCTTATTTGATGCATTTAATTGACAACATGCACAAATTAAGATTTAACTCCCAAAATTGAATGTCCCAAAATGGAGACCGGAAGTTGGTGTACCCTGAGAAGTTGTTTCCTTCGTATCACTGTTAAATGAGAACACCAGCTTAGATTCCAAAGTTGATTAAGGGCAGGTGAGGCTTAAGACTTAGGATGCTACTTGTACCAGGGCCAGCATTCTTTTGGAAAAGCTTTAGTCGCTGCTGAAGTTGAAGGCAGATCCTTACACTTTGTTAAAGAGGACATACAGCAAATTAGTTGTGTAGTTAAATACTTAATGCTTCATATCAGACCTGATAACCAAACTTACCCCTTATATTGGAGCATGTAGTGGCAGTTCTTAAGTACTGTAGGGCGATGTATGGGGTAGTTTGACATGTCGTGAAGGGCTTGCATTTTGTTATCTTGAAGGCTGCAGGGTTTCATTGCTTAACAGGCAGGCATACCCTTGAAAGGGATGGGAAAAAGAATGTATTTGAGTTTTTTTAATACGTTTTGCCTTGTGAACTTGGCTCTGTTGGCAGTTTCTGTACGGCAATACTGAATATAGGCTCATCTTTTTTGTTACTGTTCAGATTTGCTCTTGTATATTAGAACTGGGGCTGGATAGCCTTGGTCATTTCTGATTGATTCACTTTATTTTGCAGACTGCAGTGATGGAGTGATGTGATCGGCCAGCACTGCCCAGTCCCAGCTGTGGCAGTAGTATGGCCGTGATGGAAAAGTGGCGCTCCTAAAGAAGGGGGCCGCTCTGGGCGAGCAGCGCCCTGACACCATTGGCCGCTCCAGGGCACCATGATCTCCCTAATTACAGAGCAACTGCAGAAACAGAGTCTCGAGGAACTGAAATGCAAGTCGTTCAGTATCAGCCTGGTGAGTATATATTCAGTGCTGACATTCAGATGAAGGTTTTTTGTAATGACCCCTGTCATCTGCACCATCGACTCTTCAGTGACCACAATGGGTACACCTACTCCTGAACCCAACCAACCTCAGCGATTCACCCCGCAGCGTTTTCACACTGCAGGTGTAAAACTATTCAATATTCCAAATGAAGTGCCATTTGCCCAAACTCTCGAGGTAAATACAATGTAACCTTGAAAAGCTGTATTTTAAGTCATTTTTTTGGGCTAGTGGGGTATCCTCTTAAACCACCTTTGCCACTTGCCGAGTGAAGTTTCTAATGTACCAGAAATAAGTACCATTCATCACATTTGTATCATAATTCCGCAGAATTTATCCCCAGTTCTGGAATTCACTGTAGACCAAAAAAACTGTTTTCTATCCTTTTCCAAAATAATAGCTTGTTTGCTTTCCTTCTTGTAGGTAACCATGTAAAAGGAATTAATTGCAAGATTGTAAGGAATTGAAGCAAACCTCATAGGCTAGTTGGAGGTATTTCGGTACCACAGAATCAAACATGCAGGCTGCAGTGCCCAGGCATGTTTTAAAATCTTAGACTCGAGGGAAGAAATATCTCTGAATGGTTCTGTCTATCTTCAGTGACAGTCAGTTAGGGGTTGGCCTTTCACACTGCTCCTACTCCAGATCAGATTCAACCTAAAAGGAATCCCTTCAGTTGTTGACACAGAGACTGGACCAGTCCTATCCTCCGGCCAAAACCTTGGTGTTACCTGTAGTGGGTATCCTAGATTCCGTTGACAGCCGCCGGGAGCCCAGTCTTGCACTTAAATGAGGATGTGTAAGGCAACCTCTGTCTATTCTGATTTTTTGACAGGTACTTTTGCTAGCCTTCCAGCCAGTCCAACTCCACCTGGTGGCTGAGTATTTTGTGCAACTTTCCTTCCGCGAGGAGCTTTGCTTTAAAAGTGTTATGTACTTTTTGCCTATTTTTTTAAACCAGCACAACAGCATGTCTATCCCCACAATTAAAAGTGTGATTAATTAGGTGAAGAGGTACACCTGGAGATGGAGAGTAGTCCAGGGCACTGTGCACCTGCTCTACTTCTGCAAAAGTTGACTGGCATCTTGGTTTGAGAACTTTAGTCACACGCCTTAGGAACAATTCTGCGTTTAGGCTTTCAGATTTTTGGGAATATATAGATAACTAATTAATTCATGATTTTCCCTCTGCATCTTCAACTTTTCGTGATGGCATAAAGGTTTAATCAGCCGTCGCACTTACTTTTGAGCGGCTTCACCTCTTAAAAGAGCATGTTGCCCCTTCTAGGTCTCTCGGATTCGGACATGGATGGTTTTAAGTTTGGCCTCAGTAGATTAACTTCAGTGTTTGCAGCGCAGCGGAGGTTATCCAGGTCAAATCCTTTTTCTTCCACCATTGTATAGTGGGGGGGGGGGCGCCGCGCGCCAGTTCTTTTCCACTTGTAGTATTTACATGTAATCATTTTTCAGCCCTAGGTCTTTTTGCTTCGGAGTTTTCTTTTTCACAAAGTTGTATTAACTTTGATCCTCTGCAAGGGTCTTGCCACCCTCTCTCTGCCCGTTATAGTACTGGATTATGGTTTTCTGTATCTGATGGGATGATGTTTGACGAGATTAGCTAAGGTCTTAACATGTCAACGGTCTGTGTCATGTGCAAGGGACGCAAGAACATTCTATGTGGGATCCCAAACTTAAGGAACCCTTGTCTGGAAATGTAATTTGCAATCTAAATACTTTGTTGGCTGGGGTTCAGAGAGTACTGAGAAGAAGTGCATTCTTGGGCTTCACTCAGTACCAGATCGCAACATTGATCTTGCGTCCTGGTCCAACTGCATCTTCAAATGTTTACATCACTGTAACAAAAGGCGTCAAGAAATTCTAACCGTCTGGAACTAGGGTGGCCAGCCACATCCAAGGTGGCACAACTCCTAAAACTGGTCCCAAGAGAAGTGTCCTCTCCTGAATCTGGTTGAAGACTGATGCAGGTCATATTAGAGTACCTGACAAAATTTGAGCCGTAGGTGCCCGCCAATGGTGTTGGCCTGGAAAGTGTCATGTTCCCTGAGCTTGGATGCTTTTTAATTGCCTTTTGAGGGTCTTGCTCTCTTGGGGTGAAGGATAGTCATTGCTGCTGGGTGATTCACTGCTTTGAGGTGTTCTACTCGCCAAGCTTAAGTCAGCTGGTCTTACTTTGGTTCAGGTCCAGCTACTCTCCTTGAAGGGCAGTAGAGTCTTTCCTTTTCATGTGTAGTTCACAATAGCTAATTTGCTTCAAATCCCTGGCCTTTTTTCCAGCCTCTGGGGAAGATCTCCATCAGCAAGGTCCTGTCCAAGCAAATGCTCTCTTTACTGGTGCACAGTTTCATTACGAATTTCCAGCACAAAGAAGCAATATTTCTTTTGAGTTCCTTTTGACTTGCCATCAGTACCTACAGAGTACAGCCTTCTATCAACTGTCAAATCCTACTTGACTCAGGAGGAAGTGCTTCTTGAGTCTTAGCTCCCTTCTTCCTGTGCTTTTGAATGCGGATAGAACACAGTGAGACATCTTTTTGTGGGGGATCTAAGAGCAGTCTTTGGTTACCGGTTAGTATCATGAGCAGGTATTGCAGTTTTGTCACTGGTTTGCCAGGGCCACCAGTACTGTTTGAACTCTAGTTGGGTTAGGGGATCGCAAAGAAGTCCAGCAGGTCAGGAATGCTATAAGAGATGGATGTGGTTGGAAACTGGGGTACAGCATAACCCAGTAAATCACACAAACCAATGCTGTTAACTAACTTTGGATGAAAACCATATGATATGAATCGTAGTTAATGCTATCCTACTGCAGTATTTGTAGCTTTTATGTACACTTTTCTGTTTTATTTTCTGTCTAGTTTCTAGAGCATACTAGACCAAGAACTACAATGCAGTACTTTGCACCCAGAGCCATTGCGAACACATGCCCAAATATAGCAAACCAGAGAAATCAGTGGTCTGTCCTAGCGGCTGAGATTTTTAGTTGCAAATCACTCTGGGGAATGCATGCAGGTAAAATTAATGCTTCATATTAGGGTGCTAGGCCTCTTGGTGAGTAGTTGATTTCCTGTATGCAGGCAGTTCAGTTGGAGACCAGTTTAGGACTCCACTACCTCGCCAATTATCGTGCAGAAGCAAATATTGCACACTATTATAACCCAAAGTGAAGTCTGCCTGGGGTACCAAATTTTGTTGACTCCTATCCCAAAGAATCAGTCGCTGTTAATATTTTCCAGTGTCGGGGTCCCCACTAGATTCAAAGGTGTAATGATCCTAGCCACAACCATAACTTTAAACTATTATCTCTGAAACCTTAAGGGCTAGCCAGAGTAAAATGGCTTTATATTGCGGACTGCAGCCAACAACAGGAGACAAACTCAATGACTGCCGAGCAGGCTCATCCAAGATGAGTGTAAAGTGTTTCCGCCGCTTCATCACTGCCAGGTCATGCTTCTGAGTTGCCAGGTCATGCTTCTGAGTTGCAGAAGTAAAAACGCCTGGACCCTTGAACTATTGATCTGCTTCCCCAAGCAACTTGTAGTGTGATATAAGGGGACTGTAATTTTCCCAGACAGTCCATGTACCGCAGTCCATGCACCCCTAGAGGGCAGAATCGAAATTTGCCTAGCATAGTAACGGTAAGTTTCAATTCTATTAAGGGCACGGAAGCGAGGATTATGCTTTTCTTCCTTCGCTTTATTTTCCATGTCCAACACACAGCAGCCAGAAAAGCGATAAAAATGTTTTTTTCCATCAATAAACACTTAAATCGTTATAAACAATAAAGTTCTGATCTCAAAACATCAACTCCCATCAGTCCCTGGGAGGATACAGCAACATAGTCCTTTCACACTGTCCACGCACTCCTTGAAAGGTCCTCCATCTTGCGAAACCCTCCTCTTTCTTCGCGCAGGTTACGCTTGAATGTTACTGGTCCTGTTTAGCTCCATCATTCCCTGTAATATAAGGAAACACGAGGCATTACTCCGTCCATAACCTTCCCAAAAGCAACGTTGTACATAGGTTTAATCACATTTCAATGAATGTCACCAATCAACTTAACATAAAAACCTTAAACCAGGTTACTTACAGAAGTACGGGCGGGTTTGCACCAGCTGTGCCACGGGAGGGATAATCCTCGCCTCTGTGTCCTTAATAGAATTGAAACTTACGGTTACTATGCTAGGCAAATTTCGATTCTATGTCGGGACCGGAGGCTCAGATAATGCTAGTTCAAAGCTTACTTACCACCAACTGAGCCACATCCACCACTGGTTTAAAATAAAACCTCTTAAAGGTGGAGTTGGAAGACCAATCTGCCGCACGCGTAAGGTCTTCCAGAGAAGCACCCAGAGAAAAAGCCTTAGAGGCCATCGCACCCCTAGCAGAGTGCGCTCCAAACTGTTTCGTATCAATACCCGCCTCTTGCATGACCCACCGCACCCACCTGGCTATAGTGGGTGAGGAGACAGCTTTGTGCGGTTTCCGTAAGGCAATTAGCAGTTGCTGCTCGCCCGGAGGGCGAAGTTCCAGAGTCATATCCTCATAGGATTTAAGACAATGCACCACACACAGTTTGGGCACATCCGAAAAAGCTTGGTATGAAATTGTCCTAGAGTCCGACGACCCACGGTGAACATAACCCCTTCCTGGGGAAAAAACCCTCGCAGTAATATCCAAAGCACGGACGTCAGAGACCCTGCAACAGGAAACCAATCATAACAGCATGGCTAGCTTAGCGGAAATCTCCTTTAAAGAGAGATACTTATTTGGTTGCCAGGATAAAAAGAGAATCAAGGCCAAATTGACATCCCAAAGGACCGAGTATCGAGGTTCCGGAGGTAGAGACAGGCGAATACCCCATAAAAGCCGACAGACAAACGGATGCTCCCCAATTGGTGCACCGACCACCGGGCAATGAACAGAAATCGCAGAGCGAACAGCGTTAATCGAACGGTAGACCAGACCCTCCGTAGCAAGATCCGCTAGAAAGTTTAGCATGGGAACAACTCCTGCGACCACGGGATCCAGGTCTCATCGAAGACACCAACGCATCCATTTAGTCCAGGCGGACTGATATCGTTTCGATGTACTGTCCGCCCAGGCCTTTGACAAAAGGTTCTGAGCCAATCCCGAAAGGCCTGGCAGCGACCAACGTCTCCTGAAAAGCCTCCATGCCATGAGGTGGAGAGATCCTTGACGAACGAGATGATGCTGTACTCCGTCCGGTTTCAGAAGAAGATGAGAAAGCGGGGGAGTAGGATCGGAAAATGCCAAGAAAGTTCCAGAAGAACTGGAAACCACATTTGGGACCTCCAACATGGGGTCACCACCACCACTTCTGCTCCCAGGAGTCTGATCCGAGCTGCCGTCCTTAACACCATCGAACGGTGGGAAGGCATAACCCCTCTCCTGACTCCAGTCCTGAAGGAAGGCTTCCCTGGCCTCTGCTAGAGGATCGAGCCTCCAACTGAAGAAGCGCAGGAGCAGGTGATCGAGACGGTAAGCAAAAGGTCCACCAAGAACGGGCCCCAGTAATCACTTCACCACTGGAAGACCCGAACATCCAGCTTCCAAAGGCTGAAATCCCTAAGATACCTGGAGTGCCAATCCGCCACCTGGTTGGCCTGGCCTGGGAGATACTCTGCTGTCACCAAGACTTGGTGTTCCAGGCAATACTCCCAAAACTCCTTGGAGAGGTCCGCCAACGCTCGAAACCGAGGACCCCCCCAGGCGATTGACGTAACAGACCTCTGAGACGCTGTCCATCTTCAGCAAGACGCACGAGCTCGCTTGATGCCTGGTCCAACAACGGACGGCGAAAGAACCCGCCAGAAGTTCCAAGCAATTGATATGCAGTTTTTGCTCCTCCAATGACCACACGCCACCTGTGGAGAATTCCCTGCAACGGGCACCCCATCCAGACCTGCTTGCGCCCGACTCTATGACCAAGTTATGTTATGTTAAGTGAATTTGTACTGCGCACAGCTGCCCCAGCTAAGGGGCGTCCTGGCGCATGGCAAGGTAACACGCAACAACCACAGGGAGCACAACAGCTAAAGAGAAGGAACCAGGTTAAAATAAGAAAGTTTTAATAGCCTTACGAAAGGAGGAAAGATCCTCCAGCAGCCGAATCTCCACCGGGAGAGAGTTCCACAGTTCGGCTGCTTTAACCCGGAAGGAACGACCACCAACACGGCACAACTTGTACCGAGGGGTGATGGTAAGATCTCAGAGGCAGAGTGGGGACGTACCAGGACAGGAGGTCCGTAAGAATTTGAGGAGCCGTACCCTTTAGGATCTTAAAGGCCAGGCACAGTACCTTGAATTGTATTCTGGCCCTGACTGGCAGCCAGTGCAATGCTTTCATAGTACTGGAAACGGGGCAGGATCTAGGAAGACCAACAATTGCTCTAGCGGCAGCGTTCTGCACGCGTTGGAGGCGGGTGACTTCAGCCAGGTTAGCTCCCACCAGAAGAGAGCTGGCATAATCCAGGCGCGATGTAACAGTCGCCTGTATTACCAACTGCCGAGTGCGGGGGTCGAAGAACTTCAGGACTGGTCGCAGAGCCCGGAGGATTCCAAAACAGCAGGCAGCCGTTTTCTTTGTGTGCCCCACAAAACTGAGGGTAGGATCCATCCACACTCCCAGGTTTTTTAATTCCGTCACCGGAAGAGGGGCCGACCCAAGCTCCGAAGGCCACCACCTGTCCCCCCAGAGGTCCGCCCTTCTACCGACGATCATGATCTCGGTCTTCTTCCCGTTGAGCTGAAGACAGTTGCCCTTCATCCAGCTTGCCACCGCCCTAAGTCCGCTCTGAAACCTGGGGGCATCCTGGTCCGCATCCCCGCTGATCGTAACCGCTAGCTGGGTGTCATCGGCATATGACACCATGGTCATGCCCCACTGCCTGACAACCTCAGCCAGCGGTCTCACGTATAGATTGAACAACGTGGGACTCAGCGAGGATCCCTGCGGCACTCCCTGTTTCAGAGGATGGAACTTGGACTGGAACGGTGGCATCGCAACGCTGAAGAAGCGACCATCGAGGAAGGACCGAAACCACTGAGGGCAGACCCCCCCCCCACTCCAATCTCCTCCAGGCGGTGCAACAGGATGGAATGAGAGACCGTATCAAAGGCGGCGCTTAGATCTAATAATACAAGCGCCGCCGACTGTCCTGCATCCATCACTGTGCGAAGATGTTCAGCCATCGTGAGAAGGGCGGTCTCCGTGCTGTGACCAGCACGGAATCCGTTCTGGGTGGGGTCTAAGATGTTGGCTCGAGTAAGGTGGTTGGAAAGAACCTTGTTCACATGGGCCTCCACGACTTTGGTCGGCCAAGGGAGCAGGGAAATAGGCCGGTAATTTTCCGGCTTTTCCGGGTCCAGAGAGGGTTTCTTTAAAATAGGAGAAACCACAGCCCGCTTCCAACTTGCTGGAACCGTACCCGAGGCCAGCGAGATGTTAATCAGGGAAAGTACCGAGGTACGACCCACAAACAGCTGGTCTCTGAAAAGGGCTGGTTTAAGCGGATCAGCGGGCGACCCGGATTTCAGGGTGTCAAATCCCTCAGATGTCAACGGGGGCAACACATGAAGCAGAAAATCTCCATAGATGTTACATAGAGTACCTGCCGTGCCTAGTATCATGGAATGTTAAGTAGATGTTCTGAACTTTTTCTAAAAAGAACGAGGCAAGAGCCTCACAATGCGCCGTAGAGCTCGTTGTTATAGCCGAGGCCCGCTTTGCCACAAGGTCCTTTACCACTTTGAAGATGGTTTTTGATGGATTAGGGCTATTGCCGAACTCCGCAGTGTAGTAGGCTGCCCGGGCCCGGCATATAGCGCAATGGTACGTTTTAACGGCAGCGAGATAGACAACCTTCTTCCCGCTGTCGTACACCTTCCGCCATTCCCTCTCTGCTCGCCTACAACTGCCCTTGAGTGCGCGTAAGGCCCTGTCATACCAAGGGCTTGACTCCCTGGAGCTAATTTTCCTAGCCGAGATGGGAATCAGGGAATCAAGTGCCTTAGTAACCCACGAGCAGAACCGGTCGTAACCTGCATCCACGTTCTCCAGAGGTCCCAACGGCTCTGCTGCGAGGGCTCGATGAAGGTCCTCAAGTCTCAATTTACTCCAGTGCCGTGTGGAGATCATCCTTACGGGAGCAGAAGAAGAGATTCCCGGCAGGGGGACATAGATGGCCACTAAAGAATGGTTCGACCAGCCGAGCGGTGTAACAGCCGTAACTGTGGCCTCTGTCAAATTCGTAAAAAACGGATCTAACGTATGGCCGCCTACATGTGTAGGATGCAGCACTATTTGTTGG
This sequence comes from Lissotriton vulgaris, assembly GCF_964263255.1. NCBI lineage: Eukaryota > Metazoa > Chordata > Amphibia > Caudata > Salamandridae > Lissotriton > Lissotriton vulgaris. Next base: position 1,265,999,845 of record NC_141695.1, read on the forward strand.
AGTTGAAGAGCCTCCAAATCGGCTAGAATACAGCACACCGTAGGGATATTCTGATTCTCAAAGTGCAAATTGAGGTCCCCCAAGATAGAAAAGTTAGCACACCCCATCGCCAGAGAACTTACAGCATCAGGAAAGGCCGCCCTGAATGCCACATCGCTTCCCGGAGGGCGATAGACTACCATCCCTGAAAGGGAAAACTGAGGGTTAACCAAAATTTTAAAGACGGCACTCTCGCAGCCTGCGATGTTAAGGGCCTGGTGCCGAGCTGAAGATCGCACGCCTGTTCCAGGCTTCCATGTGTGTCAACCACCATGACATCTCCTCCTTGGCCTCCTCGGACAGGGCAACCGTTTGTTCGTACGATACCCCCTTTATGAGATGATGCGCTGTTAGACGCTGTAAGGCACGATAATGCAACGGGCCCGGGAAGATTGCCTGAATGGAGGAGAATAGGAGGCCTACCACTCTGGCAATCTGCTGTAGGGAGGTGTGGGGTCTGGAAATGGTCTGTCTCAATGTGTGACGGATCTTGGCCATCTTGCGAGATGGAAGAGTCAAGGAGGCCTGGACGGATTCCACCACGAATCCGAGGAAGACGAGGCTTCTGGTTGGTAAGAGGACCAACTTTGGCCCATTGATGATGAATCCCAGACTTTCCAAAAGAGTCACCGTCTGCCGCAACTGAGACAACCGCTTCTGGGGACACTGAGCCATGAGAAGGATGTTGTCTAAGTACACAAACATCCTTATGCCCTGACCTCTCAAGAATTCCACCACCGGGTGGAGCACCTTTGTGAAGCACCAAGGTGCGGAAGAAAGTCCGAAAGGAAGGGCAACGAATTCGTACACCTGACCCACGCCAGAGAAAACTGGAGAAACCAACGGTGTGGTGGGTGGATTGGAACCACAAGGTACGCATCCTTGAGGTCTAACCTGACCATCCAATCCTGCGGTAGCAGCACATCCCGAAGAAGATGGATTCCCTCCAACTTGAAGTGCTGGTACACTAACCACCCATTGAACTTCTTCAGGGTGATTACTGTGCGTCGCCCCCGTCTGTCTTCTCCACCAGGAAGATGTTGCTGAGGAAACCGTGGGGGTGCCGAGCGGATCGACAGATGGCTCCCTTGCAGAGCGCACACCTCCTCGTCGATCAGATGAGCATCTGGAACAGAAAAGGAGGTGGGCCTTGGGGGGGCTCTGCCTGCATCGGCTGATCGTAAAATTCTATGTGGAACCCCTTCACTGTTTGTAAGACCCAAGCATCCGTCCTGAAAGTCTGCCTAACGACCCCCAATACAAACCTGCTCCGCAGGTATGACACTTACCGCCGGACTGGCCACCTCCGGTGCTGCTCCTGAACCAGACGCGACCCCGGAAACACTGCCCTCTGGTAGGGTAGAAGTTATTGAAGTTGGCCGAGGAGTTGTACTGCCCTCGCCCGGAGCCATGTCCCTTGTTGCCAGATTGCTGACCACCACAGCCGGTCGCGCGGCCCCTCCCGCGACCCGCCCCTTGGGAAAAACGAGATTGGAAAACTCATTGTTAGTCTGCGCTTTGTCTAATGACGTAAAGTTGGCCACAAACTTCCCTAACTCTTTTACAAAGGGTTCCCCGAAAAGACCATCTTGGGCCACTGCGCCCGCTTCAGACGAAGCCAAATCCCCCAGCTTCGGATCAAGCTTTATTAGCAGGAAGCGACGACGCTCAGACGATAGGGCGCAGTTTGCATTCCCCATGAAAATTATGGCCCTCTGCGCCTAATTAGATAGCACCTCGGGGGATATAACCGGCTCAGTAACCTTCGCCTCTTCTGCCATATCAAGAATTTTGGTAATCGGGCCTTTGGCGTCCAAGAGCTTGTATTGGCATGAGCGCCAGGATCTATCTATCCCTTTTCGGGGATCTTTCACATATTTGGCCAGGAAGGGAGCCATTTTTGAGCCCAGCTCAGGCATTAGCGCAACTTTACCTTCCAAGGTGGGACGGGACATTCCACCCAGAGGCATCCCTGCGCTTCCTTTTCCAGAGGCTCACGGAGGTGTCCCGCCACGAACGTTGCCACCTTGTGCCCAGGCTTCGGAGTGCGGATTCATAATTTCATCCAAGTCCAACAACCCTGATTCATCCTGAGGCAACGTGCCTGCGGAACGGGCAGGGCACCAAGAACGTGAAGACCCCTCGTTGTCTGAATCGGTCGGGGAACCCCCATCATGCGACGGGGAAGGAGGTGCCGTAGCCGCTGCGGGTTCTGGTGGCGGGGGAGGCACAGAAGGAGGCTGTCCGGACTTATAAGCGCTCCAAGGCATCCTTATCCACCCCCTGTGCCCCCTCCGATCCACCCTCCCACACACTTTCTTAGGGGGGGGAGCACCCTCCTCTGGGGGGGTTGGTCCGGGTTTAATAACCCCCCAAGTGGGCCTGTACCAGTTAGCGTACTCCGCAATAATGCGGTTAGAGAGGTGCTCCACTATAGGGGCCACTACCTCGTTCACACACCTATAAATGGAACTATCCACATCCTCAAAGAAATCATCATCCAGGGGTAAGTATTGGGTGGATTCCTCCTCCTCATAGTAATTCCCCTGGTCCATTGTCCCCAGCACACCCAACAAGGCTCCTACTATCTGCTGGGACCCAAGCACCTGACTATCTGAGGCTGATCAGCGCCTAACTCCACAGGACAGCTTTGAAGCAAGCACAGACCAGCAAAGCATGTTAAATTGGGGCAGAACCAGAGAACTGCAATGATTTTAATTGCGGACCGGCCGCCGTGGGTGATGCACACACCCCTAGCACGCAGGCCCTCAAGTAGACCAGGCCAAACCACCACCCAGCGTGCCGGACAAGCTTGAGGCGAATGCACTTTTCCTGCCCTTAGGCGATTATCGGAGTACAAGCTCCGTGATCCGGAACCCGGGGGGTGTAATTAGAGCAAAAGTGGGGCTGATACGTACCCTCGAGGGCGTTTCAGGTTATGGTGGTAGGGGACAGGCTCCGGCGGACTCAGCTCCCACGGCGCGATCTCTTCATGAGAGAACTTTTGCGCCGCGGGAGCAGCGAGACGCACGGGCGCCCACTGGCGGGCAACGGGCCCCACCGCAAGTGGGCCGGCCACGAAAAGAGTGAGCGAACGCTCCCGCGGTCTGGGGATCTGTGAAAAGAAATATACCACACTTGGCCAAGAATACAATAGACACACAAACCTCACAGACTATTAGGGCAATTCACCCAATGAACACAAGAAATTTCCAGAGAAGGAAAAACAGCACTTAACTGGCTGCCCAGCAGCGAAAAAAGAGGAGGGTTTCGTAAGATGGAGGCCCTTTCAAGGAGTGCGTGGACAGTGTGAAAGGACTATGTTGCTGTATCCTCCCAGGAACTGATGGGAGTTGATGTTTTGAGATCAGAACTCTATTGTTTATAAAGATTTAAGTGTTTATTGATGGAAAAAATCTTTTTCATCGCTTTTCTGGCTGCTGTGTGTTGGACATGGAAAATAAAGCGAAGGAAGAAAAGTATAATCTGAGCCTCCGGTCCTGACATTAGAATCCCTGCTCTACTGCTGAATACTACATGGAGTGATGGAGCCCTGCTCGCAGTTTGTGAAGTCCCCTCTGGGAAAAAATATATGGTGAACAAATAAAAAACAAACAATTCAGCAATACGAGCCATGCATTGGAGCTGTCCCCACGGTTACAAATATTTTCCTCTCCATAGTTACAAACCGATTAGTAGCATTGGAGATCACAGAGCGTTTGAACAAATAAGCAGACTGAGCACATTCTCTATCAAAACAAAAGCACCACCACATAGATGCAATGGTATTATTTAGAAAGAATACACTTAATCTATTAAGTAGATATTGTTTTAGAGTTGTTCCCAGATTTGTTGCAAAATAAGCCCATGCTTTATTCCTGTAAAACGCAATTCTTATCCTTCAGGGGATGTGACCAAAGAAAACTGTGCCTTCCGGATGAGAGTTCGGGGAAGGTTCTTAATTCTGTCTAAGGTTGACCCCTAAAATACATTTGTGAGGAGTTCTTATACAGTATTTTAATGCAGCCTGTGCAAACAGTTTGAAGGATGTTGACGTTTCGTAAATGGAAAGGTTAATCAGAACATGTGCTAGATTAGTTTTCCTACCAAATTTGTCCTTCGTATTACTGCACAGATTTGGATAGTGTAGCTATAAAACCCACTTAGTTTCTTTGAGCAACAGGAGAGAGTAAAGCACTGCTATTGGAAAATAAATGGCATTATTAAACAAACCGTTCAGTAGAAATGGTGAAAGGATTGCTGCAATTTATATGCCCTGAGGCGGAAAGCCGGGGTTTAGGCTACTTGTACGAAAGTCTGTTGCTCGATCTGCTGCTACTGCTCTATTTGCACGAATTGCTCATAAATTGTTTTTAAACTGTGTTTAAGGTGTGTCACACTTCTGGGGCACTTTGTTACTTACCTGACCCTCACAGCTGTCCCCGCAGCCGATTAGGAGCTGAAGCGGGATGCTGTAAGGGAAGCCGCCATCTTGGTTGAGGCGCCGGGTTGCGGTCCAGTTGGTCCTTCCGCCCCACCCTCTTCTGGCATATATGGCGCAGTTTCTCCGTCCGCGCAGCGGGCGGGCGCAGCGGGCGTGCCGACGGCGCGCCAAAGGCGTGCCCGTCTGCGCCCTGCCGGGCCCTGGGGCCTTACCCCCTGCCCAAACCTCTGACTCGTCCCGCAGACTTACTTATAGTGCCAATCTGCTGCGTGCTTACAGGCCCCATCGTAATGTGGACTGCTCTTTGTTCAGTTCAACCAGCACATATGCCCAGTCCTGTTCAAGCTGTTCCCTGTCGCTCGATGTCCCTCAGCTCTGTAGTAGTTGTATCCCTCAAATACCTACTAACCTTGAAATTGTATACAACTTCTACAGCATGAACTGTCGATCTATACCTAAGCACAGGCGTGAGATCTTTGATCTCTTAAATGATTAACAGCCTGATGCTCTCTTTGTCACGGAGTCGTGGCTTCACAATGGCTCTAGCCCAGACATCGCGGAGGCATTGCCGGCTAACTATGCCATCGTCGGGTGTGACAGAGGGGTAAAAGTTGGCGGAGGCATCGCCATTATTTTTAAAAAAACTTATCAATGTCAACTCGACGCCATTGCTCTACCCAACTGCGAAGCCGCGTCTTTTAAACTCGCTCTTCACCCCAAAACCTCGCTGCCCGGAATTTTAATCTACCGTCCCCCTGGTCCTGCTAACGACTGGGTTTCCCATCTGTCCGATCTTATTGCTTCCTTCCTGACTAAATCCAGTACTCTCCTAGTGGTGGGCGACCTTAACATTCATTTAGACGATTCCAGCAACAGTGCAGCCAAAACCTTGATTGCAGACTGTGACGCAATGAATGTTACCCTCCATAACTCGGACCCACTCACGAAGGTGGACACTTATTAGACCCCATTTTTTTCAAACCTGCCCGATCTGACTTGCTTTTCGGCCTTGCCCGTGACCTGGTCTGATCATTATTTGGTCAGTTTCAGGATCACGTCCAGAATTACCTCAGCTTCGTGCAAAGGTACCCATGCCGAAAGTAGGAGGGCTTGGGAAAAATTGGATATTTGTTCCTTGAATAAAGTTCTTGCTTCCCACCTTACCGCAGAACTGCTTATGTCAGTAGATGTGGAAACGCAGCTTCACTAATTGACGCCTGGCTAAAAGCAGCAATTGACATCTGTCTTCCTATCTCGCTAGAGAAGATCGCCCCCCCATAAGACTCCAGCTCCTTGGTTTACCGCGGCGCTAAAAGTTGAAAAATCCCTCTGCAAGAAGCTGGAGCGCATCTGGCGCAAAGACTATTCAAACTCAACAGCTCTTGCTTACAGAAGTGCCTTGAAGTCCTACCACAAAGCCTGCGCCTCCACTAGGGCCGACTTTGTGGCGAAGTCCATAGTAGAGGCTATTGATAAATCCTAAGTCCTGTTTGGTATAGTCAAAAATCTTGCAGGATCTCTTACTACTGCAAAAGCTCCCCCCTGTCTAGTAAAAGATGTGATGCTATTGCCCAATTCTTTGTAACAAAGGTGGACAAGATCCACCAGGACATCTCCACTTGTAAGCATGGACAAAATCCCATGGTTCATTTTACCCCCGCCAAGGATGCCCCTTGCCATGCGGCTCCTATTCTTTGTCCGCTATCAAATTGGCCCGACTTACAGCCTGACGGCCTTCACGAACTGTTTTGCAAAATAAAATCTGGTTCCCCTTTAGACCCTTTGCCTATTGCTGTATTCAGGTCTTTTGACCCCCCGCAACTGTTAGCAATTTGCTCCACATTGAACCTATCGCTCAAGACTGCTACAGTCCCTTCTATTTGGAAACATGCTATGGTCACGCCACTTCTGAAGAAGCCTTCCGCTGATCCCGAACTTCTTTCGAATTACCGTCCTATCTCACTGTTTCCTGCTTTTTCCAACGTTCTTGAACGTCATATCCATCTTCACTCGCAGTCAGGATTCCGGTCCGGTTTCTCTACGGAAACAACCCTTTTGGGCGTCACGAAAAATCTCCGATCCCTGCTTGACAGAGGGGAGACGGCCACGCTGATATTACTTGATCTCAGCGCGGCGTTTGACACCATCTCTCTCAAAATCCTCCTGGACGCCCTAGCCATCATGGGCGTAGAAGGACCCGCCCTGGGCTGGCTGGCTTCCTTTCTTGCAGATCGCACCTTCCAAATATTTTCCCAGTATGCTTCCTCCAATGTCTATTCCCAGCCTTACGGTGTCCCGCAAGGCTCTATTCTTAGCCCCCTCCTTTTCAATCTGTATATCACTCCTTTAGCCTATATAGATGACAGCGTTGGTCTCACTCTATTCATGTACGCCAACGACTCACAGATTGTTTTCTCACTCACCAAATCTGATAAGGCTGCTACATCCCCCCTTTCAGTTGGGCTGGGAGAAATTGCCAAGTGGATGGACCACAATCTTCTCAAGTTGAATGGGGGAAAGACTGAGGTTCTCGTCCTGGGACACAAACCTGACCTATGGACTACGAGACATTGGCCTGCAGAACTTGGCCCTCTCCCTGCACCTGTGGAACAGGTTCGTAACTTGGGTGTTGCTATTGACAAAGACTTGTCAATGCAATGCCAAGTCAACAAGGTATCATCCACATGCTTCACCATTATACGCTGGCTGCGAAAGATCCTGTGGACACTCGGCGAGCTGTAGTGAGTGCCTTGGTCACCTCCCGACTGGACTATGGTAACATACTCTATCTGGGGGCAGCCAAGGCCGTCACGCGTCGCCTACAGCTGGTACAAAATGCGGCAGCTCGCCTTCTCAGTGGCTGCCGAAAAACTGACCATATATCCAGTTGCCTTCGTAAGCTTCACTGGTTGAAGGTGGAAAACCGCGCGAAGTTCAAGGCGCTTACATATATGCACAAGATTAGGCAGGTGGTGGCACCAAGTTACCTACAGACCTTGGTGAAATCCTATTCCCCTTCCCTTCGATCCTCCTCTCAAATTCTCTTTTCTGTGCCTAGGGTCAGACTTTCAAGAATGGGAGGCCGCTCCTTTGCTTATCTGGGGCCTAAACTATGGAATTCTCTTCCTCTGATCATCCGTTCAGAGGACAGTTACACCCGTTTCCGTAAAGCTGTTAAGACCTGGCTTTTTGACCAATAACCCTATTGGCCTCAACTAGCCATATTAGCTGCACAATCTTAGCGCCGGCAAACCCTCAGGGGTAGCTGTTGCGCTCTACAAACTCAAATAAATAAAAGCTGTGGTAGGATATTGTAATTCTGAATAACTTAAAGGTTTATGTGCATTTAAATGCTAAAGTGTTCAGGTACCACTGTCATTTCTCACTTGCTGAATCATGTTAGGTTGCCTTGAGTGCTTGCCAAGTTTTCCTGGGTCTCCTGAAAGGCAGGTTCAGTAGTCTGTCCTCTGCTGTTGATTGACAGCATTGCAGAGGCTTGGGCTATGGACTAAGACATTGGCACAAACTTCTGCTATCTGACCTCTGGTTACCAGACTATCTACACGTTAAATCAAGTGCGCCTGCTTGGTACTTGCGGTGGAACACCTTCTGTGGCAACTTGGATCTTTCCTTTAGGAATCCCAATGCATGGTGTTTTAATTCTATGCTCTACTGGGATTAACTGAGGGACTTTTATGGCCAGTTCGCATAATCACACTTTCAAAACACTTCAAAATATGCTTGCATAATTTTGCATTTGCAAGTAGTCCCTTTTTGGCACAGTCAGTGTAGGCTGTTTTGCGATAGCACAGGTATGCCATACCAAGGACTTTTGCTGTCACCCATTAAATGGGTGGTTTGTTAAGAGTTGCAGCATTTAAATCACAGTACGACGGTGCCCTTGACAGCCTGATTTTTGGTGTCCGTCTACCAGGAAGAGATCGTATGCCTCAGTCGAACACAGTTGTGCACAGAATCTTTGATCAAATGGGAGCCCTTGTGTTGGAAAGTGGGTTATTGGTAGGGGCAAATGTAGGTCTGCCACTGGCAATAAGGCCACTAACACATGATGGGTCTTAAACGATTCCTATGCTCAACCCTTGGTAACGTGGCTGCGAGCCGACAGACTAAACTTCAAAGACAGGTATGTAAAGCATTTAAAAACACAATTTCAGTAAATAATTAAGACAGAACACATAATAAAATCCAGCACCAATACAGAACAATAGGAAATATTTGTATCTTTAAAATGACACCAAAACGACAAAAATACAATGTAGGGAACAGGAAATATGAATTTTCAAAGATTTAATAAAATATAGCTCTTAGAAGATTATAGCACCATATTGTGATAACTGCTCGCGATAGACCAGGCCAAAGTGTCAGGGCGCCACTTCCTCTGAGTCTGTACGTGCTCTAGGGCCCACCTCACGGTACCGCCAATTCAGGATGCTATTACAGCACTGATAGTTAGTGACCAAGTGGCGGGAAGGGTTTGATGAAGGGAGAGGCTGGGAGGGAGACCTGTAAAACAAACAGATAAACATACAAACAATAACAATCAGTATAAATAATTCTCTGGTACCAGACTCTGCTACACAAAGTCTTATTGCTAATGAGTCTCTACTTTATCATAAACCCATGATACAAGATATACAAAAAATACACTTCCAAGGAATGTTACAATCACACCTTCCTAACATTAAAGTTCAATAATATACAGATCATATATTCATAATTATGACACAGTACACAAATAAGCCCCTGTGCGAGCTTGCCCAAGCGCTTGAAAAATCAACATATCAAGAGCACCAAAGGACTAATCCCTAAGTTCCACATACACTATGCCAAATGAACCCAGAGCACTAGTCCCTGTGTTCACCAACTCGATAAGCAAACTGAGCAGAGCTCTAGATCGTAATCACTGGACCTAATGCTCGACAACACAATGTTTTAATGAATTCCAAAATGCGCAATCAGAAGTGTGTGTTCATACAATAGTCAAAATAAACTCCAGAGCGCACTGTTGTATGGTTGCCAAAATGTAGTATGCAATAGTGCTGCCAAACACTGAATGCAGCAATGAGCTCCAATGTACATATACAGGACACCGCAGCCACCATTTAGCATCAGGAAAATGTAGTTTCGTACATAGTACCACAGAGGGGGTGAGCCCTAGTACGCGCGCCACAGAGGCGACGTTAACACAAAGTCAAAGTTTCAGGCCGGGCGCGATGGAGCCCTGAGCAGCTACAGCTCGCGGCAGGTCCCGGTCTCAATTTCTACCTTCACACTTAGGAGCTTTTCTCCTCGAGGCCCCTCGAAGCTCCCAGCCAGTCCAGATTCGGTGAGGGTTCGCCGGTTTGACTTGTGACGAGGTCCCGGGCAACTTCCCTGGAGTGGACTTAGAACATTTCTCAAGATCGCTTCAGCGGGGCAACCCAGGAATCCTGGCTGGCATGTGATGGAAGGCAGGTGGCTTGGCTCTCGCGGTTGCTCCCGATCACCTTTTCTACGAGCGGACGTAAAAGCTTTTCTGGAGCTTTTTCTCGCTGGGTCTCTCGATGCTCCTGATGTAGCAGGATCTGGCGAGGGTTCGCCGGCTTCAGATTTTCTCTAGTCCCGGTCAATCTTTGGAATTTGGAGCGAGATAGCGTTTAGCTGGACGAACCTGGTTGGCTTGGCCGTCTCGGGGTTGAAGGCAGACGGCCTGGCTGGCCAGGTTGAGTCGGTCCCCCTAAGGAGCTTTTTTTCAAAGTTTGTCCAAAGTGCTCCAAACTTTCGGAACTTCTTCCTGAAGTTCCTCAAGGGGTCCCAAAATGTCTCAAACTCACTCCAAGGGTCTGGAATCTCCAAGATAGACCTTGAAAGTTGAGGACTTCAGTTCCCACAATCCACTGTTACAAAACCCTTACAAATCCACTGATGGTTCTCCAAGGTGTAGATTTAGTTGGTGATGTTCCAGATAAGCTCTTTTAACCTGTAGCTTTCAGAGAGTCAACTCTTTAGTTCTTTTTCAGCAAGGTAATCCACAGGGCTGTAGTTTCTAATGGTGCAGTGTTCAGAGGTCTGGCCTTAGACATCTTTGCATAGCAAAACTTCTCAACAGGGCACTTCTTGCTTCAGTAAATTTCAAGCAGCAGATCTGGAGCGCTCTGTCCCTCTCCGATACTTATTACTAGTTCTCTGAGTCAAGCAGGAGGTCACTTTTGACCAATGGGAGCAAGGTAACTCCTCCAAGATATGACCACATCCTGTAGAGTGAGGCATTATTTTGTCCCAGAGTGCATCAAATCTTCCAAATCCATAATGGCTGATTTTCCAGCAAAGAGGTAAGAGCTGGCTAAACACACCCCTAGGATGGCTAATTACTTAAACTCTCGGGGGTGGAGCTAGCTCACAACCGTGATGACTGCTTAGGCCCGGAGCTCCGTTGTGCCATAGAATCATCCTGAATTTATCCTGCAGCTTTGACGACCCTACGATCACCCCTGTTGTGCCCGTGGAAGCGGAGGGCGTGTGAAGGCCGGCGACCCGTTCTAAACTGTGATCGCCTGCCTGAAAGTGGGAGTTTTGAGTTGCGGTGGAGGCTGGGCCGCGAATCCCCGAGCCACAGTGATCGCTGGCGCTGAGGGGCGTAACTGGACGTGCGGCTGGCGCCCAACCCATTCGGAGCTCGTCGCGGAGGACGTCGGCCCGGAGAGCCGGAAAAGCGGAGTGTCGCTCCGGTGAGCAGGAGAGACGTGGTAGCTCGGAGAGCCCCGGTGCCGCCCTGCTGTGTGTATGCTCTGCCCTGTGTGTTGCGCACCGGAGCGGGGCTTGCCGAACGGCCTGGGCAGCTGGGGGAAGCATTGGCCATTGAGAGATACTGCATGGAGGAGCCCTTAAACAGCGGAGGACGGTGAGAAAGGGGCACAGCATACAGATCCCTGGGCCGGGGGTTAACGGCGGCTTGGACAGTGGCATGAGCAGAGAGTAATTGGAACTCGGAGGAGTGAGCCTGAGGCTGGGGGTTTTCCGGCGGCCGCCATTTGTGCATGGAGAGATGGTGAAGGGCGGTGACGTGAGCTGTGGATTGTGGAGGACCTTGGGGGAACACACCTTGAGTGGATCGCCTGCACCTTTCCTGGAACTTATTTGCAGGCGCACAGTGGCGGTGACTGCGGGCCCTCCGTGTTGGCGAGTGAGGAGAGGGGCATGCACACGTAGCAAGCATGGGTAAAGGCGATAAGACTCAATCCAAGTTGTCCTTTGAACAAAGACGATTCAAATCGCAAGACCCTGGCCCAAGTAGGGGTGCGGGGGCTATGAGGCCAGTGCAGGAGGATGCAGAAGACCACATCCACACAATCTGAAAGTCCATGGAGCAATCCTCACAGAGCAGCATCACTGCGATGGGCACTAAAATGGACGCCATGTCGTATAGGATGGATAGAATGGTGGAACGATTGGACAAACACGCAGAGCGTCTGGATATGTCCGAGAGGTGTCTCACGGAGGTTGAGGAGGCTCGCACCACGCTGGACTCTGACCATAAGCAATTGGGTAAAGTCATTCGCATCCTGCAGGATAAGACGGAGGACATAGAAGCACGTTCCCGATGCTGCAACCTGCGGCTTGTGGGCCTTCCGGAAAACACGGCTACAGGCAATATGGAACAATTCATGGAGAAATTGCTTGTCACTCTGCTGGGGGAGGGAGTCTTCTCGGCAATATTTGTTGTGGAAAGGGCGCATAGGGCCCTGGCGCCTCGTCCACCGCTGGGCGCCCCGCGTCCCATCATCACGAAACTGCTCAATTACCGCGACCGGGATGCTGCCCTACATGTGGCCAGGGAAGAGAAGATCTTGAAGTACGAGGTGTCGGAACTCTCCTTATTCCCAGACTTTACGGCAAGGGTGCAGGAGGCCTGCAGACATTTTGTGCCCCTCAAGAAGCAATTGCGTGAGCTGGGTGTGGATTACGCCATGCTGTACCCAGCGAAGCTTCCGAGTTAGCAGACAGGGGAAGTCACACATATTTACGGACCCCAAGGTTTTGCAGCAGGCCATCAATAACTGGGCCAAGGACCGGAAGACCAGCCCGACGCGACCGCAACAAGAAGGGATGGAAGAGGCCTCACTGGACGAACAGGATTGATCTACATGATGGCAGCAACTAGAGTACCGTAAAGTTCAGGTGGACACAGAGCGACGGGCTTAATGTATCTGGCCATGATCCTTTGTGTACGAACATTGTACCCCTGGACGGGGGGGGGGGGGCACACCACTGAGTGTAAAAAATTGGTTTGATTTGATCATTCCGACTCTGTGTATTTGTTGCCAGGAAGCGGGTTAAACTGGTATACCAGTGGGCTTAATGAGGTGACTTGGGACCAGATTACTTGATGGCGATCCTAGTGGAGTCAGCTGGGACTTGCAGACTGATATAAGTCGGGGTTGTCTGTTAACTTATCTGTTGGTGTTGGAAACTTTAGGGCCTCAGCTGTAAATGTTCTTGTTTGGCGGTGCGGGGCCAGGGTCACTTTATGATAGTTGTTACTACTTACCTAAGTAAGGAGCAAGGAGCTACCTCAGCCCAGGCGTGCCTTGCACTGTTGTTTCCCTTTTTTGCATAACCGAGTTCATGGGTAGGGTGAGGGGGGGGGCTTGGGGGCGGTGGGCTGGAGAATTGTATTGCATGCAGCCATGTTGGGGGAGGTCTGCTGTGGGTGGGGGGCAGGTGGTGGGGATGGTGTGCCACAGGGGGGGGTGAGGGGGGGGAATGGTGTGTATGTTTGTTGATGGGTGAACGGATGCAGCACAGCACGTCTCAGTTCCAAAGTACACGATTTGCTTTATGCATGCAATACACTACGAATGGCAGATGCTCAATGTGAGACTCGGGGATGGGGCGGGGGAATAAGATCTTTGTCATAGAATGTCAGGAAACTCAACGATCACCGTAAACTCAGAAAGGTTCTGAGCTACCTTAACAGGCAGAATGTGGATTTGGCCCTGCTGCAGGAGACTCATCTGCCACAATTGAGTCCTATGTTGAAATACAGAGGGCTGGTGGGTAATATCAACTCGTCGGGTTTCACCATACGTGCTAGGGGAGTACTGAACTGGGTTAACCCCAGGTCCTCGCTTACACTCACACTCCTTAAAGGGGATCCTGAAGGCAGAGATTTCATCTCCAAATGTGCGGGCAGGGGCACAGACCTGCTTATAGTTAATGTATATGGCCCCAATTTTGATTGCCTAGAATTCTTTAGAGACGTAGCTAGGATAGTTACCCAATGGAGGGATGCTAAGATCCTCTGGGGAGGAGACTTTAACTTGATTAGAGACCCAGACAGGGACAGATCAGCCGGACCTGTCAGGGGCCCATCGACAGCTGCCAGGAATCTTGAAGAGGTCATAGTGCGTTTGGATGTGAGTGTTGTGTGGCGTGAGAGGAATGCAGAGAAGGGGGCTACATGCACTACTCGGCATACCACAACATACATACACGGATTGATTACTGGATGGTTTCAAATGCGCTGATTCATAAGATACGGCACTGTTCGGTGCTACCGCGCACGCTCTGACCACTCCCCGTTACTGTTGGTGTTGGAGACCCTGCGTAGGCTACTACCGCCATTTACGTGGAGGTTTACCCCTTACTCCTTATTAGATCCGGTGTTCAGGGAGGAGATGGCAGAAGCCATTGACTCCTTCTTTGACACAAACGCTAGCACGGTGGATGATTTCCAGACACTGTGGGAGGACTTTAAGGTATACATCAGAGGGGTAGCGATGGCTAAGCATTCGGGGGTCCATATAGCCCTACGCAAGACTTTGACGGATCTTGAGTGGAAACTAAAAGGCTTAGAGCGGCGGCGACTTGAAGGGGGTGGCAATTCGCTAGATGAGGAAATGAAAGCGGTGCTGAAGGAATATCATGAGCCTGCAGATAGCGAGGTGAAACATTTAGGCAAATACGCCACAGCGTGCGTGTATGGTGAAGGGAAGAGGCCGGGATCTGTCTTGGCTCGATTAATGAAGGTGAGACGAGGCAAGACGTTAGTTACTGAGATTAAGTCGGAAGGAGCAGAGCTTTTGACGGAAGATGCGGAGGTAGCCGACCGCTTCCGGCAATATTATACAGAGTTATACGGCTCCTGGACGTTGGGAACGGATGAACAAATAGTTGAGTACTTGGAGCATATTCAGCTTCCCTTTCTCCCAAATGCGCACAGGGAATTGCTAATGCACCCGATAGAAAAAGACGAGATAATTGAAGCTGTGGGCAGCATGAAGATGAGAAGTGCCCCGGGGACAGACTGCTTGATAGTTGCCTTTTATAAGGCATTTCTGGAACAATTGCTCCCGCACCTTGCAACCCTATTTGATGACCTGTGTGAAAGGGCCATACTACCTCCATCCATGAGGGAAGCTATGCTAGTTGCTATCCCAAAGCCGGGTAAACCGTTGGACGAGTGCATTTCGTTCCGCCCGTTGTCTCTCCTTAACGGAGATGTTAAAATATTTGCCAAGGTCTTGGCCGCAAGGCTTTCTCTGATGGCACATATTTTGGTGGCCCCCGAACAGGCGGGGTTTATTCCGTCCTGGAACTTAACATATAACCTTCGTACAGTCTTTGGAGTAATGCAACACACCCGACAGTACACGAAGGCAGTGGCAGTTTTTCTAGATATGGAAAAAGCATTTGATTCTGTGAAATGGCCTTTCTTAACGCGAGTACTGCAGAGAATGGCGCTGGGGCAGTTTTTTTACAAATGTTGAGGACACTTTATTACAAACCTACGGCCAGGGTGCGAATTGGGGATATGTTCACGGCCCCTTTTAATATTACCAGAGGCACAAGACAGGGCTCTCTGCTGTCCCCACTGTTGTACGCCCTTGTGGCGCAGCCATTGGCTTGCGCATTGAGGGAGTATCATGAGAATGAAGGCATCGGATTCCTAATGTATAGGATAGTCGTATCTACATATGCGGACGATACGCTACTGTACGCAAGAGACCCGGAGAACAATTTAGCACCAATCATTAGGGAGGTAATCAGATTTGGCGCACTATCTGGACTTTGGATTAACTGGGTCAAATCACTGGTGTTCCCGCTGACCCCAACCACTACCGAATTTGACATGGACTTCCTATTATTGTGGACCACTGAATACGTGAAAAACTTAGGCGTGCTACTAAACACAGATGCGGATATAGTTTTTAGAGAAATGTACGGTACGGCCATCTCCGTACTAGAAGACTAGGTCGACCTGTGGTGCCGTCTACCATTGTCTCTGTTGGGCCGTATCTCCATTATGAAAATGGTGGTGCTGCCCAGACTCTTGTTTTTTTTCACGAATATCCCACTGGTACTGCCGAGCATATTCTTTCACAAACTGAGGCAATTGATGTTAAAGCTGGCGTGTGGAGGAAGGTAAGCTAGGGTGAAGTGGGGAGTGCTTGTGCTGCCATACCGTCTGGGCGGACTGGGTGCGCCTGACTTTGAATTATATTATAAGGCGGCCTAAGGTGCCCAACTTCTTGCTTGGATTCACGGAGACGCTGACGTCCCGTGTTTACGACTAGAGAGACTTTGCAGACCCTATCCCTTTGCCAGCTACTATCATGGAGCCAGTGGATCATAGAACGGGCATTTTAGACTCATTGAATACCACTCGTTACGCGTGGCTTTGCCTATTACAGAATCAAGAGGGTGCATTGCTGTACTCTTCGATCATGCTTCTAGAGTGGATGAGATGGATAGGACCTTGCACTCAACGGGGTGTCGTACAGGCATTGCGTGACCTTAACGTAAGGGTGGCCGGTAATCTGTTCTGTGATGGAGTAGTTTGTATGCTGGAGCAGGCGATGGGCGACATGGAAGAGGTCTCACTGTGGACTAGATTCCAATTTCACAGAGTGAGAAGGGCGCTTAGAGCACAGCCGGATGACAGTATGGAGGAGCCGCCGGAAGTACTCGAGCTGGCACATGTTATCAAAAGCGATATATCCCCCGCAAGCGGATTACGTCCATCTACAGGATAGCGATTTCACACAGGTCACATAAATACACTGCGGCCAGACTTGCGTGGCAACGTGATCTGGAAGTGCAATTGGAGGATGACAAGTGGGTTTACTGCTGCATGAACACCAGGAAAGTGTCACTGCATGGCCGGCATAGGTTAGTGCATTTTAAATTTCTGAACAGGATCTACTCTACCCCCGAACGGCTATGCAGATATGGCTTACGTGATAATGCCAGGTGTGAGAGGTGTGATTCGGCAGTTGCAGATTTTATGCATCTGGCATAGGTGTGCCCGGGAGTTTATTCTTACTGGGAAAGTGTGTTTGAGGAATTGGGTAGAGTGGTCGACCTGAGTCTTACGCCGGACCCACTAATGGCGCTTTTGGGATATACAAAGGCGCTACCTAAGGCGGCGGGCAGATTGGTTGATATGGGGTTGCTTATCGCCAAGAGACGAGTAGCTTTGTGTTGGATGAGGGGGCCACCCCCTACGCTGCGACAATGGTCCGGGGACATGATTTACTGCTCCACACAGACGGAGGTATATAGTGAGCTTCTACTTCCTAGAAGCAGACCAACAAACTTTTGGGGCTTGTATGTCACTTAAATGCAGCATGAGGAACGAAGCGCAGATGGTCCCAAATGCTGAAAGGTCGGAGAGTGTGAACGAGCCATTGGGGATTGGCTGAGGCCTTGATGATCTCGTACGGAGATGTTGAGGTGTGGTGGCGGGAATGTGTTGGCAGTATGTATGACCTATTGGGGGAGAAACTAGGACCCTGGGGTGTGTGGGTGAGGCGTCCACTGCGGATCTATTCCTGTTGGGTAGTTCAGCGAGCTGCTCTTACGAGGGTCTCCCTCCTAACATGGCGCCGGGTACTTAGTACTGTCCCCTCGCCTGTGTTGTTCCCCGGTCTCTTTTATTCCCCTGCTTTGATGATAGACACCGCCTGCCTATATAGGGATGTTGGCTAAATGGCTGTGTATACTAAATCAATATGTGTACTGCATCTGCTCAGTATTGATAGATTGAATTTGGGATGCAGTGCTGTGTTACTGTCAACCATTGAAATTAAAATAATAAAAACATTTTAAAAAAAACTTAAACTCTCCCCCCTGAATATGCTCATACCTTCCTTATTCCTACTATCTGCCTAAGGTGGGAAGTTCATAGCTGTAAATGACAATGATCTCTATTCTCCTCTTTGAAGAATATAGTTTACGACTCCTCCCCCCTGGCCTGGCATTTCTATGGAACAGCACACTGCCCTGCCAGCAGAGCTGGTTAACCCCAGGGGCCCTCTATCACCTCTTCAAGGCAGCCTGGCTAATCCACTGAACTCTGATCATTGGTAACTTGTAACTGATGTAGGTTTGCAACCATGTGGAATCTTATGTAAAGCGCTCTGATACCTTCGGGTTTAGCCAGCGCCTTTTAAAACTCTTTAAATAAATGTACACTTTAAGAGAAATTCAACAATAGGATATTGTTGGATTTATTAATACCATTCTATGAAGTATTTTAATGGCATTTCTATCCCACTCCTATCAAGAGTTTTTACTCAATAACTTCCTGCCATGTTAACCTACGTAATGGGGGATTTGAAATGGAAAAATGACTTTGGCCATTTTTCCAGCACCAGGACTTATAAAAACATATTTTATAAGTACTTGCCTTATATCTACAAGAACCCCACCCCCTGTGAAACTAGGGGAGACCTTAGGGGTTCTGAATCTTTAGAAATATTGCAGATTCTCCCTTCGCAGTGCTCCTAGCATCAAAGTCGAATTTGAGCAGCACTTTACCACAATGTGGGGAGTGAATTGTGAAATTTCACTTTACTCAGGCATATCAAAACTCATTTTATAAGGGTGTACCTTACACATACCTGACCCCTCACCCCTAGAATACCTAGGGGAGACCCTTGGGGTCCCTAGTATGCCAAAACATTGTAGGTTAACCATTTTTAAGTGCCCCAAACACCAAAGTCGTGTTTTTAAAAGCAGACCTGGCACCCAGGGCTGCTTTTAAACTGACCTTAGGCTTCAGCAGTGCACACATGCAATTGCAAAAAGAGCTGCTGGCCTCTAAACTGCCATGCCCTAGGGTACTAGGGACTTCTAGGTAGTTGTAATCCCCCTGCCCTATTATATAGTAGGGGCCTATAGGGTCGGTCATGGCAAATATAGGGGTACCCCACCATACCATTGTGTATGTAGGTGTTTTAACTGTATTCTAATGTCTCTTTCATCATAGCACTGGTCCTGGGCCTGGTTAGGCAGAGCCCAGGGTCAGTCGGTTACCACCAGTATCAGTCAGCAAAAAGTTGGGGAGGGGGTTGCCAGGGCCCAGAATGACTTTGCAACACCTTGACATTTGGAACAGGCTGCATTACAAATATTTTATTATGATTTAGAGCTCGGAGGTTCACATAAATACGAACAAAAACTATGCAAAAAGTAATACAAAAACGCATACAATAAAACGTATACAAATTTGTAAAAATGCCATACAATCTTCGTACCATGCTCTGTTCTAAAAACCCAAGTGGACATAAAGTGCAAATTCAACCCAAAAAGTAATTTTAGGCAATATAAGACAATACTTGAAAATTACTAGGAACTATGCATCCTTAATGCAGTACAAGGGATAAATAGTGCAAAATAGGCTGAGAACGTGTGAACAGATGAAGGAACTTCATTTAGCTTTACAAAGCAGTACTAACTCAATCCTTCTACTATGGAATACATCCTCTTTAAAGTGCAATAAGGCTGTTGAAATACTACGAAGTCGAGGGAGAAAGGAGTGCAACAAAGCCAAACCTGGACCCAACACTCATACCTATGAGCATCTAGCTTAATACATAGTACATTAGATACTGTTTCGAGGAATAGTTGCATAGAACCTATACAACCCATATCAACAAAAAATACTACTACTAAAATTACAATGTGCAACACATTTAAAAGATATTTAAATGTGTTTTAAAAATGTAAATAATGTTGTGCAGTCTGTTTCGATTAGAAGGCACGGATGTGCTTCCGCTGCCGATGTTATATTGTACTTTATAAACAATGGTCTTAACAATTGACATTGCAATGAATGTATAAAGTACAAACAAATGTCACACGGCTTAGTTCTTATAGTTCAAACAAAGATCGCAGATCCTCTCATCCCCTAGGTATACTATCCCAAGAACCTGTGACAACACGTAGCGGAAACAGATTCAGCCTTAGTAATAAAATTGTTCTACGCACACCATGGGGAAGGTTCCATAGAACATACGGTTGAGTTCATTGTTTTTTTTTTTTTTTACAAATACGATGTACTGCAATTTCATTCCAAGCATGCTGAGCACCAAGCAGAATATCCCTTTTCCAACTCGCTTCATAAATTGATTTTTTTTTAGTCCAATGTTTTAAAAGAAGCTTGGGGAGAGGTGCCACTTCATTGTGGCTAACTTCATAACCTATTGAAAAATATCAAATAATTTAAAAAAAGGGCACTTCTTCCCTTAAAGCTAAAAGATATTCATCTTTTAGTGCAGCACGGATAGAAACTAAGTCGCTATTCAACAAATAGTTCTCCCACCTTAAAACAGCTGCCATAGCAAACACAGTTGAAAAGACCAAATTCAAGCCGGAGGGCGAAAGGAGCAGCTGAAAGGTTCAGGTTACAGATCTTGCGCCAAGTAAGCCCTGCAACCTTCTCAAAAAAGGACCAGAACTGCTGCTCCATTACTTCACAAGCCGAACTCTGTGAGGGCATTATTTTAATCTTGTAGACATAAGAACACGGGCAAAGTCCCTTTGCCCACTACACTTTTACAGTTTGTGAACGACTGAGGCTTGAGACAGTGCCTTACTTCTGCACTGACTAATATATTTATTTAGAAACGACATACAAGAGAGCAGAACAGGTCAAGGGGTGGTGTGTGGCCATACCAGTGACTAAGGGACAGTAGGCTGCATATGTGAACCAATGCTGCTGGAGGTTATTGGAAACACAAGGCTAGTACAAATCCCATCAGACCACCCTTCCGGTGGAGTTTACGTCACGTGGGAATTGCAGATCAATCCAGATCTCGGCCGGCCATATAGTGCCGGTGTAGAACTGGATGTCAGAAAACTAGCCATAATGTTTACCAAGTAGTGGACTAGATAATGTGCAGTGCTCGAGTGAAAGTGATAAATAAAATTGACTACACAGGCTCTGAAAGAACATATATACAGACGTCCGTGTGTCAAGGAATAAAAACCGCGCCTGGTAGAACGACTACCCTATGGCGCTTGTGCAGTACGGTCAACATGTTTCAGCCAAAGGGGCTTTTCCCCGGCATTCTTCAGGACCTTAAATGTAAACTAGCTACTGCAACTATACCTACAATTGTTGTGTTCAGTGAAAAATAACGATAAGTTTACTAGTAGAAGGATACATATCTACCAGGAACTTTAACGGTTAAACGTCCACTGGTGGGAGAGAAGCATGTCTTCTTCCTATCAATAAACAAAAAAGTATTGTTCAACAACACTAAATTACACATACACAACCACCTGCATACAAAGAGACTGTATAGACAAAACACACCTGCATGAATAATTGACATTCTGCATATATGAAAAAAGCATAATAGCTTTATCACTTCGAGGCATTTCCTCACAGTGATACTCACCCAGCTTTGTGTGGGTGAAGACCTCACCTCACCCGGCAACCGCTCGGGAGTATGAGGCCCCGCTCTGTGGTGTAGAAAAAGGACACAGTAAGCACACAGTTCTCCAGTGCCCAAGCCAATTGCTCTACACACAAACCCAACGGACGTGTGATAGGTACCCAACTGTCAAGCTAAAGTTCACACACAACGCAGCTACCCATGTGTCACATTAAAGATAGTATAATACAGACACTCGAGTGCCTATGAACAACTCTTGTGATGGTATCTAAACCTCTCATTCAATTATTTGTACTAGAAACTTGCAGTCTAGTGGCACTAGTGAGAGGGGCTGATAATGGTCCAAAGAAGGTTGACTGGGCTACCCTCAATTAGGAGCCCTTTCAGTATCAAGGAGTATGGAGCATCAAAGACCTATCTTATATCACAGTCATTTTGAAAAATAAGGACCTCACAGATTACTTGTAATCTCCTTACTTCAACAGAGACTAACTGGACTGATCACTTCTGTACAGCCTGGCTTGAAATGAGTCTAAAAGGACACTCACCTGTCCGTCGGTACCTCCGTCTATGGGCCGAGCGGAAGTGGAGGCACTCGCAAGGTAGCCCTCTGCTCTTAAATACCCGCTAAACGATGAATAATGAGGCGGACGAGGCATACGGGGCATCCTACTGAACAAAACTGTCGGAGCAAACGCGAAACGAGATACTGCTCCATCGCGCATGCGCACATCATTCAGGAAATGTAGATAAGGTTTGTTGTTCCAAATCCATTTCAACATTCATAAGGAGGATTCTATGGTCAGTCGCTGTTACAATGCAGCGTTATATGCGTCGTGTGAGAATGTATTTTTATATTCTCTTAAGTATTGAGCCTAACAGAACTGTCGGAGCAAGCGCGAAAAGAGACACTACTCTATCGCGCATGCGCACATATTCAGAAAACGTCAGAAATCGTTTGTTTGTTGAAAACAAACCGCATCAATCATTCTGCAGGTTACTATGCTCAGTACGCTGATACATGTACAACGTTACTTGCCATCTGCGAGAGTGTATGTCCCATAACAAGTACACCCGACCAAACCGGAACACTATGTTTCCTATGGCGTGCGCCAGACAGGTGGCACTCAACCAGGCTTGTAGTTAGTAGAAACAATCCATGCAAATAAATATCTCAGACGTGCTTCTTACACTAAGAAAGCCATCGTGGAGCAAAATGATCTAATTATAATGTTTCCATCAAGTGTGAAGCACAGAATATATTGTCATTAAGTGTCTTTTGAACGGGGAATATGGAGGTGACTAGGTAGACAGGAGGGCAACGAACACAATTAAGTTGGGTGAGCTATAAAGATGCAAATAAACTGTGTTTGCATCCATATTAACTAGACCCGCAACTAAAAAGTTGCTCTAAACACTAACAAAAACAAACATTTGTGGAGGGTCGGGGGGAATATTTAACGACCTGTCTGCTCGCTCCCCAATTATCAGAAACAACATACAAGAGAGCAGAACAGGTCAAGGGGTGGTGTGTGGCCATACCAGTGACTAAGGGACAGTAGGCTGCATATGTGAACCAATGCTGCTGGAGGTTATTGGAAACACAAGGCTAGTACAAATCCCATCAGACCACCCTTCTGGTGGAGTTTACGTCACGTGGGAATTGCAGATCAATCCATATCTCGGCCGGCCATATAGTGCCGGTGTAGAACTGGATGTCAGAAAACTAGCCATAATGTTTACCAAGTAGTGGACTAGATAATGTGCAGTGCTCGAGTGAAAGTGATAAATAAAATTGACTACACAGGCTCTGAAAGAACATATATACAGACGTCCGTGTGTCAAGGGATAAAAACCGCGCCTGGTAGAACGACTACCCTATGGCGCTTGTGCAGTACGGTCAACATGTTTCAGCCAAAGGGGCTTTTCCCCGGCATTCTTCAGGACCTTAAATGTAAACTAGCTACTGCAACTATAACTACAATTGTTGTGTTCAGTGAAAAATAACGATAAGTTTACTAGTAGAAGGATACATATCTACCAGGAACTTTAACGGTTAAACGTCCACATAGGATCCTCCTTATGAATGTTGAAATGGATTTGGAACAACAAACCTTATCTACATTTCCTGAATGATGTGCGCATGCGCGATGGAGCAGTATCTCGTTTCGCGTTGCTCCGACAGTTTTGTTCAGTAGGATGCCCCGTATGCCTCGTCCGCCTCATTATTCATCGTTTGGCGGGTATTTAAGAGCAGAGGGCTACCTTGCGAGTGTTTCCACTTCCGCTCGGCCCATAGACGGAGGTACCGACGGACAGGTGAGTGTCCTTTTAGACTCTCCTCATTTCAAGCCAGGCTGTACAGAAGTGATCAGTCCAGTTAGTCTCTGTTGTAGTAAGGAGATTACAAGTAATCTGTGAGGTCCTTATTTTTCAAAATGACTGATATAAGATGGGTCTTTGATGCTCCATACTCCTTGATACTGAAAGGGCTCCTAATTGAGGGTAGCCCAGTCAACCTTCTTTGGACCATTATCAGCCCCTCTCACTAGTGCCACTAGACTGCAAGTTTCTAGTACAAATAATTGAATGAGAGGTTTAGATACCATCACAAGAGTTGTTCATAGGCACTCTTGAGTGTCTGTATTATGCTATCTTTAATGTGACACATGGGTAGCTGCGTTGTGTGTGAACTTTAGCTTGACAGTTGGGTACCTATCACACGTCCGTTTGGTTTTGTGTGTAGAGCAATTGGCTTGGGCACTGGAGAACTGTGTGCTTACTGTGTCCTTTTTCTACACCACAGAGCGGGGCCTCATACTCCCGAGCGGTTGCCGGGTGAGGTGAGGTCTTCACCCACACAAAGCTGGGTGAGTATCACTGTGAGGAAATGCCTCGAAGTGATAAAGCTATTATGCTTTTTTCATATATGCAGAATGTCAATTATTCATGCAGGTGTGTTTTGTCTATACAGTCTCTTTGTATGCAGGTGGTTGTGTATGTGTAATTTAGTGTTGTTGAACAATACTTTTTTGTTTATTGATAGGAAGAAGACGTGCTTCTCTCCCACCAGTGGACGTTTAACCGTTAAAGTTCCTGGTAGATATGTATCCTTCTACTAGTAAACTTATCGTTATTTTTCACTGAACACAACAATTGTAGTTATAGTTGCAGTAGCTAGTTTACATTTAAAGTCCTGAAGAATGCCGGGGAAAAGCCCCTTTGGCTGAAACATGTTGCCGTACTGCACAAGCGCCATAGGGTAGTCGTTCCACCAGGCGCGGTTTTTATCCCTTGACACACAGACGTCTGTATATATGTTCTTTCAGAGCCTGTGTAGTCAATTTTATTTATCACTTTCACTCGAGCACTGCACATTATCTAGTCCACTACTTGGTAAACATTATGACTAGTTTTCTGACATCCAGTTCTACACCGGCACTATATGGCCGGCCGAGATATGGATTGATCTGCAATTCCCACGTGACGTAAACTCCACCGGAAGGGTTGTCTGATGGGATTTGTACTAGCCTTGTGTTTCCAATAACCTCCAGCAGCATTGGTTCACATATGCAGCCTACTGTCCCTTAGTCACTGGTATGGCCACACACCACCCCTTGACCAGTTCTGCTCTCTTGTATGTTGTTTCTGATAATTGGGGAGCGAGCAGACAGGTCGTTAAATATTCCCCCCGACCCTCCACAAATGTTTGTTTTTGTTAATATAGTTATTTAGACAATTACTTGAAAATATTCTACCATGATACGGATAGAGCTTCAACACCTCAAATTTATCATTCCACAAAAACCAAATAGATCTTTCCTGACTACACCCATGAGACCTAAAAACAAATAACTTTGCTCTGAGAAATGTTTATTTTTAGAAAGTGTTCATCAGCCTAATTTCCCAAACCAGAAAAATTAGCTTGATGAACACTTTAAGGGAGCTCTTGCCACTTGTAACTGGCTGCATTAAAAACAGGAGTTATGAGCCCATTATGATTGGAAGTCCCCTTATCCACGCTGGTGCGGCCATGAGCGATCTTAGGAAAAACAATGTGCCTGTTATTTTTCTTCTCTCAACGAGGAGGAATGACATGGATAAAATGTTATAGAGGACCCCCCTGTACCTTAAGGCAAGCAAATGATTCCATAATGATAGCCTCTTGCAACCTGTAAAATTGGTACTTTTAAATTTCTAGAGTTTGTCATGAGTAGCCGCAGAGTTTTATTTTAAGGGAACAGTAGTAGATCTGCACTACTAACACTTGTGGACTAGTTAGGATTTTGCAATCTACTGGTAGAGCCATCACTGGCTAGTTCTGTACACAGGCAGGTTTAGTTTTCGATTTTCTTTTGACATTCATGTGTCCAATGTATGGTGTTGGATTACTTCCAGAACTGCAAAAAAAAATTCAAAACATTTGTGCCGTAAATGTCCCTAATTATTTACCCCAACCAAAGATTCAGATGGAGGGTACTTCATATAGTAATATTAGTATGCTTTTATCACAGAGAGCCTAGATTTTTTTTTTAGAAAGGTCTGTTTCAACTCTGCCAGAGAAACCATTGCCCACTTGTTAGTTTTGGTGTAGCATTTTTTTAGCACCACTTCAGCAGTGCATGCTAAACTCCCACAACTCATGTACGGGACAAACGCATTAATTGATTGTGTATTGTGCTTCGAGTATTTGCATTTGAGCATGGATGAGTTAAACCATCTGCTTTTATGCCATGGAGTGCAGATTATGATACCTGATCTGCTGCGGACCTTTTGTGTGTTGCCCCATTGTCTTGCCTCCTCTGTCCAGGTACTGCTGTACCACTCTAGTCTGCACGGCCATTACTGTTAGTCACTGCAAGAGCCTGGTGCTGGCACTGGCTGGGGCCGTGATGTGGTGGCCCTACATAAAGTGTACAGCCAGTGCAGCTGGACGAGGTGACGGCCCGGGACATGGGAGAAATTGGTACATCATAAAACAAAGGGATTCAATGTGAGCGGCATACACATTGCTGGACAGTCTATAGATTTGCTGTGGATACTTAAATGAAAAACCTTTGAAGAAGTCTGGTCACAACAGCAGCAGTGCTCTCTGGCATTCAGCATCCAGGAACAGCAAAGACTGAATTGGTGATGTCTTGTTTGCGGTTAGCATTATGGAGGAAAAGGACAGCAGCATGCTGCTTACCGTCAGGGAGTTTTGTTAGCCCATGTGGTCAACAAACATTGGTTTGTAACACAAAAACATCTACTTTTAGTCAATATAGCGAACAATAATGTAGTTTGTAGAAAAACATTGGCTTTAAGAAAGGAATTGCTTTTTGTTATGAGGTGTTTGTTGTATGAATTAATTTTTATATAATGCATATTATTGGAGATTTGCAGTTTCTTGTTGCCTCAAATTGGTTATTAGTAGTACTTTTGAATTTAGATGGCGTGAGCTTTCATGGACCGTTAGTGCATTCTGGGAAGTATCTTGTGTAGGTTCTGTTTACTACCGATGTCACAAGTCCACAGATACTATTGCACTTCTATTTGATGAGCACGTTATGCCATTTAGGGTTTTGACTCTCCAAGGATTTCAAAGTTGAGCATGCAAGGCCTACCCCACGAGCTAGTTAGCAGCTTGCACATAACAATTTTAAGAAAAATTGAGTTCCTTTAGAGGAACAAGTTCACACATGTATTCGTAGCCACCTGGATGAAATCTAATAGCCTCAAATTGAACTTGAACAAGACCAAGGTAGAAGTGCTTGGGAAGAATCCCTCGCCATCGGACTCCACCTGGTGTTCACCAGACCTTGCAGCTTCCCATGCCCTGCTCGCAAGCGAAAAAACTCAGAATCATCATAAACAACAAATTGGATTTGACTGCCAAAATCAGTGCAGTGGTCTGTCTGCTTCAACATGCTAAGAATGCTGAAGAAAATCGTTACCAGAAAACGGTTACCTGACAACACCAGGAAAATAATCAACCAAAGCCCTCATCACCGGATAGCTACACTATGGAATCACCCTGTATTAAGAGATTACGAACCGGCTCACAAGAAGACTGCAGACCGTCCCAAGGTATCAGCCAATAGTTATCAACTTCCCACACTGAGCCCACATCACACCACACCACTCCTTGGGCAATTCTACTGGCTCCTGATAAATGTGAGCATTTTAAACTCCCCTACAAAGCTCTCCACAACACTGGCTCTTTCTTCCTAAACAGCCGCCTTCACTTCCACCAATCTCCACTCTCACTAGCACGCACCCCATGCATACACAAAGGCAGAGCAGGGGGCGCGCCTTCTCGAACCTGGCCCCTAAAGCGTGTAACGACCTCCCACCACACATCAGAGCCCCTTTCTCTCTTCTTGACTTTTGCAAGTAGTGTAAGACCTAGCTTTTCGAGTAAGCCCCCCCCAGGTCTGGCCTCCAGACATGCTACAGAGCTCTGGATACCTTCACACATGGTTAGCATGCTATAGAATTACTAATGGCCTAACATAACACGTCTGTTAACCCAGTTAAATTATTCATAAAGTGCTGGCAAGTTCTGAGGCTGCGATAGGACTCCAAAGATGTGCATATCACGTGTGAACACTGGACTTTTTAACATTGATTCCCTATGGCCATCCTGAACTTTCCTCAATGCAACATTAACCTATAGGCAGAGCAGTTCTTGTGTTATCAAATCTTCGAGTCCTGTTTTAAACCCGTTTTTTCAGGCTAATCTTTGTAGCCAGAAAAATGCGATATGATTGTCTGTTTGGCAATGCTATGTTTAGCCCTTTACCTTTTTGTTTATATGACTGTTGAGCGCATGGCTGGGTAACTTGGTGGGTTTAAACTCCGCTGCCGAGTTCAGAGCAAGTGTTGTAAAAACCCATGACCCGTACTGGAATAGCTTTACCAATCAAGTCAAACAGCTAAATACGTGTTGCAAACTCCAATGCAGTTTATAGTCTCTTAACTGAACCACTCTCTGTTCAGTAGATGGGAAAGGAGGGAGGTATCCTGTTCAATGCACTAGGTACAGTCACGGAGACCGGGGAGAGCACTAGTTATCCGTTCGACTGCCTAAAAGTATCTGCAAGGGATTTGGGTCCAAGGTATTTACAAGAACGTACTTTGGGATTGCCAAAGTTCAAGGGCTTGCATTTAATTGGTGGCCAGTAGTTTTTGCAGGGTGCCCCAGTCGACCTTTGTTACCTACTGGACCCACATGCTTGACCAGTACAGATGAGGATTTATGATTGGGGTGTCTTTGGGGCCATCTAAATGGTTTAAATCTTTCCAGAATATGTGTGACCAGAGGAAGCCAAATGATACAACCCCAGAACCTTGGGTGAAAAATTAACTGTTTTAGTGGAAGTCTGTGGCTATTAGGAGATGGGGCAGGTAGATGGACTCTTTCGATTAAATGGATTCTTCAGGGACAATACAGCCTCTCCAAAGTTGCAACAATGAAAAGCATCTCTGATTGCTAGCTCATTTATTGCCTCTTGGTAAATCTGGCCTTCTGGGACACTGAGCTTTCCACTTGTACTCTGTTGCTCCTCTCCTTTCTGGGCAGCTCAGTGTGCTGTTCAAAAGAAAAGGTTGAATCGTAGGCTAATCCCTAGAGAAGAATGCAGCAGCAATGCAGTTTTTCTGGTGACCTTCTGTCGGTGCTGGTGAATCTATATATGCCTAAAGTATATGCACATTTCTATGTGTTTGTTAATTTCCGTGCACTGATATTAAACGAGAGACCACTAAAGTGCCAGAAGTTTTTACATCCTTAAAGTTCGCACCAGTCCTAGGTAGGTGTATGTTGGGGTTTGTTCTAGTCTTGCAGTGCTTTTTCAAGCAGGCAAATGTGAGTCAAACCAGTCGAAATTGAGTAACATTCTTTGATTCTAGCCAACTTCCGAACTGTAGAACTATGACGGGAAACCACCTGTTTGACTTTCAATTTCAGTTCTTGCCATCAACCACATAAAGATGTTAAGACTGAGTGCAAGTATTGGTTTCTTCCATTAAATGGACTGCCAAATAGGTTCGGTTTTCGTCTGCTGTATTTTTCCATATGAAACGTCTAAGCCTTGTTCTTTCAGTCTTACTTTTGTATATAAATGTCTTGCTGTAATGGCTGTCATTGGGTCCAGCCGGAATTACTGTAATAGCTTGTACCTTATCATGAGAACCTCTTCAACCCAACGCCTTCAGCCCATCCAAAGTAGGCAGCCCACCTGGTAGTGCGAGCCCCAAGCTTTAGCCCTATGATCATTTGTATGAAAAACGTCTTTATGTACAGCCAGGTAAAGTAGTTTAGCAAAAGTAGTTGGGTACTACATTTACATTGTATGAGGCCCTATGTACTGTGGTGGTCAGTTGGGGTCAGGGAGTGCATTAGGGTTCTAAGATGCCTTTGGATTGTCTTCAGTTTAATGCTGTTTCTTTATACCAAGCGAGCCAATAGGACAAATATAAAATATTTCAAGTTGGATATGGTAAATCTGTTAGACAAAAACACTTCTTGCAAAGAGGATGCCAGGCACCCTATTGGGGTCAGTTGCAAAATGCTGTTCAAAATACCTGCACCATATTCCCATCAAAATCTGGAACTGCCAGCACTGTAAGTGACTCAGTGATATTTATTCCAGCGAAATAAGGTTTAATGACCTTCTATTCTAACAGGAACCCTGCTTACAGTGTTAGTCTGTCCTCTGATTTTAAACCTATCAAAGTGAAATAAATACACATATAAAAACTTGAAAAGGACTCTAATAATGGAAATACAGTAGAAAGTGACATTGCCCCAGTATTGGAACTTTCATAGATTCCCATGCTTTTGTATCATTCCCAGCCGTCAGAATGGGAGTCTCTGTAACAGAGGGGCGTGGCTAAGCACGCAATGGCGGAGGACGCGTTAGGGTAGAGCTCCGTGCCAAGCTCCCCTTCCCTGAGCCGTTTCTCCGCCAAGTTAAATCCTAGCCGCCCGAAACTGCTGGCGGACCCTCCCGGAGCTCTCCTCGGCAATCTGGCCGACTTTCATTTCGGGGCTCCGACGAGGCTGACCCCGACCTATCCTGCGGACCTCCTGCGGGATCCGCTGACACCTGGCCGGCGGGGCAACTGCGGGAGTCCGAGGCTTGGGCCCAGCTCACAGGCCCCAACTGGTAGGCCACGCCACACTGTCCGTGGCCCCCTGGCCGGCTGCTGCCGCGCTGAGAGCAACCTCCGGTGGCCCGGCGATCACCTTGACCTGCAGCAGGACTCCAGCGGAGGGCCCGGACCAAGCGGGAAGTGGGCCCCCAGCCCCCACATCGCGGCCGTCGCGCGACTGCTGCCCTGCTCCTTGGACCTCCGGAGGGCACACCTGGGGCACATCTGGGGCAGGCGAGGCGTGGAGATCTGCCCCGGAGAGGCGCCGGTGACGTGGCGGCCCCGACCAGCGGGGGCCCCTCTACGAGACGCAGTGCAGCCATCGGAGCCACCCGGTGAGTCCCTCCTGCGCCCGCCAGCATAGAGGAGCCCACGCGGAGCGACGGCCCGGGCATTGCGGCCCCAAGACCCGCAGCACAGCAGACCGTCCCTCCCCTCGCCTGGACGCCACACCACTGCCGGAGACAGGCTGACCGCCCCCCCCTGAGGCGGAGACACGCGACGGTGTGCCTCACGCCGGGCCCGCCTGCGGGGCCCCCCCACGGGGACACTCACTGCCTGAAGGTCGGCGAGGCACACGAGAGGCTGTGACCCGGGCCGGAACCGGTGGTCGGACCCGTTCACGACGCCTGGACCCCTCGGACTCACGCACAGTGCCGGCCCCCCCGGCCCCCACTACAACTGGGGCGGAGTGACTGGGCCACGACCCGCTAGCAATCCGGGGGGCAGTCGGCGCGGCCGCGGACCGCCAGGGACGAGCACGGGCGAAGGAGGGGACAGGGCACCCCCGCCTGCGCCGAGGCCCCGCGCAAAGCCGCCCGCTGGAGGACCCCCCCCCCTAGGGGACAACAATGACGGCCTAACCAAAGGGACCTGCCAGCACTCGCGGGGCCCCAACCCAGGGACGTAGCGCCTCAGGGGACACCGTCACGGGAGCAGCGCCAGGGGCCGACCCCGCAGGACAGGCGCCACCCGCACATGTCCGGGGGAGTGCGGACCCGCACCGGGACCGGAGGGGCCCTGCCGAAGGGGAAGACGGACAAGCGGGCACACAAAATGGCCGCCGAGCAACTGGCTGCGAGGCTTGACAGCGTGCTGGCAGCGGTGGAACGGATGGAGCAGTCACTCCAGCAAACTAGAACCTCCCTGGAGTCCAAAATTGATGGGGTCGCAGTGGACCTGACCCTCCTGCGTGATGACCATAGGAAATTGTCCGACCGAACCAAGACCCTGGAAGGCGCAGTGAAGGAGATCGAGCCCAAGGTCACCCAGACTGACAGACACGTACAGGACCTCCTGAACAGAGTGGAGTTCCTGGAGGACAGGGCTGAGGACGCGGAAGGGAGGGCGAGACGCAACAACATTAGACTTGTGGGGGTTCCGGAGAAATGGGAAGGGAACCGCCCGGCCGAACATGTGGAAGAATGGCTACGGACACTTTTGCCCGAAGGCTCGCTGTCACCGCACTTCGTCGTGGAGCGCGCACATCGGGTGCCAACGAGACCCTACACCACCGGCACCAACCCGAGGCCGCTGCTCTTCAGGATACTGAACTATAGGGACAGAGACACGGTGCTGCGTGAGGCACGGCGACTGGGCGAGGTGCGCATTGATAACGCGTCGATCATGTTCTTCCCCGACTACACCATCCAGGTGCAGCGCCAGAGGCACGACTTCATGGCAGTGAAGAGGAGACTGCGCACCGCGGGCCTCAAGTACTCCCTACTATTCCCTGCCAAGCTGAGAGTGGTGGCGGGAGCTAGCACTTACTTCTTCAACACACCCGAGGAGGCCGACGAGTGGCTGGACGGAGGCACGGACACGGCACCGAAACACTCTCGCGGAGGCGAGACGAGGACCAGGCCACGAGCACCACGACGACGCCGCAGGCACAGGACCCAACAGTCCCAACGCGCGGAGGAGGGGGCGGGACTCTCCCCCACACTGGACCAGATGCTCCGAGAACAACGCGATGCACTGCAGAAGGTCTCCCAAATAAGTAACTCATCCTCCCATGAGACGGCCCAGGAGGACGGCCGACAGCCGGTACCCAGCGACGACGACGAGGCCATATACGGGATCCCGAACTCACAGATCTCGATGGAACTGCCCATCGTCACGCCGCAAACATCAGACCTGATCCACTGACCCTACGGGGGATGTCTGCATTGGCCTTGCCATGACGAGGGAGGGGTTGGCAGTGGTCGCCTGGACGATGGTGCGCAATCGGCGCCCGCCACTGCTGGGGCCGCCCCCCCCCCCCCCCCCCCCCCCTGCCAGCTGATCGAACTGTGGACACCTGGAACAGTGAGTAATGCCCTTATGGCACTAGTGGTAGGCTGGGAGGGCGTTGAAGGGGTGGTCCTTTAGCGCGCATCTGCGCCTGGTCGCATACAGGATGGGCGATTTGGAGCATTGGACCGCAGTGGGCGGCCACTATTGTCCTGTATTGTATGGCTCAGGGAAGCGGCCTGCTTCCCCTAAAACTGACTATACATACATCCTGTCGAACTTGTGCTTAGCACACACTGCCCCTTGAACAAAGCGAGACTGTTCCTCTCTCTTGAGAGTATGGACGGTGGCCCGTTCCGCCACTGCCCTTTTGGTATTTTAGTGGGGTTAGCCCGCTGTTGGTTGTTGTTCTTTACTGTTTTTTTTCCCTGTCCTTATGTTTACCCAAACTTTGCTGAGTGTAATGTGGGGGGTGGGAACGGAAGAGCTGGGGGAGCCACTGCTGGGGCCTTTGGTGATGCCGCTGCTATTGGGAGGGTCAGGGGGGAATGTATATTGCTGCAATGTCTGCCATAAAAATATGCACGTGGAACATTAGAGGTATGCACACACCCGCGCGCAGGTACCAAATCTACTCCTACTTGAAGAGGCAGAACGTGCAGGTCGCGCTATTGCAGGAAACACACCTGAGTGGGGCGGAGGTGACAGCGCTGAGGCGGAGATGGAGGGGACAACTGTATGCCACTGAATACTCCTCGTACGCCCGCGGGGCGCTGCTATGGGTAAAACCGGGAACCCCCTTCGTGATGTCGGACGTACACATAGATGCGGAGGGGAGGTATGTCCTGGTGAAGGGTCGCATAGACGGGCAACCAGTGGT
The DNA here is from genome assembly GCF_964263255.1 of Lissotriton vulgaris. Lineage (NCBI taxonomy): Eukaryota > Metazoa > Chordata > Amphibia > Caudata > Salamandridae > Lissotriton > Lissotriton vulgaris. The sequence continues at coordinate 1,266,033,263 of NC_141695.1, forward strand.
CCTGGCGTCCATTTACGCCCCTAACACGGATCAGGGCACCTTCCTGGCGCGTATCTCAGGGAAATTAGCGCCCTGGCACGGCGTCCCATGGATCCTGGGGGGCGACTATAACGCGGTACTAGACCCAGTGCTGGACCGTTCGGTCCCGCCGAGGCCAGAGGCGACACCCCAGGGGGCCACGAGGGCACTCACACAGTGGGCGACCCAGTGGGGTCTGAAAGATGCATGGCGTGCGCACAATCCGAACACTAGGGTGTACTCGTACTTCTCAGGAGCACATGCATTACATGTCCGCCTCGACAGATACATGGTGTCAGCGGACATGTTGCCCCATATCACTGACTCACAATACCTGGGTAGGACACACTCCGACCACAACCCCCATACACTGCACATGGCCTGGGAACGCCCGCGCCCGCCAATCCCCACGTGGCGACTGCAACCTGCATTACTGCTAGACGCCCCCTTTAGAGATTCCCTACAGGCCAGCGTAGCGCAATACTTCGAAGATAACTCAGATACAGCATCATCCCCGAGAGTAGAGTGGGACGCATTCAAGGTGGTGGTACGGGGACATTGCCTGAGCACTCAGGGGAGCATACGGTGGAAGTTGGAGGAGGACTTGCGCAGGGTGGAGGCGGACCTACTCGGCGGGGAGCAGGAGGCGGTGGAGGGTGCAGGTGACCGGCTGCAGGCGGCCCGGGCGGAGCACGAAACGCTACTGGAACGGCTGCGGCACGTCAACTTTGCGGCCCATTCGGCGCGAGTACACCAGCACGGTGACAAGCCCGGCAGGCTATTGGCCTGGTTAGTCAGGCAGGAGGAACGCACGGAGCCGGTCTCCGTCATCCGCACAGCTGAGGGAGACCTAGTGTACACCCAAAATAGGATACACCAAGCGTTTGTGGGACACTACCGGGCCCTATACAAGTCGCAACTGAGAGTAACTGCGGCCTACATAGCAGAATACCTGTCGGACATCCCGCTGCCCTCCCTTATAGGCTCGCAACAGGACGCCCTGGGAGCGCCATTCTCCGCGGATGAAATACGCGAGGCCATCTTCGCACTGTCCAACGGCAAGTCACCTGGCCCGGATGGACTGCCCGCCGAATTTTTTAAGGCGTGTTCAGACACGCTGGTTCCGGAGTTGCTCAAGTTGTACAACACAGCAATGGAAGAATCAACACTCCCAGACTCGCTTAACGAGGCAAACTTGGTCTCGCTGCTGAAGCCAGGCAGGGATGGCGCACTCATGGGGTCCTACAGACCGTTGGCCATGCTAAATACCGATTATAAAATTTTCACCTCACTCCTGGCCCGCCGCCTGGCCCTGGAGGCACCTACTCTGATACACGCCGATCAAAATGGCTTCATGCCGGCGCGGAGCACGTCTCGTAATCTACGCCGCCTCTTCCGGATTCAGGAAGCGGCTCTGACGCATTGGCCTAGATCGGGGTGCCTGGTCCTGGACCTGGAGAAGGCCTTCGATTCGGTGGAGTGGCCATACCTGGGAGCCGTGCTGGACAGATTTGAGGTGGGAGATGCATATGCCGACATGGTCGGTCTGCTCTACCAGAGACCCAGTGTCCGAGTGCGGACGGGAAGGCTGCTGTCGGAGAAGATCGAGGTGCGCAGAGGCACCAGGCAAGGCTGCCCCCTGTCCCCCCTCCTCTTCTCCTTAGCCATCGAACCACTAGCAGCTCTGCTACGGGACAGAGGAGCGGAATGGGGGATCCCATTGGCTGACGGAACGCACATAGTCTCACTCTACGCAGACGACCTGCTGCTTTATGTGCGGGACCTCACCGCGGTGCCAGCCGAGCTATCGGACGTCTTCCAGAACTTCGCAGAGGTCTCGGGCCTCAGGGTCAACTGGGCCAAGTCCGGGGCATACTCGTTTAACCGTGATCAGGAGGAATGCGATGTGCATCTTGGAGGGGCCAGGCTCGCTTGGTACCCGACCACGTTTAAATACCTAGGACTGCACATCTACAGAGACCCACAGGATTTACTAGAGGGCAACCTGGTGCGCGCCATTTCTTCTCTGCGAGCCCAGATGTCCTTCTGGAAAACCCTTCCGCTGAACGTGCCCAGCCGCATCGCTCTTACTAAAATGATAGCGCTCCCTAGGCTGCTATACTACTTCGCGAATATCCCCACGTATGTCCCCACGCGGATATTCCGCGATCTGGAATCAATGCTCCGTGGCTTGATCTGGAACACGGGGCGACCTCGAGTGGCGCTGGCTAAACTGTACTCCCCGACCGCGGAGGGCGGACTGGCTGTCCCCAACATGGAGCTGTATTACCTGGCCGCGCAGCTCCAATGGGTGACGTACTGGCTCAGCGATGCACATCTGGACGATACGGCCACTGCGGACTACCAGTGGACACATCCCCAGACCTGCGCCCTGTTTCACCCATTGACCAAGGGACCCCGTCCCCTGCCCATGCATGTGGCCGTGGCCCGCAAATGCTTTCTCCGCAGCCTGAAGCTGACGCACAATACCAGGCCATATGCTCCTGCCCTCCCCCTGCTGGGCACCCCCAGGAGGAGCGGGATGGTTACGCAGCGCAAACTGGACCACTGGGTCGCGGCTGGAGTAGAGACCATGGGTGACCTGTATTCTGACGGAGCCCTGCTCTCATTTGCGGAGTTATCTGACACCACGGGACTCCCGGCCGGGCAGTTCCTACTCCATGCATCGGTACTGCGGGCATACACTGACTCCTGGGGTGACATCCAGGATGAACCGCCAATGCACCACCTGGTCCAATATCTACATGTAATGGGCAGAGGCTCGCACATCACGCATTGGTTGGCGCAGGCGCTTCTTATCCACACGCAAAAACCCACGCAGCAGATTAGGGCTAAATGGGCGGCGCACCGTGGGAGGGACTGGACGGACAAGGAGTGGAACCTAGTACTGGCTAGCCCCGTGAACATCCCCCGCAATTCCCGCTTCCGTGTCATCCAACTATACATCTTGCACCAGGCATACCTAACGCCAGACAGAATAAACAGATACTTCGCAGTCGACACTGCTGCTTGTCCCAGATGTGACCTGTTAGGCGCAGACATCCTGCACATGCTTTGGCACTGCCCAACCCTGACCGCGTACTGGGGGGAGGTGACCTCACTCCTGAATCACAGCACGGGCCCGGGCCTGCCGGACACGTGGGAGGCGTGCATCCTCGGCCTCTATAAAAGAACCAAGCTAAACAAAACGCAGGCACGGTTCTGGGATCTGGGCCTCGTTACGGCCAAACGGCTGATTACGCGACACTGGAAGCGACGGGAACCACCCACCCCAAAACACTGATTCGCATCCTTTACCAACTGGGCCGGGGCGGAAGGCACGGCGCTCCGCCGGGAAGAAATAGCGGGCCTGCGGCAGTTCCCAATAGCTCAGCTCTGGGATGGCATCCTGGGGTCCCTGAAGGGGGAGGGCACTGTCAGAGGGCTCACGTAGACTAGGTGAAGCCGGAGGTGGGTCACAGGGGCTAATGCTGTATCGCAGGAATCATCGCAAGCGGCGCCACCCCCCCCCCACCCTACCCCCCCCCCCTGACGCAGACAAGAAACAGCCAGCGCGTAAACCTCGGATACGACCCAACGCCCACGCAGGCGCCCGTCAGCGGCCATTGCCCAGCAGCGCGCCCCAAGCATGAAACTGCTGACATCGCCCCCGCAAGCACACTCCACCCCCCCCCCACCCACTATCACATATATGTTTACATGTTTGTAGTATCGGACCCCTGCTCACGGACGGTGGCCTCTCTGCCCCCTCGTGTTGAAGTGGGCAGGAGCCGCTGACGGCGCTACGGATGGCGACTGCAGGCGTGGACGCTGATAGCCACACCGGCAGCGAGGCTCCTCCACCTGAACGCCACATGCTCCACTAACAAGGCCGGCGACCGATGGCACATCATGGCCCGCAGGGGCTATCCCACTCCAAGTTCAGGCACACTTGCGCGCGCACACCTCTGACCTCCAGTTGCACTGTAACAGCATCGGCAAACGACACACCGTACAGAGGTGGCACCTACTAACACCGTGCCTGTGGGACAGACTTCGAGTGGGGAAGCCGCGATAGGAACATTGGGACGCACCGATACGAACTGTTTTGTTTAGTTTGCCGATTTTATGGCTCAGTTCTAGGAAAAATGAAAAATGAGGCGTCATTTATGGACTTTCCCTTTCTTGACCTAAGAAATTGTGATTATCTTCTCCATGTCCTAGCACACCGGGGACACAAGGGACGCAATGACATGCCCTTTTTGTGATGGCCCACACACCCACGATTTACCGTTCATTTGCAGCCGGCCCGCAGGGTTGTAGGCTTTGCTATGTGTACTGTACCTTTGAACATTAATAAACGTCTTCAAAAAAAAAAAAAAAAAAAAAAAAATGGGAGTCTCTGTAACAAAAATACCATAGCTGTAGGTACAAAAGAGAAAGGAAAAAGGCCTAGGCCTCATTCCCTTTTGTAGCATATCACCCTCTTTTTGTAAAAGAGACCAAACTTAAGCATAAGCCAATCAGAAGTGCCTCACCCCTTAGAACCCTCCTGAAGGAACCTTAGAGCCTCAGATTTTCTACCGCACATTGTGCTTAGGGAGTCTCCTTTGAGCTCTGCTCAACTTCTACTCTTCAAGGAATTTCTTCAGGATTTTTTCTTCAGAATCTTTTCAGATTCACTTCAGGATTGTTAGCTGCCTTCCAGGATGTCTGACATGGAGAAGAAAAAGGCCCTTTTAAAGCCATGTTCCACCTGTGGCAAGAAAAGGCTTTTTGTGGAGGATAAGCACAAAGACTGCACCTATTGCCTCTATCCTGACCACAAGGCTGCGGACTGTAAGATCTGTCGCACCTTTTCGACCAAGACCCTCCGGGACCGTGAGGGTAGACTTTTGACATGGCTCCAGAAGCTGAAATCCAGGAAGGATACTGTCTCTAGTGACAGTGAAGATGCAGCGTTGATGTCTTCCTCAAGAAGGTCAGTGAAGAGGGGTAGGGGTTCCCCTTCTCCTTCTGTGGAGTGATCTACTAAGGCCTCAAAAAAGCCCCCCAGTGAGTCTGAGAGCCAGGGTCCCAGCAAATCTCCTCACCGAGGTGAAAAGGAGAGGGTAGGACCTGCTACGCCTTCCAAGGGTGAGAAGACTGCCTCAGCCTTCAAGAAACCTTCTTCCCAGTCTTCTGAGAGGAGTTGTAAGTCCTAGACGACGAAGACGTCGACGGCGGATGTTCCATCGACGAAAAAAATCAAAATCGAAATTGATATCGTCGACGGGGGATTCGTCGATGAAGGAACCGTCGTTGATGAAAGAAGCGTCGACGGCAGGTTCATCAGCATCGACGGGAGATTTGCCGACGACGAAGGCGCCGACGACTAAGGTTACAGCGTCGCTGACGGTAATGGTGACGACGGTCTTGTCGACGAGGGCATAGACGACGACTACTTTGACAGTGACGACAGCTAGAGCGTCGACAGTTTCATCGTTGACGACCCCGATCTCGTTGACGTGTGTACAACCGCCGCCGCCGACGGAACCGTCAACTGTATTGTCCTCTGAAAAGAGAATTACGATTTCTGTAACAAGAATTACGCCGGAGAGGACTTCTCCGAGGAGAGTGACCCCCCTGCTACCAACCTTGCTCTTTCAGGAAGGGGAGTCAGAGGAGGATGACCAGAGGAGGATGACCAGGACTCGTACAGCTGTGCTAATAGTCCCTATCAACTTCTAGTCAAATGCCAGGAGATGGACTCTGAAGGAGAATACGACCAGGAGGATGATGATGATCATCATCAGACGGCCCAGTCGCAACACCATTCTGGCCAGGATATGGTTACAGTGCCATCTTCTTTTCTTCAGAATCTGCATAAGATGCTGCAGGACTACAAATCTAAGGCGAATAGGCCAATTCTGGTTCCGGCGGCGCCTGCTGAGCCTGCAGTGATTTCTGCCTCAACGGTGATTCCAGGTTTACCTGCTCAGGTTTCTCCTCTGCCTCAAACATCCTTTCCACAGGATTCCTCCGGGCTGGCAGATGCCCATGATGATTCCTTGGATGAGGATCAACAGTCGGATCATGACTCTGTTCATACTACTGAATATGATGAATATATCATTCCGGATCCCTCATCACCAGTTCCGGATCCAGTTGATTCCCCGCCAGCGGACATTGGAGGTTTCCATCAGCTGATGGAAAGAGCAGCTGGCAGGTTCAAATTGGCAATGCCTGCGGTGGCTACGGATTGTTTCCTATATGATTTCAAGGAACCCTTTAGGAAAACAACTAAGTCAATTCCTATTATAGATCATCTGTGGAAGGAGGGCCTAAAGGCTATGAAGAACCTAGCGACGGTGGTCCCTGTGCTACCGCGTTTGGATAAGAAATACAGGGCACCCGACGATGGACCTGCGGCCTTGACGGGTCATCCAAGACCAGACTCAGTTATCTCACAGGCAGCACAGAGGAAATCCCGTAACCCCTCTGCCCACTTAACAACTCCTCCGGACAAGGAAGGACGAAGATTGGATAATGCGGGGAAAAGATTCTCATCGATGGCGAGTCTTCTAGTGCGAGCTGCAAATGCCCTGGCGATCTTGGGTAGATACGACCGCCAGCTTTGGTGTGATGTCGTCCCGTACCTAGACCAGCTACCTCCGGAGTCCACATCAGAGGCAAAAAAGATCTTGCAGGAGGGAGAAGCAACGTCAATGGAGATCATTTACTATGCAATGGACATTGCAACAAGAGCGTTTTTTCCTTGGCTGGGGCGGCAGTCCTCAGTCGCCAAGGATGGCTGAAGGCTACTTAGTTTCGGCCTGAGATCCAAAACAATGTCCTGGATCTTCCCTTTGATGGTGAAGCATTATTCGGAAAACTGATTGATGACACTCTTCAGGAAATAAAAAAGGACACGGAGACTGGCAGGTCCTTGGGGACCCTTCAATACCGCAAGTCTCCTTTTAAGGGATTCAGAGGCAGAGGTAATAATTACAGGGGATCCTATCAACAGCAGCGCTATTCCTGTACGGGCTCAGGTTCCCAGCAATACCGTCAGCCTTATCAGCAGACACAGGGCCAGTCTACAAACTACTCCAGGCCTTACAATAAGGGGAAACAGGCTGGACGAGGATGAGATTCGTCCAAGCGCCAATAGCGGCCTCCTGGCTCTTCCTACTAGACCCTCCTCCAAGAGATCATCAGTTGGAGGCAGGGTAACCAAATGCCTTCAAAACTGATCCAGGATAACATCGGACTGTTGGGTGCTCAACATCATTCGGAAGGGGCATACCTTGGAATTTACGCAAGTCCCTCCACCCAAGCCCCTGGCAGCCATTCCATTGAAACACCAGCGTCTCCTGCGGCTCGAGGTCCAACAGATGCTCCGGAAGGGAGCGATAGAGCCGGTCCCCTCAAATCAAAAGGGACAAGGATTCTATTCCAGGTTCTTCCTGGTAAGGAAGACGCAAGAGAAATGGCACCCCATTTTAGACCTCAGGGAGCTCAACACCTATCTCAGCTCCCTGTCCTTCCAGATGGTCTCTCTCCAGGACATCTTGAGGCTTATCAGCCCGGGGGATTTCATGGCCACACTCATTCTCGAGGATGCGTACTGCCATGTTCGATTCACCCAGCACGCAGAAGGTTTCTGCGATTCACAGTAGCCAAGAGCCATTTTCAGTTCAGGGTTTTACCCTTTGGACTCCGCTCAGCCCCGAGGATTTTTACAAAGGTGCTGGCGCCAGTAGCGGCATTTCTGCGAAGGAACCATTTCCAAGTCTTCCCCTACCTGGACGACTGGTTGCTGAAAGCTCCGTCCAGGGAGGCAGCGCTTGACGCTGTTCAGGCTTGTACACATTTGTTTCAGAATCTGGGACTCACTCTAAACAACTAAGTCATCCCTGGTCCCGTCCAGAAAGGCTCGTTTCCTGGGAGCCATCCTGGATTCAAAGCCCTCAAGAGCCTTCCCTACTCCGGAAAGGAGGGAGAAATTACAGACCTTGGCTCGGGACTTACAAGAAAGGTGTCTTTCAGTACGCCGCTACAAGTCTCTACTGGGGGTGATTTCATCATGTATTCCCCTAATTCCTCATTGCAGACTAAGAATGCGTCCTCTGTAGGAGCAACTAGACAACCAGTGGAAGCAGGTCCACGGTTCATTTGAGGACAAGGTGACCATCACTCCAATGATGAGGGAAGCGGCCTTATGGTGGACAGATTAAAACAACTTGTCCCAAGGTCTATCCTTCGTAAGCGACCCGTCTCCACAAGTAGTAACAACGGACGCGTCATTGGAGGGTTGGGGAGCAGTGATGCAAGACCTGCATGTCAGCGGCTATTGGTCGCCCCAGGAGAAACGTCTCCACATCAACCTTTTAGAGCTAAGGGCGATAAGACTGGCTCTGCAAGCTTTTCTTCCTCGCCTGGAAGGTTCGCAAGTGCTTATCAGGACTAACAACACCACGGCCATGCACTATATGAACAAGGAAGGAGGAACCAGATCTAGTCCATTGTCTCAAGAAGCTCAACAGATCTGGGAATGGGCGATTCTTCAGGGAATATCGCTGAAGGCAGAACACTTGCTAGGGGTTCTAAACGAGAACGCCGACAGATTGAGCAGGTCGTCCTCAGTCAGCCACGAATGGGAATTGAATCAGCGAGTTCTGGAGGAGGTCTTCAGCCAGTGGGGCAGACCAGAGGTGGATCTCTTTGCCACACCGACCAAAAGAAATGCCGGTCTTACGCAAGCAGATTTCACCATCGAGGTTCTCTGGGGAATGCGCTTTCGAAAGCATGGTCAAGGACATTTGTCTACGCCTTTCCCCCCATACCTCTTATCCCACGGCTCATCAGAAAGATCAAGGTGGAGCCGTGCAGGATGATCCTGATAGCCCCTGCGTGGCCGAGACAGTTTTGGTACACAGAACTCCATCTGTTGTCGCTAGCTCCTCTTCTTCCTTTGAGGGTTCTACCAGATCTCCTCACAATGTCTGAAGGACAAGTTTGGCACCCAGATCCACAGTCATTACACCTGACTGCATGGCTCCTGAGCAGCCAGAGTTTATGAATCTACCCATATCAAGAGAGATTAAGGAGGTCCTTTCCCAGGCAAGGGCTTCTTCAACGAACAGGACTTACCGTCTTAAGTGGAAAAGATTTTGTTGCTGGTGTAGGAGAGAAAAGATTGATCCTTTTGCTTCCAAGCCTCATCAGCTCCTACCTTATCTGCTGTCCTTGGCTAAGTCTGGACTAGCCCATTCATCGATTAAAGTCCATTTGGAGGCGATATCGAGGTTCAGAAGGTCTGGGGCTGGGCCTTCCAGGATTGTCAAGCAATTTCTTAAGGGATTGTTCAGAGTCTATCCACCAGTGAGACCGCCTCCTCCTACTTGGCATTTAAATCTAGTCCTTTCTCAGCTCATGAAAGGCCCATTTGAACCAATCCATCGTTCTTACATGAAATACCTTTCATGGAAATTGGCTCTCCTCCTCGCTCTCACGTCGGCTAGGCGTGTTGGAGAGTTGCAGGCCTTGACTGTCCAAGAACCTTTCCTCCAAATAAAAAGAAACACTGTGATCATGAGAGCTAACCCTAGGTTTATGCCTAAGGTTCCCTTGGACTTCCACTTGAATGAGCCGGTCATTCTGAAGGCATTCTTTCCTCAACCGGTGACACCAGCAGAAAGAACATTGCAGTCGTTAGATGTACAACGGTGCTTGAAATTCTATTTGGAACGCAAACTAAGGGATTTTGGAATTTCTCGCAGTTAATTGTTGCCTTCGGGGGTCCAAGCAAGGGCCTTCCGCTATCCAAACAGGGTATTTCAAGATGGATCACAAGTGCCATTCTGCATTGTCACACTGCAGCAGGAAAACCTCTGACTGGTAGGATTCGAGCACATTCCACAAGATCTGTGGCATCTTCAACAGCCCTCTTCGCGGGGGTGCAGATTAAAGACATTTGCAGAGCTGCTCCCTGGAGCAGCGTTCACACTTTTACCAAGCATTACTGCTTGGAGTTCTTACAACAAGATGATGCGGCAGTAGGACAGGCTGTCCTGAGGAACCTCTTCCAATAATTGGTGAGCTTTCCTTTCTATCCCACCTTCCGTATTACACATTTTGTATCTTTGTCATGTTGACTATTGCTATAATTTTATGACACAAAATGTGTTTTTTTTGCTAACTGCTTGCTACTCTGATACAAAAGCATGGGAATCTATGAAAGTTCCAATACTGGGGTAAGAAAACAAGTTACTAACCTGTAACTTTGGTTCCCCAGTATTGGTAACTTTCATAGATTCCCATGCGCCCACCCATCTCCCAGAGGAAAGCTCAGCCTACAACAGATATGGTGTCTAAGTACGCAACGGCTACGAAAATCTGAGGCTCCTTCAGGAGGGTTCTAAGGGGTGAGGCACGTCTGAATGCCTGATGCCTAAGTTTGGTCTCTTTTACAAAAAGAGGGTGATATGCTACAAAAGGGAATGAGGCCTAGACCTTTTTCCTTTCTCTTTTGTACCTACAGCTATGGTAGTTTTGTTACTGAGACTCTCCTTCCGACGACGGGGAATGATACAAAAGCATGGTAATCTATGAAAGTTACCAATACTGGGGAACCAAAGTTACAGGTAAGTAACTTGTTTTCTTCCACCACATTCCATAGGGCCTCATACAGTGTAAATTTAGCACATAACTACTACTTCAAAACTACTTTACCTGGCTGCAAATAAAGAAATGTTTCTAGGTTTAAACAGTCTGTAAGTGATTTCGTCTTTTTGAAATTTAAAGGAGTTTCCTGTGTAACTTGGTTACCAATTACTGGATTACATTTAATAGTTCCTCAATGTTTGAGTTTTTCTGACCTTCTTAGAGCCTTAATTAAAGGTGGTCATTTAAACGGATTTTATTAGTGTTGCCAAATTAATTTCTTTTCGTTTGTACATTAGGGCTGCCAAGGATATAACTCTGAATTACTCCTTTGAGTTTATGTACAGCCTTATTCATAGCGTTTTGAGGATACCCTCTGACTGTTTGTGTGTCATATTGTCTTGAACTGATTACAAATGATCATTATTTCTGCAGTATCTTCTAGACCTTTGGAGTCATCCCTTTAGAATGGACACAATAATTGCCCTTTTAAGTGGTGAAATCTGTTGTGCCCTGCTTTCTCTTCCTTAAGCGCTACGAGGCCTCCAGGTAGCTAGGCGCTATAGAAATACTTTTTCATTTCATTTCAATTGGGTTCATGGAATGTATCCATATTAATGGGGCTAACTGGTGTCTGGCAGGAGTTGGTAGGAAGTAGTACTTGCTACAGTCCACTAGGCGCACTCACAGAAACTGGGGACTAGTTGATGTTCCAACTAGTGCAAAAACATTGCAGCAGAACCTGGATGTTGCTTATTATGTGGGGTCAAATCAAATTCCCCATGTAGTCCGAAATGTCAGGGACCCTTATCTCAGAATTGACAGCTTGTGGTAAAGCGTTTTGCCTGGCTGTGACACTCGCTCAAAGTCTAGCCTTAACTAGTCCCAGCAAGGAATTGAAATTTATGGAAGGTCATTTCAACATACCCCTGAAGTGCTTGGGGATAGGGAAATAATTGTAATGGTTGTGAGATGGTGTTGACCATCTACAGCCAAGAGAATACCCTTGCAGGACCTTTAGTGAAGATGAAACTTTAGTGAGCCTCAGGGGCTGGATCTGGGCAGACTGGGCTCTTCTGATCTAGTGGACAGTCCGTTCAGGCTCACCACAGAATAAGTTCTGGAATGCAATTCTGAAGTTCCTAAACCTCTGATGTTTTTCTTTTTGTTGGCATTCCTGGCCAGCTGTGTTGTAAATTTCCCTTGAATCACTTGGGGAGGTGTCCTCTAACACAAGCTTCAGTCGGCTGGGCCTTGGTGTTTATCCACCTAGTCCGGGCAGACGGTGCTCCTCTCCAGTCTCTTGGCTGTTCACCTTCCTCTTCCTGCAATCTGAGCAACATGGCTTCTTCCAGCATCAAGGTCTTGCTCTCAGCACTGTCTGACATCAGCAGATGGGACTATGTTCTCAGTAATCTATTTTTGGGCTACAGGCAGATTCGAGGCTCCATCCAGCTGGGCAAGTTGATATCTGAAATGTTTCCACAAAGCATCAACCAATTTTACCTAGTCGTTAGGTTACAAGAGCAAAATAAGGAAAAGGGGAAAGGTGGGTTTCTAGTACAATGGAAGGACCCTATATGGGCAAAGGAAATTATGTAATTCGTTTCAGGACAGAGGACATTGCCAAGATAACCGTTTTACACAAACATATATTGTTTCTTATACATACACCATCCAATGTGGACATGTTTATTTTTGGAGGCCAAGTAGCTATGTGTAATACTCTACACGCCCCCACCCGTAGGAATGGGCCATAAAAGGACTAATTCTCCGAGGGGTGAGGGAGCATCATGAGTCTGTAGTCTACAGGTCTGAGAAACTCTATTAAGAGGAACCTAACAGAAATTTTTATTCATGCCACTCAAGTGTTATGTTTACGGTTTAAGCTAGTTTCCCCCATTTTTGGTTGACGAAAATAACCATTAAAAGGTTCACCGAGCCAGGCCACTGCATTTTGATGGTATTATTTACTTGGACATTTAATGGTCTTTTCCAACCAAGATAGTTTAAAATCGTATTGTAATTTTATTCAAATCTGCAAATGAATTGGAGTAAGGGTAAAGCTACCAGTAACAAACACTGAAACTTGGTTGTGCACGTTTCAGTTGGGGTTTAACTCTGTGTTAAATTGATGTGTTAAGTGGATTAAATTTAGCATGTTGACCGTGGTCGATCTGTTTGGCTGGGAGTGAAAAATGCATTGAGCTTTTGAACACAATAGCCAGGCCAAGCACTAATAACAGCGAGCTACACAATCAGCTGGTATGAGGTACTGCAGCACTCCTTGTCATAAGCGGGATACACTTTCAGTGCTACAGTTTGATTCATGGTGCACTTCCAGTGGACACATAGCTATGGAGTCTGCAGGGGAATGAAATAAAACCACACCAGGAGACCCAAGAAAAGGGCATAGCAGGTTTCTCAAGGACTCTGATCCTACAAGGGGTGAGGAATGACATGAACGAGCACTAAGAATCTGAAATTCTCATGTCTAAGAATGAGAAACTCTTAAGTGGGTAGTAAGCAACACTGACCCACATTTTTATTCATACCCTCAAGTGTTTAGGGTTTAAGCTCATTTATCCCAGTTTTGGTTGGGGAAAATAACCACCTAAAATTTTAAAGCCAGGCTACTGCATTTTGGTGGATCTTTTCTGTTGAATAATGGTCTTTCCTAACCACTTTAGCTCTTGATCTTATTGTCTTTATCAGTGGCGGTTCGCTCCTTCAGGTGGTTCAAGGAAGAGTGGGTCAGAGAGGAACGCAACATGTACAAGATAAGTTTATTGGTGTGCCCATTCTATCTCACCCTAGTTGTAACAGCACACTGAACCTCCCCATAAGGAAGTAAAATAATGCTTGAGGTATTCTATGGTAACAGTCCTTGGGGGAAATGCTTGTTTTCACGTTTGGCCGATAAACAAAAATCTAATTTTTTCAATATAGAAGAAGCGTGGTTGAGTGAGTCCTTCATTATTGTAATGAACCCTACCAGTGCTATCTTAGTGGCCCAATATTACTTTTACCCAGCTATTTTTATTAGACGTGGTGATTTTTCCCCTGCCAAAAATGCATCCCATGCTATCTAATCTATAAAGTTGATGAAGGAACTATTTAGTTTTGTTCCCTTCTAGTACATCGTACTTGTATACCCTTTTAAGGCCCAATGCTCTCTTCAAAGCCTGTGTCACTGTTACGGGATTGTCATGCGAATTTGATTCTCTTTGCGTTCCTGTTCTTCTTCACGTTCTCCTCCCCCCCCCCCCCATTAACCCACCCACCCAAATGGCACAAAATTTAGGGTCCTTCTCCGTTTTATCCTGAGACTGGCAAGTGAACTCGATTCTATAAGATTGGAATACTTTGGAAAACATTTAGTATTGTAAATGTTGTGTGTTTCTCTGTGCATTTTTGTGAGTATAGTTTTAAAATGGGCATGCTTTCAAATTGCAATTTAAAAACATATTTTTATTGATAAATTTGTAACATATAAATGTGATGGTAAACTGATCATTTTATGGAGTATGTTTCATGGATTTTGCGCTAGAACTTCTGCAATTTTATTGACATCTGCAAATGCTGAAGAGAAAACTTAGTTACCAGTTAGTAAGTTAAATTTAGCATGTCGAGCAAGGTCGGTCAGTTTGGCTGGGGTGAAGAATGCATCGACCTTTTAAACATAATAACCAGATATAATTACTCTGCCCCTCGTATAACACGAACCAGTAATACGAATGTGCCCTCAGAGCACGCTTGAGTCGTGAACACCTTGGCATTTTAGATGCTTTAGAGACCCAGCTTTTTCAACAAGCTTTCCTATCCCCATTAATGCTTATATTGTATTGCAGTACATGCAGACGTCACATTGATCATCTACTAAGAACCCCATTTACATAAATTCATAATTTTGTTCCTAATAGTTCCTTTGTTGGAAGTTGTCAATATAGTTGGTCTGCTCATGAAACTTAGTATTTCTGCTTTTATATCCTCTAGTAATAGAGCTATGTAAAAGATAAAGTAAAATCTGTGTAGGTTGATCGATGTATTCTTAGAGGGTTTGCTTGGTCGTAAATTCAAATTTCCCCAAACAATCCTGCATTGACTTCAGTTTGCAGCCGAATCAGGGGATAACCTTCTTCTGTAGTTTATTGTTCATCCCTTCATAACCAGGTGGGAATGAACACGAAGTTCTTTTATATTGGAGCACTCTCATGGCAAACACTATTGCAGGTTAAGTGCAGCCTAATATCGCAATGACATCTGCAGCAGTCTGTCCTTGGTGTCCAAGTTATTTAGACTTCTCACAAGATGTGAGAACGCTATGGAAATTTCTTGAATTACCATGCTTCCCAAGTTGATTTTTCTCAGTCAGTTAAAGCCGGTGTACTTCTCTCCAACAACTTCCAAAGAAAACCACCTACAAACAGAATGGTCCTCAACTCGAATGTCCTTTAAATAGCTCTTGTCAGAGCATGCAATGAGCACAATGTTACTTTTGGTGCTGCAGGTGTTGTACAAGTAATGTTCATAGGTAGTGCATTCCATACTCCAGATGTTCTGCAAAACTAAATGTTCTTTGAATGTGCCACGTTGCTTCCCACAGCTAGATCCATTGTACATCAAATACTTTGTAGAATAAAAATCTCAATCCATAAAGTAGCTCCTGCTTTCTTTTTCTTTAGGATTCTTTGTGCTAGTTCACAACCGCTTGAATCATCTTTTTGGAAATGTTTTGTTTGGCCATCATACTATTGCTAAAGAGCATACCCGTATATCCTGCAATTGTAATAGGGTTTCTTAGCAGCTCCCTAATGAGTTAAGTTCGGAGGTCAGAACAGTTGAACATAATAATTAATGCTAAAAAGCTTTCACGCTCTTGTTTTGTGTGCCTTGGTCTTCTCTGTTGGCGTCTGTGAAGGGGGTGTTCTGCAGCTATTGTGGAAGAAGATCATACATGATTTCAAGCCATTTTCGACGATGCACAGATAGCTATCTACCTATATGCACATTGCAGGGTGATATCAATGCATACTCATTCACAAATAAAGGTCCGTTAAAAAAAAAAACTAACAATGAAACCACCTCTGTCTCCTCAGCCTTTGCCAGATCATCCAGACCTCGAAGGCTGCAGCAGCCCCATTCACTTCATGTCGGGTGAGAGCAAGCAGGGGGGGAAGCATGGAGGGTACAGAGGGATGGCGAATGAAAAGCTGCATGTAAGGACTGGGTCCGCAAATGTGGAGGGAAAGGGCTTTGCATGCCAGTGGACAGCAGAGGGATGATTATTAGAGGGCAGAGTGGCACATGGAGAGCACCAATAGAGGGTAAGAGGAGCAGAGGTGGCATAAAGAGCAGAAAGTGAAATCTTGATGTCTGTTGAGAATGCAGGGAGATTGGTGGGGTGGAGAGGGGGCACTTATAGTGTAGGGACAAGGCAAAAGTATAGCGAAGTGGCCGAGTAGAGTCTAATGATTCATGCACGCTTTTTTATTAATTAAGGGGATATTTGCATGTTACAGGCAGCATTAAGCCTTTGGTGGAAATAAATTGGGGGATTTACAAGTCCGGAACAGTTAATAGTTTGATACAAGGAAAAAGCATGCTAGGCAGTAAAATGTGACTATGCATGCAGTGGCAAGTGTAGATGGTCCATACCGAACAGGGAAGCCAAGGAGCTGATCAATGGTGGAAAGCAAGATTGAATGTAAAGTACTTACAAGGCCATCCTCTGGGTGGTGAAGATGGGCAGCTTTTGGAAAGCCAATTTGCACAACCTGCGTTGATGGGGAGCGGGGGGGTCTTCATTGTTAGTGCATGTTGGAGTTTTGGGATGACTGAAGTAAGATATGAATGACGTTCTTTAATGCGTTGAGAAGCAAATATATTGTGTTTTTTTTGTCGTCATCTTTTGAGGACAGTTCTGCTGCTGAATTTTCCCAGAGAAGGCACTTTCTGGTTTAAAAGGCTAACAACCTTTTGGAGTTTATTCAAATCCTCTAGTATGTTTATGGTTACCAGTGATTCTAAATAATTGGGGCATAACTTTACCTGTACTAGCCTTTCCTTTTTGAAAATGGTTTTCAGATTTGTTCATCACACTGTTCTGCTATAATACAACTCTGTCTTAGAATAAAGTTGTGGACTGGAAGGTAGGTCATCAGGTGATACCGCCTCTGATAATCCTAGGTATGTTGGTCTCAAAATACAGAATTATCTACAGCTGATTCTGACTCTGTGAAGGAGATCATAGTAGTTGAGTTAGGACAGCAAGTAGGGACCCCGAGGGGCTTCCTTGTGTCTCATATGATAACTGTGCCCTTGGGCTTGGTTGGCCCTCTTTCTAGTAGACCACTTTGGACCTGGCTTACCTCTAGTTTGAGCACAAAAGGAGATTCTTTTCCACTGTGATTTGGGGATCAAGGATCTACCTAGACTTACTTGGGACCTTGAGTTCCCATAGGTTCAATCAGGTTTAATGTTCCTGTAGACTTATTTTGAATCTGAGGTTTCTTTCAGACATCATTAGCCCCTTAAGCTGCTGTCATGGTTTAAATTTAGCTTGCTGGTCTCCATAGGCTGACTTGAGCCCTCTTGCTCACCATCTATTTATTTCCACGGTGGAGTTTTCACTTTGATGTATGTCCCAGCAGGGTCACTTTAGGCTTCACAGGTGGAGGTTCCTCAAAGAAGCTGTGATTTGCCCAGAACCCATGTGTACCAGTGTTCCAGTTTATAATGACCACTGACCTTTCTGTTTTTTGTTGTTGTTTCCAACTGCAAATTCGTGTAGGTATTGACAGGCCTAGAAATGGAGGAAGACCCCACCTTTTGTTTTAATGCAGAGACTGGATCATTATTTTAGTGAGTTTCACTGAGAGTTGATAGTGCTTTGGGGTAGGCCAAAAGGGAGAAATAATTAAAGAACAGGGAAATAAGAGAGATAGCCATTACAGAAAAATCCACTGGGTATTTGAAGTTTTTTATTCCATAGGACATCTGGAGTGAATCCCATCTATTGATCTGGCAATGGTTTGAAAAGTTGTGGTGGTGGGAATAAGGCAGATCTGCAGAGCAGTCTCCTCTGTGTCGTGTTATTGGCAGTGGACACTGTTCCTTAATCAAGATCCCTAGTTGGAGTAAATAGTGAAGGTCATAGTCTGTCCATTATGTAAGTCGAGTTCTTTGCATTGGGCATGCTGAACATTTCCATGATTTATGTGATTGTTTACTGTGACACTGAGATGTTGAAACCATGAAGTATGATTTGTGGTTTTGAACTCTAGGGTTATGCAAAGTATCCGTTTCTCTGGTTTGATGTCACTGGGTGTAGACAGTTGAGTTCTCTGTGGATATGGCCTTTGTGTAATGACACTGGGTGTAGATAGCCATGATACCGTTGGATGTGGTCTTGGTGTGGATGTAGAAGGTCTCTGTGGATGTAGTCTTTGTGCCCTGGCTTTGAGTGTCTCCGCAGATGACTGAGGTCTGCAGTGTTGAACTGATCAATAGATAATTGGTTTGGGTTAAGTAATGGTTTTTAAAGCCTTTCTTTCGGTTTCTTTCAGAGGATCGCTCTTGGGGACTCCTGAGTCAGCAACCAACGACTGAATGTCAGGAGTGTGTCCATCGTCGTCATCACTCCAGCCTGGGTCTACACCTCCCCCTCCTTAGCAGAGAGAACTCTCCTCACCGAAGAGGCCCTTCTTGCACTCCAGCCACGGACACCGCATCCACTCCACCAGCTCCTCCCAGCAAGAGACACTGCCGCTCCTTATCTGTGCCTGAGGACCTCTCCCGCTGGCGGCCCATATGGCGGCCCACCAGTTCTAAAGTCTGGACTCCTGTTAAGCGGCGTTGCAACAGCGGGGGAGGTGGCGGGGGGCTGACTGTGCAAGCTCACAGCCCCACCCCACGGGCCACCAGCCTCAGGTTCCACAATGACCCCAGTGCCTCTTTCCGATGCATCCAAGCCTGCAGTCCACCCTTCTTTAGCCTGGCCTTCTGTCGAGAATCGCCAGGGTCCTGCACTCTCTCGCCAATCGGGGCATTCTCTGATGGAGCCGAGGGGCCAAATTGCTTTTCTCTGCAACGTCGCTTCTCTCTCTCACCAGTTCTCTTTAAGGACACTGGACAATTCCTGCCCTCTGCCAGCAGCTCGCCATCGTACACGCCTGAACTGGTGCGCCGACAGCACTGCCTGCCACGTAGCCAGTCCCAGCCATGTGACCTAAACACCAGAAAATGTGGGACCAAGCGGCGCCATGAGGAGGATGTGAGGTGGCACCGGCCCTCACTGGACTTCTACAAAATGAACCAGGTGGGAAATGGCAAGGTTTGGTATATGAATGCCGTTTAGAGAATGTGGGGCACATTAGAAATGATGGAGGAAGAGGGACACTAAGTGGGTGGAGTAGGAAACATAGTGGATGGGAAAGGATTAGGATTCAGATGGGACAGGGAAGAGACCAATGTAGTTGGGTGAGCAGGAGGCTGTTGTGTGTTTATGGTCCACTTTTGGTCATCCTTGATTCTGAGTGTACTGATTTATCCTTTTGGGGGAGGCAATCATCGAAACTAAAGTTTTCCAGAGTAAGTGTACAAAGGTGGGTGTTCACTTGTCCACACACTGTACTCACCTAATCTGTATCACTTCTGGGTAAGAATCATATTCCTTACTAGGGATCTTGAGTGATGTAGCACTAATGCTCTGAGATATTATCAAATATCTGGAGACACGTATTTACAAGGCAGAGAAGTACACAGATAGCGCACTACTTTCAGACAACAAAAAGTAAAGATTCTCAAGTGTATGAACTGAAATCTCACAAAAAGAATGGTTGTAGGGCTCACAAAAGGGATCACTTGCACAACATTACCATTTACAGTTTGTTTAGCATGTTTCTGTTTTAGGTAATATGCTGTATGTTGTACAGCTTTATAGTGTTGGTCTAGGAAAATGTTTTAAAAAAATAGTTCTGTGCAAGCTTTTGGTTGGAGCTTTGTCTCCAGGTATGACTCTACACATCGTATTTGTACGACATCTTCGATCTCTTTTGCATAGAAGGACACTCCACTTTAGATTCCTTTTTCTTGCAATTGGTCTCAGTCAGGAGTTTGTTGATCCAGTGGAGAAGAAAGGTGGTGGTGGTGGTGATCGATTCTTCATCATGGCTTTCTCTCTAATATCATAAACAGTAATGCATAGGCATGCATGCTGACTACTCGTAACGTTTACAAAACATTTTTCATTTTTAAAAAAAGATATACTACCTACCATTGACGACGTTTTTCAACTTTTGACATTTCCATTAAAAATGAAATGTAACCAATAAGCCAAATTGGTTAAGTACCTTCATGAAAGCTACTGGTCACAGTCTCCCTAGCTAATCTCACCTGCAGGCTATGAAACGTGTGGACCTATATTGGGTCCTTTCGATAATCCCGGATCTCAGTACCAGGTTCAGGGACTAAAAGCACAATTTTGCGAGTTCAAATACTCAAACTACAGGCACTGTTTAAAGTTTAAAAACTAAATGATGTAGTCCTAAAATTGTTCTTTCAGGTATGGGCTGCCATTTTAAGGAGAAGGGGTTCCTAGTGAGCTCAACTTGTTTTTAAACCTTACACAGTCCACAAACTTGAGAACGCAGACCTGGTATGCCTTGCAGTTAGGGCAGGACTTCTTCCATAGTTCGTGGATTATTTGTTCAGTTAAAGAGCAGTCAGAGGAATTTAGTGGCCAGAAGTTAAATTTTCATGCATCATTCCATCTTATCAAAACGTTTAACCGGTAGCACTAGGAAGCAGTCACCAGTTGGTGAAGAGCAGGGAGCAGAGCAGTGGTTGACTGACTGCTGTTTTCCAGCTCTGAGACATGGCGTGAGAACTGCCGCAAAAGATTCCAAGACAATATTCTGCTTCTGTTAAGGAAGAAGTGCTCTTCACTCAAGATGTGGTTGAACTGGAGAACAATACCAAGGATTCCATTGTTTGGGAGTTCTTTGGTTACCCCCTAGGCGAGCAGAAACAGTGCAAGCAGGGCCACCTGCAAGCTTGGACCATAATCTAAGCAAGGGACAGAGAGGACTCATGAGACCAACATTTTTGTCAAGGCAGGAGGAGTATTTGAGGTAGCAGCGTTACAGTACTTCTGAAATACAGAACATAGAATAATTTCAAAACTTTCCGGCAGAGGCACTGCAGCAATTTGAGGAGGGAAATAATCCATATTTAGAAGTCTTTGCACTGTACTGCATTGAACAAAGGTATGGTGCGTATAGCAAATCAAAAATTGGTAATGAAAAGATGGAAGAACATCATAAAAAATTCAATAAGGAAAAAATAAACTAAGTGGCCATTTTCCACCAAATTTAAAAATATATATAGCAGTAAACACCAGCACCACCCTCACAATCCCCTCCCATAAAAGTAAAACACACCCAAAGAACAGAATAAAAGATATTTTGAGAACCACTACCAAAACTTACTGTGTGTCAACTCTGTGCTGGGAAAAAGGCTGTGCGCCACAGGTGTTAACCACTCATGAGGACTGAACTCATCCTTTTTAATGTGTGTGCTCGTATTATAGCTGATTAGATGTGCCAGTGTTTAATTTGTAACATCAGCTGGTACTGACTAATATCTGGAGTGCCAAATACCAAGGCTGAGTAGTCTGGATTCCACCTCCTTACTCTTTCATTAACCAGCATACACAACCTGCTTCTTTGTTTCACTCATGCAGATTGTTTATCACTGTTTCTCCCTTTGTCACTATTTTTAATATTTCCCTTCCTCCTCCTTTCCTCTTTTTGTGCTTATCTTTCTTGCTCTAGATCAAATTGTGATGCGGAAAAGTAAATCCTAGACACCAAAAATGAGTGCAGGAGGGCCACTGACTCAAATTGGGCACTTCATGTGATCCATCTCTGAACCCAGCTGCTAATAAGGACTCAATGTAGTAGAAAGCAGCTGCCAATAAAAGTGTTGCAAATTCACAAACAAAGTAGAACAGATAAGTGGGGCTGATGTGAGTATTTGGTTCAGTATCTGCCTTAAGTAAATAACAAAAAAGAAGAGCAGATGGTTCAAAAATGGAAAGCCACTTCCACTGGCAATACATCAACAAGTAGATGAGAATCAAGCTCTTCCTAAAGTATACTGCATGTCTGCAAGAGCCCAGTTTTCCACCCCAATATTAAAGGCCCGTCTAGCGGCAGATTTCTTACCTTGGAATTCTCCTCAGGCTCCAGACTGGATGCAGAAAATTATTCCCGAGCCGTACCCCTGTATGTCGGTAGAGGGCATCATGTGACTCCATCTGATGTTGCCACGTATGCAATTCCACCGGAGTCCCGATAAGCCCCATCCCAACGTACTGACGTTCTTCTATTCCGCGCTTACAATGCTGATCTGGAGAAGCGGTTATTTCGATAAACAACAGAGGGTCCCTAAAATCTCAATGGGGAGGAAGAGAGCAGGGTAAAAAACACTAGTTAAGCCACAAAGTCTTCCTCCTAAAGAAGTAATATTATGGGTGATTAATCCAAACGATATAGGCAGTTGTCCCGCAGATTTTAGAACATCACAACATATTATTTACTCATATTTTATTAGTATCAAAAAATAAGATAATCACATATATAAACATTTAAAAGTTACTTTCTTATCTCAAGAGTGCTGTCAGTCCATAGGCAGAGGCCCATGGTAAAAAACAACCTCAAATTAAAAACACTACATATACAACAACAACATTTTATAAGTAACACTGATTCAAACACAAGAAACACATATTACAGTAATACAATAAAATGACGATATACAAAAGACTAAACAAAGAAACGCATAAGCACGTTTCAGAACACACAAATACAAAGTTCCTCCTTCAGGGTGAGAACATTTTTGAAGATATTTTTTTTTGCCATTTAGCTGTCGCTTACTAGAGGAAGATATTCTGTCTCCTCTTGCATACCAAATTTACGTTTTGTGAGCTGCTACACCACATATCAGGTGGTCGCCTCATTGAATTCAGATGTCCCCCCAAATATCTTCAAAAATTTTCTCGCCCTGAAGTAGAAACTTTGTATTTTTGTGTGTTCCGAAACGCGCATAGGCGTTTTTTTGTTTCGTCTTTTGTGTATTGCCATTTTATTGTATTACTGTATTATGTGTTTTTCTTGTGTTTGAATCATTGTTACCTATAGCATGTTGTTGTTGTATATGTAGTGTTTCTAATTTAAGTGTTTTACCATGGGCCTTTGCCTATTGACTGAAAGCACTCTTTTGAGATAAGAAAGTAACTTTTAAATGTCTATTTATATGTGATTATCTTATTTTTTGATACTAATAAAATATGAATAAATATGTTGTGATGTTCTAAAATCTGCGGGACAACTGCCTATATGGTTTGGATGAAACACCCGTATTACTTCCTTAGGAGGAAGACTTTGTTGCTTAGCTCGAAGCGGTTATTTCTGGCACTTTTTTGGCCTACTTCGACTTTTTCATTGTGGAAACTGTTCTTTTTTCTGTACAAACCCTGTTGGTCTTGTGGGCTGCACTTGTCGTCGACAGACCTTCACTTCCTTTGTATGTGCTGCTTGGGAAAGCACCATGACTCTGAGGAGTGCGACTCCTGTTGTCTACTTCAACAGAAGGCCCTGGCACTTGTATCTGATCAGCCGACTCAGATGACATCGGCGGCGCTAATCAACACTGTACCATTCCCCCTTTCCGACTTTGAGGCGTTACCAACTCTGCGCCGGTCGACGTAGAGTAAGGAGTAAATGGTGCTGCTTATTTCAGACGCCCTTCTGCTTTCTGTGGAGCCCTCAAATGTTTTTAGGTCTCGGCTAGCGTAGGCTGCGCACATGCGCAGTCTCGCTGGCGAGATTTAATGATCTAGAGTAAGTTTCACTAGCAAGGTTAAGCCCCTCCCCTCTTTTCCATTGGCTGGCATCACCGTTCATGCTAAACGGTGGCCAGCCATTGGAAAATAGGTCCTAGTGACGTTCTCTTCTCTTTTGAAGCTGTCCCACATGGACTAGCTTCCTTGACTTCCTGCTGTGGTAAAAGGTTTCTTATCTTCTTTGAGGCGAACGATTTCCCTACGTCACCAAATGATAACCAAAACTCTGGAATTCATACTAATCACTGTTTTCCATAGTCATAAATCGCTGATCCTAGCACAACCTACAACACAGCCCTTTTTGTGGAAGTTGTTGCCCAATCGCAACGGATTTCAGCTAAAACTAATTGCTCAAATGGTAGACCAATGCTGGCTCCCGGTACGCATGCGCGAAGGACCACCGTCAGTCTTCGCGCATGCGCTTAGAGGAAGACACACGTGTGTATAGCTGCTTAGCTACCGACGTCTCCTTTGCACACACGGAGACGCAGGATCATGACCGGACATGCCGTACAAGGGCATGTAATTATCCTGTCCACAACGGAATACCCATCTTTGGTCATGTTTTCACTTCCGCAAGGGCATGTAATTAACCTGTCAATATCGGAAATCCCATACTTGGTCATTTTCACATTTCCGCCTGCTCAGACCAACAATTAAGAGCCGGGTATAAAAAGTGATTGCCACTTGTTCTCCTCACATTAGCTGAGCAGCGTGTGGGGTAAGAAGGTGAATAGTATGTCCCGAACCTGTAAGTATGAAACAGAAAAACAATCATTTCTTAAAACCAACTAAGTAAGTAAGATTGTACTCTTATTCCTACACTATCTCTCACTTCAAATTGCATTAAAGCAACACCCCAGATGTTCCTATTGCTCATGAAGCAAGCAAGCTTCATAAGTAAGACCAAGACTTCCAGTAATCTCTAGTAATTTATGTATCTTTGTTGTATGTTTTGTTAGTGTCTTTCTATTTACAGGGCTTATTCAAGCACATGGTACGGTTCCAGGTGACTGCACCTGCTTGAACTACCCGTTACATGGGTGACCATCTCTTTGTTTCTTTCCCTACAGGTCATTGTACTTGTAGCATACCTCTGTAGGCACATTATAGCCTCATAGTATTTTCACTTTTGATATTTATCAACTTTAATACATTTTGATACATATTTAATGAAACGTGAGTAAGGTGGGGAAGTTGTGCCCCCGTCCTGAAGAAGGAGCTTTGCCTCCGAAACATGTCGACGCACACCTGAGGTACTGTCCATTAACACGACAGGGTTAACCTCACATTGCACCTTTTTTAATAGTATCAGCCGGAGTTAAGAATACAATTTTTTCGAGAACTCACGTGCCAGGTACTTTTTAAACCTTCACCACGTCCCACCACTCACTTGTAAATACACCCAATACACAAGCACCACATATAGTAAATAACTATAAGTGCTCCCACGTAGTCGTAGGTCGCAGCACGCCGCATCCCGTTAGAGGGGTGCGAAGACCCCGATGATGAAGCATGACACCAAGGGGCCTTTTGGTGTGTGAGGGGTATTTTACAAAACACTAAGTGCTCCAACACCATCTGTTGAACACTTCTCCCTACCTCTGAGTTGTAAACTTAGGCTGCTGCACCACCTAGGTATGAGAAGAGAGGATGTATCCTCTTCTAGGCAGTGCACCTCTAGTCTGTTGAATACTGTGGCAGACTGTGGTGGTTGACGATGTTGAAGGCTGTGAACGGATCCATTAAAACCAGTGCACTGATATCACAACCATGCACAATCTTAAGCAGATAGTCCAACACAAAAACCACTGCCTCTATGCCCATTCCTTGATGAAAACTAGCCTGGAAAAGTTAATTGAAAATGGGGAACTGAAGTTTCCAATAGACGTTTTTTTAATTGTACTTTTTGGCTAGAAACTGCAGCATGGAGATGTCTTACATTTTCCTGACTTACCAATATTTTTTTCAGGAGTTCTTGGTGTCTTAACTTATAATAAAAGAACTACTTAGCAGTATTCAGGTTTTGCAGTTAATATATCTGGAAGGGTGGTGTAGGGAAACTAATATGGACACACCTCTCCATACAGTTAGTGGACCAACATTACCGTCCAACAGATCAACCAGCTAGCACTAAGGGCTGTGGTATTGGCACTCATGGCAATCTGAAAAATAGCAAAGCAGCCTTGATCTAACAAAATATGGTGTACTGCCTGCTATAGCAAGAACACACGCTTGTCTACTGTTTTTGCTAGTATGGGTGATTCAGCTTTGAGAAAGGACATTCACATCTTAGCATGCCTGGGATGAACAACAACTTACTCGACTTGTTAAGCAAGAAAGAGGCTTGACAGGCCTACTAGTGGGAGAATAATATAATTCCTAAAATCGGGCAAGCCAGACATGTATCAGTTTGCTCTAAGGCAAAGTGGGAAAACGGTGTCAGATTATTTGCATAGACTTTCCGCCTTTACCATTTCTACCCCAGGTAGTGCGGAACAAGCACCATCAAATGTTTTCCTAGGTACTTCAACTTGGGTAAGTCCGCTGTGGGTACATATCAATACAGGCTTCTCATCCACAAAGACAATTGATTTACATCTGGATCCAAAGATACTGAACTTTGCAATATGGCACCTGATAAACGTAACATGACTTCAGATTGTATGAGTGATTTGAAGAAGACATGCTAGTGAATCATCCAGGCCTATTTGAAAGCAAAGTGAAAGTAATTTGCATAGCAATGGACACTAACCCTTTGTATGCAAAGGTGAAAGACCTTCCTTAGTAAGTTATTTTACTTCATTTACACATCAGGATATACACATTTGGCTAGTTAGTGTTGTCTTGTTTACAAAGCACGGAATATCATTCTATTTTCAAATACCTGTTATTGGGGTAGTGTTAAAGATGAATACCACCTCGAACTGGTCCTATGCCAACTTGGGTTTGAATTTGGTAAATATTATGCTTATTGTTAATTATTTTGTATTTGTATAGCACACAATCTACCATTGGAATGAGGCTTCGACCTTTCAAACCCATTAGTTCTGCGGTTTGTGCAAAGATGACATTACACATACTTGTGTTGACTTATTTCACACAATGGGAGAATAAAGTCTATGGTTAGGTCCTTTGTGGGCCTAAGGATGACATATGGAGAAGAAATTGGAGCCCTGCATAGAAGCTAAATCTAAAAAGAAATCCACACTCAGTAATTTTCTATGCCTAAACCCTAGATGTTTGTATTATTCGCAATATGGGACTCAAACAGTACAATGGCAAAAAAACTTTTACCTGGTTATGACCACCTTTCTGTTTAGAACCCCTTGGCCTAAGTGCTTGGTTGACGTGACTTCCACAGTCCTGTGGGCAAAAAGAGCATCAATCATACAACGTGGAACGCAATTCACTTTCCAATGAATATTTTCAACTGCAAATACCTCCGTGTGAATTTTCCCCAGGCATCAGACTAAATCTGGAAACTTTAAAAGCAGAACTCCTGCACGCCAGTAGATGCTTTTTTGTTGCTACGCACTGACGTCTTTCATCTCTGGAAATGACGATAGAGGTCGCATGTACGAGCCACCCATGCATGCTGAAGTCCTTTCCGTGCTTGCATACTCTAATCCGGATCTTCTCCTTGGGCTTTTGATGATAGTTTTTTTTCACAAAAAATTATCTAGCGTGCAAGGGAAAATGGCAACCCCTAAAACACGGTTTAAACTGTTTAAGGATTGTGGCAAATTGATATCTGCGACTGACCCTCACAAAGTCTGCTTCTGGTGCCTGGGGTCGCAGCACGACTCCAGGATTGTAATGACTGCTCCCAGATTAATCCGAAGGCCATATAGGACTATGAGTTCAAACTTTCGCCAAACACAAGAACAAGTGAAGTCGAAAGGAAGTTTTCTGTCCCGCTCATGAAGTCGTTCTGAGGCAGATCTTCATTGTAGTTGAAGACTTCTGGTCAGACAAAGAAGGAAAGCACAGGAAGTCAAAGCAGCAAAGTCTGTCTCTTCCTGCCACTCTCAAAATTCAGAGAGGTGGGGAGGGCATCAGTGTGACTCCTAGATTTTGCTCAGAGAATTTGGTCCTGGGGCACAGTAAATTTCCAGGTACATTAGTGACGTTCCAGCAAGTACAGGCCTTTACTTTACCTGCTCCCTCTGGTGCGCCTTCGGTCCTTAGGGATCTACGAGAGTTTCCAGTTGAGTTGCCGACGGCAGGTCCATCCTCTAGACCATCTGTGCCTCTTTGATGTGCATCTGGCTCAGGACCAGCGCCGACTTCAGTTCTAGTGCAATCCCTTATACCAGTTACTTTTGCATCAACGTCATTGGCGCCGAAATAGAATGTACAACCCATAGTGGTATCCGGTTCCTAGCTGGATCCAACTTGACTGGGGTCGTGCCCAGCTCCAACCGGCACACACTACTGAGCAACCCTTCAGATTGAGATACCTTGCCCTTACCACATGGTAGGCCCCAGACTTAGGAAATGTTTCAGAATTGACTCTTGGGCATGATAACTCTGATGAAGAGGATGACTGGGTTCCCCAGTATGAGGAGAAAACCTAGTATGAAGAACTTCAGGATGCCGATGGGCTGGATACTTCCCCCAGATACTGACCTTGCGTCCCACCTAGTCCTGTCACGGATGAAAGTGCCTACTTCGCTGTTATGCGAAGGGCAGAAAGTTCTAAATTTACAACAACCGTGTAAGTTCAGACTAATGTATTGACAGAACTATTTTGACCTGGTCCGGCTCCCACAGATCAACTGTTAACAATTAATTAGGTACACTTTTGGGCATTTAGTCCTAACCTTTTGTCTGCCTATAACAGGCAGATTGCCCTGCACCAGGCGGCACAGCCTTTCTTACTCCCCATCCAATGCCAGGGAGCCTTGTGATTTAGGCATCTACCAGCTAAATGAATGCCAAAGCCTTTCCTCCTACCCTTCTCGTGGTGAATACAACAGAAAAGACAGATTTGAGTAACATATATTTTCATCCATAAGCCTGGCCCCAAGGTCTGTGCATGCCAGCTCTCTCCCGGACAGCTGTTCTCATGCTCTTTGGGATACGATGGCACCAGTTTTGTCTGCTGTTCCAGACGACCCTCAAGTGTCACCTAGGCTATTCAGGAGGGTCGCAATGAGATAAAATTTGTCATTTGCTCTGGATTGGAGATGAGCAATTGCTTAGAGTGAGCAATGGGTTGGTACAATTGTGGATCTTTGGCACCATGCCTGGATTAGGTCTATGGGCTACTCTGGGGATGTCCAGGCATTCCTAATGAGCATGCAGTTTGACAGCTCTTGTCTTTTTGATGAGAAAGCGGACTCTGCCTTGGAACAGTTCAAGGATAGCAGAGCCACAGCATATTGCTGGGCCTTTCTGCTACCACATACAATATCACCAGCGGTTTTTCCTATTTGTGGCTACAGTTAAGGCTTTCTATTTCACCAGCACCAGTCTCCTCTGCCTGTCCAGCAGGCATTTCAACCCTTTCCTTGCAGGGGACGCAGTTTTCGGAGACCGTGTTTGACTACAGGGACAACATGCAGCTCAGTCCCCCATATCTCTATTAGCTGCAACCACCAAATTGCTTCAGTGGGTCCTTGCAGTAACACAGCCATCCTGTCGGAGGTAGCATCAGATATTTACTTGCTATCACTGCAAATTAATGTCCTTCAAATCCATCAGGGCTATGCCTTCCCATTTGTTTCTGCTGGGCTGCACCTTTGTTGAGGCTGACAGAGGACCACCTGTCTATCTTACAGCAGGAAGTGCAGCCCCTTTGAGCCAATAGGCCCGTAGAGCGGGTTGTCCGAAAATGGAATTGGGTGTTACTCCCAATACTTACCTGTGCTCAAGCATCCCTCCTCCCTACCCCGGCCCCATTGCCATTCAGGCTATTGTCACAACGTTTCAGCTTCTTTCCTGGATCTCATTACGGATGACTCTATAGCTCTTGGAGTTGTTTGCTGGCTGCATCTCACTACCCCAAAACACCAGGTGGCACATGTGGGCTCTGCAGTGGGACATAAAATCCCAGTGGGTACAAACTCAGGCAAATCTGTTGGAGTGTATGCAGATCGTTGAGAAGACTGTAAAAGATCTGCAGTGGTGGCTACTAGACCGAAATTGGATTATAGGCAGACCCTTCTTACCCCAACCAGAGCAGACCGTGGTCACAGATGTATCACTGCTGGGCTGGGGAAGCCCTCTGAGAGAGTTGGAGATCAGTCTTCTCTGGTGGAGACTCAACTCCACATCACTCAGTTTAAGGTGATTCACTTGGCTTTGAAGGCCTTTCTGCCCAGCATTGAATGAAGGCTGGTGCAAGTGATCATGGACAACCCCGCTGCCATATAATACTGCACCTAGAGGGCAGGGTCTTGGGCCCTGTGTCATGATGCTCCACGCCTCTGGGAGGGGTTGGATCACCAAAGTATTTCTTTGGTGGTAAACAACCTGGCAGGATCTTTAATTATCAGGGCAAACAAACTTATCAGCAGGCTTTTAGCACATCACAACTGGCAGTTGCATTCCAAGGTAGCACTGGGGAGAACCCTAGTTTGATCTTTTTTGGCGCCTTGGATTTTCCTAAGCAGCTGTCTCTCCGAGTTGCATTTCATCTATAGTGGAGCTATGGAATCTTGTATTCATGTCAGTCTTTCACTGCCTCAGGTTTTGAAGATCATCAAAAATCTCAATCCCCAAGTCATCCAATAAGCCTACATTGGTCCAGGTGAGTGGAGGACCAGGAACTACAGTGCATGAGCATCTGTCCTCCGATCAAGCTGCCATTTTGGGAGGATAGTCTGTGGCAGCAGTAGGCAAAGGTACTGCACACGGGCCTGCACAATTTGCATCTCCCCGCTTGGAGACTGAGTGGTGACAGTTCACCTACTTTGACCTTCTACCGAAGGTCAACGTCATCTTGACAGTGAAGGGTTCCTCTACCAAATCAGTGAATGCTAGTCACTGGGAGAAATGTGTGGATTGGTGCAGCACCCGACAAATGGACCCATTACAGGCAAAGTTGCCTGACGTTTTGTTTGTACGATCTACCCCCAGCCCAGCAAGGATTTGCTTTGGGCACTGTTAAGGGCTACTTAGCAGATCTTCCGGCTTTGCCTCAGTGGGACTCAAACCTAGCCATCACTTTTTGATGTTTACCTCTTTTGAGCCACTGCATAGTGGAGTGGTGTGGCTCACTGGTTAGAGGCGGCAGACCCGGGAGTAGAGGACGGCCCGGGACCAGGGTTCAATTCCCGACGCGGCAGGGTCGTGGACCAGGGTCAGCGGACTCGATAATTCTCACCTCGGTGCCTACTCTAACCAAGGATCACACTCGGCAACTCTGGCCATTAGCTTGCCTCATCTCCACAACGGCCCCCCACATACGCCGGGGATGCCTGGTTTCACCTTGGAGATACCCAGTAGGAACCATCTCACAGGGAAAGCCAGGACGGGTTCCCAAGCGGTCTATTAGCACCAGGATACTCCGGTAGTAATTGAGCGCGGTATAAAACAGCATATAACATAACATAACAGTTGCCTCTTTAGACATCCGACATTCAAGACAGCCATAACATCGGCTATGTGTGTGAGCGAGCTGCACGCTCTTTCTTTCATCCTACCTTATACCACTTTCTTTCCATAGAAGTATGTGTTGAGGAACCGACTTCTGTAGTAGGGGATCTCTGTGTATAGTCATAATCTAGTGAATAGTCCCGCCCATGTGCGTGGACCCCGGAGCAATCAAAAATAATCTCTTAAGCTGTCTTCTTTGCAATCCTGCATAGACACTTAAGAGAAAATCAAAGACAAATAATGCAGCCTATAAAAACAAGTCTACACTGGCCAATACTTCAACTTATAGTGAAAAGGATAGCCAAATAAAATCAAATTTTACACATATTGCCAAGTTTCACCCATAGAGAAACTTCCCTTCACCAAAATTCTTGAAATGATAGAGAGGAAGGGTTGGACAGACAAGCCCCCATAGGCTGCCATTATGTGTCTGGAAAAGGGATACCGTGCCTTTAAGGAACTCTCCAGAGACCCTCGGTATCCCAGGATGCACAGCCAAAGTCCTTTTACTTTCAGTTCTTTTTTCCGGCTCCTGCTAGCAGGACCCTGAAGCATTGAGCTCTTTCTTTTTGGGTATTTCTTCAATTTTTGGCACTTTTCCAGTGTTTTGAGTGTTTCACTTGACGTCTGGGGTCTTCCTCTTCCATTTGCTGTGTTTTTTAAGCAGTTTTACCACCTCTTTCTGTCGAAAATGCCAGCTTTATTCGACAAGTGCCCTGAGTGTGGTAGGAAGAAGGCTAAATCTGACCCCCACAAAGTATGCATACTCTGTCTCCCTTCCACCCATGTCCCTGACTCCTGTGATATCTGTCGCTCTTTCTCCAGGTGGACCCTGCGTGACAGGGAGAAGATTTGTCTCCAAGGACTGAAGCAGAGGAGACATGAAGAACCAGGTGGGACTTCTGGGCATGGAGGGACTCAGTCATCATCCTCTGCCTGTGCTTCGGCCTCGGGGGTGAGGGGGGCTCCCCAGTCAAGAAAAGGCCCAGATCCCAGTCAACGTCGATAGCTTCGGCGTCGAGAGGTATGACCACCATCTGCTCGCCGTCGGCCCAGGGCTCTGGGTCCAAGCGGCGTTGCCGCTCGACGTCGAGGGGCAGGACGTCGAGACCTCGGACGAGGTTGATGTCGAGGAGTTTACCGGCGTCGACACACCATAGACGTTGAGATGAGTCCAGGGGGCGACTGCGTCCGCCGTCGAGGCTGTACTGCCATTCGCCGTCGACGCGACGGTCATTGTCAAGAAGAGGCAAGTCGATGGCGAGAAGACATTCGATGGCGAGGAGTGCATCGACGTCTAGAAGATCGACGTTGAGAAGTAGGAAGTCGAAGGGGGCACGTCGAAGAAGGAAAAATCAACGTTGAGGAGACGTTCAAAGACCAGGCCAGTGTCCCTGGCATCAGTGGTCAGTCTTTCGTCTTCATCGGCGAGCTCCCGGTCGCGGCGGCGCCGGCGCTCGGCCAAAAAGGTCTGCCTCCAGAATATCTTCTTTGAGACCTGCTCAGAAGAAGGAGAGTGGTGAGGTCATCGGAATCGTAGTATTCACGGACCTACTCGCCTTCTAGGCCCAGGACGCCTACACCTCCACCGCTGCCTCCAAGGATGCCTCCTCCTCCTCCGCTTCCACCGCCTCTTCCACCGCCCCTGCCTCCTCTTCCACCGCCTCCCCGACCTCCACAGCCTCTGCCTGAGGTTCCGGCTCCGAATCCTCCGCTTCCGCCTCCTCCAAGACCGGCGGCTCCGGCGAAGCGCAGGAGATCTAGATCAAGGTCTAGAGGAAGGGATCGCACTCGCAGTAGACATCGCTCCTCCACAAGGTCTCGTCATCGGAGAGACAGGTCGCTGTCCCGGTACACGGGCTCCTCGAGTGACCGGAGGTATTCTCCAACATTATTGGATTCCCTCCTACGAGGGTGTCACCTGTGGACGACATTGTGACGTTTCAGGAGGTGCTGCTGAGGGGGGCAGCAAAGTTAGGGATCACATTGACGGTACACACACCATCTAACTCTGTGATCTTTGAGACTTTGCACAAACTGCATCTTTCTCGCCGTTGTTGCCCTTGGCTCCATCTCGGCTGCAAAAGAAGTACAGGCCCCCGGATTCTTATCCGGCGTTCCTGAGTTCAGATCCTGTACCGGATTCTGTCATCGTGACAGCAGCCAAGAAACAGCATACTACTGCTCAGTCTTCTACAGTGCCTTCGGACAAGGAGAGCTGTCAGATGGATTCAGCCGGACGAAAGGTTTGCGGTACGGTTGCCACATCAATGAAAGCGGAGAGTGCCTCGCCGCTCTTGGGTCGCTATGACCGCGCTTTGTGGGAGTCTCTGCAACAGTTTATCGAGCTCCTCCAGAGGGATAGGAGGGAAGATTTCTAGGAGATATTGAACGAGGGCATGATGGTCTCCAATCAAGTCATCAGCTCTGCAGCGGACGCCTCTCTCCTGGCGGCTAATGGTTATTGCCATGGCATTAATTTAAGACAGCATTCCTGGTTGCACCTTACCTCTCTCAAACCGGAGGCGCAGCAGAGAGCCGCAAATTTGCCGTTCCCTTGATCGTCGCTCTTCGGGACGCATGCGGATGAGGAGATGGCCCGCATGAAGGCGGAAGTAGAGACATTGAAGGCCGTTGGTTTGGAGAAACCAAAGGAACAACGGAAGTCCTTCCGTCCGTTCCAGAGGAGATATGGTTCCCAGAAGCGAGGATCAGGTCGTCAGGCTGGCCAGCAGCAATAACAGCAACAGCAGTACCAGCGGCAGCCTTTACAGAAGCGTCAGAGGGGCAGAGGCGGCCTGCAGTCCTCCTCGGCGAACAAGGGTCTGGCTGGGTCTAAGCCCTGAGGTGCTACTTCCCCCTCGTCCTTTACCCGCTCCGGTGGGGGGAAGCATACAAAATTACCTGGCAGAGTGGAGAAAAATTACTCAGGACAAGTGGGTGCTGAATATTGTTTGCAATGGATACAGTCTTCGTTTTGTCCTTCCTTTTGTCAGCCCTCCTCCAGCAATTCTACCGGTTCGCTCGCATATCCAGCTGCCAGTTCCAGCTGTGCAAGCTCTAAGCGGAGGCCGATACCCTGTTAAGAAAAAGGGCGATAGAAGACGTCCCTTTGTCTCAAAGGGGAAAGGGCCTTTACCCACGGTTCTTCCTGGTGCGCAAGAAGGACAAGAACGAGTTAAGGCCCATTCTGGATTTTCGACAAGCAAACAAATGGATTCTGAGGGAGAAATTTTGCATGCTGTCTTTGCACCAGATTTATCCTTGGCTACAAAGAGGAGACTGGCTTTGCGCAATAGATCTACAGGATGCGTACTTCCATGTGCCCATTGCACGGAAACACTGGAAGTTCCTGCGCTTTCTAGTCGGCGCCAATCACTATCGGTACACCGTACTACCGTTTCGACTGAAGTCTGCACCCAGGACTTTTTCAAAGTGCAAGGCGGTGGTGGCAGCGCACCTGAGAAAGAACAAGGTGTTTGTCTACCCGTACCTGGACGACTGGCTGATCAAAGCCTCCACCTTCCAGGAAGCGCAATTGCACTTCAACAGGACGGCCGTTCTGTTGAACCAGCTGGGGTTGCACATAAACATGTCCAAGTCTGTTCCGACTCCTGTCCAGTGCCTACAGTACTTGGGAGCCTCCATCAATACTCTTTCAGCAAGAGTGTGTCCTTCGGAATAGCGACGCTTATCGACCCTTCGGAAGGCTCAGGCTCTTATAGCTGTTCCATCTACAACGGTGAGGACGGTGTCTTCTCTACTGGGGTCGATGGCCTCTTGCATCTTCCTCATGCCACACGCACGCCTCCACATGAGGCCGCTGCAGGAATGTCTGGAGGATCATTGGGACCAAAAGTGGGGGAGCTGGGATGACAGGATCCGGCTGTCCCTTCACGCTCTACAGTCCCTGAGATGTTGGTGCTCAGCAGAGAATCTCCTCAAAGGGGTTCCATTCCACAAGGACATTCCCATTCAGACTATCGTCACAGATGCTTCTCTTCACAGCTGGGGTGCGCATTCAGACCATCTACAGATCCAGGGAACGTGGTCCCCGGCGGAATCCACGTATCGCATCAATTTCCTGTAACTCCGAGCTGTTCACTTGGCGCTGAAGGCCTTTCAGCCGTCCTTCCAGACCAACTCCTTGCTTGTACAGACGGACAATACGACCACAATGTATTGCCTCAACAAGCAGGGGGGCTCGATCGCGCACACTGTCACAAGAAGCGCAGGCAATCTGGCACTGGCTGCTAGCCAGAGGACCGACTATAACGGCTACCCATCTGCCAGGCGGACGCATTCAGCAGGCTGGTGCAATAAAACCACGAGTGGGTTCTAAACGACTAAGTGCTAGGAAACATCTTCGACAGGTGGGGCACTCTGCTTTCTGTACGCTTTCCCACCCATTCCCCTGATTCCGGCGGTACTCCTCAAGCTGTCTCAGTCCAGAGCATGGATGATCCTCATTGTTCCGGAGGGGCCCCGACAGTGGTGGTTCACGGACCTGCTTCACAGGTCTCTCCTACCCCACCTGCGGCTGCCGTGTCGGCCGGACCTTCTCACGAAGTTCGGGGGGCAGATGGTGCACCCTAACCTCATCGTTGAGTTTGGCGGCATGGCTCCTGAGAGTGCAATATGAACACCTGAATCTGCCTGACGATTGCATGGATATACTCAAGGAGGCTAAGCGACTTTCCACTAGGACTTCCTACGCCTACAAGTGGAAGAGGTCCTGCATCTGACCTACAAGGAAGATGTCATTCTTCCATACCCTTTGCATTTGGCTCAGTCTGGCCTTATTTTTCATTCTATTAAGGTTCACCTCGCAGCATTAACTGCGTTCAGGAAATGCCCTTCACAGACATCCTTCTTCCAGATCCCTGTGATTAAAGATTTTTTGGAAGGATTGAAGAAAGTTTTTCCTCCTGTTTGGCGTCTTTCGCCTTCATGGGAGCTGAATGTGGTGCTGTCCAGGTTGATGAAGGAACCTTTTGAACCTATTCATAAGGCTTCAATGCAGCACTTAACGTGGAAGGCGGCTTTCCTCGTGGCCATAACATCGGCCTGCAGGGTGAGTGAAATTCAGGCATTGTGTTGCCAAGAACCTTATACTGTATTTCATGCTGCTAAGGTTGTGATGCATACTCACCCTAAGTTCCTTCCTAAGATTATTTCTGATTTCCATGTCAATCAGACTATAACTTTACCTACGTTTTTCCAAAATCCTTTCACTCCAGCGGAAAGGTCTCTACATTCCCTGGGTGTCAGAAGGGTGTTGAAATTCTATTTGGATAAGACCAGGGACATTCGTAGGTCAGACCCATTGTTTGTCAATTATGGGTCGGTCAGGACTGGTCTTGCCACCTCAAAACAGTCCATCTCGAGTTGGATTGTGTCCTGTATCCAGTTATGTTATCAGAAAGCTAACAAGACCTTAGGGGGTAAGCCTAAGGCTCATTCTACCAGGGGCAAAGCAGCGACAATGGCTTTGCTACGTAATGTTCCCATTGCAGATATCTGCAGGGCTGCCACCTGGAAGTCGGTCCATACCTTGGCTAAGCATTACTGTCTGGACTCTGATGCCAGGGCAGATGCTCAGGTTGGGCAGGCTTCGTTGAGAAATCTGTTTGCACAGTAGTGGTGTTGTCTTTTTCCTCCACCGCCGGATTGGTTGTTGGGATGGGCTTGCCATTCTATTCACTAGATTATGACTATACACAGAGATCCCCTACTACAGAAGGAGTAGTTTCTTACCTGTAGCTCCAGTTCTGTATTAGGGGTATCTCCGTTATAGTCGAAATCGCCCGCCCTCCTCACCGGTGGAGAAAATGATAATGTACTGTATGCTACAGGCCTTGCTTTATACACCTTCAAAAAGAACTGAAAGTAAAAGGACTTTGGCTGTGCATCCTGGGTCTCTGGAGAGTTCCTTAAAGGGACGGTATCCCGTTTCCAGACACATAATGGCAGCCTATGGGGGCTTGTCTGTCTAACCCTTCCTCTCTATCATTTCAAGGATTTTGGTAAAGGGAAGTTTCTATATGGGTGAAACTTGGCAATATGTGTAAAATTTGATTTTATTTGGCTATCCTTTTCACTTTAAGTTGACGTATTGACCAGTGTAGCCTTGTTTTTATAGGCTGCATTATTTGTGTTTGATTTTCTCTTAAGTGTCTATACAGGACTGCAAAGAAGACCGATTAAGAGATTATTTTTGATTGCTCCGGGGTCCACGCACATGGGCGGGACTATTCACTAGATTATGACTATAACAGAGATGCCCCTGCTACAGAACTGGAGTTACAGGTACGAAACTACTCCTTCCTTTCTAGTGAAAGTGGTCACTCTTTCATGTTGGGCAGGCTATCACCCTTCCTACATTCTTTTCTCCACCTCATCCCTCAAAGGAGAAAGGGAGACTCTATTGTTTGGACCGTCAAAGGGCACTAAGACGTTAAATCAGTCATACCTGGGAACATCAAGTTGACCATGCGCTCTCTGTAAGGTGTTCAAGAGCAAAGAAGGACAAGGCAGTGCAAAAACTGACCATCTCCAGATGGATTGTTCTCTGCATAAAAATGCTATGCACTGGTGAAAAAGCAGCTTCCAGAATGCTTGTTGGCTCATTCCACCAGGGCCAAAGCTGTTACCACTGCATTAGCAGGCTGAGAGCCTGTACTGGACATCTCTCAGTTGACTATGTGTACGTCACTACCCGCGTTCATGAAGCACTACTGCCTCATCGGTCCAGTTCATCGTGAGGGACGTTTTGCTTACTCAGTCTTGCAGGACATTTTGGTCTGTAAGTTCACAGACCCCCCCCCCCCCCCACCATGGGTGGTACTGCTATGGTATTTATTTTCAAAGTGAGTAATCTGCAGTTGGATGTATCCATCAGAAGAACAAGTTACTTTTTTTCTGGTGGATACTCTATTTTTTCCTCAGACTCCTCCCTGCCCACCCCGCCATCCCTATCAGTGTACTGGACTCTCTTCACATCTAAAAAAGAGATCTGCACACTAGTCATGCAAGTCTGCTCCGGGGCTGTGCATCTGAGGGCACAAACAGCTTCTGATGTCTGCTTGTATGATTGGTGCTTATATGCGGCTCTGCTCCTCACGGACACTTGGGCAATATTCACAAAGTCTGCAGTTAAAGTCTCCATCAGAAAAATAGTTATAAAGTGTAACTTTTTCATTTGGTTCACTTTGGTTGAACCTTGGCAATTACGATGCTTTCTAAGAACGCTGACATCCTTTTTGACTCGAGCCCTCATGTTCGAGGCATGTGGGCTGCTGAATTCATATCTGTGCATAGATCGCCGCCTAGTGTTGGGTCCGAATGATTGCACATTGTTGTCCTGGAAGAGTCTTCGAAGTATCACGAGATAGGTGGCTCCTCCCCTGGACTCCAGTGCGCATGGGCATCCTCTCCATCCTCAGATTGTTTTTTCCACCATTGGGTTCGGATGTTACTATCTTAGCTTAAGTTACGAAAACTTTCTACAAAGCCAAAAGACTTTCGATAGCGTCGGTATCGTTTCGTTCGGTATCGGTGCCTTTGCTTCTAGAGGACATCGAGGACTCAACAGGTTTTTTCTTTCCACACTCTACCGATCTTAGATCTCAAATGGAAAGAAGTCCATTTAAGAGGTGTCCCCTTTGCAATGCAAAATACCCGCACACCGATGTCCACCCGGTGTGCAACAAGTGCCTGTCCCCAGACCATAACGAAGCCAACTGTATGGCCTGTGCCCGGTTCAGGTCGAAGAAAACCCTCAAGATTCGACGCGCGGCTCGATTGGAGACGAAGAAGTTGGCGCCTGTTCCCGTGAACATCTTCGGGACCGAAGACGAGGAGGTCGTTGATCTGGAGGATCAGGAACACTGCTCCGATCCGGCTTCGGGCCATGACTCCGAGTATGACGCCGAAGACGAGGAGGTACAAGACGAGAACGTCGTCGATGAGGTAGGAGACGACGTGGAGGCCCTTGGGGCCGTAGAAGATAGCTCGGGCGAACCCGGCTACACGGGGGCCGAAGATAACGCACTCAATAAGGCTCAGGTCGAGGGATCGCCACTAGGCCTTACCCAAGATCCACAATCTCGTTCTACAGCCCCGCATAAAGGCCCGGCTTCGAACATTGCTAAAGAGCCTGCGGTTTCGAAACCGCCATCGGTCGATACAAAGAAATCGAAACCGACCGCATCTTTGCCAAACCGAAAGTCCTAGTGCCTCTCGTCGGCTCCAAGGCCTCGAACCCCTCGGAGCCGAAGAAAAAGAAAAAGGCCGTCGATGCCGGAAAACTCAAGAAGGCCGTCGAGCCAATGGTTGGGGCGCCGAAGACAAAGGTCAAGGCCGTCCACCTGCTGACGCCGAAGGGTGTCGATTCGCACAAAATGCTCGAACCGAAGACGGGATCGATCTTTGGTCGAAGCCTACGGACAAGTCGAAGACTGGCTCCAAGGACCCTGTCGAGTCGACGCAACCCAGTCCGTTCATAGCCAAAGAAGTGTCGGAGTCGCTCCAACGCATCAAAGATATGGCTACATCGGTCGGACCGAAGAAGGCCCCGGTGCCAAAGCTGGTTGGACAAGTTCAGACCGCGTCGACACCTATCAAGTTTGGGTTACCACCCTCAGTGCGTCTGAAGATGTTAGAGCCGAAACAATCTATCGGCGCCACTAAACATGTGTCGACGGAAATGGAGGCTTCGGAAGAGCCTGAAGACCAAGAGCCGAGACAATTCATCGACTCGGAAACTGGGAGACTGTCCATATACAAAAGAAAGTTAATGCCAGAGACTCCCATGGAATCATTTAGGATTCCCTTGAAGAAAGAGACTTTCTACAACTTCTCCAGCTCTTGTGGAACCCCTCCATCACTATGGACAGGACCCTCAAAATTTTTCCCCAACATACTCCGATGTGGAGGCAGGGGATAATGACAATGAGGATGACCTCGATCATGTGGACACTGATCCTGATGATCAAGACCAACAATGGACGGACCCTGCTGACTCAAGGGATCCGCAGACTGGCCCGGACACTCATGTGTACAGTGTGAAAACGTCTCCTACTGAGGACACAACTGCTTTTAACGCCCTTATTGAGAGGGCAGCCAGTAATCATGACGTCGAGCTACATGCTGACCCTGTGGACGAAGACTTTCTGGTCGACACTTTTTCAACTTCAGAAAGGGCGGTCAAAACCCTACTCATGCTCAAAGGGGTCCTCAAGCATGCTGCTGACATTTTTAAAGATCCCACTAGGGCCAGGGTGTTAAACCCAAGGATTGAGAAGAAATATAGGCCGGCCCCTGTGGACCCTCCTTATATAAGGGGACAGTTGCCATTGGATTCGTTGGTTGTTTCTAATGCACGTAAGAGAGCAAACTCCCAGACTACAGGTGATGCTCCTCCTCCTGACAGAGTCAAAAGTTATGGAAACTTCAGGAAAAAGAGTAGCTGCGCAGGCGGCTAACATCTGGCGCATTGCCAACACTCAGGCACTCTTGGCCAGATATGACGGGGCACATTATGATACCCTTGAGACACTATTGCAACACCTACCTGATCAGTACAAGGAGGGGGCAGAGCTACTCATCCAGGAGGGAAAACTCATAACCAATGCTTCTATCAAGTGCGCTCTAGACGCAGCTGACACTGCAGCCAGGGGCATCAACTCTAGTGTTATGCTAAGACGACACACCTGGTTGAGGATTTCAGGATTCAAACCTGAAATTCAAACTTCTATCCGCAATCAGCCAGTTAACCCAGACTTCTTATTCGGACCTGAGGTTGACACCACCCTTGAGAAACTTAAAAAGGACACAGAGACTGCAAAGTCTATGGGGGCTCTGCAGTCACAGCAGTTTCGGGGTGGCTCCTTTCGTCGCTCCAATACTAGAGGCCCCTCAAGAGGCCAGTCAACGCAACAGACACAATACAATAAGGGAGGTACACAATCCACCTACAATAAGAACAACCGGGGTGGATATCGGGGAAACAACATCAAAGGCAGAGGCAGAGGAAACAACAGTTCCAGATCCTCTGCCAATACCAAACAGTGACGCCCTGTCACTGCCCCCGACCATATAACACCTGTCGGGGGGAGACTACAACAGTTCCTGCCGGTCTGGAAGTCCATCACCACAGACAGGTGGGTGAGAGACATTGTACAGTACGGGTATTGTCTGGAATTAACGTCCACTCCACCCAACATCCCACCAAGACACCGTTCTATGTCCGCAGAGCACTTACACTTATTGCAGCAGGAGGTCGTCAGCATGCTGCAAAAAGGGGCCATAGAGCTCGTGCCTGTAGAAGACCATGGGTCAGGGGTGTACTCTCTCTACTTTCTAATACCCAAAAAGGACGGGTCTCTCAGACCTATACTGGATCTCGGCCTCTATACAGTTACATTCTGTCAGAGCATTTTCATATGCTCACCTTGCAGCAGGTTCTGCCGTTACTCAGTCAGGGAGACTTCCTCGCAACACTGGATCTAAAAGATGCGTATTTCCATATACCCATACACCCATCACACAGACAGTATCTCAGGTTCACTATTCAACATCAACATTATCAGTTCAAAGTCCTCCCTTTCGGAGTAACGACAGCACCCAGGGTGTTCACAAAGTGCCTGGCAACAGTAGCAGCACACCTCAGGAGACAGCACATACATGTCTACACTTATCTGGACGACTGGCTTATTCAAGCAAAGTCGGCCCAGCAGTGTGCCAGCCACATGTCTCACACCAGTCATCTTCTTCACAGTCTGGGATTCTCACTGAATTATCCGAAGTCACACCTTCAGCCCGCCCACGTACGACAGTACCTGGGTGCGACAATAGACACTCTGGCAGCCAAAGCTCAGCCAAATTCAGTGAGAATAAACAGCATGCAATTGCTGATACAGAAATTCAGACCTCAACGCTCGCTTCCAGCGACAGTGTTAATGCAGTTGATAGGCATGATGGCCTCCTGCATTTTCATAGTCCCGCACGCGGGACTACATATGCGTCCGCTTCAGGAGTGCTTCGCACGTCAGTGGAATCAGGCTCAAGGACAGTTAAAAGACCTAGTGTTGGTGAGCGGTCGGGCATTCAACTCTCTGCATTGGTGGAACCCACGAAACCTTTGCAAGGGCCGACCGTTCCAAGAGCCTGTTCCACAAATTGTACTGACGGCGGACGCGTCTCTCCAGGGATGGGGAGCTCATGTACTCCATTACACAGTGCAGGGACTATAGACCGCACAGCAAAAGAAGATGCACATCAACCTTCTGGAACTGATGGCAATCTTCATGGCGATGAAAGCTTTCAAGGTACACTTGTGCAACAAGGTCGTGTTGATCCAGACGGACAACATGACTGCCATGTACTACATACAGAAGCAGGGAGGAACGCACTCTCCACAGTTGTCTCATCTGGCTCAGCATGTGGAAGTGGGCCATTCAGAGGAACATCTTCCTCATGGCGGAACACCTTCTGCTCAGCAGACACAGCCACCAGATGCACGAGTGGGAGATACATCCATCAGTACTCCAACCGTACTTCCAGCAGTGGGGTCATCCACAGATAGACCTGTTCGCCACAAGGGAAAACGCAAAATGCCAAAGCTTCACAAGCAGGTTCCCACACCCACAGTCGCAGGGCAATGCGATATGGATGAACTGGTCAGGCAAATTTGCGTACGCTTTTCCCCCAGCGCCTTTGATACCGCTGGTGGCGCGCAAACTACGGCAACACTCGATGACCCTCATCCTGGTTGCTCCAATGTGGGCACGCCAACCATGGTACACCACGTTTCTAGAACTGTCCGTGGTACCGCATCAAAGGCTACGCCTCACACCCAGGCTTTTGACGCAGAGCCATGGCGACATTCAGCATCCAGATCCGCAACAGCTCAACCTGGCGATCTGGCTCCTGAAGTCCTAGAATTTGGCTACCTTAACTTGCCGCCAGAATGTATGAATATCATCAAGGAGGCAAGACGGCCCACAACCAGAGCATGCTATGCGGCTAAATGGAAAAGGTTTGTCATATATTGTACCAACAATGACATTAACCCACTGGATGAGTCTATTCAAAACATTATCTGTTACTTGTTGCATTTATACAGATGTAATCTAGCGTACAGTTCCATTCGTATACATTTATCCGCCATAGCAGCCTATCTTCAGAACAGGCAGCACCTCTCATTATTCAGGGTGCCTGCCATTAAAGCTTTTCTGGAAGGACTTAAAAGGGTGATCACTCCCAGACACCCACCGTCACCGGTCTGGAACCTGAATGTGGTCCTCACCAGATTAATGGGACCACCTTTTGAACCTCTACACTCTTGTGAGATTCAATTTCTGACCTGGAAAATTGCTTTCCTAGTAGCCATTACCTCACTTAGGAGAGTCAGTGAACTCCAGGCACTAACCATTCAAGAGCCATTCATACAGGTCCACGCAAATAGGGTTGTATTACGCACCAACCCTACCTTTATGCCTAAGGTAATTTCACAGTTCCACATGAACCAGACCATAGAACTGCCAGTTTTCTTTCCTAATCCGGAAAATGTCGCAGAGAGATCCCTACACACGTTGGGTGTCAAAAGGGCTCTAATGTACTATATAGACAGAACCAGTGCTTAATTTGTGCCGGTGCTTTCCGGTGCTTAGCACTGGCACTTATTTATCAGGGCCGGGTCTAACGCATTTATTTCAGTCTGGTGCTAAATGCATTGTCACGCACATTAATGTATAGTTACAGCTTAGCTATAAAAACACAAGCACTGTCGCTGAAACTGATTCCGCGTGGCCTGCGTGGCTGAGGCTTGGGGCGCTCCGGGGCAGCAGCTGCGGGCTCAAGTGCTACAATGTATTTTTTTGTATTCAATTTCCGCAGCGCCGCTGAGTCACCACATAGGCCCACCTGACGGTAGTATATCCAATTGTTACTATTAACACCCCGGCGGGCCTGCCCCAGTCAAGTTGTGCGTTATTGCGGCGCCGCTCTGGCGGGACGGAAGTGACTTCACATCCTGCTGCCTACCAGTGCTTGTAAGACGCAGAGGGCAAGTCTTGTGCTTACTGCCTGTTGGGGTGGCGCCCGCTGCGGCAATAATGGTGTTCTGTGCTCGGAGGTGCTTCGCTTGCATTGACAATGTGGAGCTCGCACCTGCAACTCGGCCGCCGGACATCCCACGCTGTGGGGGACTTACGTTGCAGTCACTGTGAAGTTGAGAACACAGCTGACCGCAGCTTCGTCTGCACTGACTGGCAGATAATTGCCACGGGGGTCACTGGCGGCCAGCTGCTTGACTTAGCAGAGCTGCCGATTTGAATCCGATCGCCCACTAGACCACACTGCTGCAGATGGCTGGCTCTGAAGATGATTGAAGTCTGCCCACCGCACCCGGCCTGCCACTTCAAGTACTTGTCAAAACTTTTTGAATTTTTATTATACACAAATAATGCTATTAATGTCGATTACATTTGAATGTTGTTGTGTCAGAGCACGCAATCGCGTTAAAGCCGGCCTGCCGCCTATTGGGGAACTTTAAGCCGTCAGCCAGACCCGATGTACACTACATAGTTGGGGTGGGCGACACACACAGCGAGTTGTCAGTCAGTCGG
Organism: Lissotriton vulgaris; assembly: GCF_964263255.1. Lineage (NCBI taxonomy): Eukaryota > Metazoa > Chordata > Amphibia > Caudata > Salamandridae > Lissotriton > Lissotriton vulgaris. The sequence goes on from NC_141695.1 coordinate 1,266,078,071, forward strand.
GGCATCACTGTCAATTTCTAATGTTTTCCACATAATTTTGCAGTTCAGCTTTTCGCGGTCTTCGGCCCGGTCCAGCAGGTCTGGCTGTCCGTTTCACCCTTCTCTGCTGTTAATATTACTGTGAGCATCAATGAGTTGGACAATAAAGCACTGTAATACGGTCAATGTAATTAACTTTTTAGCTTTCTTCGAAACAATTATTCCACAATGTCAGTCAGTAGACTGTAGCTGATAAATACATATGGCTATGTTTACTTATTTCATTGCTGGAGTTCATAAAGAAGTGACGTCACGTACCGTACATTAAACTGCTTAAAATAATAGTTTCTCGTTGTGCAAATGGTTGTTTGTGATATTTATATGCTTCCCTTATCTTAATTGCTTAATTTTGCTCGCGAGAAAGTGTCACTCATGCTCGATCAAATGTCACTCATATTAGCACTGAAATTAGGAAAATGTCACACTTGGTGATCTGAAACCTTGGCAGCTATGACCCGGAGTGAAATGTCACCGCCGGCGGCGCGGCGACAACAGTGCCAGGAGGACACACAGACACAGTGTCCACCGCCGCCCGCCGCGCAAGAACAGGCATTGGTGATGCTAGCAGGTGGTGGCGCAATTTAAACTGCGACCAAGTGGGGGGACGAGGAGTGTCAGCAGCCAGTGTCTGGGGGTCGGCGAAGAAGACTGATGCAGTCCCGCAGAGTGCATCATGCTGCAGAGCAGTCAGTGCTGCAGCTGAACTATGCGGCCCCGGCGGGGGGTCCCAGTGCGACCCGCGGCCTCCAGACGGACCGGGAAACGTCTGTCTCTGAACTCTTCTAGTTCAAGTAAGTTTATAATTATACTACACTGAGGCCGCATCTTTAAAATAAATATGATTTCTCTGTAAAACAAACAGCTTCTGCGGGAGGCAGAAGAGCATGGCGGATTTACCTCTCATGCTATAGAGGTGTAAGCTGAAGATGTCCATTACTGCATGGCCCGGGTGGGTCAGTTGAAACCTTTCCTCATGCTGTATATATTCCCCAATCACTCGGCTGCCGGAAGCTTTCATTGAGGTCAGGACCCGTGTTCCATGTAACGCACAACTGAACTTTCTGAAGTCATCGGGACCGTGGAGTAGTGCCAGTTCCCTTGACATCCTGCCCACCCTGCACTGCTGTCCAGTGCAGCCGAACCATGAATGCAGGGCGCCACTACTCGAGTCCTCTCCTCTTGGACCGCGCTACCTGAAGCACGTCACGGCTGTGCCGCTCCCCATGTGCCTTGTGCTTGCAGACACAACACAGCCCAGCCAAGTACCAGCGTGGACGGTGGTTTGCGTTTGCAGAGGAGAGCTGAGGGCATCTCACCCACCAGAAGTGGACCCATGAGCCAGCAATGTGTTGCCATCCCCCATGAGTCAAATGTAACCCACAATCATGAGGGAGGCAGTGACATCAACTATGCATTGTTGTGGTATTTGTCACTGACAAATGTATTTAATTTATTTTTACAGGAGCGCGGCATCATTCTTCTGCTGCGCTCAACACTATTATTTTCAACGTGGTCCCTATCTTAATCGCTCACTTTATGCGGTCTGTTTAGCATATGTTGAGTTGAAGAGAGTGGAGGCCACTTGTCACTTTTTAGCAAGAAACTGGTGCAAAGCTGTACTGGTGCCATCAATGTAATCTGGTCTCAGTTTTTAAATGATTTCACATCTATGCATTTAATTGTTAAACTGTCGTATTGCTTTTGCGCTCACTGCAAGAGAAATATAAAAACACCAGAAGGACCAATTGATGCAAAATACATTTCTGCACTGGTCAGCTTGTGCAAATATTGCACTTTCAGTCAATAAGCAGTGCAAAGGTTGCACAAGTGCCATCTATCTGCATTCGGCAATGGTGATGCAAAAAGACACTAGCATAGTGTGTGTAATCCTGTCTGACTAGTTCTTTTTAGTAGTATGTAAAGCAAAAGCCTCCAGTAGTGTGTAAGTCTCATCACTCAGCTCTGCGTGGAGGTGCCCACCACAGTCCTTGCGTAATCCTCGCAGTGCCAGGAAGGAGGTGTAGAGAGGTGAGCCCTGCAAACTCCTGGATTTGCTCTGAAAAGGCAATATAGTCTGGATGCCACCAGGTGTGCCTGACCTAGTTTTCCCTTCAATAGCTTTGTTATGATAGTCGTTGTAAAGTCTCTCATCTTCTTCCTAATTTAATTTACTTTTACAGGAACGCGTTTGACAGTTAGGCATGTGTGCAGGTGTGAGGTCCCCTAGGTGCTTATGCGAAGAGCCAAGTCTTCAGCTTCTTACAGACCTCAAGGAGTTAGGAGGTGGCTCTCATGTTTGAGGCTTGTGGATGTGGGCGGAGCCGATAACAGAAGTGGGTGGAGCCACGGGAGGAAGTGGGCGGAGCCATGTCGAGTGGGTGTGGCATGCTAAAAAAATGAGAGCACCTGCACTTAATATTTTACAAATTAAGCACTGGACAGAACAAAGGATTTCAGAAAAACAAAACAGCTTTTTGTTGCTTTTTCTCCACAACACAAAGGAAACCCCATTTCCAAAGCAGGGATAGCCCGGTGGATCGTTAAGTGTATACAGATTTGCTATGCTAAGGCTAAACGCACACTAACCATTCCACCACGAGCACACTCCACACGTAAGTTAGGAGCGTCCATGGCTTTCCTGGGGAATATTCCTTTAGAAGAGATATGTAAGGCAGCCACTTGGTCTATCACACATACATTTACGAAACACTACTGCGTAGATGTGCATTCTAAACAGCAGGCAGCTGGTAGGACAGGCTGTTCTCAAAACTCTTTTTCAGACTGCTGCAGCTGGCACGGGCAGCCGCCGCTAACAGGAGGGACTGCCATGTAATCTATGCAAAGATATGAATTCAGCAGCCCACATGCCTCGAACCGAATATGCTACTTACCAGTATGCATCTGTTCTTGGCATGTAGGGCTGCTGACATTCATATCGCCCGCCCTCCTCCCCGGCGCCTGTAGCAGCTGTAGCATTCAGAATATCTTTATAGCATGGACATCACTCACTGGATTACACTCCATCTCTGCCACAATGGCGAAAAACAATCTGAGGATGGAGAGGATGCCCATGCGCACTGTAGTCCAGGGGAGGAGCCACCTATCGCGTGATACTTCGAAGACTCTTCCAGGACAACAATGTGCAATCATCCGGACCCAACACTAGGCGGCGATCTATGCATCGATATGAATGTTAGCAGCCCTACATGCCAAGAACAGATTCATACTGGTAAGTAGCATATTCGTTACCACACACTTGTTGAAATTATGTTGCAGAGGGACTGCAGTCTGTGGGTCCCTTGCACAACCCACTAGTAGTCTGTGATCACCTTCAAGGAGTCCACTTTTGGCTCACCCCTTTCTCTACTGCCCCAAAAACCTATTTTTGCCAACTGGAGGAAGACACTTGTGTTTTTTCAAACGTCTTCTAAGTGTTTTATTCCATCCTCTAATGGTTGGGTCCAGACAACTATCTATAAACCTCTTTCTTTTTTACAGGGGGTGTCTAGTATGACTCCCTATGACGTCCAACGAAATTTCACATTGCCTTAAAACCTATCCTCCATCTTCTATTCCATTTTTTTTTCTTTATGGTATCACTAATTGCACTCCCTCACTGGGGTGGGTTGCATTGGAATCTAGGTTGAGTTTCTCGCTGTCAAATTAGGTACCCAGTTCTTTTTTTTTTTTTTTTTGTTTGTTTTTGCAGTGGGGTTGTCTTGTAGAATCACATGCTGTGCTTTAAGTAGTGCTATTACCCCCCTGTTTCGAGAGGGGAGGGGCGGTTTGAGCGAAGTAGAACTAGCCAAATACAGTCTTAACATACCATAGATTTTGGGACGGGGTAATACCACCAACTCACTTGTACAGCGTCATCAGAAAGCATTGGCAAAGCAAATAGGTCCCAAAGATGAGATCTATTAGCTTTACCAATACGTGTACACTGTGATATTCAGCCAGGTTAGAGAACGAGTACTAGTGCAGTAAACTATTAGTCGTCTCAAAGCCATTATTAATTCCATGTTATTTAAATTGGGTTAAAACTGCCATTTGAAGTTTACATTAAATGACTTAGACCTGTTGTGTATATATTCAGTCTTTCAAAATGACCACAAGTCAAAGAATATGTTAGCTGTTTAAGCCAAAAAAAATTGAAAAACAGAGCTAAGACTTTTTTGGCCTACTGGACAGAAACTGAAATGTAAATTGACTCTGCGGCATTGGGACCAAAGAAAAAGGGCTCCTTTTTGGAGGAAACCGGCATCAGAGGAGGATCAGGAGGAATATTAGTCTGTTTCAGGGTACCACAAAATAGCCTATAAAATGTAGAGCCTTGAGTCTGTCTGTGAAAAAACTTTCAGACTAAGATCATAAGCCTATTATGACACAAAGGAATTGGACTCCGAGAAAACACAGACACAAACCATCCACTAAGTTATCAATGTGATCAAAGAAAAAAATAGGCAAGCACTCCACACCGAAACAATAGCCAGTTGAGGAAGATACTAAGGGGTCCCTTTCTTAAGTATCCAAACCAAAAGCCACTGGAATGGAAAAGCCAAACAGCATCAGTCTGAATTTGGAAGAGCATCAAAGTCAAAAGGTGAACAAGGTAATTAACATAGGAAAAAAAGACTGCTGATGCAAAACCTCTTGAACAACAAAAGATATCCAGGATTCTTGGAGCAGAATAAAAAGACAGACATTCAATATGGCGATAGCTTGATTAATTAAAAGGTAACAGTCCTTCCAGGAAGCTTTAGTGTCTTTTAGGATCCCAAGGCCTGTATGAATTAAGACCGGCTCAAAGAAGAGAGAGAATTAAAACAGGAATAAAAAATGACCACACCCGTCTAACGCAACAGAATTAGGTGGGAATGAAGATTGAAAGCTCAGCGGCCACACAGTGAAACATTGGTAATTCAACACGCTCTTAAATAAGTATAGTCACCGACTGTGGGAAGAGATGGAGGATTTATATCTCATAGAGACTACTAGCCGCAGATTTCTTAACGTAGAATTCTCCCCAGGCGTGAGACTTGATCCGGAAAATGTTTTGCCACAGCATCCCACCATCATCGCACCCCACCTCTGGAACATAATCAACAGCTCCTTCACGTCAGCCACCTTCCCAGGAAGCCAGAAACACACAGAAATCAACGCCCTTCTGAAGAAACCAACAGCGGACCCAAAAGACCTCAAGAACTTCCGCCCCATGTCTCTTCTCCCCTTCCCTGCTAAAGTCATCGAGAAGACAGTCAATAAACAGCTGACTGCATCCCTCGAAGCAAACCACTCGCTCGACCCATCCCATTCCAGATTTCGAGCCAACCACAGCACCAAGACCGCCCTCATCGCAGCCACCGATGACATCAGGACCCTGAGGGACAACGGAGAGACGGCCGCTCTCATCCTCCTGGACCTCTCGGCAGCCTTTGATACCGTCTGCCACCGCACCCTAATAACCCGCCTCTACCACACTGGGATCCAAGGTAAGGCCCTGGACTGGATCAGATCGTCCCTCTCCAACAGAACCCAGAGTGTCCGCCTCCCTCCCGCTCCGAGGCCACCAAGATCTGCGGCGTACCCCAAGGCTCCTCACTCAGCCCAACCCTCTTCAATATCTACATGAGCCCCCTCGCCACCATCGCCCGCAAACACAACATCATCTCCTACGCAGACGACACCCAACTCATACTCTCACTCACCAAAGACCCTCTTACCGCCAAAGCCAACTTCCAGGACGAATGAAAGAGGTCGCAGAATGGATGAGGCACAGCCGCCTGAAGCTGAACTCAAGACAAGACGGAGGTCCTCATCCTCAGACAATCCCCTTCCGCCTGGGACGACTCCTGGTGGCCCACGTCGCTGGGCACCCCACCGACACCCACTGACCACGCACGCAACCTGGGATTCATCCTCGACTCCTCTCACCCGATGACCAAGCAAGTCAACGCATTCTCGTCCTCATGCTTTAACACCCTGCGCATGCTCCGAAAGATCGTCCGGTGGATCCCCACCGAAACCAAAAAGACGGTCACCCAGGCCCTCGTCACCAGCTGACAGGACTACAGGAATGCCCTGTAGCAAGGAACCACAGCCAAACTCCAGAAACGCCTTCAACGCACACAGAACGCCTCCGCAAGACTCATCCTTGACATCACTCGCCATAGCCACATATCAGCCCACCTGAGAAACCTGCACTGGCTCCCCGTCAGCAAGAGGATCACGTTCAGGCTGCTCATCCACGCACACAAAGCACTCCACAACATCTGCCCGAATACCTCAACAACCGCCTCTACACCCCCACCCGCCAGCTCCGCTCCACCAGCCTCACCCTCGCCACCGTCCCACGGATTTTCAGAGCCACCACCGGAGGAAGATCGTTCTCCTATCTGGCAGCCAAGACATGGAACTCCCTACCCGCACACCTACGACTGACCCAGGACCATCTCACCTTCAGGAGACACCTCAAGACCTGGCTATTCGAGCAGTAGCGGCAACCCCCCCCCCCCCTTCAGCGCCTTGATACCCTCACGGGTGAGTTGCGCGCTCTACAAATGTGTTGATTGATTGCGTGCCGGGTGGGGGGGGGGGGGGGGGGAGCACCACGCGACTCAGCCCTGACGATGTCCGCGGACGTGACATCAGCGAGGTCACACAAGTCCCACCCAACGCGCTGACTTTTTTGCGTGCAACGCGGTTTCCAGAGTGAGTTCCCTTGACCTGTTTTCAGGCCTCTTTGGTGTCACAGGAGGTCGCCGGGACTCACGGCTTGTCCTCGGTCCTCCGGGCAGGAGGCTGTCTTACCGGAGGGCGAGCCAACACCTTTCCGGTACCGAAGGCTTTCCTCCCCGGCCCTGGCGGCGGCGTGGGTGTTTGGAGGGGACCTGGGGCGCCTCCCCATGTCCCTCTCGTTCCTCTACGCAGGCGGCTGCCTTGTCTGAGGTCGAGCAGGTGCCTTTTTGGAGCCATTCATTGGCCGCTTTGGCTCCTACCCCGCCCCTTTCTCCTTAAGAGGCACGTGGTGGTGGTGGTCAACTCAACACCCCTGGTGGACACTGTGGCGCCGATCGACGACACACCGGTGCCCATGGCGGACTCCCGGGCGCCGTATCGTAGACACTTCTCTGGATGCCCCTTCCTCTCTGAAGGATTGTCATCTCCTTGTCTCCTATTCGCCGGAGACTGGACGCCGCATCGTTGCCTTTTCCCCGGAGGCTTCCAGGGCGGGTTCTATGCCGTCTCCACATCCACAGCCCCAGACCCGCTCTTCTGCACCTTGCTGTTGATTGCACCGCAGGCTTCTCTGCCTTCTCCGGAGACCCCTCATGCCCCTCACTCGTCCATGGGTCCTCCATACTACAGGGGCTGGCTGTTTCTTCCTCCAGCAGGACTCTGGACGGGTGGCTTAGTTTGCAACCTTCGCCCACGGAAGAGTTGCTCTCTCCCCCACATCGCCCTACGGAGGCGAATGTGGCCTTTGTCCGGGCCATCTCCACGGCCACCGGCATTTTGCAAATGGGCTACACGGTCGCTCCACTCCCAACGGACCACTTGTTGGAGGTTTTCCACCAGAGCTCTGGTGGAGGGGAGCCGCTTCTTCCATTTGAAGCTTCACTCCACAACTCTCTTCTGGGGGCTTCCTGCTATGGGGATCCGGTGCCTCAGCCGCTCCACCACCGTCCTGCTCCGCACGATCCAGTCTGCCTTTTTTCCCACTCATCAGCCCAGGGCCCTGTCCTGCAGACTGCTTTTCCTTCCTTGCCTTCAGTGTTTTTCCCTCCGTCACGGGAGGCCCGGTGGTTGGACTCCTGGGGGTGTAACACATTCTCTCCACTAGTGCTGCTCTGCGCGCGCTCAACACACTTTGTGTGTTGGCCATAGCTACCTCTGACCTATGGGATTCCACGGAGTCCATTCTGTCTCACACCTCCCACGAAGGTGTCCGCGCTGATCTGCCGCACCATGTGCTGGATGGGCGGGAGTTATTGTTCGTTCGGCCTTGGATGTTTCTGATTCTCTCGCCCGCAATATGGCGAGTTCTGTGGCCCTCCGTCGCCATGCTTGGTTACGGGATAGCGTCTTTCCCGAGAATGTACGGGAGCGTCTAGTTGACCTGCCCTTTGATGGGATTCTTTTATTTAACACCCACGCAGACTCTGCTATTCAGCGACTCCTTGCGGGGCTCAGTCATCCTCCCCTCCCCCTCCGTAAGCTTTGGCTTGTCGGTCCTCAGGTGTCTTATGGGAGGCGTTTATCCCACCTTTCTCTTTGGGCCTAGTGTTTCGGTTGGCCCCTCTGTGGCTGGGAATGCCTTCAGGGTCCTAAAGTTAGCTCCCCTCTACTTTTGGCTGCTGGTACAGCCCTTCAACTTTTGTGGTGTGTTTTTTTTACTGTTGGCAAAGCCGTATAGGTCCTCAGGTTGGACCATCTGTATATTTTGTGGCTGATTGGTAAGCTGTCTGTGGTGATACCCACAGGTCTTTTTTGTTCTGGACCTCGGCTGCGGGTTTCCCTAAGAGGTGTTCCCCTGTTTTGTTTTGGGACTGGTCATACCATAGGTGGGGGTACTTGTTGGCTATTGTATAGCTCCTTTCTAAGCTGGGCGGGTGTTGATACCTTCTCGGGTTTCTCGCATTTCCTGGCGTCACTGTATACCGCTTGGTGTGGTCTTTTTTCTTCCACCTTAGCGCAGCTTGCGCTGCTCCAGGTTCTGTCCTGCTCAGTATCCGATGGTGTTTCTTTCCTTCTAGAGGGCTTTCCTGTCATATGTTTTGCCGTTTGTTCCTGCTGGATATCTGCTTGTGTGCCTTTTGCCTTCCCTCTTCAGCCTCTGGATCGCCAGACCGACTTTTGTCATGCTGTCCACGGCGTCGTGTCTTGGTGTTTCCACCTTATTATCCAACGTTTCGGCCTGGTCCTCTACCTTGGGTTCCAGGGTGGCCAGGATATTCCTGGTGTTCTCCTGTGTTCAGGTTGACCGCTTTAGGTCCGTGCTACATATTTCTCGCTTCTCCTCTTTTTCTTTTGGCCGGTCCCAAATCTCTTTGTGGGCTGGGTTGTGCCACTGGAACGGTCCTTCTCTTGGGCTTGTTCTGGGGTTCGCTTGCCTCTGTCTTAATCGTGCGCTCGTCTTGTTCTGGGCACACTACTTCATAGTATGTACCAGCTGCCTGCTGCGCACGCATGGTCGTTATAGTCCACCTCCGTGGGCCTCTGCGTGTACCCGTGTGCTCCTGTGCCTTGCTCTGCTGGAGCTTTGCGCGACTGTCTTCCTTCTCACGTATGCGCTTCTCAGCTGTGGGGCCATTCCTGCCCTGTCCCCTACCTCTGGGCTGATACCCGTTTAGCTATCCCCTTTGCTGTGTGTGTTCTCCTGAGGCAGGCTCTGCCTCTGTTTCCACCTCTTCTCCTTGGATTTTGCGGGTGGTTCTTTTCTTCCTTTAGTACTCTCTTGGTGCCGTCTGTCCCTCCGGGTTCTCTGGCGGGTACCAATTACCCCTCGGTAGGTTTGTGGTATCCTGGCCTTCCCTCCTCCTTGTTCTTATTTACTTCTGCTTGGTGGGGGCTGGGCCATCCTTCCTGCCCCCATGACACATCCCCTGTTGGGGCCCTGTGTTCTTCCAAGCTGCTGGTGAAGTTCTCTCGCAGACCCTCCTCCCCTCTGGGTATGGCTAGGATATCTATTCTACGTTAAGGAATCTGCGGCTAGTAGTCTCTATCGGATGTACAAGTTACTTACCTTTGGTAACGATGTATCTGGTAGAGCCGATTCTAGCCGCAGATTCCTTCACAACCCGCTCTTCCTCCCCGTTCTGCGAGGACCTTCAGCTTGGTCTTCGGCACTCACCTCTCTCCATATGGCTTTGTCTTCTGCGAGTGTCCTCTTTCACTTCCTCCCTGGCAGGATGCTTTGTTCTGTTTTATTTGTTCCACTCCTTCCTTTCTGGCACTTGGACGGTAGGTTCATGTGTACTTCTGCATCCCTACACCCTGGTTATTTCAGTGTGGGTAAACAAAGAATCAAAAGGGGGAGTGAAGAGGTAGTGCTAGAAAGCACTTCGGTGGGCGCACCCTCCTCCAGTTAATGGTATAAATAAACAACAAGGTCCACCTCTAGAAGGTATTCTGTGAGCCAGAGTAGATCAGGCATACACAGTATTTGTTAAAATACCCCTCACACACCAAAAGGGCCCTTGGTGTCATGCTACATTATCGGGGTCTTCCAGCCCCGCTGTGGGACGGGCGTGCTACGACTAGCGACTACGCTGGAGCACTCGGATATTGTAAGTGCTATGTGAAGTGTATTGAGTGAGTGTGAGTAGGGTCAGGAGTGGTATGGGAAAGTGAGATTGAAAAGAATACTTGGCCTTATGAAAGCAAAAAAATCTTTATTAGTCATAGGCTGGTACCGTTAAAATAGTGTGGCGGAGGCAATCTAGCTTAACAATGGGCTAGTTCTCCTGGTGTTGTCAACATGTTTCGAGGCTGACTGCCTCTTTGTCAGGACTGGGTCAGATCCCTCTGTCACTCACTAAGGTTGGCAACAATGTGTGCTATGTGTGTATACAAGTGAATAGAAAATAGATTATAATACAATTGCAAAATGGCATTCAATATTGAACAGTTATAGCCCTGTCAGTATTTCTAAGTCATGGGCTGGAATAAATAGGAGTCAGTGCCCCATGAGCACCAGCAGTCCTCGCATCCTCCCTCATCCGCGGCTTCCGTGTTCATCACGGAAGCTGCGGATGAGGGAGGATGCGAGGACTGCTCGATGGAAGTTCCATGTACCCCTTTTCCAGACCGGCTCATGGGGCACTGACTCCCATTTATTCCTGCCCACGACTCAGAAATACTGACAGGGCTATAACTGTTCAATATTGAATGAGATTTTGCAGTTGTATTATAATCTGACCTCGTCCTGACGAAGAGGCCGTCAGCCTCGAAACATGTTGACAACACCAGGAGAACTAGCCCATTGTAAAGCTAGATTGTCTCCGCCACACTATTTTTAATGGTACCAGCCTATGACTAATAAAGAATTTTTTGCTTTCATAAGGCCAGGTATTCTTTTAAATCTCACTTTTCCATATCACTCCTGACCCTACTCACACTCACTCAATACACTTCACATAGCACTTACAATATCTGAGTGCTCCAGCGTATTCGTTAGTCGTAGCACGCCCGTCCCGCAGCAGGGCGGGAAGACCCCGATGATGAAGCATGACACCAAGGGCCCTTTTGGTGTGTGAGGGGTATTTTAACAAATACTGTGTATGCCTGATATACTCTGGCTCACAGAATACATTCTAGATGTGGACCTTGTTGTTTATTTATTCTAGTGTGGGGCCTACTCATAATCTTCTCCCTTTTTCATTGCTTGGGGTTTCTGAATCCTCTACAGACCTCTGGGTTGGGGTCTCTTGGCTGTGCCTCAGCCCTTAGCTCTTTACAAGGGATGCGACCCTCCTTGACGGTGTTTTCTTGGGGTAATTTTATCGTTACTCATTTGTTCCGGATTGTGGTTGCAGACTTTCTGTTGTCTGCTATGACATTTTCACATGTTTTTCTGCCTCCAGAGTGGATAACGCCTTCGCTTTGCAGTGTTGCTTCTCAGTAGCGGTGCTCTGCTCTTTCCATTCCATGACTTTCAGTAACACAGTGCCTGGCACTGTCCCTAATGGCGCTGTTCTTCACCATACGCTTCTTCCCTTTCAGATTTTTTCGCACACAGTTCCCATACTCTCACAGTTTTGTTTATGATGGCTCTGCGTTGTAGTGCGGAAAAGTTCTCTGAAGAAAACTGACGTCCGCGCGCCGGGGTGGGACTTATGTGACCTCGCTGACGTCCGGTCCGCTAACAGTGTCAGGGCGGAGTCGCTTAATGCCGCCCTCCCGCGGCATGCAGGGAAGCTTTGGCAAAAAAAAATTCTGGATCCAGTCTCATGCCTGGGGATAATTCTACGTTAAGGAATTCTACGTTAAGGAATCTGTGGCTAGAATCGGCTCTACCAGATACATTGTTACCGAAGGTAAGTAATAACTTGTACTTCAGCATCAACCTAGTAGCTCAGAAGAAGGGCAGAGTTCTAGTTGAAGAGGGAAAGACCATTTTCAACACATCTTTAGATGTTCAATGATTTTGCAGCCAGAGGAACTTGAAATTTGTCCACAGGAACTTGTATGCAAATATGTATGGTGAAGTATTTTAATGTTCCACAATTACACAAGTCCGATATCATTTATATACATACCCCTTTTACAGGAAAACAGTTAAGCTCTACAATTGATCCAACATTAGAGGAGATGAAAAAGCTTACCACCAGTGTATGGGGCACTTTGAGCTAGGGTCTTGTAAAAAACAACTTCCATGACAAAAAGAGGCTAATGAAGACTGTTGTACAACACACAGTTCCAAAGGCTAGGTACAGGTGATTCAGCATTCTTTCAAGGGTCAAGTCAGTGACAAGATTTTTTTTCATGTTTTACAACTCTGAAGAGAAGCAAACTGAATAGAATTATACAAATTCATAAGCATATGAAACATTACACCTTATGATAGACTCAGCTTTTTCCAAGACAATCACATTAACAGGTAAAGGTCAACGGTTCCATATGATAAATATTGCTATAATTTTCAGAAACATTAAAAACAGTTAATAACTTGAAAACAAAGCATTTAATTTGTTGGAATATATAGCAAATGAAATGCCTCACCTGCTGTTTGCACGCTAAACCTCAGAAAAAGAGGTCGTAACCACTTGAGCCGACATAACGTTAAAGCAGGCCAAGCAAACAAAACCTATTTCAAGTCTAGAGCGTCATTTTGACATAGATTACAAATATTAGGGGTACCAAATAATTTTGCGGTAAAAAAATTTAACATAAAGTTCAGTCTCAAAAAAAGTTTGACCCCATGTGACAAGTTACATATCAAATATGATTGCGGATTTTTGAGAGTAGCAGTTTTCACTAAGAACACGTATCTCTTTCTTTACCTCATTTTGCATTATACTAGCAATGACTTTGCATGTTTTAAACTGAACTTTAATTGAATTGGTGTTCTAGAAGTCAATGTTTGGTCTATCTATAATTGTTCGAGAGCATACCTAAACTTTATTAAACTGTGACTTTTCTCTCTTTGAATCAAATATTTCCATACATAAATAATGCCTTTGTCTAAATGTCACTTCTCAACAAACATGAGGCCCAACGAACCTCTCCTGCCAGACCTTATTCAAATGTGCTTCTAATCCCTAGTTCGAACCTTAGGGAAGCAACCAATGCTAAAGTATTACATAAGGATAATCCTAACATTTGACCTTCAGTCTGATCCAAAAAGCCCCACCTTGCCACATCAGTTAGCTCCACCGCATACAGTATGGTAGTGGGAATCTTGGCCCAATACACCACAAGAAGGTATGACATTTTTTTTCCTGCCAACAGTGTTGAAAAAGCACCAACTCCCCTTTTCCTGAGAATGCGCCTTACATTGTTTGGATATGCTCCATCGCTGAGGGAGCTAGTTACTATTTTACCTCAATAACGATACGATTCAACCCTCTCCAGTTTTTGATGACCCAAATGCCATGCAAAGTTAACAATTTTACAGCCCTTCTTCCCTACGAAGCATAACATTTTACTTTTCAATTTATCTTAAAATGGTGCAAATCCACAAATAGTTGGCTGGTCGCCAAATGGCTGTCTTAGCCTTTTAGTGTAAGATTGAGAATTGCAATATCGTCAACATGACGCAGGCAGGTTAAAGAGCGTCCTCCAATGCTGGGTAGGAAACCGGAGCTTTTCGATATAAAGCTGGGAAGGTCATGTTTGTACAATGAGGGGAGCAAGTAAGCATCCTTGCTTCAGGCAGTTTTTAGTGAGAATATCTATAGATAGACCCTGATCTCCGCTCAACAGGATTTTACACCAAGTTAAAGAGTGTAGGCCTATAATTAAGTGCAACAGGGTTTCAGGAATGCCGAGACTAGATAACTTCCCCACAGTGTTGGACAATCAACTTTGTCAAAGGCTGCAGCAAAGTCGCTAAATGCGACATATAGCGAGGAGCCCCTGATGGTAATAAACTTTTTATTTGAGCTTGCAGGTGACAATATTGTCCAGTGTTCCATGAGGTTTCCTAAATCCAGTTTGCTCTAGTGGAATGATCATGCTACCTTCAACCCAAGTTTTAAGAGGATCCAGGAGGCATTTAGTAAAAACCTTGCTTCGGCGTCTAACAGCAATTTTCCGATAATTAGCAGGTGAGATTCTATCCGCTTTTTTATTCAAGGGAATGATAAGGCTTCTAGCCCGCAATGAAGGCACCGTTCCATTCATGAAACCGTGTTCGAAGACAAACAAAATTATAACCCACAGATTGACCTCTTTTTTGATAACTGATATTGGAACTTCCTCCGGCCCATTGCTCCGTAGGATCGAAAGGCCCTGATGGAAGTTTCGATTCCACTCACTGAAGGTGGACCGTAATTGCCAGCTAACAATCGTGGACTGAGAGGAATGTCTTCACTTTGTATTTTAACTCTGTAGTTCACCTCATAGTGATAGAATAAAATCCCTCCATGCATCTGCATGATTTGGGGAGGGGAAAGACCTTACTCTACATCCACAACGATTTATAATCTTGGGCTTTGGGCGGTTGTCTTTTACGATCTGTTTAATAAAAGTGGAAACGTAGTTAAAAATGTCCAAACACCATTAATCTAAGTCAAAGACAGCCCTCTCTAAAAGCCCTTTCAAATTAGAGGTCTTTAATGGTGGTCACTGTCTCCTACCTTTTGATTCTATCAAATTTTGTGCTAGTAATAAAACCTTTTCATGACCCCACTGAGTGCAGATTAATCTCTAGAGAGCGGACCAGCAATCTGTGGTCACTATGTGGAGAATGTACCACTTGCAAAAGAAGAAAGGTGGAGTATATGGTGATAATATAGTTGATGATAGAGAAACCCTGAGGAGATTTGAGTACAATAGGCATGAAAGTCTTGGTTAAATCTGCCGTTTACTATCGCACACTCACTCTTTCTTAGGTGATTAAGGAGGGAGTGCCCTCTTTAGTCAGTTCTCAAATGGGGGGGGGGGGGTGGGGAGCGGAGTTGTGGCGGGGTTCTGGAGTGCTGGATCTTTCTCTCGCTCCAGTAAAAAGTGACTCGAGTGGTAAGCGACTTTACAGTTTAGGTCTCCAACCAGAAGAACTTGATATATGTCATTATTCATGACTTTCGATAGAGAGGAAAAGATATCAGGGAGCATCAGGTTATAATTTGTATCTGGCGGAATATAGGTATTCATCACTAATGGTGGGTCTTTCACCCTTCCATCGGCTGATTGAATAATCTTTATCACATGGAAGAGATTGGAGGAATCTTTATAACTTTTGTATACCGACTGCATGTTATTGCTCAATAACACCACCCATGCTGGTGACGAGCTCAGCTCGTCATGGAGTACAGCTGAGCTGTACTCATGACAAGCTGAGCTCGTCACGGCCGTTGGAACGTTCGCACGCGGGGCTAATTTCCCCGCTGTGCTGAACGTTCTAAAAACGTGCGCTGTGCCCCCCCCCCCCGCACTGCAGGGGGGAAACACCCTGCAGCGAAGGGGATAAGTGGCTCCCCTGTCCCCCCGCATGCCCTTTCTTTAATGGAAAGGCATTGCAATTTAGGACAAAGTCACTATTGCACAAAAAGTCAGTCTGGCACCAGGTTACCTTGATGCAGATTATATTTGTTCTTAGACTACTTAAAAAATTCAGGTTTTCTGGAGAAGCCATTAGATGAGCTACATTCTAGGTAACCATTTTTAAGTTATTGCTAACAATGAAGAATTGAATATGCGGCACGATGTACAGGCACAATTGAGTGAACCAATTTCACTTTGTACGCTCATCTTCAGGAGTAGAAGAAAACCCCTGGGCAGAAGTCCCATAGTGCCTTACAAATCTCCCACCATTCATTACAGAGACATGTAAAGATGTAAAAATAGCTGTAGATAATTCATTTAGGGAAGGTCATTGATGCATTGAGATTAAAGACTTCAAAATCTCTTGACCACGGTTGGGCATTTTATTTTCCCTGAACACTGGAGTCACATCAATTCCTTTACAGTGAAGTGAGTCTCTATTTTTTAAGAATCAAATTTGTAACAATTTTAGAGTGGAACTGGACCATTGCCTTTAGAGCTGCAGGAAGATGCATTTGGGAAAACAGAAAAATCATTTGTTTGTATTATCTTCAAGTTCTCCATCTCAGCGAAACAAGTTAATAAGAAGTAATGATTCATAAATCAGAATCAAATAAAGCCCCACAATCGAACACCACAGTATTAGCAGGAATATAGGGAAATGGATGAACAGATCCATTAGACCATGAATGGTTCATATCTTCCTGCGAAGCTGTGCAAAAAAACTGTTTAGCCCGAGGATTTAGGTCCCTTGACTGCAGTTTGGAGGGCCCTGGGTTTGTTTTAAGTATCAGCTTCTCCGCTATTTATTATGGAGCCGTAGTCCATTATTGCAGCCAGACCTCCTTTTGCACTTTGAAGAGACAGGTTGCTGTGAGAGTTAGTTGGAATTTCCCCAAGGGTTTTTGGGATGAGGGTGCTGGATTCGCCCAGTTCTTGTAATCGAAGCTTTCTTGCATGTTTCTTAGAGATTCTCTATTTGTTCTTGTTCCGCAAGACCTGTTTTTTTTGTCTTGGATTTTCACTTCATTTGTCGAAAGGCCCCAAGAACTGTCAAGCCCGATATGAGGTGGTTAGGAAGTCTAAAAATAGAGAAGGTCTCCAGGCCAGTGCTGAGAACCTTCATTGAAGTGCTGGGAACAAGAGCTACTAGGGTCAGGGTCAAAAAAACTTTTTGGCGAATAGGTAGGACTTCTCATAGTTGTTTTTTCTTTCTAGAAGCCACTACCAACTTAATTTGGCTGCATTCGTCCCCTGATCAGGGGAAGATGCTGATTCTCTACTGGAGCTTAGGGTTCTCTGCTTGCAGGCCACAGTTCATAAGTCCCAGCTTACAGCATGCCTCATTTGTTTCTATTTCAAGTGCTTGATGAGGAAATACCACCTCCTCTTTTGGACCTAAACGCACCTTCAATATTACCAATAAAATGTCATGGATATGGTCTGAAATATTTAATGACTTTTCGAAAAGAGCTAAACAGACTAGACTCTTTCAATGCACTTAAGACTCAGATACTTGTGTGCATTGACCAGGATAGTTACAAGACAAGTTCCCAAGTATTTCAAAGTCAGAAGTTTCAGAGTTCCGTAGTGCTATTGATGATTGATCCGACACAGTACTACTGAATACATTTAAACTGGTAGTCTGTGGCGGACCAGAGGGGGGGTCTTAGAGGAGCCAGCCATTATAGAGGAATGTTTTCTCAAATTTATATTCAAGTCCAGTAATGTGAAATCCTAGTTATGAGAATTACTGGGCTTCTCTGGTCCCGAGTTAACAGCATGTGAGGCAGATGACTGCTGAACAAGAGATTGAGGTGAATTGATGTTTGATTCAGCTATTGTTGAGTGTTAACGGTCTCTGAATTAGAGGAGAGAGCATCCTGCTCTTATAGTATTCACTCTGTCTGAGCATAACTCCCAAGCTGTCATCCTGACGTATTGAAAATAAGCAGTTGTTGGAAGTGGAACATTTTCTGGAAGCAATAGATTAAAAAGATGTACTCTTTCACATACAGATGCATCCAGAACATCAGTTGTTTCTCCGGTTTTGTCAAGAAAGATATTCAGTATCAATTCAGAGTTCTATCTATTGATAAAACCTTTGCAAACAGTGTTTTCCCGAATTATTTAGTAGTGTAGCAGCACACCTAAGACATTCAGCCTTGCATGTGTACCCATATGTAGACTCTTGGTTGGTGAAGGGGACTTTGAATACTGTTTTGGTATTCCAGAAGCAAACAGCTGTAGTGTTGTTAACAAACCTGGGCTTCAGTCGGTATGAAAAATTCTCTCTCATTCGTCGGTAACAGAAGACTTTCCTGGGAGCTCGTTTGAATGAGTGAGTTGGGCATGTAAGACTTGGCGCTCACATCTAATTAATGTCATCTGGCGATATAATGATAACAATACCTCTACACAAAGATAGAACCTCTCAGTAAGGAAAGGTTGATCGTATTAACCCTCAGAGTTTGAAAATCTTAACATTTAGGTTTACCACAAGAATTGTGTATTATGATTAAAGAGGCAGGTAGAGAATCCACAAGGCTCTGCTATACTGCAAAATGGTTAAAATACAACCATGAAGAATCCTGGTGTATGACGAATCATTATTATAAAATTGCAGATGAAATACTTGTTAAACAGTATCATGTATTTGGTAGACCATGATCATTTCTGTGGTTCTATGAATGCACTAATCAGTCATTTCAGCATATAACCGATATAAACCAAACAGATTTTCCCCTGAGAAAGGCATGTCGTTCTCATATAATTTTGATCCTGTCTTTAATTTTCATTTCGTTTTGTTTTCTATGGCTTCTCCTTACCTGTTGCTGTACCCCAAGGTTGTCCTAGGACCACTACTGTTCTCTCTGCACCCTACCTCTTACATATCCTATTCCCTTCTGCCTTCTATAGCCGTGTGTCTTTGGATGGGGCCTGGTCTTGCATAGGTTTTTCAAAAACAGGTGGATTACTTTACTGTTTTTTCTGCTGCCACCAACTCAGGTCCCATCATCTTTCCACCTAACACCTTGATGATGTGCAAAAAATTAATTTGCACCATTACTCTTAATGTGAGCTTGGAGTCGTTTTTTTTAACTTCACCATAACTGCTTCCCAGGTAAAACTCCTTAAGGATAGGTTGGCGTCCCCCATTTCAAACTGTAAAATCCCTTATGAATGCAGTAGTCTTCAGCACACAGTGCATGTTTAGTAGTTACCCGATAAACGTGCTTAAATATTTTGCATCCTGCAACAAAAGATGGTGATAATGTACTCTGTCATTACGGAATTGTGCTCCACATCCTGGCTAGTATTGCTTGCTCCGCCTCTGAGCAATGCCCAAGAGAAAAAAAATTTTTGAAGAAAATTTCAAAACCGAGCCATTAGATGGTGGAATAACGCAAAAGCATGCAGGCTACAAACTATTGTTTGTGGTAAGTAACTAGTCTGGTACACCACAAAGACTCTCTTCAACCTAAAGAGATCATTCATCTCAGTATATGGCAGCCAAATATGGTGGTGGTTTGCTAAGCATAGAGCACATAAGATGCTTGACCTAGCCCATAAAGCCATCTCAAACCAAACTTTCTCTGATTCATTACCGCGTCACTCCTGCTCGTTCTGTACAGTCTGTGGTTTTGCACCTTCTTGATGCCCATTGTTTTTTATTGCTCCCTCTTGATATCCATCCTTCCTGCATGGTCCACTATTAAGAAGCACCTTCACACACCCCATTAAAGCTGCCAACTGCATTATTGATCTATGGCAACCACTGTAACCCTTAACATTTTAATAGCAATCAGATACCCACCCAGCTAGGCCTAAATATGTACATACATACCAAACCGACTTGTAGTTGCAAAATTGTAAATACTTTTAGTTCAGTTGCCTTGTTCAGTCTTAAGTCCCTTTATCCAAATGAGTACCATAAGACTTCTGTATGTTCCAGTAAAACTTTTCTTGTGTACTGTTTTAATCAAATATTACTCTATTGACTAAAATTTATTTTAGGAATCCTCTTATCTCAAACCCACTACTTATGTAAATATTACTTGTTGATCTCTGCAGCATTAACCTTAATCGCATGCTGTGGAAAGGAAATGCCTACTTTCAGAATAGTTTGCACTTAGATATGCTAACCGACCTCCACAGTGTTTTCACTTTGAGGCGTAGCAGTAAGACATGCATGTTCATACTAAAAGGTTGTATAAACACAATCTAGAGGTGTGGGGCATTGGAGGATTGATGTCCTGAACTAGACAAGTCCATTGTAAACGTGCCACAGAGAGAGGTTTTGAGGAAAAACGAGTTTAATTCTTCCACCCAAGCTTGAGATCGTAGAAATGAACACAGAATTGGAGTTTAAAATTCTGCGCCCTGCAAACCTGTCTTTATTGGTTACCTTTTTCTTTCAGTGGCAGATAGGCAGGTACTGTAATCTGCTTATTTATTGATGCAGTATGTGGCAATAGGATTTGAGGAAGGGTGGAACAGGGCATGTAGGTTTTCAGGGGATGGTATTGTGAAGTATTGACATTTGAAATACCATATTTGTGTATAGGCCTAAATTTTACTAAGTGAGTTAAAATATCCTAAATATAATTTTGATATATTTTTGTGAGAACGGTATTTACTCCACAGCAAAGGATTGTTGTAGTGTCTGATTTAATGCCCACGTATGGCGGTGTTGAATTGTTGATTGTATTGAGAGATTCAGATGCGACTTTGTGCCTACTGCCATCCCTATTCTGTTATATATTTTTTTGCTTTATCAAAATTAGTGAAGTATCCTGTAGACGTCATTTTGGGCTTCCTTGTAATGAGCACATTAGGTTGATTGCTGGTGAAGTTTTAAATATTGATTTACGTTTTGCTTTGTTCAGATTTGCCTCATGATCTTTTCTGTTGCAGAAGCAGAATGTGGGAACCCTCTGTTTCTTCGATAACTCTGATGAACGGAGCTCTTCCTCCTCCTTTCTGGCTTGCACTGGGATGTCACCCTGCCCTTCCAGCAGCCCTATCACCAGCTGCATCCATGTGCTGAGTGAGGAGGAGGAGGAAATCAGACGAGACCGTATTACATCCACCCACTCCAGACTCTTCCAGCACGACTTTGCCGACCTGGATCTGAACCTGATTGAGGAAAATTAAAGCATCCAAACTCAGGAAACAATGATTCTAGGAGACATCTCGGCTGCAGAGCCAAACTCCGGATCTGGTGCTGCGCATACTGTTCGGAAGACTCGTGCAGGCATTCTGGAGCCTGGAACATTCCATGGACTTGCTGCCCCTCACAGGGGACATTTTGGGGAAGGGGGTTTATGTGTTGTTTTTACATGTCCAGCAGGAGTCTGGGTCTCAATTCGGCAGATGAGTCTGGAGGGTCTTAGCAGGGCCAGGCTCCACCACCAGCTTCCCATCACATTTGAGGCTGCCTTCCCACCAATGGGATTGATGGCTTCATTTGTTGCGTCCCATTAAAAAAACAAAAACAAAAAAAGTGGGATATGTTTGTTGGGTTTTCTTTTTTTGGGGGGTTGAGGGAAGAGGCTGTGAAATTTGTTTGGGAAAAAAAAATTATTTCTGATATTTGAGGTAGATGGGCTTCTGCTTCATTGGAAATATGATACCCGCAAATCTAACGTGATACAAATTAAGCATCTGAAGTAAGGGTGCAGGAAAGCCAAAAGACAGAAGTACAGAAAAAGCTGGGCTACTAGATGAGCCATAAGATGTAGTTCAAAAGAGGAAGTAATCCAGGGAGGGCACAGGAAGGATGGTTGCAGAATTTTAAGTACTGGGAAAGGTAAGCGAAGGAACTATGGGTAAATAGAAGGGTAAGATGTGCAGTGGGGATTAGGAGCAGAAGATCAGCTGTGTTCAAAATAGGTTAATTTACAACATAGTGGATACTGAAAAGAGCTAGCCACAGAGTTGGGGAAGGGGAGGAGGATGATCGTGTGTATGCTTTGGACTGCTTTTAGGCAACTAAATTATGTCTCCGCCCCCAAAGAAGAGTATGTCCTCATTAAGTGGGTTTATACTGGAGGCCAAAGATGACCGTAGAAACTCTCCTTCACAAGTCTGTCTTCAATGAGTGGATTATATAACCTAATTTAGCAGAATTTACTGTGAATGAAATACCATTGTACTTTTCAAAGATGAAAGCCCGAATGTTTGAGAACATGTTCACAAGCGATTGGTGTTCTTGCCGTTCCTAGGCTGGTGCTCTGGCGACTAGGCGTCAATTACGGAAATCCTTCTAGTGTTCTTGCATCAAAGTATTGGTGTTCAAGACTCTTATAGTAGAAATACTTTGTATGAGTAGACCAAACGTTTTTTGGCACCTGCAGGAGGCGATTTAGGGCCATGTCTCGGGCACCTGGGTAGTACAGGAAACTCGTCTGCCCTTAACTTGAGATGGGTATTTGACATCAAAGTGTGGTTTTCAGGTGTCGGTTTACTTTGTAGGATACATTGGGAATTCTCTTCTGAAACTTTCATTTTCAAATTTGCAAGAAATATGCTATAAAACCTGATTTACAAAACATGAATCCCTTTAATATAGGTTGTGCTGCTCCTGTCTACCAGGGGCGTTTTCTTTTGTGCCCCTTGATAACCAAAATTGACTTCTGTTCGTATTTTAAATCATTGCTCAATACTGCCTCTAGCTCTGTTCTTGAAATTTTCTTCATGCTGAGCTATAAAATCCTTTGGCATGACGAAGTCACAGAAAAAGAGGGGGTGTTGCCGTGATATTTTAGGACATAAGGTTAATTGTGATTAGCAATAGTGGTGGCCATAATCATCATACATTGGTATGACTTTTCACCTTCTTGCTCACTTTTATTTTGATGTATTGTCCTTAATTCTATTGTATAAAGTGTAGGGTTTCGTTGGTGCTATCACCTTGCCAGCCCCCAAACCATAATCATTGGTGATTTAAATTATTCAGAGAGCCCCTTTAAAATCAATTAGGTTTATCAATTGGGCCTTGCCACACTTATTTGCCTGGTCATATCATGTTTGATTTATACTGTGCCACCCCCAGCCTAGTGTCTGGTATTACTGTAGTAGAAATGATTTAGACAGGTCACTCGCTCATTTCTATTGACACTGATCCTAGACTAAACCATTTAAGCTGCTGGATAGCGCACTAGCAGGAGTTGGTGACTTCTTACTGTTAAAGAAGTCTTCAAGGAGATTATCAGCTCTGCTAGGTGTTGTGATGTTAGTTTTAAACTACAGTGAATCTAGGGCCATTCTCTTGCATCTACAGTGCCCACTTCTTGTAGCGATTAACCGGCCTTGAACCTGATGAGTTCCATCCTCTATAATCATTGGTTCACGTTGCATCTAAAAACTAAATAATTGGCCAACAAGCTGGTTGAAAAAAGATAGTGCTAATCCTATTCTGAGGAGACTGTTTCCCTTTGGAGTCCCTAAGCTATCATCTCCCATATTCATTTCAAACTGTTTTAAGACCCTTTGGGAGCATTGATGGCATCATTAAATAACAAATTGTTCCCTAAACAGATGACCTTAGTCTCACCCACTGTTGGATTTAATCAAAGGACGGAGAATTTGAAAGACCAGTTCAGTCGCTATGGAGAAGCAATTCATAGCTGAATGGAAATAATCTATCTGAAAGAGACACGTTAGTGATAGATTCCTTACCTTAGAATATCCCCAGGCGTCAGACTGGATCCGGAAATTTTTGCGTAGCAATACCCCTGCGCGTGTGTAGGCGTCGTCCGCCAGGTAGCGCAGATCGGAGAAGCTCTACCACTAGTCAGACCCCAATCGCCGGTGCCTGGAGTGTTTAGGCCTCGACCACGACGACCGCACCTGCTCCGACTGCCGGGCCCTGACGTCTAAAGCTAGGCGGGAGCGGTCCCGCAAGCGACTCGAGCTCCGGCAGTCGGCCCGCGCCGTTCCAGGTCCCGGTCCCACGGGAGGTCGAGGGACCGGTCGCGGGGTCGGAGTCATCGCAGCTCCGGGAGTGGACATCGGTCGTCAGGATCCAAGTCCTCAGGTAAGAGGCATGAGAGGTCGGACGTCATCGTTCCTCCGGCCCACCCAGACGCTCGCACGATGCAGCCGGCGGTTCGGGTGACACCACCCACGCGGCTCCGACGGAGTCCCAAGCGTCACCGCCTGCCCCACACCTTCGGGTCCCTGGGCACGGCGTCGCCGGAGATCGAGCGGTACCTCATGGCCATGAGGTCCCTCCATCCTCAGCCGGGTTCCGTGGCTCCTCTGGGCCCAACGGTCCCGGCTGGAGGCCCTAGCGGGTCGGGTGCTTCGGCCCCGGTGCCGCCGGCGACTTCGATCCCGGCGCCGCAGGACCTCACGACCTCACCGGCGCCAGCCCCGCGGGTGTCGCGCCCGCTGTGGACGCCGTCCTTAATCTTCCCTTCGGTCCGACTCTGGCGCCGCTTTCGACAGCCTTTGGAGATTTTTATTTCCATGAGGAGGCCCTGTCTGTTGCCCCTGTTTTACAGGAGACTGGTGACTAGGGTGACTGGGAGGGGTCTGAAGACCCTCTGGCATTGGAGTGCCAGTCTCAAGAGGACTGGACATATGAGCTTGGGGAGGCCAGTGGATTTGTCTCCCCTCCGACCGTGGGATCGCAGGAGGGGTCTACTTACAGTGTAGTGTTGGCGAGGGCGGCCAAGGCCTTAAACCTTGAGCTCCCCGTTGCGGCCGTGAGGACTAACTTCCTCACTGAGGTCCTCAAACCGCAGACAAGCTCCAGTGAGCCCCTTCTGCCGTTCAATGAGGCCTTGTGTGACGTTCTTGTGGGCACTTGGTCCAAGCCCGCCACATGTCCGCCTGTGGATAGGAACGTGGCCAGACGCTACCACCCGGCCCCGGGCGACCCTTGTTTTTTGTCCACCCATCCCACCCCCGAGAGCCTGGTTATCCAGGCCTCCACTTCCCAGACCGCATTCACGACGGCTCCGCCCGATCGGGAATCCAAGAGATATGAACAATTCGGGAAGAAAGTGTTCTGTCCCAGAGTTTGGGGCTGCGGTCTGTCAATACCGCCTGTCTTTTGGGCCGTTACACCCACACTCTGTGGGACGCGGTCACGGACGTGCTGCCACAATGTCCGGAGGAGGTCAGGGCTAAACTCGCCCAAATGCTTGTGGAGGGCCGAGATGCAGCGCGATATTCCATCCGGTGTGGGCTGTATACCACGGACTCACTGGGCAGGGCGATGGCAACGACAGTGGCGGTTTGACGCCACGCCTGGTTGAGGTCGCCTGGTTGAGGTCTGCCGATTTTTCGGCCGATGTCCAGGCCACACTACTGGACATGTCGTTCGATGGCAGTCGCCTCTTTGGCGACAAGGCAGACCATGCGCTTGAGCGTTTTAAGGACCCTAGGGCTACGGCCAAGTCCTTGGGCCTCTCGGCCACACGCTAGCAATCTGGTGCCTTTCGCTCCTTTCGTGGCCACGGAAGGAGCGCCCCCACACGTGCTGCCAGCCACGCACCGCAGAATGTTAACAGCGCGGTGGCGGCCGTGGAAACCGCCTTGGCGGCGGTCGGGGACAACGGCGAGGCCAGTCCACACCTCCCTCCGCAGCACCTGCCTTAAAACCTTCCTAGTCCGAGTTTTCAGGCCCATGTGATGTCAGTGGGAGGCAGGGTTCGCCATCACCTCTCCCACTGGCGCACTGTCACGTCAGACAGGTGGGTGCTTCAGATCGTCCGAAAGGGCTACTCCCTCCCCTTCGAGGCGACCCCTCCAGCCATGCCACCGCAATTCCACCGCGTGTCGGGGGATCACTTTCAACTTCTGCAAGAGGAAGTCACGGCCCTCTTTGCCAAGGGCGCTATCGAGCGCGTTCCTGAGCCAGAAGTAGGGTGTGGTTGTTACTCCCACTACTTTCTGGTACCCAAGAAGGGCAAAGGGGGTCTACGCCCTATCTTGGACCTACGGAACGTCAAAGGCTTCCTCCTGAAGGAGAAGTTCAAGATGCTGACTTTGGCTCAGGTCTTAGCTGCCCTGGACCCTGGAGACTGGATGGTAGCGTTGGACTTTCAGGACGCTTATTTTCACATCCCCGTCCTGCCGGCCCACCGGCGTTACCTGCGGTTCACGGTAGGCCACGAGCACTTTCAGTTTACCGTGCTCCCCTTCGGCCTTACCAGCGCCCCACGGGTGTTCACGAAGGTGATGGCAGTGGTCGCAGCTCATCTGCGCAGGTTAGGGGGGTCAGTCTTCCCCTACCTCTACGACTGGTTGTTGAAGGCGGGCCACCTCCAGACTACGGCCGACCTCCTGCACTTGCTGGGGTTCTCCATCAACGTGCCGAAGTCGCACCTGTGTCCCTCTCAGAAGCTCCTCTTCATCGGAGCGGTTCTAGACTCGGCGCAGTTTCGGGTTTATCCTCCCGAACAGCGGGTTCGGGATATTCAGGCTCTGATTCTGATCTTTCAGCCTTTATCCCGAGTCTCGGTCAGGTTGACGCTGTGGCTTCTGGGGCTGATGGCCTCCGGCATCCTTCTGGTACATCACGCCCGGTGGCGGATGCAGACTCTGCAGTGGGACCTGAAGTTTCAGTGGGCCCAGCATCAGGGCAACTTGTCCGATCATGTCTTGATCTCGGAGGGCACTGCAAGGCAGTTGCAGTGGTGGCTCACGCACCGCGATTGGGTCAGTGGCAGATCCCTCTCCCTACCCCACCCAGAGCACGTGGTTGTGACTGACTCGTCCCTCCAGGGCTGGGGAGGCCACATGGGAGAGGCGGAGATCAGAGGCCTCTGGTCTCCGGCGGAGTCCCGGCTCCATATCAACCTTTTGGAGCTGCGGGCGATTCGTCTAGCACTGAAGGCATTACTCCCCTCTGTCCGGGGGAGTGTAGTGCAGGTGTTCACGGACAACACCACCGCATGTGGTACTGCAACAAACAGGGCGGGGTGGGGTCATGGACCCTATGCCAGGCGGCTCTCCGCCTCTGGCAGTGGCTGGAACGTCCGTTGGTGGCTCAACACCTGGCAGGTTCTCTGAACGCCAGGGCGGACTAACTCAGCCGTCGGTGCATGATGGATCACGAATGGCGTCTGAACTTGGAAGTGGCGCAAGGCCTCTTTCAGCAGTGGGGAGAGCCTTGGTTAAATATATTCGCCACAGAAGAGACCACGCAATGTCATCACTCCTGCGCGTTGGAATTTCCAAGGCGGCACTCGCTCGGAGATGCTTTTCGTCGCAAGTGGAGCTGCGGTCTATTGTACGATCTTCCGCCTATACCACTTCTGCCCAGAGTGCTGAAGAAGATCAGGCGTGACCGGGCCCAGGTTATTCTTGTGGCTCCGGACTGGGCACGAAGATACTGGTATCCCGAGCTACTCAGCATGTCAGTCGATCCCCCGATTCGTCTGCCTCTTCGGGAGGACCTTCTGTCGCAGCAGCAGGGGACGGTTCTGCACCTGAACCTGTCCAGTCCCCACCTACAAGCTTGGAGATTGAGCGGCGGCAGTTGAGGCCATTTGACTTGCCTCCCGAAGTCTGTGATGTCATTCTGGCAGCCAGGCGTCCCTCCACAAAGTCGGTATACGCCTGCAGGTGGAACAGATTTGTGGCATGGTTCACAGCAAAGGCTGTGGACCCACTCTCTGCACCCCTTTCTGAGGTTCTCCTCTTTCTTCTTTCTCTTGCCCAGCAGGGCTCTGCTCTGGGCACTATCAAGGGGTACCTTTCGGCCCTTTCCGCCTTCCTACGGCTACCTGATCAGCCTTCCTTGTTCAAGTCCCCCATTGTAAATAGGTTTTTGAAGGGCATCACACACGTTCCCTTCGTGATGCCCCAGTGGGACTTGAATCTTGTACTTACTTATCTAATGTGTGCTCCCTTTGAGCCGCTCCATAACTGTCCTCTCCGTCTTCTTACTTTGAAGACTGCTTTCCTGGTGGCCATCACCTCTGCCAGGAGAGTGAGTGAGCTCCAGGCTCTTTCTTCTACACCTCCTTTCCTCTCTGTCCATCCGGACAAGGTTGTGTTGCGGACGAGACACTCTTTCCTGCCCAAGGTTGTCACGGCCTTCCACATCGGGCAGTCCATTACCTTGCCCACCTTCTTTCCGCCTCCGCATCCCTCGAAAGAGGAAGAGAGGCTCCACCGTCTGGACCCAAAACGTGCGCTCTTTTTATCTGGATCGCACACGCCAGTTCTGGGTGGATGACCAACTCTTTGTTGGTTCCGTGGGCGCTAAGAAGGGAAAGGCAGTGCACAAGCGGACCATCTCGCGGTGGATCATCTTGTGCATCCAGGCATGTTACTCCTTGGCCAAAAAGGAGCCCCCTGTTTGATTGCGGGCTCAATCTTCTCGGGCCACGGCGACTACAGCTGCCCTGGGCCGAGGAGTGCCCTTGCAGGACATTTGCCAGGCAGCCACTTGGGCCTCGCTGCACACGTTTGCAAGACACTACTGCCTGGACAGCCAAGTCCGGAGGGAGTGCTTCTTTGGCCGTTCCGTCCTCCAGGACTTTCTGGTGTGATTAATGGTTTGCAGACCCACCACCGGGGTTGGTATTGCTGGGGTATCTATTCTAAGGTAAGGAATCTAATACTAACCTGTTTCTTTCAGATGGACAAGTTACATACCTTCGGTATTATTATTATTATATTCTTGTATAGCGCCAGATTCGACCCCCGAAGGGGTATCTCCGTGCTTGCCTTGGAAACCCGTCCTGGCTTTTCCCTGTGAGATAGCCCCTACAGGGCATCCCCAAGGTGAAAGCCAGGCATCCCGCCGCGGGGGGCCGTTGTGGAGATTAAGCAAGCTTAATGCCCAGAGTTGCAGAGTGTGAACCCATGATTAGGTCAGGCACCGAAGCGAGAATTATCGAGTCCATGGACATTTGAGCTCAAGACCCTGCCGCTTCGGGAATTGAACCCTGGTCCCAGGTCTGACCTCTGTTTCAGGGTCTGCCTGCTCTAACCAGTGAGCCACACTTCTCCGGTAACGATCTATCTGGAAGAAACAGTAGTTAGTATTAGATTCCTTACCGACCCACCCATCCTCCCCGTTCTGCGAACCGATATCTAGGGTTAAGGTCATCCCCTTTCAGGGCCCTAGTTTATTGGCACCAGTGTTGGTTCTATCATGGCTCTGCGTATCTGGCGCGGAAAAGCTGTTTATCTGAACTGACGTCAGCGCACATGGGCGGCGTCTAAGTACTCCGGCGCTAACGACGCCGACGACGGACGCGGAGCCGCGGTCGACGCCTACCGACGCGCAGGGATATTGCTACTCAAAAATTTCCGGATTCAGTCTGACGCCTGGGGATATTCTAAGGTAAGGAATCTATCACTAACTAATGTCTCTTACAGATATATCGTTACACAAGTAGTAACTTGTGCTTTGCAATTCAACGCAGACAAAATGGAAATTGTGACGATGGGCAGAAGCTTGGACTTCTGTGCTCAGCCTCCTGACTAGTCCAGAGTGTTGTTTTATGATTCCTCCTTGACAAACCACTTTCACCAGAGGCACATTTGAGAGAATCTGTTTTGGAGGCTGGGTATAAAAATTCTAAGGTGAGGTTTGGAGCAATCTCTGTCGTCAGCTTGCCACGAGGCACTAGGAGCCTTATTCTTTGATTTGTTGCTCTTTCTTGTAGAAGCTTGTGTTTTTTTCCCTTGGGTCTCCCAACTTAAAGAACCCAGTGGTTAACATGCACTGATAAATGATAATCCTTTGCAGGAGATATTTCTGACAATCCAGTTTTCTGTCATGGTCTTTAGTAATGTACTTCTATTTGCTGGACTTTGATGGATTCTGTTAGCCACCCTGCTGCTTCTTGTGTTATCAAATAGCAGAGTTAGTTTGGGCTGTCTTATTTAACAAATGATTTGGAATAAAGATTCTCTCGTTTTCCCGGGCCCTACGTTGAGACTGTTGCCCACCTTAAATCGTACATAATGTATGCCAAAGAAGGACTGGGAATTTGTGTTCAAAACTGGTTGCAAAATAAAATGTTGTGCAGCACCTAAAGGAGTGCAAAAAGAGGTAGGCAACTAGGAAGTTGCTATAGGAAAATGACTGATCTAAGTCTCACTCATGTGACACAACAAACTAATTTTGGGCACACAGCAGAGTATAACCATCCATATTCTGAGTCAGTGGCTGATATAGGCAATGTCAAGAGTGTTGGTGGACCTTCTGTGTTTATGCCGGTTTAAAGCAGAAGTTGGGAAAGCAAACTGTCACAGTATAATTAGTCTGTGACAAGCTATGAAAATTGTAAACATTTATACTTTGGATGGATACATCCTCTGTGGATTCCTCACCTTTTGAATTAACCCAATGCGCATCATTCCACTGAAACATTTCTCTTCCAATTCTCCCATGTCAACAAGGACGTCTCAATGGAACGGTTCTGCACGTGACCATGCGTGATATCATCGGAGCCATAGGAAGACCTTGTTGGTGTGCTGAAGCCAGTTCCCTTTTTTCCACACAGTCGACGCGTAGCAGTTTTTTCCCAGACTCTCCATTTCTGGGAGTTTCTTTGTTGCTGTTGTCGTGACTCTGTAGCCGTCGAAGATGACTACTCCGAGTAAGTCTGGTTTCAAGCCATGCAGAGAATGTGGGGTCCAGATGTCCATCATTGACCACAGTTACAGTCTTTGGCAGGACGAGCTCCTCTAGATGGTTCATCCCCTGTGCCATCTGGCTCCAAACCGGCGCCGACTAGACTTCGACCGGCTTCGTCTCCTGCGGACCTCACTTCAGCGCTGGTCCTGAAGTCACCAGTGCTTCGTCTGGCGCTGCCAATGCTATTTCCAAGGATAAGTCTCGGAGGTAGGTGCAAAGACTGTTGGAGGGAAGAAGAGTAACAAGAGGAACATGGAGGGGCTGAGCAGGGAGAGATTGTAGAACCTGACCCGGATTTTGAGGGTTTACAGGAGGCTAGTGGCCTGGACACCCATCCTGAGTGGGAGCTTTTGTCAGCAAAGGGCTTGCCGATGCAAGAGGTGACAACATATCATGCTGTGATCAGAAAGGCTGCAGACCTCTTGAGTTGCCTCTTCCTACAGCAGGGTTGAGGTCTAATATTCTGGCGGAGGTGCTCCATTCTCCTTCCTCTATTTCAGAACCTTTACTTCCCTTGAATGAGGCATTGACATAGCCCATTCTCT
Source organism: Lissotriton vulgaris (assembly GCF_964263255.1). Classification (NCBI taxonomy): domain Eukaryota; kingdom Metazoa; phylum Chordata; class Amphibia; order Caudata; family Salamandridae; genus Lissotriton; species Lissotriton vulgaris. The sequence continues at coordinate 1,266,108,980 of NC_141695.1, forward strand.
GTAGGGGAGAAGCCAATGTCCACTCCAGAGGTCTCCAGTACCATGGCAAGGAGGTAAAGGTGGCTCCAGGGGATCCTGTTTTTCTGTTCACCCGTCCTTCGCCACAAAGCTTGGTGGTCCAGGCTTCATGCTCTTCGAGGCTGTCTGCACGTTCCTTCCCATGTACGCCTGCAGATAGGGAGTCAAAGGGCATGGAGCAATCGGCAAAGAAGGTGTTCTCGTTGGGGAGTATGGCCCATAAGTCCACAAATGCCACATGCCTTTTGGGTTGCAACATCCATGCCCTCATGGACTCAGCCAGGGAGGTTGTTCCAAAGTGGCCCGAGGAGGTACAAGGGCATTTGTCAGAGGTGTTGTCGGATGCCCAAGCTGCTGCCCACTAAATGATGCAATCCGGTCTGGACACGGCCAATTCGGTAGCCCGGGTGATGGAATGGTCTGTGGCTACTAGAAGGCATGCATTGTTGTGTGGTTCGGGATTCTCTCCTGATGTCCAGGCTACATTGCTGGATTTGCCCTTTTATGGATCTCGCCTGTTTGGGGCTAATGCAGATTAAGGCTGCAGCGTTTTAAGGACAGTAAAGCCACAGCAAGGTCTTTGGGAATTAAATCTCAGCCCAGGAGCTTTGGACTGTTCTGAAAGTTTTGAGACTTTGGAAAAAAACGTCCTTTCGTGCCAGGCAACAACCACAGCAGCATCAGGCAAATCCCTTGTAGAGGGGAAAGGGCAGAGGTAGTCTGCGGGGTGCTGCACAACAACAATCCTCCTCTTCTGCCCCTCCAGCTGGTCTAACAGGGAAGCAGCTCTAGCTTCACCATCCTACAGCATGCTAGTCCCGTGGGAGGATATGGTGTCCCATTTTCTACAGCATTGGAGGTCTGTTACTACAGATCTCTGGGTGTTGAGCCTCTTGGAGAATGGGTATGCCCTACCATCCCCTGAGTTTCCCCCCTCCTTTACCTCCCGGTCAGGGCTTTTGCTCGGAAAAGCGTCTTGCTTCTCCAGCAGGAGGTCCTGACATTGCTGCAAAAGGGTGCCATTGAGGCGGTTCCGGCGCAGGATAGGTGTCAGGGGTGCTACTCTTGGTACTTCCTGATTCCCAGAAAGGACGGTCGATTAAGACCGATCCCCGACCTCAGGTTTTTGAATTTTTACCTCAAACAGGAGAAGTTCAAAATGTTGACCCTGGCTCATGTTCTTCTTGCGCTGGAGAAGTAAGATTGGATGGTGTCTATCGATTTACAGGATGCATATTTTCACATTCCCATCCTGAACTCTCATTGGAAGTATCTATGTTTTATGGTGGGGTCTCAACATTACCAGTTTGCGGCCCTTCAGTTCGGCCTTACTTCCACACCACGAGTCTTCACAAAGGTGATGGCGGTGGTGGCAGCTCATCTCAGAAGGGAAGGGATTCCTGTTTTTCCCTATCTATACGATTGACTGCTCAAAGCCACGTTGCCAGAGGTGGTGCTGCATCATTTGCAGGTAACAACACAACTGTTCAAGTTGGGTTTTTAATAAATGTACCCAAATCTCACTCCGTGCCCTGTCCGCGCTACCTGTTCATAGGGGCAGTAGTGGACACTACTGTAAGTCATGCCATCCTGCCTCCACAGATGATCCAAGACATCCAGGCTATGATTCCACTTTTTCAGAATGGAGAGGCTGTTCCAGTCCAGAAGGTCTTACGCCTGCTCAGTCTGCTTGCTTCCTGCATACTGTTGCCCAACCTTGCACACTGGCATATGAGGGCCCTCTAGTGGTGCCTCCGTAGGCTGTGGTTTCAACACAGCGGAGACCTCGAAGAGGTGGTAAGAATCTCCAAAGACACTGCAGCGGATCTGCTATGATGGAGTGTTCTAGGCAACCCATCTCAAGAGAAGCAGTTTCATCCTCTATCTGCGGTAGCCTCCGTGATAACGGATACCTCCACTCTAGGGTGGGGAGCCCATCTGAAGGTCAAAGGTCTGTGGTCTTCAGAGGAAAGATTATTTCACATCAGTTTTCTGGAATTGTGGGTGATGAGTTTGGCTCTCAAGGCCTTCCTCCCTTCTCTTTGCGGCCAGTCTGTTCCGGTCCTCGCGCAACATTACTGCGATGTGGTACATCAACAAACTGGGCAGAGTAAGGTTGAATCTTCTCGGCAGAGAGACTGTGCAACTGTGGTACTGGGCTCAGGATCATCAGATTTGTGTAATCGCAAATCTGGTCAGAGAACTGAATGTGCGTGTGGATAGTCTCACTCAGCAGTATTCGGCCGATCACAAGTGGCGTCTCCAAGAGGTGGTCCTTCACGTTTTCAGGCTGGGTGTGCTCAGTTGGGGTGTTTGCCATCCATGAGAACGTGCACTGCCAGGCGTTCTGCAGTCTCCAGTATCCAATGATGGGAGCATTGGGAGACGCTTTTCAGTTAGATTGGGGCTGACCGCTTCTTTAGGCGTTTCACCTCATGCTCTTGATTCCTCAAGTTCTGAGGAAGATTTGCCAACACCTGGCACAAGACATATTGATCGCCCCGGGTGCCTCTCGTTGCACCCTCCGCTCTGTCTCCTTCTCAGGGCAGACATCCTGTCATAGGGGCAGGTTCTCCTCCCCCCCCTTACATCCAAATCCTGTACCTTCATGCTAGGAGATTGAATAGGGCAACCTAAGTTCATTCTCTCTCACTAGATGTGGTGGATCTTATATTATCAGACAGACACTCCACAAAATCTGTATTCTGGTAGGTGGGCCAAGTTTGTTCATTTGTGTGAAGAGAGATCCATTGATCATTTACAGGCCGATTTGTCTGGTGTTCTGTGTTTTTCTCTTTCCGCAGCACAACAGGACTGTGCAGTAGCTACTGTTAAAAGCTACTTGTTGGCTTTTCTCTGTTTACCAGACCAACCCTCATTCTTTAAATCTCCCATAGTTATGAGATTCATTAAGGGTCTTACTAATACATTTCTTCCCCCTCCTTTTATCATGCCTCAGTGGGGTTTGAATTTGGTTCTCACATTTATGATGGGTTCGCATTGCATAGTTGTCCCTTAAGGTTTCTAGCATTTAAAAGTATATTTTTAGTGGCAATCACTTCCGCTAGGAGGGTGAGTGAATTGCAGGCTCTTCGTTCTAAGACTCCATTTTACCTCTTTCCATGCGAATAAGATGGTTCTTAGGGCCAGAGCTGCGTTCCTGCCTAAGGTGGTCACTCCTTTCCACCTAGGGCAGTCCATCACCTTACCCACCTCCTTTTAAGGAGGAGGAAAGACTTTATCGCCTGGACCCCAAGAGGGCATTCAGCTTATACTTGGACAGAACCAAGGACTTCAGGTTGGACAGTCAACTCTTCATTGGTTATGTGGGCAAGATGAAGGGGAAGGCTGTCCACAAAAGCACGCTGTCCAGGTGGATCACTGTGTATCAAGATATGCTATATGTCACAGAATAAAGTCCCATTTGGACCAATTATAAACAGTCAAACACACTTACATTTATCACCATACTAATCAGTACATTCTTTCAATTTTGAGCAACATTAAAGATGATGCGAAAATAGTCAGAAATCATAAAAAAGTACACAATTTATTATACTAAAAAACTTTTACAGTAAAAAAGGATAAACAATATATCCTAATACAGTATATGCAGGTAATAATCACAGAGTGGGAACAAAAAACAACACAATGGTTAAAAGATGGAAAGGGATACTGTGATTCAATTTCAGTAAATCATATTCCAATGTTGTAAGTATATCTATCAAATTGGAAACGTTGTACAGTCCAATGATTTAGTGTATCCCAATACACAAGGGCATTCCTACTTATGGGGTTCCGAGTGACAGAACCCCATAAGTAGGAAGGCACGCTACGTGAGAGCAGACTGCAGGCGGTCTTGTGTCCCAGGCGTTAGCTTCGTCGAAAAAGAGAAGCTACCTAGACTAAACGCCGACCCATGTGCGAATATTTTAAGACTCACGGAAAATTGTTTTACAATTTTACAATTCCATTACTAGCTAAGCACCGAGAGACGGAATATATATCAAAGTCCTCACGGGCGGCAGCAGTGGGTTACGTGTTTACCTATTTCCTACCTTGAGATAAAATATTGGAAGGACCTAAACTGGCCTGTGATTATCAATTTTACGAGATGTTCCTTATATTGTGGGAATGTAAAAAAAAAATTCCTGATGAAGGTGTTGGCTTGGATTTTAATTTGCAAAAACCGAAACGCGTCGATGCCCTTGTGTATTGGGATACACTAAATCATTGGACTGTACAACGTTTCCAATTTGATAGATATACTTACAAAATTGAAATATGATTTACTGAAATTGAATCACAGTATCCCTTTCCATCTTTTAACCATTATGTTGTTTTTTGTTCCCACTCTGATTATTACCTGCATATACTGTATTAGGATATATTGTTTATCCTTTTTTAATGTAAAAGTTTTTTAGTATAATAAATTGTGTACTTTTTTATGATTTCTGACTATTTTCGCATCATCTTTAATGTTGCTCAAAATTGAAAGAATGTACTGATTAGTATGGTGATAAATGTAAGTGTGTTTGACTGTTTATAATTGGTCCAAAGGGGACTTTATTCTGTGACATATTGTCTTTTGGAACCCTACCCCTTTGGCGTTTTGGGTCCCTCTCTTTAATTAGAGATCAAGATATGCTATGCCTTGGTCAAGAAGGAGCCTCCTGAAGGTATTTGTGCTCATTCTAGCAGAGCTAAATTATCTTCTTCGGCTTTAGCTAGAGGTGTCCCTGTGGTAGACATCTGCAAGGTTGCAACTTGGGCCTCCCTCCACACTTTTGTGAAGCATTACTGCTTACACTCAGAGGTGAGGAGGGGCGGCCATTTTGCTCGTTCTGCGCTGCAGGATTTTTTGGTGCTGACAGGCACCCTCTCCCAGGAGTGGGAATGCTTGGGAATAAATTCGAAAGGGGAGGAATCTACAGGCAGATTTTTATCCATCAGAAGAACAAGTTAATTACCTTCAGTAAAGCTTTTTCTGGTAGATACAGTATCTGCCTGTGCATTCCACACTGACCCACCCACCTCCCCATTGGCTGTCGACTTATAGTGGGGGAAAAATCAATGTATATCTTATGTAATTTATTGTTGGAATCATGTGGTACTTGTCACTAGAAAATGTCTATGATGAAGCATTTCCAGATTTGGTTGTTTGTTTACGGACTGTGAATACTAGTAAAAATGTTGTTGGTTCACCTGTTCGCCCATCGAAGGCATGGAAATAATGTGTGGAACTGATGTCAGTACGCTGACCAGGTCGTCTTACGGCTCCGATGACATCATGTGGAGTCGCTTGACATCCTCATCGATGTGGGAGAGCTGAGTAGAAAAGTTTCCATGGAATGCTTCGTATTGGGTAATTCAAAAGGTGAGCAGTCCATAGTCAGATACTTTATCCACCAGAAAAAGTTTCCTAAGGTAAGTAACTTGCTCATTGGCATTTACCAAGGAGATCCCTCCCACCCCTAAGACCCTCTTGTGAGCCCAGGATACTCCAATTCCAAGCATGTTCCTGGACAATGAACAAGTATGTCTCAGTCATACATGGAAGTGGGTCACCAAAGTAGAATCCTCGTCGTTTATTATCACAGGGCTGTAGTATGTTTGAACTGTGAAGTGAATACCAAGATTTGTTGTATTACTCTTGAAAGATGAATCAACCAGTTATCGTTTTACATTTTTTTTATATGTTGTTTACCCAGAGGTTTTTCACTACTAAAACAAACTAGCCTTTGTCCACTGCTCCTTCTTTTCTATGTGGGAGAGAACACACCTCTGCATGTGTCAGTGCATCTGGCTAGACCGTGTACTCACTGCTATAATGAGATGTTATTGAGACTTCTAACTGCAAATTCCTTACCTTGTGCATATCTCCTAGACGCCGGATTGGATCTGGAAACGTCAATGCAATTCCCTTGTGTGTCTGTAGGTGGTGTCATGCAGCTCCGCATCTGCTCTGCCCTGCCTCGGATGGGAGGTCTGAGTCCATATGTACACCACCTCCATTCCATGAAGTCCATTCATATTTTTTTCTGCATCTCTTGACACAGTTCTGGAACTAGCAGTGCTTTCTATTGAAAGACAATGTTTCCCTCAGCCAAACTGCTCAAATTTTCCAGTGTGCAGATATAGGCCCTAAAATGACAGGTTTCAAGCGATCATGACTGTCCTCGAAGATGTCCCATGACATCTGCCTCTGCAGCTCACATGACTCAGTCGTGTTCCTGTTGCGTCACAATTCACCGCAAAGTCTTCAGAAATCACAAAGGCCAGTTAGCCATCCCAGAATTCAGTCTCAAAATGCAGTCCCAGCCGAGGGCACTGACATGCTCTTGTTCACAAGGAAGCTCACATGAGCGTTCAAAATCAAAGTTGCGGAGTTCAGGTAAGTCAAAGAAGTCCCACAAAAAGCACAAGAAGTCAAAACTCTGGTTTTCATAGTCCTGTGAGTTGCACAAAGCCCCAGGTACCTTAAGGCTGCAGAATGGACTTCAGCAGTGTTCCCACTCCCCCTTGAGCATACTGCAACAGCGTGGGAGCTGTGTCAGCTCTGAGAGGCTGTTGAGAAAACCTTTTGTACCCCACTGGTTGCAGCTGGCTTGCTTTAAGGCCCCCAAGGATCTGAGGTGGCTGCCTGTCGGGACCACATCAGTGAATCTGTCCATGACACTGACTGCAACAGGTCGTTCCCTTCGAGTATGACGCTGCCGCTCAAGCCTTGGCACAATGTCCAGCGCCATTCTCGGTGTCGTGACGGACTCCTCCGACTTGAGCCTCAACGCTGGTATCGACACAGGACATGGATCCAATAGTTCTATTAGATTCAGAACCTCTGCCCCTACCCTCTACATCAAAGCATTACGAACCACCCAACCCAGACCTATCTCACCAATGATGATGATTACGGGGATGACTTATAGGAGGATGAAAACCTATTTGATGACCTTCAGGATGCTAGTGGTCTGGATACCTCATCAAACAATGGGTTTTCCTCCCAAAACTGTTGTGGCTACAGAATAGTTCATTCACTGCCTTCACCACAGTGATCGGGATGGCGGCAGAGGTCCGAAGTCAACCTACCCATGCAAGGGGTTAAAATGGATATCCTCACAGTTCTTAACCCAACTACGACCAACCAAGAATCTCTATTGCCTTTCAATGAAGCCTGAATTGACCTGGGGGGCACCTGGGCACAACTGGGCTCTTGCCCCACGTTGAGACAGGTCTGCTCTAGGGAACACAGATTTCATCCTTCAGTATCCCACCCAGTGTTTACTGTTGCAGGTGTCTGCCAGCCGCCAGAACTTTGATTTGAAATTTGATTTGAAATATTATTTATATAGCGCAGCAAATGCCAAGGCGTCTTGGCGCTAACTGTGAAACGTATATGGCTGAAGCAAGCTGACTCACCGGTGTTTAGGTTTTCGCAAACAACCAGGTTTTCAGTTCTTTCCTAGACCTCTTCCGGTTTGGTTGGAGACGTAAAGTGGAAGGCATCTGGTTCCAGTGTTTTGCCGCACGGAGAGACAGTGTGCGGGCCCCCGATCTGGCCTCATGAATTTTTGGAACACATACCAAGCCCTCATTGGAGGATCTAAGAGTTCTTGCTGGAGAGTACCTAGTAAAAAGTTTCTGTACTTCCCCTGAGATCCCTCCGTAGAGGGCCTTATGTACTAGACAGAGATTTAAAATTGGCTTTATGATGAACGAGGAGCCAGTGGAGTGCTCTAATGGTTTCTGAGGTAGAACGACCCTTCGGGATATTCCTAAGCAATCTAGCAGCTGCATTTTGTAGTGATTGCAACTTTTTCTCCTGTGCCTTATCAATTCCCGTAAAAAGAGTGTTGCAGTAATCTAATTTAGACCAAAAGAGGGCAGCTACAACTGTCTTTTTTGCAGTTCATACGTAATGAACGGGAAGATTTTCCTCAAGGTTTTCAAGAGGAAAAAACAGGAGGAAGTTAGTTGATTGACATAGGCCGATAGATGATTGAGCTGTTCATCAAGAATCACCCCTAGGTTTTTGACCTTAGTAACAGGGGTAGGACAGAGTCCCGCCTCTGTAGGCCACCAATTGGTATTCCACAATGATGGCCCTTTACCAAACTAGAGTACCTCGGTTTTATCTGTATTTATTTTAAAAAAATGTGCGATCATCCAGCTCGTGATGTCCTTCGGACAAGGATGAAAGCTACTGGCTCTACTGGTTCGGAAACTGAAACGGTGAGCTGCGAGTCATCTGCATACATTATTAAGGATAAACCATGGTTTTTTACTAATTTAGCTAGGGAGTACAAATAGATATTGAAAAGGGTTGGTGACAGAGCAGATCCTTGCGGAACACCACAGTGAAGTTCAAAGGATCCAGATTGTACATTCTCCCAGTGTATATTTTGTTCCCTATTTTCAAGAAAGGAGGCGAGGAGAGTTAACGCTACATCCTCCACCCCCACATCTCTCAGCCGTAGCACCAACACCTTATGATTTACGGTGTCAAATGCCGCTGAGAGATCCAATAGGACCAGGATCGCTCTGCCACCCCTATCCACTATCTTCCGAATCCCCTCCGTAGCCAAAACCAACGCTGTTTCTGTTGTGATAAGGCCTAAAGCCATGCTGTGTTGGATCCAACAACTGGTTGTCTTCTAGATATTGTATTAACTCTCTATTTACGGCTCTTTCCAGTATTTTAGCTGGTAAGGGTATTTGTGAAATAGGCCGATAGTTTTTTGATTCTGGTGGGTCCAAGGCTGGCTTTTTAAGCATTGGCCTTATGCAGGCTTTTTTCCAGACCTTGGGATATTGACCAGTTTCAAGTACTTGGTTCAGCAAAGGAGTGAGGTATGTACTCACAGTCTTGGATACCAGATGGGTAACTGCTGGAGGGCACGGATCATTTGGTGAGCCAGATTTTGTGGACATCAAGAGGGCCTAGACCTCCTCCACATTAAGTGTTCTGAAGTGTGCAAGTCTGCTAGTTACTGCCCCTACATTTATATTTAATTGGGTATTGTCTGGTGTACTAGTGGCTAAATTTAGAAGGTCATCATAGATCACTTGTACTTTGCTTTGAAATAATTTGGCCGTTACGTCGCAAAAGGCATGATCTGGTCTAAATTTTGCTGTGTTTTGGGGTTTAGCAAGTGTATACACAGTTTTAAAAAGTTCCTTTGAGGAGTGGGTTGCATCTCCTATTTTTGTAGTAAAATACGTTTTTTGGCTTTAATAATAGCTTGCTTATATTCCTCAAGACATTGGTTGTAGGCGAGCTTGTGCTCCTTACTGTAGTCGGTCCTCCATGTCAGTTCTGACCTTCTACATTTCATTTTTATTAATTTTAGCTCCAAACTGTACCAAGGTGCAGTTAAAGTTGCTCTTGTGGCAGTTTTGGTAGTTTCAGGGACGGTACCATGTGCAGCTATTCTAATCAGATTATCAAATTGATTGGCTGCATTATCATTATCTAACGCAGGCGGGCCTGACATCAACGCCTGTTCCAGATCCTCCTTTTTCACCCTATTCCATTTCTGAATCCTGTATTTTGTAGCAGAAGAGGGTCGAGATGGAGTAGACATTTTATTAGTCACATTGAAGTAAATGGCTCTATGATCCGTCCTGGGTACAGGTAGATTCTTTACTATAGTTGTACCTGGCTGGTTTGTGAAAATACCATCTAAGTTATGACTTGCTAAATGTGATGGTTACAATATTATTTGGCAGCGCCCATATGCTGCTACCCACTCCTTATCTATGACCCTGCCTGAACAAGAATCCATAAGAATGGAAATATTTACAAAACAAAAGTATTCGGGCCAGTCTTTACCTCAGGTCTGTCAACACCTCATGGGTAGGTGCGCGCACATGTTCTGGAACAGGGTGGTGGACATCTTGCCAGTTGTCCTAGAAGACACCAGGTCGACCCCCCCCCCCCCCCCCCCCCCCAAGCAGTGTCCCTTTTGATGCTTCCGTGGATGTTCTTAGCAGAGACAGAGCAGTATATGCCTTATAAGCCACAGGCGTCTTAGTCCTTTCAGGGATGAGGCTGGGGAGCAGGCCAACAGTGTCCAGGCTTAGGGGCAACACACTCCACAAATCCCACCCCCCGTACCAGCAGCCATCACAAAACCACTTTAATTTGTTCTTTAGCACACAATCGCCCTGTGGTTGGTCAGGTGACCTTTTAACTTCCCAGTTGTGGGAGAATCACGTCCAAACCTAGGGGTGCTCCAGGTCGTTGAAAAATGATACTCTACACTTTCTATCCTACTCCCATAACCTCTGGGACATTTCGCGTAAACTGCAACACCTCTCTGTTGACCACTTGCCCTAACTTCATGGAGAGGTTCCAGCTCTCTTAGCCAATCTAGCAATAGAAAGGTTGATGTAAAAAAAAATAGGACTGGTTGTTACTGGTGCCAAAAACGGATGGAGGGCCCCACCCTATCCTAGACCTTTGCCCTTATGAACTTCTACCTCTAGAAGGACTCATTTAAATTGCTCACTCTTGCCCAAGTTCTGGCTTCCATGGATCCAGGAGACTGTCTGCTACCCCTGCAGGATGCATATTTTCATAACCATCTCCTACAGTCTTGCAGACATTACCTGCGTTTTCAGGTAGGCCACAAGCTCCCTTTTGGCTAAACAGCGCATCTTTGTTATGCACCAAGGTGGTGGTGGTGGTGGTCGCAGTTGATCTGCGGAGGTTGGGAATTGCCAGTCATCCTATTACTCGAGAAGTGACTATAGAAGGTAGGCTCCTGTCAAGCAGTCGTAGACCACCTCCAGACGACATTTGATCTACTGACATTGTTCGGCTTTTCCATCAGTGTGCCAAAGTCACACCTTACTCCTACGCAACAGCTCCCTTTCATTGGAACTTTCCTTGATACAGTGCTTTTTCGAGCTTTCCTTATACCTCAACGAGTGCAGGACATTTGGTTCTATGATCCTGATGTTTCAAACCTTAACCTGCATCTCCGTGAAACCGGCTCTGAGGCTTATGGACCACTTAACTTCCTGCTTGTGAACCATGCGGCACATGGCATGCTTTGCACTGGATCTAATATCTCTGGGCTCAGCACCAAGGGGACCTCTCAGACTTCATCCAGGTGTCGAGGAAACTGCAAAAGATCTGCAGTGGTGGCTGCTCGACTGTGATTGGACCAATGGCAGACCCCTCACCCTACCCCACCCAGATTAAGTGGTTTTAAAGGACGCATCATTTATGGGTTGAGGAGGTGAAGATGATGGGATTCTGGCAGAAGCTCATCTCCAGATCAACCTGCTGGAACTGCGAGCAACTCGCTTAGCACTGAAGGCGTTTCTGCTGACCAATAAGACAGCATGTGCCAAGTCTGCCGCACAACAGAACTGCTATTTGCTATTGCTACCAGCAGAGCATTGTGGGTTCTGTGCTCTGGCATCTTCCGGACTGCAAAGCACCTGCCACACCAGGGCGGACAAGCCCAGCTGATGTTTCCTAGCAGATAATGAATGGCAGCTGCACTCTGAGGTGACATGGGGGTGTCTTCCGGCAGTGTGGAGAACCCTAGCTCGATCAATTTGCCACTGTAGAAAATGGGTTATGTCCAGAGTTTTGCAAGTGGATGGTCCAATGGCAGTCCTTTCTCCGAGACGACTTCAGCATTTCTATCCTCTAATCCAGCAGCCCCTTCGGGAGAACCTCCTGTCACAGCAGCAGGGCAAAGTCCTGCACAATCTAGAGCTCCTTGCGTGGAGATTGAGTGGCTACAGTTAATACTTTTTGATCTTCCTCCTTAAGTGTTTGGTGTCATATTGGCGGCCAGGCGTTCATCTACCAAATTGATCTATAATTGACCTGGGAGAAGTTTGTTGGTGCTCTTCCTGAATAGTCTCAGGTTGCGCAGTTATCAGATGATCTATTGTTCTGTTTGTCACTGGCCTAGCAAGGCCTTGTTGTGGCAGCAGTTAAAGGTTTTAACTTCCTTCTTATGTTTACCTGACCAGCCATCCTTCTTCAAGTCACCGGTTATGCGTTTTTTTGTGGGGACTTGTTCCTATGTTCATGCCAACTCCATTTCTCATTTTGCAGTGGGACCATAATTTGGTACTCACTTGTGTGCACTCCCATTGAACCAATGCACAGTAGTTCTCTTCGTCTACTTAGCCTCAAGACAGCATGCCTCAACGCCATAACATCGGCCAGGCGAGAGTGAATTTCAAACAGTGTCCTTGGTCCATCCTTCTACTGCTTTCTTCTTGGACAAATTAGTCTTCCAGACAATAGTGGCATTTCTGCCCAAGGTAGTCAAGCCCTTCCTCATTGGGCACTAAATCACTGTGTTTGCTTTCTATGCATCACATCATTCTTCCAAGGAGGAAGAAAGGTTTCATCGCCTTGACCCCAAACGGGCATTTAGCTTCTATGTGGACCGAACCAGAGACATCCGACAGGATGGCCAACTTTTCGTCTGTTTCTCTTGAGCTAAGAAAGGCAAAGCGGTGCATTAGAAAACCTTCTGAGGATGGATTGTGCTATGCATCAAGATCTGCTATGGGCTACCCAAGAAGCAGTTCTCATATGGCTTGCACGCTAATTCCACCAGAGAAAAAGCTGCCACCACTGCGCGGCTGTGCAGAGTGCCAATTCTGGCCATTAGCCAGCCCATGATGTTGCCATCTCTGCTCATGAAGCATATATGCCTGGATAGCCTAGTCTGGCAGTAAGGGTATTTCGCTTGACCAATCTTGCAGAACTTATGGTTTGAGCCATTTTACAGACCCACGACCGGAGGACGTGTACTGCTTTCGTATACATTCACAAATTGAGGACATGAGGTTAGAAGTCTCTATCAGTAACACCTTTACTGATAAAGACACTATCTAACCACTGATTACTCACCAACCCTCCCTGTTCTGTGGAGTGGGCTCACATAGCCCTTTTACTAGGATGTCCAATCTCTAAAAAGATCTGCACTCTGTTCTGTCTGATTTTCATGGCTCTGCATCCAACAGAATGGACAGTGATAAAAAGAAACTGATGTCATTGTGTGGATATGGTGCATATGTAGGGGCCCTGATGTCACATCCGAGGCAGGACAGCGTCGCACAATGTCACCTATTGGTGCGCAAGGGGTCCTGATCAAGTCCACCACTCGCGGGAACTTTCACAAGGTGAGGAATCTGCAGTTGGAGTATCTAACCAGAAAAGTTGTTCCAGCAGGTAAGTAACTTGTTTTTCAGTACTGGGTCATGTGTGTTAATTTACTGTCTCAAAAACATGTTGGTTTGAGGGACTGGCCTCTTCTCCATACCATTTGTTGATCGTTGCTAGTAGCAACCAGTCCTCCAGAAGACCATACATGCCTTTGGGGCCGGAAGACTGCACACACTTGTGTAGTTCACATTTCCTTTGAAGGTTATACATGTTCTTCCCTAGTTTTATGTTAAGGGTAAGCTACAGTTCAGTCTTTCACATGACACTTTATAGCCTTTCTTTGCTTTGTAACTATTTTAAGTCCGTGAATGAGTACTTTAGTTCCAGGGGATGTTTCGTTCTGAATTGTTCTTCCAGTACCTGTTTAAAGCTTGTTAAAGACTTGAAACTTTTTTTATTGCAAAGCTGAACAGTGTAAAATGTATTGTCCCCCTCAAATGAAAAAGCTCATCCTCTCTGTTCCTTCTTTGAAGATGTAGCTTAGCAGTATCTGTTAGTGAGATGTTAGGTGATTGGTTCTCTTTTGTTCTGATCACGTTTCTCAGCCTGTTTAAAGAGCCCTCCTTTCAATGGATTGTGTCTGGAATGCCCCTGAACGGAAGCTCAAAAGAAGCTGGGGCTGCTTCTGGGGTGGTAAGCCTTGGACCCTCTTTCATAACGTTGCCCTCAACCAGCACCACCATTCACTTGATTTACAATGGAAGGTTCTTACTGAATTTGTTAATAATTAGATTCTGCTTCCCACTACTAAAGGTTCAGCTGGAGCTGAACCTAAGGCTTCAGCGGATTCACAAAAGATCTGCTGCTGACCATTGCCAGGCAAGGGTCACTTTCCTCAAAACTTACATACTAGGGCCTGTCTTTTTCTGTGCCTACATTAGAGTGAGTCGTTTTTGGACTTTTCTGTTCCAAATACTGGTAAAAGGAAGAGGTCCAGTACCAAAGCAGACTTAACTTTATTTGTAGTTGGGTGAACACAGCCCAGATTCATTGTTACCGCCTTTCCGTACCATCCAAGAAATTCTCATACCGTTTTGGGACTTTTAGCAGATACTTTCTCAAGTATGTGTGACACGACGAAAGCAGTCTGCTGCTTGATGGGTACTTATGTAGTATACCAATGCGGAGGTGGCTCCCAGACTGGGGTTACACAGACTAAAGGTCACAGGTCTGGGGTTTAATTAACTAGATTTATACAGCGCCTTACACCTCCTGGCCTACAAACGCTAAATTTCAGGTCTCAGGTTAACCACAACTTTTTGCTTATACTGAAATATACTTACTGAGGGGGGCTTTCAGCCAGCCCTCTTCATCTATTTGTCTGTTATTGTCATTCACCTTTGTGTTCTTCCCACAGCAGCATGCAAACAACATCGGTTGATAGAAGGGGCACAAAACAATTCTAAGGAGCTGTTTGCAACAGCTTTGAAACTTAGCCGCATGCAGGAGACTAGTCAAAGCACATCAGATCAAGTGTTCTGTGATCATTTGGCCTCATTCTTTTGTGATCAAGTCTGCCATTTATAACACATTCACGGCCCACGCGGTCAAAACACTAACTGTTCAGGCTCAATTAACCAATATTGAAAAAACACTTTTAGGCTTGTCCATCTTAGCCCATGAACGCACTCCACTCTGTTTTTTTAAATGTTCCACTAATGTCTCACAAACAAACCAAAAAGATTCTGGTAGCAACTAAGTCAATATCCCAGTTGGACCCGTGTCCTCCAAGAATAAGTCAAAAGTAAGTCGAGACAATTACCTGCCCTCTCATGGAGGTTTTAAATACCGCTATTGAAACTGCAACTTTACCCTTGCTGTGGAAAAAGACATATATTCTACCTTTATTAACCCCTTGCATGCTGCCGCGATTCTGTGCCTGTGCGGCACATTCCGATCGTGGGTGCGGTCATGACGGCCGGGAGCCGTCATCAGCACACGAGCACTGTGTGCCATGACGGCTCCCGGCCGTCACACGAGCACTGTGTGCCATGACGGCTCCCGGCCGTCATCAGCATGCAAGGGTTTAAAAAAGCCCAACTAAGATAATACTGAGGTAGGAATTTATCGTCCCATCTCCCGCCTACCTCTACCAGCTAAGATACTTAAACATATGAATCAGGTACTAGGTGCATTTATTGAGAAAAATCAGGTCCTTGATCCTACCCAGTATGATTTCAGAAGCCAACACAATACTGAACTGGCCTTGCTTACCGCTGCTGAGGAAATCAGACTGGCAGTTGACAAAGGAGGATGGCAGCTTTGATATTGCTAGACCGGTCAACTGCCTTTGACACGGTAGACCACGGCATTCTAATAGATCAGCTTCGTGAGGCAGGAGTTGGTGGTACGGCCCTTGCACTCCTTAAGTCATTTCTGTATGGTAGAGAACAATTTGTTGAAATAGGAGGTTTCAAATCAAAATGTTTTAGGCTCCCATGTGGGCTGCCCCAGGGCTCAGCTCTGAGCCCTACCCTTTTCAACATTTATGTTGCTCTCCTGGCTCGTATGATCAAAATGTATGGTTTTATGGTGTCGCAGACGACATGCAGGTTATTATATCAATCTCAAGCAAAAAACAGGATACAGCATTAGAGTTCAAGGAGTGCATTGTAAGTGTTAGTGAATGGATGGCCAAAACCTGCCTTAAGTTAAACTCTAATAAAACTGAGGTTTTCATTTTTGGCAAGGATACAACATTTTGGTCTCCAGACTGGTGTCCATTAGAACTGGGATCTGTCCCCATCACCAAGGCTAAAAACCTTGGAGTCATTATGAACCCCACCCTTTGCTTCTCCAGCATGTAAAAATGCTTACCACATCCATTTATTACACTTTGAAAATCATGAGGAAACTGCTCCCTTTTATTCCAACAAACCTACAGAAAACTGTGGTGTCAGCCTTGGTGTTATCAAGACTTGATTACTGCAATGGGCTTTTGATTGGGGTAAACAAATCAGTTGTAGCAAAGCTTCAGGTACTTCAGAACTCTGCCGCAACCTACTTTTTGGATTAGCCAACTATCGGTCAAACATGCCCTTAACACTCTGCACTGGCTACCTAAGAAGAAGCGCATAAGGTTTAAAGCCTTATGCATTGCCTTTAAAGCATTACAAAATCAGGTCCTAGCTACCTGATGAAGCGCTTTAAATGGCATATCCCTGGATGAATACTTCGGTCAACTTCACAGAAGTTAGTAACAGCCTATGTTCCGTCTCCAGAGATAGGGCGGTAAAAGTTTCTTAAGCATAACTACAAGATGGTGGAATAAGCTACCATTTCATTTGAGTAATGCTTCTGAGTTGTCTGTTAGGAAGGCACTAAAGGCATGGCTCTTTACTCTGTAACCCTACATAAGGACTGGGAATACGACAGCTAGTGTTTACTGTGTGTTGATTCTTCAAGCGCCTAGACGCCCTTGGGTAGTAGTGTGCTATATAAATATTTAAATAAATATATCCGCCCACTTCAGCGATTGGCTAACTTCCTGTGAGTGGCAGCATGCTACCCTTTTACAAGTAGCACATCCACACATAAAGTAGTTCTCTTCAGTTCCAGGGACTACTATGGCAGCGTGTTTTTTTCTCTAAAAATATTTTTGATTTTAGCCAATGTTTAATTTTTTATATTAACCATTAGGAGAATGGGGTAACCCATAAGGTATGGACCTGGGTGAATATATAATAATAAACAAACAGTGGTCCTGAACCTATAAATTACAAATTTGATCAAATCAAGAATAAATCAATATTTGATTTATTCTTGATTTGATCAAATTTCTAATTTATAATTTTTTATATTGGCAACTACATGGCAGTTCTGTTAACAGTAATGGTTTACAAATGACAAAAGCATTGACAAAGCTATGTGGCTTTATTTGAACAGGCAGAGCGAGACGTCCAGTATTTTCTTTTTGACGTTTTAGCACTCTGTTTTGGGACGTGCTCTTCATGAAGCATTCCCTGATTTAATCCCATTTATAGAGAAAGAAATGGGCCTTTCTGAGTGAACTTTTTTAACAAGACAACTCGTTTTTCAGAGTTTGAGAATGTTCTTTTTTCCCATATTCATCTGACTGGGCTGATACCAAAGAAGTTTAAAGAGATTAATATCTGCTCTGCCCATTAAAGCAAATTTTAATAAAGATGAGCCACTAATTATAGGGCTATAACAAACATCTATTTAGACATCCAATCTGAACATCCTGGGTGGAAGAAACGGTCTCATGATTTAACTAATAGGAAGGCTTGGCTCTGTGTCTCCACTGTGATGTCCTCTCCCGAGAAAGCTATTTTTAGTTTACCCCAGGGATCATGCCTAAATTGTTCAACATCTAAATCAAACCTTTTAAAACATTATTTATCCCATCTAAAATCAAAGAACTGTTACAGAGTTATTTTGGAACTTGCTCTATTAAGTGGCAAATAGATATATTACAACTGCCCACTATACATCCAAATGCATGTCTTATCACTTAAAGCTTTTTCCTAAAATAACTGAATTACACCTGAGCCTGAACTATGTAGTGAGGTTGATGGCATCTCTATTTGATTTTCAAACTAATAGCACATCAACACTTTTCATTAGTTTGTGGATATGTGGGCAAAAACATTCTCCATTTTGTTGATACTTTCTAGGCCATCTACCCCAAAATTGTTTAAATGCAAATATTGTTAAATTTTCAGCTTCACGTGTCACTTAAAGGCATCAGTTACTGATTCATAATAGCATTTTAAATTAAGTTGCTGAAGCTGACACTGTATACCTGAAATGATGAAGTTTGGCAAAGTTTAGGCATCGAAAAGTACAGAATTTCCTTGCACATTAGCATTTCGGAGATCCAGTTCTCCCATTTGGTGTGTATACACTATGGGAACTCCGGGTTACCTATTACTTGCAGTGCAAGTTAAAGAAGCTACTGGGCCCTGTGCAGTATAGACTGTAATGTGGGAGGGCCCATCCTACACTGCATTTCAGGGATGAGTGGCAACCCCCGGGACGCGGCTTGCTTGGATCCTGCTGGCTGGGCAGCAGCCTATTACTGTGCTCAGTGGTTCTGCCTGCAAATTAGGCCCCCTACACCAGTAGTGCCAGATGACTGGCTGGGGTAGTTACTACTTGGGCTTAGGCGTCTGTGCGATACCTTGAGCCTATTGTGCCATGGTGCGGCTACCTGGGGCACGTCCACCTGTGATGACTGCCACATCCAGGTGCTCCCCCCAACTTTTGGTAGCAGAGCAGTAGAGGCGAATGGGCGTATGATGAGAGACTGAGGCCCCCCTTTTTCACCCCTCACCACCCCCTTCTTTATCTGAATTGCTGCATCTGGGGGATAAAAATCAATCAAGTGGCCCTTGTAGAGCGCACAGCTGCTGTATTGAGTGTCACGGAGCTAAAAACGAATCAACTGCTGATCCGTAAAGAGTTTCTACGTTAGAATGCACTATTAAAAAGCTATGTTTTAAGCTACGCTTTAAAGGAACCTTCATCCTTAGTTATTCTTGAGTACAGTAAAAGGGCATTCCAGCCAACACAGCCAGTGCTGAGAAGGAATACCCTCCCCATTTCTTCCTTTTAGTTTTTGGCACCTCTGCCAGCTGTGCTTCAGAAGAGAGCAGAGTTCTGGCAGGGTGGTAACGTGAGAGTCTCTTAGGTAGCTGGGACTTGAGCCATAAAAGGCTCTATGAGACTAGATATAGACACGGCTGGGTTGCATCGTCCTTTTTCTAACAACTTGCAGACCACTGTGATCCCTACCTCTCACCATGCTGTTTTGGAGGTACAAGCCCACATTTCAACCACAACTATAGGGACTCAGTAAGCCAATTGTTGGCCGTTGTGGTTCCTGGGCTGTGATCCTTTTGGGCTCCTCTGGGCTTCAGTATGGGACAGGGTGACCCTAAACTGAAAAAACATCTGTTGAAACAGCCCAAGGGTGCGTGGCGCCGACACTCCCCCACAGACACTGAAGAGACCCCACTTTGAGATGCTGTGACTGCAGATACACTGCTGCCATAATGGAGCTCCGCACTGGCTTCAGATCTATTGATGCCTGCTTTGACTCCCTTACAAGCCGATTGGACCACACAGGCGAGCGGCTGGGTTGCAAAAATACTAGAGATGTGGTGGAGAGGTGTATTTTGGAAATGGAAGATGATGCTGTGTCTTGTGAAACGCTTGGAAAAAGTTGAGAAACTTTTAAGTTTACAGCCACCAAGAATAAAGACCTTGAATCATGGTCCTGCCGAAATGATCTCAGAATCATGGGGTGACGAAGTGTACATATGTGGGTCACCCTGACCTCTTTGCTGAGTGCCTCCTCACTGAACTCTTTAGTAGACAGGATTTTACAGACATGTTTGTTTTGGAGAGAGCCCGCAGCTCCCATAGTCCATGGCCCTCTGCCCGGAGTTCAGCCCTTCCCGATCACTTTTGCTGAACTAAAGGGCTACAGCAATATGCCTGGCCCAGGAGTATGGTCCCATGCTTTACAAGGGATCTACCCTATCCTTGTTCTGACATTACTATGGGGGTGCAGAAGGAGAGACGTACGTTTGCGGACTTCAAAAACACTTTACGCAAACATGGGCTCAAATACAGTATGCTTTACTTATCTCATATGAGAGTGGAAGTCAATGGACAGACTTGGATGTTCACTTAGGCAACTGTTGAAAGTATGGGCAAACAAATAGAAAAACGTGAACCTAGATCAAGATCTATATCGGGAACAATTTAATAGTATCAAAAAAGACAAGTTGTAAAAAACAAAAATGATCTATACATTAAATAATTGCAAAATCTAAAACAATAATTTCATGATTATAAATAAAAAGTGATGGAACAGGCCTATCTATTCAGTCACACTTCCACATTCATCCTTCTAGAATGGATACAATAGGTTTATTTTATATGGAAAACAAACCTATGGAGTGTGCATATACATTTACATTTTATTTTACTAAACAGCAATATGTACCAATTCTATTTCTAATGAATTATATTTTAGTGATCCAATTAAGATCACATTTATTTCATTATATATCACTGTATCTTCAAGGGCCAAACATTCTACTTCTTCATGGCTTGCAACAATCAGATGGAACTGCTTCAATTCAGCTCGACTGGTTGGGTTGAGACGTGCAAATACAACATTGCTAATAGATTTTGACCAATAGTGACTTACACACGTTTCGGCTCTACGGCATTCATCAGGAACCATGAAGAATGACATCTTGGTTTATGCACAAATTGGTTAGGCAGGAAATGCCAGTGCCCTCTCTCACTGGAGTAATGCTCGGAGCGAGGTAAGTTTATGGACTTAAAAGCTTTATATTGTTGAAGCACTGCAAATGCATGTGTCGGGCCAATGGAATCTCAAAGGATTGTGTGGTTGTTCTGAGGTGCAGGCGAAAATCATGTCATCCACGTGGAGGAGCCCCTAGTGCATTGTGCCTGGGTCCCAAGGGATTGAGAGCCGGTCCCGAGGTGCAGGTACTGCTGTGATGTAATGCCGGTGAATTCCGTGAAGGAAGTTATACGAACACCACCGATGCAGTCAATGTAGTAAAATCCACACACATGCAGAATCAGGGCTCCATCAACAGGAATTTACCCATGGGCCCAGCAATTCCTGTTTGTGTCTATTCGAAGATTGAACTGCCTCCTATTGCGTCTATTTCTCCCTTTCATCTCCATAGGAGGAGCCACAAGTTGCTACCATATTGTAACCTGCCTTTATCTCTCATTTATGTATCACTGATCCTGGAGCACCACCTACCATGGTGTTGCCATTCCTCCGAGGTGTGCACCACACTACTTGGAATAGGGATGTTGTTTTTATTACTATGGTATTCTCCAGATGTTCCACAATCTGGTGTGAGGGTTGTTTTTTATGTGTTTGTTATTCTTTGTATGACCCTATTCTGTTAGGCTACACTACGATGCCGGAGATATGTGACTCCATCTCTGAATATTACAAACTTAATAGCAGGTTGGTAGCCACACAGGCCACCCTGTACTCTATGGAAAGCCTTTATGACCTGTTGTATGACAGCGGCACTGATGGCTAAACCAGGCGTGCCTCTATAACAATGCCCAAATAACTCATTCCTTTACCACGTAATTTGGTGGTAAATGGATCTGTGGTAAAGATCACACCCCAGCCCCCTGAGCCCTAAAACCCTGGCCCCTGCCCCATAAACAACCCAACCCCGCCCTAAAAACTATCCCCACCCCTAAAACTACATGACCCCCACCCTGAGCCATTAAACTCTGGCCCCTGCCCTAAAACTACCCAAGCCCCTGCCTTCTAGACAACCCAACTTCACCCCTAAAAACTACCCCATCCCGAAAACTACCTTGCACCCCCCTCGCCCTACAAACGACCCCACCGCTAAACCTACCCCTCCACCCCCCAAACCAGCCCCACCTACCAGTCCGCATCCTGTCCTGATCCTTCCTCTTCCTGTGCCCACCGATCCATGCATCTAGACTTCGTGCTGCGTGGTTAAGGCAAGCATGGTTGCACCTGCAGGGAAATGGCACTTGTCTGTGTCAGCGTTGTAAAGGATGCTTCCCTTTATGGCCTACATACATGGAGTGTGCATTACCAAACACGTGGGACTACTTCGAGACATCATTAATTCAAAGGGGTATGAGAGGCAATATATGTATGTATATATATATATATATATATATATATATATATATATATATATATATATATATATATATATATGAAGCAAATAGTCAGAACACCAGGGGGTAAGGTTCTCGTCCAATTTCTAATCAAGTCCGTGTCGGGACAAATGGTGTAAGAGGACTAGACCTCTCAGGAATTAACCTTACCCCTTGGTGTTCTGACTACTATTTGCTTTGTATATAAACAACATGATTCTATCCTTAATCTTTTTTTTGGGGAGTTTTTGTTAAATGTACATATTTGTGCTTGTGATGTGTTGTTTTAGCTAACCACCGTCACTGAGTACGGGGAAAGCACTATGTGTTTTTAAAATACCCCTCACACACTTTGAATCCCCTAGTGTACTGCTTCATCATAGGAGTCTTCCCGTCCCTCTACGGGGCGGGGTGTGCTTCAACCTACGACTACGCGGGAGCACTTGATTTTGTGGTAATAGACTATAGGTGTGAGTGATCTGAGTGGTAGGGAAAAAAGTGTGTAATGGAGAAATTAATTAAAAATTCCCTGGCTAGTAGAAAAAAATAGACTTTATTCGTATCTCTGGCTGGGAACGATCAGGACCTATTGTGATCCCTACTGCACTCTGAGATAATAGTTAGAATGTTAAATGCCTATTTCACAATAAGCTGGCCGCATAAATAGGCTGGCCAACTAAAAAAAGACGAAATGTAAGGAGGTTGAATGACCCCCTCAAAAGGTATTTACTAATTCGGTATGCCACGGAGACGCACGGAGGTCCATGGACGGATGAGGGAACATTGGTATTTACTGATTGAAAATACAAAAGAACCCTCCCCTACCCCAGCGCTGGCTCATGTGGCATGGTGAACTAATACTGATATACAGAATTGGTAAATACCTTTTGAGGAGGTCATTCAACCTCCTTACATTTCTTCTTTTTTAGGGCTCGCCTATTATATCCCGCAGGGATTAATAGGCGAGTTTATAGCAGTTGAAAAAACTCTTGAAACCAAGGGCTTTGGACAGGCGGATTACTGACAGTGCATGAACCCGTGCATGCGCTCTTTCCATTTGCTCCCCCCACTCCCCCCCAGCCGCATCGCATCATCGCATCAGACCCGCCGAGAGCTTCAGACTTCAAAGGAATGCTCTGCCCCCTCTGCCACTTCACGCGCTCCGCAGAATCAGCCCTCCTCCCAGCGCTGCCTGTCCTTCAAAAGCAATTCACGGCAACTTGTTTTATTTGCAAGTCTCTACGTCTTGTAAAAAGTCTTTTGAGGTGGAGAAATAACAGGCAAACCACTGAACTGTACAAATTAAACAAGTCCGTATTTCATTGGACGTAAAAAATGAATGAGACAATAACGCACACTGCCTTTCTCAGTCTCACGAAAATGAAACCGGAAAGGGCGCAATCAAATGAAAGGCATGCATCTCTCGAAGGAGATGGCTGGAGACTCTGCAGTCAGACAGTCGGGGACCTGGCAGTGACGTAGCAAGTTTGCTATAGCCCCCACTACAATCAAGGTCCGCCCCACCCAAGCGCTTGTAGTGAGGTGAACAAAGTCACTGTATAACCGTGCGTGCAGAATGGGTCACAGACCTCCCTAGGCCCATTTCTGCAAATAATAAGAAGTAAACCCCTAGGTCTTCGAGATCTAGTTTTCCGATTTTCCGCGTGTACTGGGGAGCGGAGGGGAGGGGGGGGCATAACTGGTGACCTGGCTTAGTCAAACCTCCACTTCCAGATACACACCGACCCCAAGACCACCCTCCGAGGCACCCTCATCTACAGACCCCTGGGACCACGCACACAATTCAGCGAAGACATCGCAGACTTCATCAGCCCGCACGCCCTTCCCTCCGTCGACTACATCCTCCTAGGGGACCTCAACTTCCACCTGGAGAACAACAATGACAGAAACACCACCACCCTGCTGGACAACCTCGCCAACCTCGGACTCAAGCAACTGGTGAACACCCCCACCCACTACGCCGGCCACACGCTTGACCCCGTCTTCTCATCCAGCCAGCACATCTCCTTCAGCCACTCCACCGGACTCCACTGGACCGACCACAGCTGCGTCCACTTCAACTTCAGAAGAACTGCGACTCACCACCACCCGCAACAGGTTCCCCGCCGGAGCTGGAGCAAGATCACCGCCGAGCAGCTCACCGCCTCCCTCAGCCAGAACACTCCCACCAGCACCACGGACCCCAACGAAGCAGCCAGCAACCTCACCAAGTGGCTGACCGCCTGCGCCGATGACCTCGCACCACTAAAGAACCCTTCCAGCAAACCCGGCAGCAAGAAAACCCCCTGGTTCACTGACAAACTCAAGGACTCCAAGAAGAACTGCCGCACCCTCGAGAAAGCCTGGCGGCTCGACCAGACCACAGACAACAGGACCGCCCTCAAGTGCGCCACCCACAAACACCATCAGCTGATCCGTGCCACCAAGAAGACGGCACTCAAAGAACGACTGGACAACAACGCCCACGACAGCAAGGAATTCTTCAGCATCGTCAAAGAGTTCTCCAACCCCAGCGCCGGAAACAACGACATCACTCCCTCGCAAGACCTCTGCATCTCACTCGCTTCGTTCTTCCACTGAAAGATCGCCGACATACACAACAGCTTCGACGCACAGACCACGCACCCTACCACCGAATCAACGCCCGCCACCACCACCCTCTGCAACTGGACCCCGATCAGCACCGAAGACACCACCTGCACGATGAACTCCATCCACTCCGGATCACCAACCGACCCCTGCCCACACCACGTCTTCAACAAAGCCGACGCCATCATCGCACCCCATCTCCGGGACATCATCCACACCTCCTTCCACACCGCCACCTTCCCGGAGAGCTGGAAGCACGCTGAGCTTACCGCCCTCCTGAAGAAACCAACGGCGGACCCCACCGACCTCAAGAACTACCGTCCCATCTCGCTCCTTCCTTTTCCTGCCAAAGTCATTGAGAAGACCGTCAACAGACAGTTTCGGGCCAACCACAGCACCGAGACCGCCCTGACCGCAGCCACTGACGACATCAGAGCCCTGATTGACAACGGGGAAACAGCGGCCCTCATCCTCCTGGACATCTCTGCGGCGTTCGACACTGTCTGCCACAGCACCCTAGTGCAGCGCCTCAGCAACATCGGAATCCAAGAGAAAGCACTGGAGTGGATCATCTCGTTCCTCGCCGGAAGAACCCAGAGAGTCCGCCTCCCCCCGTTCAGGTCCGAGACCACCGAAGTCATCTGCGGTGTACCACAGGGATCCTCACTCAGCCCAACCCTCTTCAACGTCTACATGAGCCCCCTCGCAGCCATTGCACGCCAACACAACCTCAACATCATCTCCTACGCCGACGACACCCAACTGATCCTCTCCCTCAACAACGACTCCGCCACCGCCAGAGCCAGCCTACACGAAGGGATGAAAGACGTCGCCGACTGGATGAAGAACACCCGCCTGAAACTGAACTCAGACAAGACGGAAGTCCTCATCCTGGGATCATCTCCCTCCGCCTGGGACGACTCCTGGTAGCCCCCTGCCCTGGGCACCGCTCCCAAGCCAACGGACCACGCACGCAACCTGGGCTTCATCCTGGACTCCTCCCTCTCACAAGTCAACGCCGTTTCCTCATCATGCTTCAACACCCTGCCCATGCTCCGCAAGATCTTCAGATGGATCCCCACAGAAACCAGGAAGACTGTGACCCAGGCACTCGTCACCAGCCGACTGGACTACGGGAACACCCTCTACGCCGGAACCACAGCCAAACTTCAAAAAACACTCCAACGCATCCAGAACGCCTCCGCACGACTCATCCTGGACATCCCCCGACAAAGCCACATCACCGGACACCTGAGAGACCTGCACTGGCTCCCCGTCAGCAAGAGAATCACGTTCAGACTCCTCACCCACGCACACAAGGCTCTCCACGACCTGGGCCCCAAGTACCTCAACGACCGCATGACCTTCTACACACCCACCCGCCAGCTACGATCGACCAGCCACGCCCTCGCCACCGTACCACGCATCCGCAGAGCCACCGCCGGAGGAAGATCCTTCTCCTACCTTGCAGCCAAGACTTGGAACTCCCTCCCCACCCACCTTCGGCGAACCCAAGACCATCTCACCTTTAGGAAGCAGCTCAAGACCTGGTTGTTCGAGCAGTAACATACCCCTCTCCCCCAGCGCCTTGAGACCCTCCTGGGTGAGTAGCGCGCTTTACAAATGCTGTGATTGATTGTTGATTGATTTACCCCAGTAAAGCGCGCTGAACGGCACCGAGCCCAGCAGTCCGAAACACAGCACGTGCTCACTTAGCTGATTGAATATGCGGCAGGTGAAATACATTTATTGTCTGTAAATTAAGCAATCCAAGCAAGCAAAGTGCTGTCAACTAGAAATGTGTGGCGCCGCTGGCCACTTGACCGTTATATGCATATACGAAAAAGACACGTTTATATATTCTTGAGAAAAAGCAGTCGCGTCTTAAACTAAAGTGCAAGCTAGACACCCGCACAGCTTGTACGACCTAGGCCTCAGGAAACAAGGCGTACTATCTCGCCCTTCGGTTCCTTTCAATAGGTTTTATATGCCCATTTCAGGTGCTAATTATGACCGGGCTCCACTATATCCTGTGCCATTCAGGAAGGGTGCAATCACGAACCAGGCTCCGCGGGCGGTCCCAGACACCTCCAGGCTTCCCCTCCCGCCCCCCTCGCTCTGCTACCAGCATGTTGGAGCTTTTCTACTAATGTGAAATTTAAAGCGCTTCAGACTGACCGGGAGCGCTATTGATCACCTAAGGATTATGCTACTCGACTGGACCGGTTCAAGACTTTTCAATGCTATTTACAATGGAAACAGAAAAGCACGTTAGGCTTCACAACGGATACTAGACAATTATTCAAATAATATCGGTTTATTCAAGTTGTTACATAAATGGTTAAAAATCAATTCGTCATTTAAGTTAAATAATATCATGAAGCTTAGAATAAAATGCAAAAATTAAAAAGCAGGGCAAAATAGAGTTCTGCTTAATTAACTTCTATAAATCAGAGGTCAGACCGACTGTATCCCCTCACGGGCGAGTGGGCCCAACACCCTCAGAAAAAGGCTCCTTTAGAAATATACATTTAATATATTTGTGTAAGCGCCCCATGGTTTGGACCAATCAAATTAAAGTAGGAATAATACAGTTACAGAAATGACGTTATTTACCACCACTTAATGCCTTGCCCTTTATAGTTAGTGCAAATGTCTCTTCATATACAAGGACAAGTTCTCATGAGAATTCACTGAGGTCCTAATAGGTGAGGCGTTGGGAACATGGTCTTCCAATGAAAGGGTGCTACAGAACTCTAAAGGAAAGAATGAATGAATAAATATAAAATGTATAGAGCGCTAACTTTGCCCAAGGGCGTCAAGGCGCCCTTGGGCTAAGAAAGAAACATTCTACTGGGAAAGCGACATCCCATCTCAAAGCAGTGTTTACAAAGTTGCTAATGCATGAATTGCCTGTGCACAGGCTGAAACAGGGACAAAGAACTGTATGCTGAAAAGAAGAATGCAGACGGCACCAAACTTTATGAAATCAAGGCCTACGTATGCTAATGTTAGGATAAGAACAATTTCCTCAACAAAGTCTTTTATTTAGTTGCATGTTAATTTCCTTTTAGCATGTTAATGCTATTTCGTATAGAAATATAAAACCCTCTACAAAGGGAAAATTGACAGATAATTTCTTCTGAGTTAATCACAGCAGAGGTTATAGCTAAAGTGTTGTTTAATATGGGTTCATATTAACTCCATTGTTATATAGATTCTAGCGCTATCAGTGACTGGAAGCCTTTTTTCCGATTCTAATTAGCCTCTTGCCACACATCCCACACCTTTTTTAGGTCTCGACCTCTGCCAATGCACTTGCGCATTGCAGATGTCGAGATTATAGAGTTGGATCCAGGAAAGCTAAACCAGGCGGATTGCGCAGAGTGCTTGTGCCCGTGCACGCACTTGCCATTTGCTCCCCGAGCCGCCTGCCTCGCATCATTGCATCAGACCCGTCACAGCAATTCCGAGAGCTTACGCTCCTGTCCTCTTTCTATTGTTATTACCAGCACGCACTTAACGTCGCCCGAGCTTCCGGCGTCTACACAACCCAGACGCTTTCCTTCACAATGTTGGCCGTTACTTTTACACTTGTGGTAAGATGCTTTTGTTACATCTTTAAACCCCCACTTGTTATTTTTATTTTTATTTTGGCGATTTTAACTTTAATCACTAACATTCTCCGTGTGCCTATAATGTGTCCTCATTACATTGCTATGATTATACTCGGGCGCCTTTAAGACTCCTCACATTAGACATTACACGTGATGACGATGCAGTTTTACTGTTGCGCGGTATTCCGCAGGAGCCGCTAGTGATTCAGGTAATAGACTTAGCATGTATCTTTGTTTGCTTTATTTTCATTATTTCAGTAATGCACCACAAAGTTGTTTAGCGCATGTGCAATCACCACGTTTAACAGCACTGGAAATATCGACCGCACTTTGCCTCAGAGGCTGCCATGAGTATCGTATGATGACACGGATATTGATGGGTTTGCGTCTTGAACTTCTGTTTTACTAACCTCACTCATTCCATTTCACCTCTGTTCCATTTTATTTCACTTCTGTTCCGACTTTGAGATATCTGCTCGTATTTTCGGGTTACTTGCTTAATTTGGGCCGAACACCTTGACTTTTTTATTCATTTATTTTACGGTTTTATAAAGGTATTTATTTATACACAATGCCACATGCGGCACACTATATGGATTTGCTGGTGTGGGCTTCCTTGCTAAACAAACTTGGTAACAAAAACAGATGTGCACGTGTCAGCTTATACCATGCGGCGTTAGCTCAACTTGCAGGACACAATATGTTTATGTGTACAGCTTGTGCCGCATTTACGCGCGCTCTGTCAAGTCAAGTCAGTCAAGTCAAAGAATTTATATAGCGCACTACATACCCAGAGGGTCTCAAGGCGCTTAGGGAGGGGAGGAGGATTACTTGTCAAATATCCACGTTTTAAGTTGCTTTCTGAATGCTAGGTGGTTCTGGGTAAGGCGAAGGTAAGTGGGGAGTGAGTTCCATGTTTTGGCTGCCAGGTATGAGAAGGATCTTCCTCCCATGGTGGTCTTGTTGATGCGGGGTACAGTGGCTTGGCTTGGCTGGAAGAACGTAGTTGGCGGGAGGGGGTGTAGAAGGACAGTCGTGAGTTGAGGCATTCTGGTCCGATGTCGTAGAGTGATTTGTGTGCGTGGGTTAGCAGTCGGAAAGTGATCCTCTTATTGACGGGTAGCCAGTGGAGGTCTTTCAGGTGGCCAGAGATGTGTTCGTTACGCGGGATGTCTAATATGATCCTGGCTGAGGCGTTTTGGATTCGTTGGAGTTTCTTCTGGATTTTAGCGTTAGTACCTGCGTAGAGGGTGTTTCCGTAGTCCAGTCGGCTCGTGACCAGAGCATGGGTGACTGTTTTTCTGGTTTCGGTGGGGATCCAGCGAAATGTTTTTTTGAGCATGCGAAGAATGTTGAAGCAGGATGAGGATACGGCGCTGACTTGTCTGTTCATTGAAAGTGAAGAATCCAGGATACCGCCTAGGTTCCGTGCGTGGTCTGTCGGGATGGGTGCTTTTCCAAGGTCTTCCGGCCACCAAGAGTCGTCCCATGCAGAGGGGGATGTACCTAAGATGAGGACTTCTGTTTTATCTGAGTTCAGTTTCAGACGGCTGTGTTTCATCCATTCGGCAACTTCTTTCATTCCTTCGTGTAGGTTGGTTTTGGCGGTGCTGGGGTCATTGGTGAGAGAAAGGATCAGTTGAGTGTCATCCGCGTAGGAGATGATGTTGAGATTGTGTTGGCGAGCGATGGCCGCAAGGGGGCTCATGTATACGTTGAAGAGGGTGGGACTGAGTGAGGATCCTTGTGGTACGCCACAGATGACTTCAGTGGCCTCGGACTTGAATGGTGGAAGGCGGACTCTCTGGGTTCTTCCGGTGAGGAACGAGGTGATCCATTCCAGTGCTTTTCCTTGGATTCCGATGTTTCTGAGGCGCTGTAGAAGGGTGCTATGGCAGACTGTGTCGAAGGCTGCAGAGAGGTCGAGGAGGATGAGGGCGACTGTGTCTCCATTGTCCAGTAGAGTTCGAATGTCGTCTGTTGCTGCGATGAGGGCGGTCTCAGTGCTGTGTTTTGCTCGGAAGCCAGATTGTGAGGAGTCGAGGGATTTGTTGGCTTCGAGGAAAGCGGCGAGTTGGTTGTTGACAGCTTTCTCGATGACTTTGGCCGGGAAAGGAAGGAGCGATATGGGGCGGTAATTTTTGAGTTTGGTGGGGTCCGCTGTGGGTTTTTTCAGAAGGGCGGTGAGTTCAGCGTGTTTCCAGCTTTCCGGGAAGGTGGCGGAGTTGAAGGAGCAGTTGATGACGTCTCGGAGGTGCGGTGCTATGACGGAGTCTGCTTTGTTGAAGATGTGGTGAGGACATGGGTCTGTGGGGGATCCTGAGTGTATGGAGTTCATCAGGCGGATGGTGTCCTCAGTGGAGATTGGGTTCCAGTCGTTGAGGGTGTTCAAGGGGGGAGAATGTTCAGCATATGGTTGGGTGGGTTGGTCTCCGGGTTGGTTGTCGAAGCTGTTGTGGATGTCTGCAATTTTGTTGTGGAAGAATAAAGCCAGGGAGTCGCAGAGGGCTTGAGAGGGGGTGATGTCGTTGGAGTTGGCCGAGGGGTTGGTAAATTCCTTGACGATGTTGAAAAGTTCCTTGCTGTTGTGGGCGTTGTTGTCTAGTCGATCCTTGAATGCTGTTTTCTTGGCCTTTCGGATTAGTTGGTGGTGTGTGCGGGTGGCGTTTTTGAAGGCGTCCTTGGTGCTAGTGGTTGGGTCTTTTTTCCAGGCCTTTTCAAGGGAGCGGCAGAGTTTCTTGGACTTCTTAAGATCATCGTTGAACCATGAGGCCTTCTTGCTGCCAGGTTTGCTTTGACGTTTTTTCAGTGGTGCTAGAATGTCGGCGGTGTTAGATAACCATAGGGTGAAGTTGGCGGCGGCTTGGTCTGGGTTAGAAGAGTGGGCTGGGGTGTTTAGAAGGAGCGATGAGGAGATCTGGTCGATGGTGATTTTGTTCCAGTTTCTTTGCAGAGTTGGTTGGAGGTGGTTGGTGGGTTTCGGCTTGTTGTAGGTGAAGTGAACGCAGCTGTGGTCAGTCCAGAGGAGATCCGTAGTGTGGCTGAAGGAGACATGATTGCTGGAGGTGAAGATGGGGTTGAGTGTGTGACCTGCGATGTGGGTGGGGGAAGTGACCAGTTGTTTAAGTCCGAGGTTGGCGAGGTTGTCCAAGAGGGTGGTGGTGTTACGGTCGTTGTTCTTTTCAAGGTGAAAGTTGAGGTCTCCCAGAAGGATGTAATCTTTGGAGGGGAGCGCGTGTGGAGTGATGAAGTCTGTGATGTCTTCACTGAATTTTGCGCGGGGTCCTGGTGGTCTGTAGAGGAGGGTGCCTCTGAGTGTGGTCTTGGGGTCGATGTGGATCTGGAAGTGAAGGTGTTCAGAGTTGGCGAGGTTGACGTCAGAGCTGGTTGAGATGTGGATTGATTTTTTATGGACGATAGCGATTCCTCCTCCTGTGTGGCCGGTACGGTCCTTGCGTGTGATCTGCACCCTTGTTCAACAACTCCCACAAGAGGAAATGGGCGGGCGTCCCACTGGCGCCATGGTAATACGTTTCTTGCTTCCTTGTTGTTTAATATGATTTCACATGTGTACGCAGCAGCCTATATGGCGTTGAAGGTGTGGGCTTCCTTGCTAAACAAACTTGGTAACAAAAACAGATGTGCACGTGTCAGCTTATACCATGCAGCGTTAGCTCAACTTACAGGACGCGATATGTGCACGTGTACAGCTGGTGCAGCATTTACACGCGCTCTGCACCCTTGTTCAACAACTCCCACGAGAGGAAATGGGCGGGCGTCCCACTGGCGCCATGTTAATACGTTTCTTGCTTCCTTGTTGTTTAAGATGATTTCACATGTGCACCCAGCAGCCTATATGGCGTTGAAGGTGTGGGCTTCCTCGTAATCAAAGAAAGGAGATATGCAAGCGCCAGCTTACACCCTGCAGCGTGTTTATATATCTCCTGCTTTACTGCTTAAGAAGTAAAAAAAACAAGGTTTTGGGGTTCTTCGTATAATACTTTTTCCAGCATGTACACATTGTTTTCTGCTTTTTTAATGACTGTTGTTACAACTCATTATTAGTTACTTCACAAACATTTTATGCTGCAGTTCCATGATATCGTTTGCTTTACATTAGTCAGCTGACCTCACCAAAAAAAAAAAAAACATTGCTTATTGGAATGCGTATAGCAATGTACAACTTGCACAGTGTAAATGGTTTATAAGTTGTCTAACGCTTTAAAAAAATGTATATTACGTCTGTGCACCTCACAATATTACATCACATTGTAGTATCTTGTATTTTGCCATTATCCCGCTTTTTATGTGCTTGTTCTCTTACTTGCCCTTTCTCTCTCTCTCTCCCTCTTCACAGCCCTCTCATTAATCTTCCGCTGTCTCTCAGTCTTGTTAATAAGACATGCAGCTGTTTTCTTTCTACCCTCATTTTCTCTTTTCACATTTTCTTCTCCCCTTCTATGTTTTCTCTCCCTCGCTAGTTGCTATGTCCTTCACCACCTTTCTTTTTTTCCTTCATCTCATCTTTCATTCTCTGACTCGTTATCTTTCCCTCGTCTATTTCCTTCCCCTTCCCTTTGTGTAATTTCTTCCGGTTTCTTTTGCTCTTGTTGGTGTTTGTTAGACACGCAAAAATGAAATGAAGTTATTTGCCCAGAATCACAGGGTGCTGCTCAGTTTCAAAATCCGCGGCTCTGGTGTAAGGCATCCTACGATTTTATGCAGCAAGAGAGCAGAATCTACTACAGATTAGACAGGGACTCTTTTCTCTTGGCTATGATTTCTGTCGCTCGCTTTCCATTTTTTTCTGCCATGCAATTCAATTTGAGAATGCTTTATTGACAATGCCATAACGTTTGAAATTCACAAATAAGGGTATACCTTGCATCCGATTTTAACAGCCCTTTGATGGTGCTTCAAACTGGAAGGTATTTCACCTCTTCCTGCCTCCGCGCTCTGACGCCTTCGGGTAAAGTCCGCGCTATATAAAAATGCATAAATAAATAAATAAATAAATAAAAAGTAGACTGCTTTGGATTTACGAACGTGAAGGCTGGTGTCCCCGTTCTGCTCGTACTCGGACAGGATGTTGAGACGCCTTCCGGGCTGCCTGGCTTCTTGTTATTCACTCCCTCTCTCTCTCACACACACACACTCTCTCTCTCTCTCTCTCTCACACACACACACACACACACACTCTCTCTCTCTCACACACACACACACACACACACACTCTCTCTCACAAACACACACACTCTCTCTCACACACACACACACACTCTCTCTCTCTCACACACACACACTCTCTCACACACACACACACACACACTCTCTCTCTCTCTCACACACACACACGCTCTCTCTCTCACACACACACACACTCACAATAAAATACACTGAACATAATATTCCCAAAAGTTATTTACAAAGTTTAAGCTATTGCCATTATAAATTACAAATACTTTTATTTAAGTATTAATTATTTAAAAAATAAAAGCCATTGTTATTTGTAATATTAATACATTTAAGTCATGTAAATACAACACATATTGCATTACAAATACTATAGGTGTCACGTTTGCGAAAGTTAAAACTATTGGCATTGTAAATGACAAAGCTATTAATTTCGCTATTTTCAAAACCAACACATAAATAAAAAATGTGTCATTTACAATACCAATACCTCAAACTTTCCTAATGCGAGACCTATTGCATTGCAAATGCTTGTTTAGTTGGCCAGCCTATTTTTGCGGCCAGCTTATTGTGAAATAGGCATATAACATTCTAACCATTATCTCAGAGTGCAGTAGGGATCACAATAGGTCCTGATGAGTGAAGCAGTAGTGGACTGCTCACGAAACATGTCGACCAAGTTGAGAGTATAACCAAACCAGGATTTACTCCCTCTTTCCCTTTTTTTAACCTTCCCAGCCAGAGATACGAATAAAGTCTATTTTTTCTACTAGCCAGGGAATTTTTAATTAATTTATCTATTACACACTTTTTTTCCCTACCACTCAGATCACTCACACCTATCACACCTATAATCTATTACCACAAAATCAAGTGCTCCCGCGTAGTCGTAGGTCGAAGCACGCCCCGCCCCGTAGAGGGACGGGAAGACCCCTATGATGAAGCATGACATTATGGGATTCATAGTGTTTGAGGGGTATTTTAAAAACATATAGTGCTTTCCCCGTATTCAGTGACGGTGGTTAGCTAAAACAACACATCACGAGCACAAATATGTACATTTAACAAAAACTCAAAAAAAACAGATTAAGGATAGAATCTTGTTATATACAGTCTCACTGGAGGTAGGTTCTTTCCGTGACCTCTATCTCTCCCCCTTTTTGTTGTTTTGATATATTTGCTTTGCCCTGAAGAAGCCCATGTCTGGGTGAAACGTGTTGGCTGTCTTATGAAAACCGAGTGCATCTTGAATAAAGACAACTTAAGATCACAAACAACAACGTGGATTTCCTCATTTTTTGCTATATGTACATACTTTGTTTTACCTTGTGTATATATAAATATTGCCTCTCATACCCCTTTGAATTAATGTTGAACTTTGTGGTCATGTGGCAGCTGACCTTCTGAGGTGGCCAATATCCTTTTACCAGTGTGACTAGTTCGGGCTGTCACGATTCATTCCCAACCGACGTCCAGACTGATCCCTGCCAAGCGTGCCGAGAACTAGTACCCCACCAACCGAAACTCTTCCGTAACTATTTCTACATCCCTTTAACACTTCTTGGCCCAACCAACAGCCTGTTTTTTTTGTTCTGCGCGATTCTCTCCAGAGGCGCTGTACAGAGTGATAGCCTCTTCGTGACGTTCGGTCCCGTTCATTCTGGCCACAAGCCCTCTTTTTCCACCTTGAGTCGCTGACTTAAGCAGGCTATCCTCCTTTCCTATGCTTCACTGGGTTCGGTTGTTCCAGTGGGGGTCCAGGGTCGTTCCACTAGGGGTGTGTCTGTGTCCTGGGCCTCCTTCAAGGGTGTCTCCACTGAGGAGATTTGTGGGGGCGACGTGGTCATCCCCCCACATGTTCATGGAACATTATCGTGTTGTCCTGGGTGGTTCTGTTCCTGGGGACTTCGCTGGGGCCGTACTGAGTGCTGGTGCGGTGGCTCCTTGATGGCCCTTTTGTTTCTTGATTCAGGTTTGCTGATATTCCTGTTTTCTTTCTTTTGTACTGAATAAACCTTGTGTTTGTTTTCTACTTCACCGTGTGGTGTTGTTTTTCTGGTGGTCAATGAAGCCTTTTGGCTTGGGTACTTGCTCACTATGTTAGTCATGTGGCGAGGAAGACTAACGAGGAGGTAATGCCCCGGTTACTTACCGGTAATTTTCATTACTCCGAGTATAGTCTTCCTCGTCACATGAGTTCCCCCCCACCCCTCCCTGTCTGGCTATCGGCTTCATTGTTTGCTTGGTGGTTCAGGCTGTTGGTTGGGCCGGCCCGCCTCTTATAGAGGTCAGGGTTACTGGTCGGCCATGTTGGGAGGGGGTGGGAGGCTTTTTTTTTACTTTGGAGGGTTCTGTCGTGGAGCTGAAGCTCACTATGTTAGTCATGTGGCGAGGAAGACTATACTCGGAGTAATGAAGATTACCGGTAAGTAACCGGGGCAACACCACCTTCAGCCTGAGGGGTGATGTTAAATGTTATAACACTTTCAAAACAGCAGCAAGCAAATAGCAGTGTGTTGGCTCACAGTGCTGTCTGTCACTAGCATCGCACAAAAGTGCTACCAATGAAGGCCCTGGTAAAACTGTATTTGCCTGCCCTCTCGCTCCCCTCTCTTTAAAGGTAAAAATCGTGCCTCGCCTCATCGCTCCTCCGCACGGCTTCTTGTCCTCGGACCTTGCCTTGCGGTACAGAAAGCCAGGCCTAGGCATGCAGCTGGTCTGAGACTACTCCTCCGGCACCCGAGTGACAACTACAAGCTGTAAGTGGTTGGATGCATTAGACCTCTGACGCCCGTAAATCACTTTAAAGCCTACACAAAATGGGAAAGACTGTGGATCTTCAATGCTGGGAGGCAATGGACGAAAGTAAGAGCTGTAACAAAAACACTTTTGGAGGGGGGGGGGGCTGACTGGCATGCAGTGAGACTGGGTGGATCTTCCAAGTGAAGCTACCTGAAGTGGCTGTAGTTAGGTGTCATGGACAGCTCTGAGGTGGAGCTAGATGCTGACCAAACAAAAGAGACTGTCCGTGGTCTATGCTATAACTAGAGGCAGAATAGAAATACTATGTGTCTGATATGATGTATGTGTCACCATCACCAGGAAATGAATCCCATCAGCCCACCCATATGGCGGGGCATCATCATCTGGGACTCTTGTAGATAATGGTCTAGATAAGGAGACACACCTGTTGATATCGTGTGTTATTCTCCAATTCTCCAAGACCACCAGCGATGGATCCAACCAAAGGTACCAAAGAATGGGTGAAATGGTGTGAGATATTAATTGCAGTGAGAAAAATGTGTAAACAAAAACGAGTGTATAACTTAAAATTGGCTACCATGATAACGGGAATAATTTTATTAGGGCAAAATCATGGTGTCAATGTTAACAAGCATTTGCAATGCAATAGGTCTCGCATTATTAAAGTTAGAGCTATTGGCATTGTAAATGGCAATGCCTTTTATGTTTTTGTTTTTAAAACATAAATAAAAGGCATTGTCATTTCCAATGCTAATAGCTTAAACTCTCGCAAAAGTGAGACCTATTGCATTGCAAATACTTGTTTAAAGGACGCCCCAGACACTACTTCCCCAACCTACCAACCTTCAGCGATAGGACAAAACTGCAAGCTTATCTTAACAAGTCCATACCTGAATACAGCGTGCTTCGAAGATCAGCACATGCGCTGCTCAGGATCGACCTAAAAAGTCTCTGTTTTAATAGCATTATACAATATGGTCGGGTATACAGGGAAGAGCCGATTCTGCAGCTAGGATGGCTAGAACGTTCAGGCAGTGTTGGATAGTTGTCAGGGGCTATTCATTTGTTGCCTTTTAGAGGATAAAGAACATTCTTTTCTGCTCCTAAAAAATGTAATAGGTGTCAGTTATAAAGGGCTTTCATGTTAAGCGCTACATATGGAACATTGTTTAATGTAATTGATACCTAGTGTTAAGTGGTCCTTTTTTTCAGTGACTTTGTGTGTGTGCGTGTGTATGTATGTGTGCGTGCGTGCTTATGTGTTTGGGTTTGTTTGTGTGTGTATGTATGTGTGTGTTTGTGTGTGGGTGTGTTTGTATGTGTGTATGTATGTATGTATGTATGTATGTGTGTGTTTGTCTTTCTCTGCAGATTATAGGTTCACATCTCTGCTGGGCAGCCTCTGCCTTTCATCCTTTGATGTCATTCTCCCTCTGACACGTCATTGGTTTCACACAAGGAGTTACTTAATACCACTCAATCTTCAAAATCATTTCAATTGATGACTAATTGTCATGGTTACTTATTTGCTAGGGAATCACTTTAAAATATAATGGCCTAAATCTGCCAAATTATGAGAAATGGCACTGTACCATTAAGAGTACTGTGGTCTTGTTAAGAAATGTTAGTACTGTTAATCAAAAGTGTACCAGGCTTCTTGAGTCGACTGCAAGATAGCTGTGCTATGATAGCTTCATAAACTTAACTGTACCTGTCAAACTGCCTCATATCACGAAGCCCCATCACCTCTCCTCTCACAATGTCAGTGAAGTGCACCTCCATTTTATTAGTACTGATAGAGCATGACATATTCCTGGGCATACTTAAAGCACCTAAATTACAAAAATATAGGAAGTAGCTTGCCCCTCTCTCCCTTGAAGCCAGAATTAGATCAAGCCCCTGTGGAGTTTCTTGCTTTCCATTGTAGAGGGAATTTAGCCAGTGTGTTTGGACTGAACTGTTGCTAATTGAGCAGAAGCTACGCTGATCTGCAAAAGACTGGGCTCTTCATATAGTGGGATAGAGGCCAAAACTATGGACTGAAATACAGCCCGAAGTAATTTCCAGTGCTGGGTTTAATTCAAGCATTCACCCATCACCTTTTCTATTTTCGTCAGCGCGCTGTGTATAACACTAAAGGTTTCAAGCTGCTTTTCACTGACGAGGCCGCTGATAAGCCAAAACCGGTCTAGATGTACTAATATCTAAATACTTATAACACATATTTAATATGTATTTAGAAAACAAAACATGAACATATTTTAAAGTATTCCCACAATATGTCCATATTCCATGTGGCATCCTGTAGTCCGCTTTTAATGTTGTTTTAAGTACTACGTTCAATCTGTGCAACAAAAAACAAGCGGGAGGCGGCTCGGGCGCAGCACGTCTTCCGGAGACGTGCGCGTTCACAGAGCTGAATCGGCTCGTGCACAGGCCAGTAGCGGCTCGTGCACAGCTCTATCTCCCTTGCCAGTTAACACGGTGACTATAGAACTCGCTGGCGGGAGCGCTTCGCGCTCCAACGCCAGCTCGACCTAAAAACTAGTGTATTGACAGTTTGATATAATAACTGCCAAAGGAAGATAGTATTGTGGTCAACATGTTTCTGCCATTTCAAGGGGACATTCCCCTACAAGTTTTCATCAGGACCTTATAATACACTACTACAATAAAGTGTGCAAAATTTTACACAAACAAAATGATACCGGATATCTTACAATACGCGAAAAACTCCTGCGTCTTTATGTCCGGTTCAACAGCTCTTATGGATTCTTTCCCAATAATTCTTGGGAGTAAGCCTCACCTCTCCTGGCCACTGCTCAGGAAGTGGAGGCACCGCTCTCTCTGTCGGTACCTCTGGCCTCGTCCTAAGCCAAGGGGGGATGCTGACCGCCACTGTGGATTGCAGTGTGGCTTTGAGTAGCTGTGACCATGAGAGGTGCGACCACTTGGGGCTTGCTCTGACCTGCGACTGCTGCACCTTGTGTGTGATTCCCGGGCCATAGGCTGGGTGCTGACAGGAAGGCGGGCCTGCCGGCTGTGATCTACTTGAACTCCGGCACAGCAGGAGGCCTGGAGGCAGCACAGGGTAAAACACGGTGAGACCCTGTGGCATCTGGTCAAGGCCAGCCTTAAGAGTTGTGCCGAGCAGAGGTGACAGGAGACCGAAGAGAGGTGGTGAGAGTGGGCTGAAAATGGTGTCCATTTGGAGCAGTGAAAGTTGCTTGGCTGAGAGACCCAAAAAGGGCGTGCGGTTCAGAGCAGAATTAGACTGGATTTTGGTGGCAGAGGCCTGTGGAGCCCACAACGAAGCGGGCCTCCTGCTTATAATCCTGCAAGAGGACTGTTACGGAAATACAGGGTTGCACCAAGGTCCTAGCCCCGTTGCAAAGATGCAGCCTACTGGGAGGAGTGGGGTACTAGACCAGGGCGCCTGGTATGAGGCTGTGGACTGGTGAATAAGCCGTGCTGAGCCACAGACGATAACTGCTGGGTCTGGACACGTAAGCCTGCATGCCGATCCCGCTCCAAAGATTCCAGTGACAGAACTACTACCCCGGGCCCCTGCAGTGAGGGGTTTTCGGACAACAAAAGGAAACAGGCACTAAGCACCTATATGAACTAGAAACTTGGGGGGACCCTGAAAAGACAGCTTTGAAACACTTTGGGTGTGTGGTACTGGGAATGGATTGGAGAGATGGACACGCGGCAGGGTGAATTCTGCATGGAGAGCAGAAATTGAGGAGCATATAGTTCTGACCGGAATTGCAAAATGAAGAAGGGAAAAAAATCCCAAGCCCACGAAGGCAAGCAAAACTTTGAACTACACCCACATGTTGCACCCTCAGGAGGAAGCCAAGGGTCTGGGTGGCTAGCGGGGAGCAGCTCATAACCTGCCCCTACTTTAGCATACTTGATGGCTGAAATCAAGCACACATGCAAGGCAATGGTGGTGAAAATCGACTCTGGCAATAGAAGTCAACCTGCTGGGAGCTTATCTCTGTAAAGTGGCAGAGATGGTTACCACTGAGGAGGAAACCGTAACAGAACTGCAACAAGAAGTAAAGGTATTGAAGGAGACTATCGATCCTACGAAGGGTAAGGCAGAACCTGAAAGAATAGCTTGACGATTCAGAGGGTAGATCATGCCAGAACAACCTAAGTTTTATTGGGTTCCTGGAGAAAGTGGAGTGGCAGTCCATGAAACTATTTCTCGAAGACTGGATCGTCAACACACTGCGCCTTAAACGTTTTGTCTAAGTTCTTTACTATTGAACAAGCGTGTCTGGGGTGCCCTCAAGAGCCCTTATGGCATGCTTTCGGGACCGTGATGCCATCCTGCAACATGTCCGAGTACAGGGACTACCCCAGTTCGAAGGCAGGAACAGCTCCATCTTTCCTAATTATACCCAAAAAGTACATGACCTAGGTAAGGACTATTTGTCTGTTAAAGAAACGTCTCTGTGACCTCAACTTGAAATACAGTATGATGTTTGCCGCAAAGCTATGAGTGCACTATGAGGGGAAGGTTTTGTTCTTTTTTACACCTGGGGCGGCAAATGATTGGGTGGGCACTGTTGCAGAAACTACACATCAGATTGAATCCAGACTGAAAGGGGCCAATAAAGATCTGGTGAGATCATCTACATGCCTGCAGAGGAGGAACTCGTGATCCGAATTCTTGAATGAAACATGGCGGTCAGGCGAGATTATTGTCTCTCCTGATGGTTCTCTCATGGATACAAATGTGATGCCAGACACAAAGAAATCATTCCTGCAAAGGAGAATTGATCCTGGGTCTTTCAGTGACAGTACGGATGCGGGCCTGCCTTAACGCTGCGCTGGACCTCAGAAAGTACTACTGGAGGTTTGGAGGGTTGAAACTTAATGGCCTGTTAGTTCTGCCTTGGATTGCTGACTGTTCCTGTGAGGTAATATTAATTTTTATGGTCAATTGTGTCCCCTAACGTAGACCCCAACGGCTCCATGTACGTGCTTCAAGTACATGTATGTTCCCTCCACAACCAGCTATGAAGACGCAAATACATTTGCGTCCAACGTTAACGTGTCCTCTTTCAGATCCACCATGAATGGGTCGAATATTCAGTTCCTAAGTATGCCGTGCCACCGTCTTTACATGGTGCACTTTCACGTTTTCCTGGCTCTGGCGAGCTAGGCCCTGATTTCTGCCATCGAGCCTTTTCTGCCTTCTGCCTCTGAAAGCTCCAGCCTGGATCCGCATCCATGACCCTTACCCTACTCCCGTGCGGCGAGCAGTGCCCGGCTTGGCCTGCTTGCCTGCCAAGACTGTATTCAGCCTTCAAGTTATCTGCTCCGCTCCTCGAAAATACATTCCTGTCTAGTGATTTAGGAAAACATCTTCCCAGCTGCAGAGCAAAGGGCCCGGCCCTTCTGTCTCCGTGCAAGTAATTCATTGCTCCCGTTACCATGGTAGGCCCATGGCCCCCTCGCATTGCACGTAGACACGTAGTCACATATGCATGCACTAGCAGTCAGTATAGAATAGCCTCTGCCCGAGAGACCTTTCCTTCTAGATAATACAGTTCCTCAAACACAAGATATTAGATATGATTTGGGTTTAGGTTGTTCTGACACGCCAGACTTCTGTCTCCACGTATGGTGCTAAATGTCAAGTCCCTTTCACCCTCCAGTTCCACGTCAATCACACGTCATGCTGCTGCGCGCGCATCTCTGCCACATATTTCTGCTGACACTGCAGGATCCCTCTATGGATCCACCCACCTGTGACACTTTCATGTGACGTTGTCTAGCACACACCTCCGTGTACACCCTCGTGCACGCCTTCTGTTACGCGCATGTGTTCTTATCTCTTTTCTCTCAGCTGTTACGCCTTCTGTATCCATCACCATTATATGCATTTACTATATATATTGTACTCTGTTAATAAAGCATTGTCTATCTCTTCCTGAACCTTCGTGGTGATGGAACATGATACC
Source organism: Lissotriton vulgaris (assembly GCF_964263255.1). Lineage (NCBI taxonomy): Eukaryota > Metazoa > Chordata > Amphibia > Caudata > Salamandridae > Lissotriton > Lissotriton vulgaris. Next base: position 1,266,151,045 of record NC_141695.1, read on the forward strand.
TGGTTCGAACCAATTCCATTTTATGGAATAAAACCCTTATAAACTCAGATGCCACGGACTCTGCCTCTCATTTTTGATTGAGTTATTCTTATTGAACTTTACCGCATAGAAATTCAGCATAGGTAAATTATATTTACCACATAATTGGCGCCCGAACAGGGACCCCTCCCCCACCTTACGCGCCGGCGGTGCGTTGCAGGCCTGGTCCCCTGCCACAGCCGTGATGGACAACTACGCATACCCGCAGGATTTCCTGTATCTCCCTCAGGCCAACGGAGGTGACTGAGGCTGCGATCGACACCCAGACGAGGCGGTGAGGAGTGCGGAGGATCCCGACCAGAGCCCAGCCGAGAAAGCAAGGTCCGAGGTGTTCAGAGGCCCACCAGTTCCGAAGTTCTGAAGTACCTACGTCACGAGTCGAGTCCAGTCCAGTCCGGTCCAGTCCAGTGTCGAGTTTCCGAGGCCTTCCGTTCCGTGCTTCCCGGTGAGTACCGTTGCTGGGGACGCATCTAGACGGGTGCATTAATTTGTGTCCGGTCAAGACGGGTTTGGGTACACAGACCCGGTCTGCACTGTTTAGCAGTGTATCTGTACTGTTTAGCAGTATATCAAGTATTCAGCTATCAAGTTATTGTTCGTTTTCCGAAATGTTTTAATGTGTTTTAATGTCGTGGTATGAGTGATTGTTTGATTTTCATTACTGTGTTTATTGTATTAGTTGTGTCCAAGTCCGAGTAAGTATCAAGTATCACGGCTCAAAATGCCGCTGTTTTCTAAACTGAAACAGATAGGAACTAGAAAAGGGATACTCGAGGAAGCTGTTCCCATCCCACCCAGGGACACTCCCGGATATTTTATGTACCACAAGCACGGCTTAGACGCTGTATTATATCTCGACTTGTGGGTGGAATATACTAAGGATTTAGCAGAGAATCAGAGATGGCCCGTTACAGGGACATGGGATGCTGATTGCATCATGAGAGTAGAAGAAGCATTATGGAAAAAGAAAGCCAGACAGTCACAGAAAGATGCCATCGAACTATGGCGTAAAGAATCACACAGACGGACAGAGAAAGCACTCAGAAAAGCAGAGAAAAGTAGAGAGGATTCTGAAAAGGCCAAAGAAAAAGAACTACTAGAAGAAGGAGAACGAGTTAGAATAGAACAACACGATAGACGGAGTAATGCCATTATGACAGGATTGTACCCAGTCCTGGCCGAGGGCCTGCCCAAGGCGACCCCGGAAGTACCAAAAGATCTGCCCCCTTCATTGGTTCCGACTAAATTACGTCACAAGACCGCAGCAGATATTTTCCTTTCTTCCTATTTAGACAACGTAGCTCCCGAATATACCAATGTTCCACCTGCACCTGTACCACCCGCTGATCGTCGGCCCCCAGGTCCGCAACAGCTTACCCCTCCCGGTCGGCTTCCTCCACCCTTGCCTGCACCCCCTATTAATCCGATTAATCCTTTTGGGCCTGACACGGCCCTACAGACAGGTGATGCTCAAGCCTCCGCCTCAGGAGGTGCATCAGGAGGTTACCATACCCCGCCACCAGTACAGCGATTAACTATTAGAGAACTAGCAATGCAACGGACCCCGAGAGCAGTTCCAATTGAAAAGCTTAAAGAGTATCTTACAGACTGTAGATATGATCCAGTACCAGGCAAGGACGGTTGCATGATATTAGCCTCAATACGTATAAGACGTGCTGCAAACTTTTTAGTTCTATTTCCAGGAATGAAAAATCATTAAGACAGGATATATTGTTTTGTTCAGACTGGGGAGGGTCAGGAATGTATTCACGAGGCCATGGCACATCAGAAAGTAGACATTCAAAGTATGATTTTAAGATTTCTCATAAACTGTTTCATAAGAGAACGAGACCGGCCTGGTGTAAATAAAGAAGAGATGGAGGTACTAACTACATGGGGTCAGAATATTGCAGACGGAAAACATGATAAACAGAAATGTATGGAGGCCATGTACAGAAAAATTCGTAAAGAAATAACAGAGTTTCATAAAAAAGAGAAAGCTGAAAACGAAGCAGATAATGACAAGAATGAATCCTCAGAGGAGGATGAGCTAGAAGAAGAACATACAGAAACAATAGCATATGTAGGAAAGGGTAGACCCTTTAATAAAACGATACGTCCAGAAAGCAAGAGACTTTTTCACTCTGCTATGTCAAACCCGAAGACTCCTGAACATCTATTTCAGGCTACCGATAAAATACTTCAAGAACGAATGGGGTACCATGTACTCGATTCCATGGATGAACAAGAATTAGCCAGGTCAGCAGTACAATGGGCTGACAATTCTGATAAATATAATGATGACGCATTAGCGCAAACATTTTTGAATCTTTCCCCAGACGAACAGCGACTAGCTGGTATGTACATGATACAGCATCTCCTTATATTGCAGAGGTCTTCAAACTTTTTGATGCCGAGACCCCCTTGTAAAACCTTTTTAGGCGTAAGGACCCCCTTCCGACAAAAGATTCTAGAAACTAGTACTCCTCATCATAAACAACTATCGACAACCATAAATGCGCCTGTTAGACCTCATCACATCCATCCATCATTCATCCACCCACACTTCCACACATCCATCCATCCTTCATCCATCCACCCTTTCATCCTTCCATCCATACATCCATCCTTTACCTATCCACCCGTCCATCCACACACCCACCTTTTCACACATCCATCCATCCATCCATCATTCATCCATGCAACCTTTTATCCATCCATACATCCATCATCCATCCACCCTTTCATCCTTCCATCCATACATCCATCCTTTACCTATCCACCCGTCCATCCATCCACCAATCATTCTTCCACCCACCTTTTCACACATTCATCCATCATTCATCCATGCAACCTTTTATCCATCCATCCATATATCCATCCTTCATCCATCCACCCTTTCATCCATACATCCATCCTTCATCCATCCACCCTTTCATTATTCCATCCATATATCCATCCACCCTTTCATCCATACATCCATACATCCATCCTTCATCCACCCACCCTTTCATCCATCCGTCCACCCATCCATCATTCATCCCCCACCTTTTCACACATCCATCCATCATTCATCCATGCAACCTTTTATCCATCCATACATCCATCATCCATCCACCTTTTCATCCTTCCATCCATCCATCCATCCTTTACCTATCCACCCGTCCATCCATCCACCCATCATTCTTCCACCCACCTTTTCACACATCCATCCATCCATCATTCATCCATGCAACCTTTTATCCATCCATCCATATATCCATCCTTCATCCATCCACCCTTTCATCCATACATCCATCCTTCATCCATCCACCCTTTCATTATTCCATCCATATATCCATCCACCCTGTCATCCATACATCCATTCTTCATCCACCCACCCTTTCATCCATCCGTCCACCCATCCATCATTCATCCCCCACCTTTTCACACATCCATCCATCCATCATTCATCCATGCAACCTTTTATCCATCCATACATCCATCATCCATCCACCTTTTCATCCTTCCATCCATACACCCATCCTTTACTTATCCACCTGTCCATCCATCCACCCATCATTCTTCCACCCACCTTTTCACACATCCATCCATCCATCATTCATCCATGCAACCTTTTATCCATCCATCCATCCATCCATCCATCCATACATCTCTCCTTCATCCATCCACCCTTTCATCCTTCCATCCATACATCCATACATCCATCCAACCTTTCATTAATCCATCCACCCTTTCATTATTCCATCCATATATACATCCACCCTTTCATCTATACACCCATCCTTCATCCACCCACCCTTTCATCCATCCATCCACCCACCCATCCATTCATCATTCATCCCCCACCTTTTCACACATCCATCCATGCATCCATCATTCATCCATGCAACCTTTTATCCATCCATACATCCATCCTTCATCCATCCACCCTTACATCCATCCATTCACCCATCACTCATCCACCCACCTTTTCACAAATCCATTCATCCATGCAACCTTGTATCCATCCATACATCCATCCCTCATCCATCTACCCTTTCATCCTTCCATCCACCCTTTCATCCATCCATCCACCCACCTTTTCACACATCCATCCATCCTTCATCCATCCATCCACCCTTTCATCTTTACATCCATCCACTCATCATTCATCCACCCACCTTTTCACACATCCGTCCACCCTTTCATCCTTCCATCCGTCCTTCCATACAGCCATCCACCCTTTCATCCATCCATCCATACCTCCTTCATCCGTCCACCCTTTCATCCATCCATCCATCCACCCACCCATCATGCATTCACCCACCTTGTCTGTGCCTCTCTCATGGGGGGTCAGTATCTCTCTGCTTCGTCTTCCTCTCTCATGGGAGGGCATCTCTGTGCCTCCCTGCTTGGGGGGGGGGGGAGGGTGGCAGCCGACTGTGAAAACATCTCACCATGAAGAATAAACTCTCAGCCACATTTCTCCTGCACAGGCGCCAGGTATGAGGGCTCGTGGGACTTGAACCAATGATATGATTGTAATGTCCTTCTGCTGTTTACTGTGTATTTGTAAAGCGCTCTGATACCTATGGGTTAAACTAGCGCTATATAAAATGTTAAAAGTAAAAATAAACCCACAGCTAAGTCCATTGAACTCACGCCAAAAACGCCCCCCACCCGCCCACCCTCCAGCTCGTGTATGTCAGCCTGGCTGAAACAGCTTGGACACACACAAAGGCACACCAGAGTACTATCACAGGTCTTTAAAAGACCTTTACTTGTTAACGAGGCTTTGATGTTTTTCACACCTCGGTGTGAATTAGGCGGCCTCTGCCTTGAGCACCCTCGATCAGCCCGACGCCAGGAACTGCACTCTGGCAGAATCTGCGACCCCCTTCCCAGGACTCCACGACCCCCCTGGGGGTCGCGCCCCACAGATTGAAGACCTCTGTTATATTGTATAGGAGCCAACATTCTGATCCAGGTCCCTTACCTGATGTACTAATAGAGTTACTCATGAATAAATGGAGAGGCTTGGGTACCGATTTAATTAAAGTAATTTTAGAACATCGACACAGATATAGTGCTTTCCTGAATCCACAGTTTGTTTCAGCTCCAACTCCAGAAAGAAAAATGTTTTACATAGACAGACAAAATCCCTTGCGAGAAGTGCATCCAGTCAGGAATAATGATAACACCCTTACACGTGTATTTGTATACACGCCCATAACTAAGATGGAATTGTTGGAAATGAAGAAATTAGTGCCCAGTCACGATAAAGACCCTGCAGGTTTCCACCGTGAAATAAAAGACATGTTACTAATGGGAGATTACACCTATCCCGACATTATGAAAATATTGAAAGTATTATTGCCTGCCGGTATTTACGAGAAACTCAAAGAAAAAGAATGGGAGGTGGGAGACACAAAGATAGATTGGGCTGCATTAGAAACTGAAGAAGGGACCCGAACCCCAGGGTTAGGTCTTGGGGATAAAACTAAAGCATTACCAGGATTGTTAGTACAGGTTTTGCCACGTTTGTTAGCAACTAAAAAGGAGGACTGGGATGCAATCTCAGCCTGCAAACAGAAACCCGATGAAGACACTAGTGATTTTTATTCCCGATTTGAGAAATGTTTTATTATTAACAGTGGCCTGAAAGCAAGTAGCGAGTCATACCCACACCTTTTTGTATCTAAATTAGTCGAGAATTCTCTGCCCCAAGTTAAGAATCGTGTACTGAAAGTCGAGAGCACATGGCAAGCAAACACCCCTTCCCAAATGTTACAAATGTTACAGTACCACCAGAACAGAATTAGAGAAGAACATGATCACGAACAAAGACGTATGAAAGACACGAAAATGAAAATGTTAGTTGCTCAGTCAGTTCCAGCTGACGGTCAGAAAAAGGGTATGACACAGTCCAATAATTCAGCAGCTCCTGTTAAAGGGACATGTAACTATTGTAAACAGCCAGGTCACTATGTAAACGATTGTGCAGTTTTGAAACACAATATATCTACAGGTAAAACTAAAGAAAGACCACGTCAACCCAGACAAGACCAGGCCCAACAACACGTTCCACAGAATGTACAGCCTATGCATGCTCCACAACAGACAGTACAGACCGTAGCGGTACCACAGCCACAACCGATTGCCGCAACACAACATGCAACTCAACAGATGTACCAGTATGCACAAACCGATTATCCCGATTATCAGCGATACACATGAAACAGCCTAGAGAGGGAGGTTGGCTTGCCTCTTATTGAGGTTCCTGTAGATCAAGAGGGTCCTTATGTACATAGTCAAGTATTAGGAAAAGATAGAAAGTTTTTGATTGACACAGGGGCAAGCAGAACGACAATAAGTCACGACGAGGTTCCAGGGGCACCCCTCTCAGGCTCACAGAATGTCTCTCTTGGATTTTCAGGAAAGCCTATTGTAAATGAAGTATCGAAACCAGTACCACTTTTAGTTGGTCCATTGTCTCGCACTACAGATTTATTGCTCACGAAATCATGTCCAGAAAACTTGTTAGGTATCAAAACACTGAAAGTTCTAGGAGCTGTAATTTGCTGTTCTCCGGAAGGAGTAAGATTGTTTTTGCGTGACTTTAAGGGTCACTATGTGTTGAGAGATATTGATTCCAGATTACAGAATGTTCCTGCTCATTTATGGGCACAAGGCCCCACTGATGTAGGTTGTATGCACATCACTCCATATCGTGTCACACTCAAGCCAGGAGTAGTACTACCACGAATCCGACAATACAAGTTACCCCCAGATGCTGTAGTGGCTTTACTGAAGATCATTGACGAGCTCATTGCACAAGGAGTGGTTGTAGAAACTGACTCGAATCTATGTAATTCCCCTATCATTCCAATTCTTAAACGTACTGATCCAAATGCACCTCCAGTTTATCGATTAGTGATCGATTTACGAGAATTGAACAAATGCATTGTCCCACAGTACCCTGTGGTTCCAGACATCTCTTCATTATTGACAGCTATTGATTCAGAGGCGACGTTCTTTACTGTAATTGATCTGAAGAACGCCTTCTTTAGTGTCCCAATCGATCCGGAAAGCCAATATCTTTTCGGATTCTGTTTAAATGGCCGAAGCTTCAAATTTGCACGCGCACCTCAAGGATTCACAGAAAGCCCCAGCATCTATAGCCAAGCACTGAAAAGACAACTTGACAGTATTCACATGCCTGACAACACTGCCCTACTTCAGTATGTCGATGATCTATTGATCACCGCCCGAAGTGAACCAGAATGTGAACAAGCATCACTGACGGTTTTGCATTTCTTGGCTGACAAGGGACACAAGGTGTCTCCTTCGAAGCTGCAATTCTGTGTTCAGCAAGTAGTTTACCTTGGGCACTTGCTGTCCAAAGGGGGGAGACAGCTAACACCTGACCGTATCCAGTTAATTGTAAACATGTCACAACCCAAGACACAAAAGGAAGTACGGGCCTTTATAGGCCTCACCTCTTACTGTAGACAATGGATCCCTCAGTATGCATTTCTAGCAAAACCACTCATACAGTTGACAACCCAGGAGGCAGCGTCTTCGACTGTCCTCCCTTGGACTCAGGAACATACACAAGCTTTTGACGACTTAAAGAAAGCCTTATGTCAAGCACCTGTTTTAGCGACACCATGTTACAGCAAACCTTTTACACTTTTTGTCACAGAACGTGAAGGTACTGCATTGTCAGTACTCACCCAGGATCAAGCAGGTTCACACAAACCGTGTGCTTATTTTTCTAGTACATTAGACCCAGTAGCCCAGGCTTTGCCTGCGTGCTTGAAATCAGTTGCAGCAACAGCTCTAGCAATCAGACAAAGTGATTCCATAGTGTTAGGACACCAATTGACAGTACAAGTTCCACATTCCGTGGAAGTTCTTTTAAACCGAACACAGACTCAGCACTTGACTATAGCACGACTGACAGGTTATGAATTGACATTGTTTCAGCCACACATAGAAATCCGACGTTGTAATACATTGAACCCAGCTACACTTCTGCCCTTAAGTGAGACAGACCCTTTGGCACATGATTGTACTGAAGTCATTACCATTACGACGAAACCCAGACAGGACTTGACAGACACCGCATTACAAGATCCAGACCTGACACTTTATGTGGATGGTTCATGTATGAGAACAAGTACAGGAGAGTTAGTGGCCGCATATGCAGTCACGACAGAAACTGAAGTCATAGAAACGAATTGTATTGACACCCTGTCAGCCCAAGCAGCAGAGCTCATCGCTCTGACCCAAGCCTGTATTCAAGCAAAGAACAAGAGAGTTAACATATACACAGATTCCCGTTATGCATTCGGAGTCGTACACGACTTCGGTGTACTCTGGCGAGAGAGAGGTTTTTTGACCTCTCACGGAGCCAAAATCCAGCACGGTCCCCTCATTCAAGCTCTGTTAGACGCAATACATTTGCCTACAGCGATATCCATCATGAAGTGCAAGGCACATACGAAAGTCACAGATACCATTTCCCAGGGTAACGACCTGGCAGACCGAACAGCCAAGCATACAGCCCAGACTCAGATTCACGCAACTGACCTGACAAAGACAGTAGTCCCGACACCGACACATTGCATGACAGTTAGGGATCCCGCCCTAGATGTAATTGACATACAGACACATGCTACACCAGACGAAATCAAGAAATGGACTGAACTAGGAGGGATCCAGACAGAACAGGGATGGATGACGAAGGGGAAAGCCACATGGTTTCTCCCCGACTCTATGGTTCAAGTTATCATTAACACAGTACATAGTCCAGCACATTTAGGAGAAAAAGCCATGTTAGACAGTATTCAAAACCTTTGGTTCAATAAACATTTACGAGCAGCAGCAAAACAGAAAGTTCGTACTTGCATCATCTGTTGTCAGTTCAACCCAGGTAAAGGCATTCCCGTAGAGCAAGGTGGATTTCATCCTCCCGATCACCCTTTTGAAGTCCTCCAGATGGATTATATCCAGATGGAACGTTGTCGAGGATTCAAATATGTCCTCGTAGTTGTATGTGCACTCTCCCGATGGACAGAAGCATATCCAGTCCCAGATTACACTGCTCCGACCACTGCCAAGCAGCTGGTTCGTGAATTCTTCCCCAGGTATGGTTTGCCCCGTATCGTATACTCAGATAATGGTCAGCCATTCTCGTCCGAGCTCATGAAGCAGGTATCACTCCTGCTAGGTTATCAGTGGAAGTTCCACTGTGTCCGACATCCCGAGGCAGCAGGTCTCGTGAAACGTCATAATCAGACCCTGAAAATTCGCCTTGCCAAGATATGTAGAGAGAAAGGCGTTGACTGGATAGTAGCTTTACCAGTTGCACTCTTTTACATGAGAATGATAGCACATTCAAGAACAGGGCTATCCCCGTATGAGGTGGTCTTTGGTAGGCCACCGAATATGTGGGGGACGCCTCTGCCTCGTAAAATAACAGATGTTGACTGTAATATGCTGACAGATTACCTTGCCTCCTTGATGTCTGCACTACAATCATGTCGTTCACAGGTAGCTGCAGCCTTTCCCGACAACACCGAGGTGAAGCCCCACGAGATCGTCCCTGGTGACCTGGTCCTTGTACGGAATTTCGACAGGAGAAGTCCGCTGGAGCCCCGTTGGCAGGCGCCGAAGCTCGTGTTATTAACAACAAGGACAGCAGTAAAAGTGGAGGGCCGCAAGGGCTGGCTCCACTCGAGTCATGTAAAGAGACACTATGGACTACAGCCAAAACTAGACTCCCAGCCCTGCCCCCTTCCAGAGACTGATACTAAACTCCCCCTGGTAGAGAAAACTCCTTCTCAAGAATTTCGCATGAAGTTGAGGTCTAGCAAGTCAGACAGTTTAATTGTTTAAGTCCTCCCCTAGGTGAATCGGTTAGACAAGTTTCTGACATGTACAAGTTAGACCCCAATAGAGAGAGAGATAGACAGAAACAGCTCAAGAAACATGAATATTGTAAATCTCTCCGTAGTCACTGCATCGTGACATTATTGATTATGTTTTTTCTGAGTCTTATGATTATTGCTGCAAGCATACTGTTACACCTGTATTTTCCTATTTTCACACGTGCACATTCTTCTTCAAATAAAACTGCCGAGCATACTTTCAGTGAACTGCCCCCGCACGAGTTATCTTACCGACTTGCGCTGCGCAACAATACATTCATCAGTATGTTACATCATTCCCATCAGACCAGCAATGCTACCAATTGTTGGATATGTGGCCGACTCCCTCCCTATCAGAAATACAAGGGAGTTCTGCCCCTCTTTCCATACCCGTTCACACATAATGGTTCCTGTGGTGCATGGTTTAGTTTAATAAATTCTTTAAATTCTGACTCTGTAGTTTACCAGGGCAACTGGGTATGGGGAAATCTGAACACAGTTTTGCATAAAGTATGTTTCCCTGACAAGGAGGGTCTTCCCCAAAGGACATGGACTGATCTAGAAAACGAAGTATATGGATTAGGTAATTTTACACTTAACCTCATGATTCTGAATGTCCAGTCCGAAGCCGAACCAGTCTTGCCCGCAATGTCAGTATTACCAGTCAAAGGTGAATTATGTGTCAGAAAGAATGGTTCAGTACACCTGGGTCATAATAGATGTACTACTGTGATCGAATTCAGTGATAAAGGCAAGTCTACATTCAAAGCTTCCCGTCATTCCTATTTCATTTGTGGTCATACAGCATATATACGCTTACCCCTAGATTGGGATGGTACTTGTTACATTGCACCTGTTTTCCTAGCCCCTCCTGATTATCATAGGGACTCCCATCTAGTACACAATAGACCCCAGAGAGATCTCCCGATTGTCGACTATACTGAAACGGCATGGGAGCAGTATACAGACTTCAATAAAGGTTTCTTTCCCTATCTAGGTGCTGTCTTTAATAGTAAACTGATACGTAAATTAACCAGAACCCTCGAAGCAGTAGTGAATGAAACTACTTCTGCCCTAGGTAACTTAACAGAGGAGCAGTCTGCTATGCGGATTGTTGTCCTCCAAAATCGTCTTGTTCTTGACGTCATCCTGGCCGACAGGGGCGGAGCCTGTAGAGTCATCGGGTCGAGTTGCTGTGTTTTCATTCCAGAAAACGCACCATCAGTATACAGAGCCATAACCCGTCTCCACAAGATTGCAAGTCAGATACACCAGAATCCAGGCACCTGGACTTGGTCCGGTTGGTTCTGGAGCGTGTTATCAGCCTGGGGATGGAAAGTCCTATCCTTCCTCGGAATAGCCCTTCTCATAGTGTTCAGTTGTTGCTTATGTTTACAGTGTGGGCCAGCGATTTGCGGCTTGTGCGCCACATCATGTATTCCCCATTCAAGTTCACTTTCTAAATCCCGCCAGAAAAAGGAAGAGCAAATGATGTTATATGAACAAATTGATGGACTAATGAAGATCGATATAGCATGAAGGGTCCGTCGGGGACAAGGAGGGAATGAGGTAATATGAATTTTTATGGTCAATTGTGTCCCCTAACGTAGACCCCAACGGCTCCATGTACGTGCTTCAAGTACATGTATGTTCCCTCCACAACCAGCTATGAAGACGCAAATACATTTGCGTCCAACGTTAACGTGTCCTCTTTCAGATCCACCATGAATGGGTCGAATATTCAGTTCCTAAGTATGCCGTGCCACCGTCTTTACATGGTGCACTTTCACGTTTTCCTGGCTCTGGCGAGCTAGGCCCTGATTTCTGCCATCGAGCCTTTTCTGCCTTCTGCCTCTGAAAGCTCCAGCCTGGATCCGCATCCATGACCCTTACCCTACTCCCGTGCGGCGAGCGGTGCCCGGCTTGGCCTGCTTGCCTGCCAAGACTGTATTCAGCCTTCAAGTTATCTGCTCCGCTCCTCGAAAATACATTCCTGTCTAGTGATTTAGGAAAACATCTTCCCAGCTGCAGAGCAAAGGGCCCGGCCCTTCTGTCTCCGTGCAAGTAATTCATTGCTCCCGTTACCATGGTAGGCCCATGGCCCCCTCGCATTGCACGTAGACACGTAGTCACATATGCACGCACTAGCAGTCAGTATAGAATAGCCTCTGCCCGAGAGACCTTTCCTTCTAGATAATACAGTTCCTCAAACACAAGATATTAGATATGATTTGGGTTTAGGTTGTTCTGACACGCCAGACTTCTGTCTCCACGTATGGTGCTAAATGTCAAGTCCCTTTCACCCTCCAGTTCCACGTCAATCACACGTCATGCTGCTGCGCGCGCATCTCTGCCACATATTTCTGCTGACACTGCAGGATCCCTCTATGGATCCACCCACCTGTGACACTTTCATGTGACGTTGTCTAGCACACACCTCCGTGTACACCCTCGTGCACGCCTTCTGTTACGCACATGTGTTCTTATCTCTTTTCTCTCAGCTGTTACGCCTTCTGTATCCATCACCATTATATGCATTTACTATATATATTGTACTCTGTTAATAAAGCATTGTCTATCCCTTCCTGAACCTTCGTGGTGATGGAACATGATACCTGGTTCGAACCAATTCCATTTTATGGAATAAAACCCTTATAAACTCAGATGCCACGGACTCTGCCTCTCATTTTTGATTGAGTTATTCTTATTGAACTTTACCGCATAGAAATTCAGCATAGGTAAATTATATTTACCACACCTGTTTGCCTGAAATTTAAATTTTATGATTTCTGTAATGATATACTGTAGTGTAAGTATCAATAGTTTAAGTCCGGGTATGATTGATATGAAAGCATTTGTATGTTTTGATAGTTTACTTAATGTACATTACACTGGCAGGGGTAAGAGCAAGAGTCTTGGTTTACAGGGGGAAGTTTGAGTGCTTGCTAGGCCTTGCAGCTCCCCATAGACGGTGGACCTCTTGCAAAGCACACGTTTTAGTTGTGGGATGCTTTTCTTGCAAAGCACACGTTTTAGTTGTGGGATGATTTTCCTGCATGAGGGGATGGGGCAGTGGATGCTATCCCCTAAGCTACTAGTTGCAGTTTTCGGTCATTTGGATGTGCTGCCTGGAGGTGGGGGGCTGGAATATGGGTAATTTGTGTTCTCCAGTATTAGGGTGTCTTTCATAGATTCACATGCTTGAATAATTCCCTGTCGTCGAAGTGGGAGTCCCACAGTACATAAAATAGTAGTAATATACATATATAAAACATCATAAATATACATATAAATATAATATATATAAATAGACATAAAGAAAAAATGTAAAAGTACCATAGAACAACATAGGCCCATAGAGGCTTAAAGGGAGAATTCACTTTAGTAACATATCCATGTCATTATAATAGTCCACATTCCAGCCAATCAGGCTGCAACACCCTCTAGAACCTTCTCCTCAGAAGCTCAAGCCCTCAGATTTTCTACTGCATGTCGTGTGAAGGGAGTCTCCCAGAGCTCTGCTCAGTTTCTTCAATCTTCAAACCTTTCAACTTCTTCAAAAATGTCTTCAACTAAGAAATCTTTATTCAGGCCTTGTTCTGCTTGTGGAAAACTACGCCTGTTCCATGAGGACCCTCATAAAAAGTGCATCTATTGCCTGTACCCGGACCATGAGGTGAGGAACTGCAAGTTCTGCAGAACTTTTTCTTCTAAGACCCTGAAAGATAGAGAGGCCCGTCTCCTTCTGCGGCTACAGAAGTTGAAGACTTCAGACAATCCTATGTCTGATGTGGAGAGTGTGTCTACCTACCATTCCAAGACCTCTCTTAAGCATGGGTCAGAGACTGAGATGCCTTCTCCTTTTCTAAAAAGGAAGAAGTTTGTGGACGCTCCAAAGTCTGTCTCCCCACGGGATCTGCCGGCCTCTACGCCTACGGGACCTTGTTCTCTGGCGTCGCAGTCCCAAGCTGTGCCCTCGTCGTCCAAAACGAGTGCCAGCTCATTTACGAGCTCGTCGACGACGACAAGATACGTCAACGCTGTGCCTACGATGACGACGACATGCTCTATGTCGACGAAGACGACAACGACAACGTCTGCATCGTCAACGACGAACCAATAGTTTAGACCCATAACCTCCATTGTGAAGATCTCGTCGACGGTGAAGAAATTTGTCTCGTCGACGGCCTTGCCAAAGAAGCATTCGTCGACAAAGGCTTCGTCGACGCGTCGCTCGTCGACGATACCATCTTCATTGACGATACCATCTTCGTCGACGGTACCATCTTTGTTGACGGTAGCCTTGTCGACGTCGAGTTCAACGTCGACGACCAGCCGCACCATCGACGGGAAAAGTCCTGGCTCCGTCGACAGCTTCCGCTTCTTCGTCAACGCCTTGTTCTACTTTGTCGAATCCCTCGACGATGGTTTCGACCACGAGCTCGTCGACGGGACCGTTAACAGGACACTATTCTCTGGCGACTGCAACAACCTTTACTGTGGTGACGGCTTCTATTGTAAAACGTCCCGCTCTGCTGGTTTTGAGTCCTCTTCAAGGTGATTCTGGCCACCCTGCTCAACTCTTTGCATCTGCAGCGGAGGAATCTTCGGATGGTTCTTATGTTGATGACATCTTTCGTCCTGCAGCAAGTCCTTCGGAGCTCAATATAAAATATCAGTACTATGAGGATGAGGACAATGATGGCAGGGGTTCACTCTTCCCAGTTCATGATGACCAGCTGGATGTTGACCACGAGGTTCCTATGGCACAAATACCGGTTTCTTTGATATAGAACCTTCAGCACATGTTAGACGATTATAATCGTCGATTCCCACCTGCACAGAATTCTCCTACTCCGCCTCCTCCAGCACGAGAGCCACTTCCTGTTGCTCAGCCAAGATCACCAGTTCTTCCTGATCCTGGTACTGATGATGATGACGTCCGCAATGATACGGACCAGGACGACAATGCTGTCCTTACAGATTGGGACAACTATCGGGCCCAGACCCCGTCTCCTCCTCCTGCTTCTCCCCTGGCTTCTCTCCCAGTGGACATTGGGGGTTTCCACAACTTGATGGTGAGAGACGCGAAACGTTTTCATTTGCCAATGGACGTCAAACAACAAGACTGCTTCCTTTATCACTTCAAGGATCAACCTTTGAAGCAAGTGCATACCATCCCAATAATTGCCTTCATATGGCAGGGGGGGGCTTAAACTAATGGAACGGCCTAACTCCATCCCGGCCGTGTTTTCACGCCTTGACAAGAAGTACAAGGCGCCTGCGGATTCACCGGCATGCCTTGTGTCACAACCTAAGGCTGGCTCGGTCACTACGCAAGCCGCCAGAAGAGGTCGCGTAACCCGGCAACTCTGTTGACTTCGCCACCGGATCAGGAGGGTCGCCGCCTGAATACCATTGGAAAGAAATTCACCACTATGGCTGCCACGACGGTCAGGGCGGCAAACTCCTTGGCCATCCTCGGACGATATGACCGTCAGATGTTGTTCGAGATTGCGGCTTTGGTTGACCTACTTCAGGAATCCTCCAGGGCTGAAGCCCATAAGATCGTGCAAGAGGGAGAGAAAATAATCTCCTCTGAAATTATAGACTGTGCAATTGATATTTCCTCTACGGGTTTCAGACAGCTCGCAGGTGCTGCAGTCTTAAGGAGGCAGGGCTGGCTTAAGGCTACGGCTTTTAGGCCTGAAGTGCAGGCAAGAGTGCTCGACTTGCCTTTTGATGGAGAGTCCTTCTTCGGCAAGCATGTGGACGACGCCTTAGAGTCCATCAAGAAAGACACGGACACTGCTCGTGCCCTGGGATCTCTCCAGTACCAGAAGCGGCCCTTTCGTGGCTCCTGCCAGTACCGCTCCTATGGTGAAAACAAGCAGCACTACTCCTATCAAACTCAAATAGGCAATCCGATTCCAGGCCTTATCGAAGGAAAAGCACATACAGAGGAGGTGCTACCTCTAAAAAACAGTGACTTTGCCTTTTGATGGAGAGTCCTTCTTCAGCAAGCATGTGGACGACGCCTTAGAGTCCATCAAGAAAGACACGGACACTGCTTGTGCCCTGGGATCTCTCCAGTACCAGAAGCGGCCCTTTCGTGGCTCCTCCCAGTACCGCTCCTATGGTGAAAACAAGCAGCACTACTCCTATCAAACTCAAATAGGCAATCCGATTCCAGGCCTTATCGAAGGAAAAGCACCTACAGAGGAGGTGCTACCTCTAAAAAACAGTGACTTTCCACGGGTCAAGCGTTCTCCTGCTCTGAAAATTGGAGGTTGAATCTCCAAACACTTCTGCAATTGGTCAAAGATAACTTCAGATCGTTGGGTCTTGGATGTCATCTTAAAGGGCCACGTTCTCAAATTTCTCAAATTTCCTCCCACCCGCCCACCCTCTGGCCCTCCCCCAGCACATTTGAAGGAACTGTTTGCGCAGGTCGCAATTATGATAAAGAAAGGGGCGGTCGAAGTGGTTCCTCGAGTACAACAAGGCAAGGGCTTTTATTCCCGCTTTTTCCTTATCAGGAAAAAATCAGGAGAGTGGCGCCCTATCCTAGACCGCCGAGCCCTCAACAAGTTCATCAAATCCCAAACATTTCGGATGCTGACCTTACTGGAAATTTTACAGTTCCTGAATCCTGGAGAGTTCCTCTCCACAATTGACCTCCAAGATGCATACTTTCATGTGCCAATCCATCACAGACACAGAAAGTACCTTCGCTTCACAGTGGGATTGAAACAGTTCCAATTCAAAGTTTTACCTTTTGGCCTTCGTTCCGCTCTGAGAATCTTCACGAAGATCATGGCTCCGTCTGCGGCTTTTCTACGCCTACAGGGCATACAGTTCTACCCGTACTTAGACGACTGCCTGATAAAGGATCAAACCTTTCATGCAGCAAGACAACATACTCAGACTTGCCTATCTGTCTTTCACGCCTTGGGTCTTTCCATCAACCACGAGAAATCTCATGCCCGTCCAGCACAACAAAGGATCTTTCTAGGCGAAGCTGTTTGTTTCGCAGGAGCGACAAGATCACATAGTCAAGATGGTGGCTCTTCTACGCTCAAGAGGTCCGCTTCTTAAAATCTTTTCTGGGCATGGCATCGTCCTCCATAGAGCTGATCCCCAATTGCAGGCTACACATGGGAGTCCTCCAAGAGGAGTTGGACAAACAATGGCGCCAAGTCTCAGGGTCGTTCAACAACAAAGTCTGCCTGACCCCCCCGCATTCAGGGCGCATTGGAATGGTGGGCTCACCTTCCAAACATCGCCACCAGGCGGCCATTCCAGGACACAGACCCCACGCTTACCCTTACGACGGATGCCTCCTTGGAGGGTTGGGGTGCACACCTCGAAGGGTTGTCAGTCAAGGGCAAATGGACGGCAGATCAATGCACATGGCACATAAATCGCCTGAAACTCTTGGCTATCTTCCTCGCAGTAAAATCTTTCCGGCTGCTGGTGGAAGGGAATTCGCTGCTGGTGCGTACGGAAAACACCACCAGTATGCACTACCTCAACAAGCAAGTGGGTATGAGGTCTCTACTGCTATCCATACAGGCACAACAGATCTAGGAATGGGCGATTCAACATCGAGTCCAGATAACAGCATTTCACGTACCGGGTGCCTCCAACGCCCTTGCCGACTCTCAACAGATCGGCTACGGACAATCACGAGTGGGAACTCCATCAACCGACTCTGGAGTATGTGTTTCGCTTATGTTGCCAGCCGGAGCTGGATCTGTTTGCGACTCCACTCAACCGCAAATGCCTACGCTTTGCAAGTCGGCATCCCCACAGCGGATCGAGCGGGAATGCGTTTTCGATCAACTGGTCGAGCAAATTCATTTACACTTTTCCGCCGATCCCTCTGATTCCACGCCTACTGCACAAGATGAGACTTCAGCCGTGACACATCCTCTTGATTGCGCCCAGGTGGCCGCGTCGCCCGTGGTTCACGGATCTTCTTCTGTTTTCCCAGTGCGATCCGATTCTTCTTCGTCCCCTGCCTCATCTTCTCACCATGAGCCAGGGCCAGATTTGCCATCCGGATCCGGCGTCTCTCCGGCTTCACTGTTGGAACCTGAGCACAATGAGTTTGCACATCTGAATAATGCTCCCGAGTGCAGAGAGGTGCTTGCTCTTGCATGTGCTCCTTCCACAGTTAAGACCTATAAACTGAAATGGAAACGGTTTTGTGTCTGGTGCCACAAGGAGAAGATCGATCCTCTGCTCGCCACACCTGACAAATCCTGCCTTTTTTCCACCTTTTGGCAAAGTCGGGACTTTCACACTCCACTCTTAAAGTCTTCCTGGCCGCGATTTCCCGCTTTCGCCATGATGGTTCCACGTCACTGTACTCCTCTCGGATCATTCGCCAGTTCTTTAAGGGCCTGTTCTGGATGTTTCCACCTATCTGGCGTCCACCACCTGCTTGGTGTTTGAATCTGGTCTTATCACAGCTCCTCCGACCTCCTTTCGAGCCTATTCATTCAGCGGAATTAAAATTCTTTACTTAGAAAGTTGCCCTCCACCTCACACTTACATCCTCCAGTCGAGTGAGCGACATCCAAGCTTTCACCAGTCAGCCTCCTTTTCTTCAATTCTCCAGGTACGCTGTTACACTTCGTACGAATCCTAAATCTATTCCTAAGGTTCCTTCAGACTTCCACCTTAATGAACCTCTCGTTCTCAAGACTTTTTTCCCCAGACCCTCAGTCTCCCGCTGAGCACTCTCTTCATTCTTTGGACTTGAAGCGCTGACTCAAATTCTATATTCAACTCACTGCTGCTTTTCGTAAATCTGACCAGCTCTTTGTGACCTATGGACGAATGCGCAAGGGACATCCGGTCACTAAACAATCCATTACTCAATGGATTTCTTCTGCCATCTCCTTCTGCCATCAACGGGCTGGCAAGCCTCTTTCTGCTCCGGTGCGAGCACACTCGACGGGGGAAGTTGCATCCTCTACCGCCCTATTTGCTGGAGTACCTCTACTAGGTACTAGCGCTTTTTGGTCGCTGCTTTGATGAACTAAGAGAATCCTTAGGATGTCTACAGCTCGATATTTTGACTCATAGCTTGTTTTAAACTGTTTTTTGCATTAAAATTACCACTGCCTTTTAAAAGGAACCGCATACCCGCACTTAAAAAGAAATAATACACACCGCTGTCTAAAGCGGGATCTATCGCTTGTCTGGGTGCTCCAGCGCCATCTTGGGTGAGGAGTTGCCACTCGAGGGCGCCATCTTGGGGAGCGCACAAGTGGCTGGGGTCGACTCGCTTGCTGCCTATATAATCCTGGGCATTGCAAGCAGCTAGTTGATAGATACGCTAGCGCTTTTTGGTCGCTGCTTTGATTACAGCTCGATATTTTGACTCGTAGCTTGCTTTAAACTGTTTTTTGCATTAAAATTACCACTGCCTTTTAAAAGGATCCGCATACCTGCACTTAAAAATAAATAATTCACACCGCTGTCTAGAGCGAGATCTATCGCTTGTCTGGGTGTTCCAGTGTCATCTTGGGTGAGGAGTTGCCACTCGAGGGCGCCATCTTGGGGAGCGCACTAGTGGCTGGGGTCGACACGCTTGCTGCCGATATAATTCTGGACAATGCAAGCGCGCAGCGCGCGCGCCGATGGCGCGCCAGAGGCAAGCCCGTCTGCGCCCCTCTGCGCTTCGGGCGTGCCTAGTGCCAGCCATGCTGCCCGTTTGGGTAGCGAGGGACATCGCTATGTGTACACGAGGACTCAGCTAATGGAAATAGGTAGGAGGGTAGACCCTGACACTACCAATCAGGACCCTGTCAATAAAGAGGCAAGTAAGGTTAAGAACATTAGACTGAGATGTGGGCTGATTAACTGCAGGTCACTGGTCAAGCACCACACTGAAATTTCTATATTGATTGTAGGCATGAATCTGGACACATTATTTTTAACCAAAACCTGGATTCGAGCAGAATCTGCACTGGAAATAGGACTTGCTTGCCCAAAGGGGTTCAACATTCTACATAACCCAAGGCTCAAGGGCAGAGGAGGAGGGGTTGGAGTGATCTATAGAGAAGAACTGAATTTCGCCCCGATAAAGATGGATGAGGTTATTGGGTTAGAGCTCATGGGATTCTCGTTGCAGGAACCCAAAGGTCGCCAACTCACGGGCCTGGTTTGTTATAGAACCCAGGGAGCGTCACCCACTATCAAGACGCTCTAGATACCATCATCAATCTCTCCCTTGCATACTCCAGAATGATCATCCTTGGTGACTTTAACTTGTGGGAGAATGCCTCTCTGAGTATCCACTTGAGAGAATTGACGCACACCTGAGCTAACTTGAGTCTTCATTTGATATTTAACAATCTAGGCAACCATAAGAGACAATCAAAGAAGTTTTAATAAATGGAAGGGAATTAAGCTACAAATGTTTGTAAAGAAAACACTTTATTAAGAGTTAAAAAGAACAATATCACATTCACAGATTTAATATGTACGTTAAAAGAGTGTAGTTTAAACAAACTAGACTTAAAACAACAATCTATAAATCACATGGCATGAATCACAATGCAAATGAGAACATATGTAAAGTTAAAAAACACTGGAAGTAGCAGATTGGTACTCTACGCGGGTTTCGGCGGCCAGCGCCTTCTTCTGGAGTAGCCACAAAACGTTTCTAAAAAAATAAATAAATATAGACAGAAATAAGGATTACACACATAGGTAAATGACTTTACAACAAGAGAACAGTTTACAGATTTTACAGTACCTTAAAAATTGAACCTTCCTATTTAAGATAGTCACCAAATAATGACAAATCTTATCAATTTTTTTTCATTTCCTTGTAATACTGACTAATATGGAAAAGTAATACAAATTTACTTGAATAGGCCCTGTGGTAGAAAATAGATAGGGGCAATGAACCCTCTTTAAGACCATGTAGATATTGATGGCCTTAAAAAAGACAGCATCCCTTTCTCCCAATTCCTGAGAGTTAGGCGCAATTGTACCAATTTAGCTGATTTTGACCGACAAGCTTTAATCATGAGAAGTACATTTATTAAAAGAGGCTACCCTCAACGGCTGGTGAGACATTCTTACAAGCGTGCCCGCTACTACGATCGGGACTGTTTACTTATAACCAACCGTCCGAATCCAAAAGATCAGATTGTTTGTATAACAAAACATTCCACCATTGATGCCAAAATTAAACAAGTAATAAATTCAAATCGGCATATTTTAAACAGCAATTGCCCCTCTGAACAGAAACTGGCCAAACCTCTCTTCGCTCATAAGAGAAACAAAAACATAAAAGAATATATTGTCCACTCTCGCTTTAATAAAACTACAAATGGAAGAAACTTGATGCAAAGGTCAATTGTGACAAATAATCCAATCAAAGGAACTTTTCCTTGTTCCTCTTGCTCCTCTTGTACCAACATTTTGAGAGGAGAAGACTTTATACACAATGGACACAAAACATCTGCAAAGGAAATGTCCAATTGCAGATCTTCGAACCTGATCTATTTTATACAATGCCCCTGTCTCCTGGGGTATGTAGGAGAAACCTCCCGTATGATTCAGATACGTTCAAATGAACATCGCTCTGCAATTAGAACTAAAAAACTTGCTGCCCCTATGGTAAAATACTTTTTAGAGAAAGGGCACAATGCTGAAGACTTTTCTTGGCGAGTCTTAGAAAAAATCCACACCTCTGACACAAATGGAGGATCAGTAATAAGAAAGAAAAGGGAGGTGTTTTGGATTTTTGTCTTTAACACCTTCCGCCAGGTGTTAAATAGCGAAATAAACATGCCATATGCTAAGTTACCCTCTGTTTGTTAGGTATATCCGCTGATAATAGAATTTTCCCTTGATGCAAATTATATATTCCATATAGTAGCCATTTCCCTATGTTCCATTCATTATATTCTTTCTCCCATTAAGAGCTGTATAGTTTAAATTGAGACTAAAGAATATATTATCCTAATACTTGAAAATTACATTCTTATAGGGCCTGTATTTATTTCATTATATATATTTTTTTCTTTTTTCTCCCCCCCCCCTTTTTCGAATTCCACCAATAATGAGCCTTTTTAAATCTTACCTCGCCTTACAAACTGTTCAAGCAAGAGTAACTCTGGCCCTCCTTTGAATTTTATCAATAATGAGTCTTTTCCAATTCTTCCTTGCTTTACAAGCTGTTTAAGCAAGAGAACCTCCGGCCCCCCAGTAATCCCAACCCACATCTCACAAGAAATAACCTTACTAGACGAGGGGGGCGGAGCTTGCCGGCGTCCATGAAGGACGTGTGAGCGCTGAGCTCCTCGCCTGAGCCCCTTTAATATTCGACAAATCTATCCTTTTGGCGCCTAGCCAGCCCTGAAATCTGTGGCGGACTCTCCTTCTACCCCCCGGCCTGGTGGGGGACCCTTCCCCGGTCGAATTCGGTGGTGGTTTTGCTCCGCTGTTCGAAGGAGGGCGCGGTGGCGGACCAGGCCGTAATCCGCGGTCTATCCTGAGGAGCTGCCCGAGCTGCGTCACGCTACGTGCGGCCAGTGGTACCGGAGTGCAGTCGGTCCGCCCGCTTGGTGGCTATACTACAGTTCCTGCTGTCTGTTCTCGAGCTGTGTTCCCGGGAGCGGCTGTGGTGGACCTGCCCACGGTTGAGCATTTCATGGAGAAAGACTGCTGATGCTTTGGGGTGCACTGGCAGGGTGCGGGTGACCGTCAGTGGACCGCTGTCTCCTCGCGGAGAGTTTCATCGGCAGTTGCTTGCATCTGGGGCACCTCGGAGACTGCTGTGGTGCAGTGGCTTGGGAGTGCACTGGAGTGTGGGGGCCCAGTTTGCTGGACTTTGGTGGGGCCTGGCCTCGTGTGAGTACTTGTGGCGTGCTTCTCTGGCTCCTGGGCCTACTCGTGTCTCGGGGCCCGCGGCCGCCATTTTGACTGCATTTCTTGCTGCGCAACAACTCGCCCTGCGGAGCTCGCTTCCCCAGCGCCCCCTCTTCGCCCCACCAGCACTATCTGGCGACATCTTTACTGCCAGTAGGGCGCTTTGTTGAATGTCCACCAGGAATGCTATGGGGAAAGGTGATAAGAATCAACCGAAACTGTTGTTTGATCAGCGGAAGGCGAAAGGTGCCCACAGCTGCCGACAGTTCATTGTGTGCGGACATCCGTGAAATGTTGGGTGCCATGGAGAAGGGCTTACAAGACAGTATGGCGGCGATTGGCACGAAAATCGACGCTTTGTCCTTCAGGATGGACCGCATGTCTGAGAGGGTGGATAAAAACGCTGAGCGGCTAGATATGGCGGAACGGCGGTTAACGGAAGCTGAGGAAGCCCAAACGGAATGGGATAAAGATCGCAAGCAGTTCGGTCGCCTACTCCAAGTCATACAGGACAAGACGGAGGACTTGGAGGCACGCTCACGGCGCTCCAACGTCCGCATTACTGGGGTGGCGTAATCTACCAACACTGGCAAAATGGAGTTGTTTGTGGAGAAGTTGCTCCAGACACTGTTGGGGGAGGAGGTCTTCTCCCCTATGTTCATAGTCGAGAGGGCTCATCGCACTCTGGGGCCGAAGCCGCAGCCTGGACTTCCGCCGCGGCCGATTATTTCCAAACTGCTGAACTATAGGGATCGAGACTTGGCGCTCCGGCTGGCAAGGGAGAAGGGAAATTTGCAATTCGAGGGCATGAACATCTCCCTCTATCCGGACTTCACGGCGAGAGTGCAAGAGGAGAGGAAGCGCTTCGCCCCGTATAAGAAACAGATGAGAGACCTGGGGCTGGACTACGCCATGTTGTACCCAGCGAGACTTAGAATCAACAAACAGGGGCACTCGCACTTTTTCACGGACCCAGCTGACATGAAAAAATCACTGAAGGAGTGGGCCAAGGAACAACGCAACAGCCCAAGGGGTCAGCGTGAGGATGCGGAGGAGGCCGCTTCTATGGACGGCCAGGGGTAATCTACCTTGTGGCCCTTTTAGCCGGCTCAGCTGGGCCTCATCTGTGCGTTTATCTCAACTGCAGGTCCTATGAACCTACTTAATTGACATTGTGGGGTGGGACGTTGCTGTTCGTGGATTGCAATAAGGCTGTGGCATCAACATGGTTTACTCCTCGGTGATAGCTTTGGGGGAGGCTCTCCTCCGGGTGGGGGATCTGATATTCTTTTTCTTGGGCTGGTGAGGGTGCCGAATGTTGCTGGGGGGCGGGGTGGTGGAGCCACTGAGTTCTGTGGTCCTTGTCCTGATTGAATTGCTGTCTGGCTGGGAACCTCTGCCCCCGCGCTTTCGGCTTTTGGCTCCCCGGAGGGCCTTTGGGTTTGTAGTGTGTTT
This sequence comes from Lissotriton vulgaris, assembly GCF_964263255.1. Classification (NCBI taxonomy): domain Eukaryota; kingdom Metazoa; phylum Chordata; class Amphibia; order Caudata; family Salamandridae; genus Lissotriton; species Lissotriton vulgaris. Next base: position 1,266,175,356 of record NC_141695.1, read on the forward strand.
CATTGGGGAGGGTTGATGGTGGGTGGTGGTGAGTCCTGTCTGACCGGGTTGGGGTTGGTCGGCTGTGGGTGGGTGGGCGCTTGCTCTAATTTTCTTTTGTTGATCCCGTTATGTGGGTTGTTCGGGGACTGTTGGGGGGAGGGTCTGGTTGGGCCAGCTACTGGAATGTGTCTACTGTACCATCTGTGCTACTCTGATTTATTCCCTGTCCTACAATGGCGAATGTTGAGTCCCTAGGGCCGGAGAGTGGCCCCAACTCTCTCAGACTGCTATCTTGGAATGTGAGGGGGCTGAATGATTTTCGTAAACTTAGGAAGGTTTTAGCCTATTTGCAGCGGCACCGGGTTGATCTCGCCTTGCTGCAAGAAACCCACCTGCCTCTGACCAGTCCTATATTACAGACCAGGGGTCTTGGGAGTGCTTGTGTTACTGCAGGGTTCACTACGCATGCAAGATGTGTGATTACGTGGGCTAATCCCAAATCTCAGTTGTCACTGCAGAAGGTTGTTGTGGACCCGGAGGGTCGGTATGCGGTTGCCCGGTGCGTGGGGAAAGGCCACGATTTGTTGGTTGTGAATGTGTATGGCCCCAACTACAATACTCCAGCTTTCTATACCTCGCTGGCGGACCTCTGTAGACAGTATGAGAGCTCTAGGATGCTATGGAGGGGAGACTTCAATTTTGTGTTGAACCCAGAGTTGGATAGATCGTTGGGTGCCCCTAGGACCCCGGCGGCCTCGGCATTACTTATGCATACGGAGCTAGTGAAACTCGATCTGCTGGATGTGTGGCGCCATATGCACCTGGGGAAGGGGGGCTTCACTCATTACTCAGCCTACCATAATGTCCACACAAGGATTGATTATTGGTTTGTCTCCCGATCCCTCCTTGACTCAGTGAAGGGGTGCGCGGTGTTGCCTCGCACGCTTTCTGACCACTCGCCACTGCTTTTGCTACTAGATGCCCCAGCTAGGAGGATACCCCCGTTCACTTGGAGGTTCCCCCCGTATTCACTGCTAGACGAGGCCTTCAGAGGGGAACTTGCTGAGGACATAGACACGTACTTTTCAACTAATGTGGGGTCGGTGGATAGTGTTCAGGTTCTCTGGGATGCATTTAAGGTGTACATCCGGGGGATGACAATGGCCAAACACTCAGGGGTGCTTAAAGCTATCAGGCAACGATTGAAATTTCTGGAAACACAGTTGTCTGATCTGGAACGTCAGGCGGGAAGTGCTGGAGCCGCGGACATACCTGACAGGCTTAAACCCCTGCTAGCGGAATTCCATGAGGAGGCGGACAGGGAGATAAGACACATTGGAAAATATGCCACAGCGCGCACGTATGGGGAGCGGGACCGCCCTGGCTCCCTCCTTGCTAAGCTGATGCGTAATAGCAGGCCTCCCCTGGTGATCGAGGAGTTGTTAACAGCTAATGGTGATGTGGTAACGGAGGAGCAAGATATTCTGTCGGAATTCCATACTTATTATACAGCGTTGTACACGTCGAAATCGAGCCACCTAGAGGAGAAAATAGACGACTACCTGAGTTACATCCAGATGCCCTTTTTGGCTGACTGGCAGAGGGAATTTCTGATGGCCCCGATCCAAAAAGAAGAGATCACGGAGGCGCTAGAGGGGATGAGGTCGGGCAGCGCTCCTGGGTCGGATGGCCTTACGGTGGCCTTCTACAAGGCCTTTCAAGATAAGCTGGTCCCCTACTTGATGCTCCTTTTTGACGACATTTGTCAACAAGGTAGCATATCGAAGTCTATGAAGGAGGCGCTTCTCATCACCATCCCGAAACCAGGCAAACCCCCCAACAAATGTGGCTCATATAGGCCGCTTTCGCTGATTAACGTGGATGCCAAATTGTATGCAAAGGTATTGGCGACGCGGTTGGCCCTCCTGGTCCCGGACCTGGTTGCCCCGGAGCAGGCTGGGTTCGTCCCCGCCCGGAACTTGACTTACAACATACGCACGGTGCTGGGCGCTGTTCAGCATGTCCGGCAAGAGAATAAGGCTGTGGCTATCTTCCTGGATATGGAAAAGGCATTTGACTCAGTAGAGTGGTCATTTATGCTCAGAGTCCTCCGTAAGTATGGGCTTGGCGAACCCTTCCTTCAGATGCTAGGAGCCCTATACTACAAGCCAACTGTGCAGCTAAAGATAGGGAACTCTGTCACTGCCCCGAATGAGATCAGCAGGGGCACTCGACAGGGCTGCCCCCTCTCCCCACTTTTGTATGCACTGGTGGCGGAGCCCCTGGCCTGCGCAATCAGAGAATACCACGGGTTCGAGGGGATCAACTTCCCTTCGTATCAGATTGGCATCTCGACGTACGCAGACGACACTTTGTTGTATGTCCGGGACCCGGAGGTGAATCTGTCGGCGGTCTTGCGGGAGGTGGTGAGGTTCGGGGCCCTCTCGGGCCTCCGGGTCAATTGGAATAAGTCTGTGGCGTTGCCTTTGACTCCGGTGACTCTCCCATTCGACTCGGAATACCCGCTGCAATGGGTCACGGACTCCATACGTTATCTGGGGATCCGTATACACACCGATCCCGAGATCCTGATACGTGAGAACTATGGGGTTGCCTACTCCAAGCTGGTAGATGACGTTGAGGTGTGGTGCAGGCTCCCGCTGTCCCTAATGGGTAGGATTGCAATTATGAAGATGGTGGTTCTCCCCAGATTCCTCTTTCTCTTTGCTAACATACCTGTCGTACTCTCCAAGGCCTTTTTTCGTCAGCTTACTCAGACGCTTATTAGACTTGCGTGGGGGGGCAAACAGCCGAGGGTTCAATGGCAAACTCTCCTGCTTCCCTATGAGCGCGGGGGTCTGGGGGCTCCTGACCTAGAAAGGTACTACAGGATTGCACAGGGGGCTCATCTCCACACTTGGATCCATGGGGACCCTGGCATCCCGCACGTGAAGCTGGAGCGCCTCTTTGCGGACCCCACTCCGCTCCCGGCCACAATATGCGGTCCTGTTGATCGCAGGGTCGGCAACTTGGACTCCATTGCTGCCACAAACCACGCTTGGCATGAGCTGGTCCGCTCCCGTGAGAGTGAGCTGTTGTACTCTCCCCTTCTGCGCGTGGAATGGGCGGTGTGGTTGGCCCCGCTAACAGAGAAGGGTGTCCTGAAGGCGTTACGGGACTTGAGCATAGACAAGATGGGGGACCTCTTTTTGAACTGCATAGTGAAGACGTCGCAGCAGGCCCTCCAATCCCACCCTGGGGCAACGCTATTGCACGGCTTCCAATACCACCGGGTCCGCAGAGCGTTGCAGGAATTGCTGGGCCCGGAATTGGCAGAGCCGCAGGAAGTGCCTGAGCTTACGTACGTTATTAAGAACCCCTCTCCCCGTGGTGGCTAGCCGAGCAGCGAGATGGCCGCTCTCTGAGTGAGCTCCGCCGGCTACTTTTATTAATCCTTACCTGATCCTGTTCCTGGTGACTGCAGTCCCCCATTCCTTCGGGGTTCTGCTCCTGAGACCCGGTTGTTCCTTCAGCCCGAGTTTTGGACGCGGGGGCGGCTGCCCTCGGAGACGGGACCGTCCTCCGTTCTCGCCGGCCGGCGAGCGGCTCCTGTCCCCAACCGGAAGTGCCTGCTACTGGGCGCCGCGGAACACGGTGGGCCGAGGCTGCATAGGCCCCAGCAGATCGAGGTCATATTGCGGAGGAGAAATATCGCGCCGCTGCCAGGGGCGCTGCCGGAGGAGTATTGACGCTGCTCTCCCGCTGAAGCTGACGGTAGCTCCATCTGGCGCGCGGCCGCGGGAAGATAGCGGAGGCCGGAGCGGCTGTACAGGTGCAGTTGCGCAGAAGTGGCAGGGATCCTGCGGCCGCCGAAGACGGCGCGGACACGAGTGGCGCCCGGTGGAGGACAGAGTGGCCGCGCCTGCACCATCCTCATCATTGCAGTGCGAGAGCGGAGGTGAGCGGGTGCTACTGCGGAGCTGGGGGTTTCGAATGGTGACACGTACTGGTGGATAGCTGCGCATGGCCCCCCCCCGCTGCTCTGAGACACGGCAACACTCAACACCGCACGCTTGATGCGCCTACTTGCCGCACTGATCCCCTGGAACTCCTGAGCTGCTCCTCCTCGGGTGTTTGGGTGGTCCTAGAGAACGCTGCCAGCGCCCGCCATTTTGGACCGCGTGGAGGCCCTGAATACGCGCATGAGAGCCTATAGCGGTTTCCATTTCTTGCTGAGTCTACATAGGCACGTCTAGAGTGCACTGGCACCACCTGGGCGACCGCGCTCACACAGGACACTTGCTCGCTGGGACGCAGTGGAGTGCTGCCCCACTGTGGGACCGGTGAATTACTCTGTTCGCGAAGATGGGGAAAAATGAAGCCAAGCAACCAAAGCTGAGCTTTGATAATAGAAAAACGCCAAAGACCACGCCGGTGGAGTCGGATGGAGGCGCAACGTCATCGCAAGGAGGTGCCCAGGACATAGATTTTGGAGCCCTCATCATGGAAGTGAGAACCAGCTTGAAAAGCATAGACGCCAAGCTTGATAATATGGCGGCGCAACTCGAAACCGTGAAAACGAAAGTGGACACTCACGAGAAAAGGCTGGACTGTCTCGAGAATAGACAAACTGAGTGTTGTGAATTCCAACAACAGGCCAAGAAACACATCACAACGCTGGAGCGGGAAATTGACAGCTTGCGCGCCAAGTCGGACGATTTGGAAGCACGTTCCAGGAGATCCAACGTTCGCATTACAGGCATTCCAGAAACTACAAACACCGGGAAGATGGAATCGTATGTATCAGACCTACTCCATGAACTGTTCGATCCGGATCTGTCCCCGGTTTTCACGGTGGAGAGGGCGCACAGATCCCTTGGAAAAAAGCCCCCAGTGGGCGCCCCACCGCGCCCAATCCTGGCTAAATTACTCAACTACCAGGACAGAGACGTCGTGCTACGCCTGGCGAGAGAGAAAGGTACAATCACGCATCAGGGAAACCACATTTCCTTTTACCCGGATTTCACCCCTCTGGTGCAAGCGGCACGTAAGGAATTCCTACCGGCGAAGAAGATCCTACTGCAAGCTGGAGTGCCCTACTCACTCCTATACCCGGCGAAATTGAAGGTTCATCACGAAAACACCTCTCACTTCTTCACTGACGCCAAATCAGCCCTCAAGTTTGCCAAACACATATGTGCTGGAGCCAGGAGAAAATCGCCACGGCTGGAGGACGCCTCGGAGCAACTCAGTGACAATGACTGAGACCTGTACAACGCTCATCCGGCACGGTAACCGAACTGCCTGTTACACTGGGGCTGGGAGGCCTGGAACAATCTTTCGTAAAGGTATGCTCCTGCTGGACTGCCTCCTTTTGGGTAAGTCATTGGGCCGCCTTTATACTACCTTTTGCTGCTAACTCCGTGCCTCTGCTGGGACATTGGTAGACTTTGTCACTGGCGGATTACTGGATGGGGGTCGCTGTCAGATCCCAGGGACACGGAAATTTGACTGTAGCCACCCCGTGTATGCGGGGGTGTTGGCCGAGCGCACCACGCCTCATGGGGTGCCTCCCTTTGTTGTTGATGTTGGGGTACTTCCACGCATTGCGTGAGGACTTTTGGGGTATATCACGACCTAATTGGGGGGTTGCTGAGGGTGGGGGGTGGATGGGAGTTATTCCTGAGTTGCGAGTTCCTGTTTGTATTTGGTGCAATGTACTACTACAATTGTCTATGTGTTCGCGTGCTAAGTCTGCAATTATGGCGTCTGGATGCCTGAGGGGCCTTATAGGGCGGGGAGGTGGGGTGGGGGCTGGTTACAGTTGTGTACTTTAATGGGAGGTATCAAACTCTGGACTTGGAACATTAGGGGCCTGGGGGACTACAAGAAAGCCCGCTTACTGCATGGAATGTTGTCTAGGCACAATGTAGATGTATGCTTCCTTCAAGAAACTCATCTGAATGTCGCCCCCTCAGCTCGACTGAAAAATTCCAGATGGGCGCATGTTTATTCTTCCATCTATTCGAATTATGCGAGGGGTGTCGCCATACTCATTCGAAGGGGGTTGGATTGGCGGGAGTACTCCCAGGTGCGGGATGAGGAGGGTAGGTATGTTCTGCTGCATGGGTCATTACAGGGGCGACGGATTGTCCTAGCTGCTATCTATGGCCCCAATGTAGACGATCCGGATTTTTTCAGAAATGTTTGGGCGAAAATTGTGTTACTGGACTGTCAGTCGGTAGTGTTGGGAGGGGACTTTAACACTGTGTTGAATGATGACATGGATCGCAGTGGCGTAAGCAGGCCGCAACACAATAGAACGCGCCAGGCGATATCTGATATCATGAATGAAGGTCTGCTGTCTGATGTATGGCGTGCTAGACACCCGGGAGCGAAAGTGGGAACCTGTTACACCTGCCATAAGGCTGCATGGTCGCGGCTGGACTTCTGGTTGGTGTCTCCCGAAGTCGCGACATGGGTTTCAAAGGTTGATATCATGGCTAGATCTTTGTCCGACCATGCCCCATGCATGTTGGAACTACACCCCCCGGGAACTCCACATAGGGCATTCCAGTGGCGCCTCCCTCCACACGTGCTCACAGACCCTGTGTTCGTAGAAGAGATAAGAGAAGACATAAACAATTACTTTGCTGAGAATGCGGGATCTGCCACATCTGAGGCCATTGTGTGGGATGCATTTAAGACTGTCATCAGAGGTCAATGTATAGCGCGCAAGGCAGGGGTGCTGCGTACCATCAGGGATGAGCTGGCTAAAATTGAGAGGGAGCTGCAGGCCCTAGATGTTGCGTTTAGTGCTAACCCGTCGTTAGAGACTGCAGGCGCTCTAAAGGCCAAACTGCTGACCTTTAACGAGGAGGCGGAGCGGGAGGTGAAGTTTCTAGGGAAACAAGCAGAAGCGCGCAGGTATGGGGAGGGTGATAGGCCAAGCAGGACCCTTGCCAGACTGATAAATCCCCGCGCATCATCACATTTTATACACACTATTCATGATGCCACCGGACGCCTTGTGGTGGGACAGGAGGCAGTGTTGGACGCCTTCGCAGACTTCTATGCTACCCTGTACACCTCACGACAACCCACTCCGCCGGCATCGCTGCGAGACTTTCTTGACTCCATAGCACTTGTATGGTTCAACAACAACCACAGGCAATACATGGACCTCACTGTCACAGTACAAGACATAGCCCAGGTGATTAAGAGTATGCCGGCCAATAAGGCGCCTGGCCCTGATGGCCTGACCACCTCCTTCTATAAAACATATGTTACTGAACTGGCGCCGAGACTACATTCTGTATTTGTCGAGGCTCTCGAATTGAATTCCCTCCCTGACTCCATGCGTGAGGCTCTCATTATCACACTACTCAAGCCGGATAAGGATGAACAGCAGCTGGACTCCTATAGGCCCCTGTCCCTTATAAACGTTGATGCTAAAATATACGCAAAGGTCATCGCGGATAGGTTACAGCCGATGTTGCCTATGATAGCGCTCCCAGATCAATCAGGCTTCATTCCTGGACGCGCGACGTCACACAATCTCAGAACGATCTTTTCGGTCCTTCACTATTTACACCCGTCAGTACAGGCAGCAGTGGTGTTTCTGGACGCCACCAAAGCCTTCGATTCATTAGAATGGCCCTACCTCTTCAGTGTATTAAAGCGGATGGGTTTCAGTCAGAACTTCATGACCCTGATAAAGCTTCTTTACATGGAACCAAGAGCCCGGGTGTGCGTCAATGGTCTCGTCTCCGAGCCATTCAGTATTACACGAGGCACTAGGCAAGGCTGTCCCCTATCGCCGCTCCTTTTCGCGATTGCGATGGAGCCGCTGGCGGCCAGAGTCAGACAACACCATACCGCCAGGGGCATCGGATTTAGTGCTAGAAGCTTACTAATCTCGCTATATGCGGACGATGTAACCCTGTACGTCCTGAATCCTAAAGAGAACCTGAGCCCGCTACTCCGGGAATTTGTACGATTTGAGGGATTAGCGGGGATATCCATTAACTGGGCGAAGTCAGTGGCCTTCCCCCTGACGGAGAGCACTGAACGCCCTGCTCCTGACTACCCCCTCAGATGGGAAACTGAAACTGTCAAATATTTGGGCATCTGGATCAGCAGGGATGTGCAGGAGTTGTGGCAGATGAACTTCGGTAGAGCGGTGGACTGGTTGGAGGGGAGGGTTGAGATCTGGAATAAACTACCGCTTTCCCTGGTAGCAAGAATTGCGTTGGCTAAAATGGTGGTCCTCCCCAAATTCTTATATTTGTTTGTAAATGTGCCACTGCCTATGACAGCTTGCTTCCACGCCCGGGTCCGCTCACTGCTACTTAAACTGGTGTGGGCTGGAGGACAGGCTAGAATCTCCTGGGACCTGCTCACGCTTCCGCTGCGACAAGGGGGACTAGGTGCCCCAGATTTGAAACTTTACGCACTCTGTGCGCAAGCCCAGTTCCTGCATTTCTGGGCATTCCCTACACCTTACCAACCACATGTGGCGGTGGAATTAGCCGTTGTCGCCCCCTTGCCATTACGAGTGGCACTGCACGGTAAGGTTACATGCCCGTCACGCGAGGTAGACACAGTAGAGATGGTCCGCTGGACCTGGCGCGAACTCCAAAAGAGAGCCGGTCTCTCCCTGCTTTATGCACCAGCTATCCCCCTGAGGGGCAACCCGATGCTGCCGTGTCTGACGGCCAGAGGCGACGTCCTCACTATCCTTGGGAATAGGCTACTCACTTTTGCAGACTTATATCCAGATGGTACCTTTTTCGAGCTGCCTGCCGAGGGAGCCGACCGGCTCTGTACATTTAATGACAAATTGCTATTTCATTCCCTTAGGGAGTCTTGCAAGAAGATGGGGCCGTGCTTCCCGGAGGAACCCCGCACACTTGCCGCCCTCCAAAACTTGCTTTCACGACCTTCCCCCAAAAAGCTGGTGTCCAGGTTATATAATTGCATGCAGGAACAGGCCCCGGCGACAGTAGCCACGGCCAAAACCACCTGGGCTGAGGACCTGGGGGACGAGCTACCAGACGACGCCTGGGAGTATTGCTGTGCGCAACTTACAGCCCTGTCCCCAAACTATCGTCTGAGGCTCATCCACTTCAAATTCCTACATAGATACTACCGCACTCCGACTCTACTACGCCGAATGGGCGTCCGTGAGGATGCCAACTGCTGGAGATGTGGAAGTGAAGAAGCGTCCTTTCTTCATATGGCCTGGAACTGCCCCAAGCTGACTACATACTGGTCAGAGGTCTTCACGGCCATAAATCAAATCACCCGAAGGGAGGACTCACCTTCCCCGCTGCTAGGTCTGCTGGGGTATGTTAAGGACACTGAGCCCTGCGACAGGAAACTGCATGCCTTACTCCTTTTATATGCCAAGCGACAGATCGCACTGCACTGGGGTAGACCAGCCCCCCCCTCTCTTGAGAGCTGGATCAGGGACGTGACTTACGGCCACACGCAGTTAACGCACTATTGGGAGTCTATGCCCACCGCTTCCAGACCCACTGACATATGGGGCCCGTTTATACAGTGGGCCACAGCACGCAAGGGCTCTGACTCACCAGATACCTCCCGTGATACGAGTGTTTCAGACGACATGGGCTGAAGGTGCGCAATGCGTAAGTTAGTTATGATGATCCCGCAGTCCCGCGCTTACACTGACAGGCCCTGACCGGACGCACGCTGTGAGACTGCTGCACACGCTGACCCGAATCGAGACCCTGGCCGCCCTGCGCCCCACTGGCAGTCTTGTGTTCTAGCCTCTGTCCCTGGCCCCCTCCCCCCCGCATCGCCCATGCTCCCCTAGACTATACATAACCGGACCAGATATCCTTACATTCCCGCCCTGTATGTAGCTAGCCCACTACCTGCATGACCTGAGGCTGGCCCATATGACCTCGTTGTGGACTGCCGTGTTGTGTGAATGGTTTGTCCATGTACTTGCACCTCTGTTTGTAGTGTTTGGTTTGACTTGCTGGGGGGGTTTGTTGGGAGAAAAATGGTGCTGACGGACGCATCCTTTTACCGAACCGCTGTGACGGGGGATTAACCGCTTCCTACTCAGGGGCGACCTCGTTGATTTTCTATATCTTTCAAATGTCGACAGCACTATGAGAAAAGTAAGACCGTTTCCTTGCTGAAGTTGTACTGCGTATGCTCAAAATTCTATTGTGTCTCATGCTTTCATCTGTATGTTTTACCCGGCTGGGTGAAAGACTCCGGTCTGTCTCTCAGTGATCTCTGTATGAACTTCCTGATAGCGGCCTGCCTCCGGGTTGTTGGCGTGACGCAGTGTACATCTTCATGGCCTTTGTTACAAATAAATGTCTTACACCAAAAAAAAAAAAAAAAAAAAAAGAACCCCTCTCCCCGTAAATTGGTAACTACTCTTAAGAAACTCGGAGATAGGCACCGGCAGTACCCTCCCTCCAAGGCCAGATTGGCCTGGCAGAGTGATCTTCAGTCGCCTATCTCGGATGAGATGTGGCTATACTGCTGTACGAATACTAGGAAGATTTCACTCAATAGTAGACATCGCCTGATTCACTTTAAATACCTACAGCGGGTCTATTATACACCGGACAGGTTACATAGATATGGTCTGCGGGAGTCGGCGGAGTGTGAGCGTTGCCATTTTCCCACAGCTGATTTCCTACATATGTCCTGGACTTGCCCTAGTATCCATAAGTTTTGGAGGGAGGTATTTGCGGAACTTAGCTCTATGCTGGGTACGGAGGTTCTGCCTTGCCCGGCGCTGGCGTTGCTGGGTTTTTCTAAACCGTTGCCTGTAGCGATGCGGCGACTCGCTGACATGGCTTTGCTGACGGCCAAGCGCCTGATTGCGTTGTGCTGGATGAGGGGGCCGGTTCCTACTAAAAAGCGCTGGGAGACGGATTTGCTGTATTGCTGCACACAGTCTGAGGTGTATAATGAACTGCTTCCCCCAAAGAGTCGACCTAAGAACTTCTGGGGGTTATATAGGGAATACCAGTGCGCTAGAGGGGATAGTGAGTCAGAACCCGAAGGGGAGGAGTTGGATGTACTGCAGGAGGGCGGGGTGGCGATGGCGGAGGTTGACTTGATGTGTGGCTGACTGTTCCCCTGCTGGAAGTGGTTGGCGGGTTCCATCCTGGTCTCAACTAAGTAGCAGAGGGTGTGTATCCCTGGGATGGCTGCATTGGGAGGGTGACTTTAGTGGTCCGTTTTTAACTCTGCATCATTCCATTGGGCCCGCGGGTCCATAGCTGTGGGTCCTACGTTCGTCTATAGACGCGGTAGTTAGTGCGGGTGGGTGGGTGGACACGGGTGTAGGTAGGCTGGCTTGTTTGTAGGGTTGGGGTTGTTTTTGTTTTCTTTCTTTTTTTTATTAGCTGTGGGTTTATTGCATCTACTTTTTCCTCCCCCTTCTAGGAGATTTTGTCTTTATGATTCCGAGGCTTGGTTTAGCACTTGTGAACTGACGGCATTATTTTTGCACACCGAACTATGATCATGAGTGTCAGCACCAGTATTGTCTATCCTATCTTTTTGATATCAGTCATAAGCTGTTTCCACAACCCGATTTTGTTTACTCTTTCTTTCCTATGAGTGCGCCGCCAGGCCCCCGGGATGCTGGCGTTACGGCTGTGTATATGACCTATGCTCAGAGATCTGGGTGCTATCTATTGTTGCCGCCGGCCTCCGGGTTGTAGGCGATGAGTGCTGTGTGCAAACTTTGAAGGTGTAATAAAGTACAAATTTAACAAAAAAAAAAATAACCTTACTAGACATCTGCCAGTAGTTATAGTCTCCGTTCCACTGTTAAGCAGAAGAACCCCTTTCCTTTTCCCGTGTTATATTAAATATATCTTGTTCGTAATTGCCCTCCATTCATCTCCATATACCATTGTATATTATTGGGTTTTTTCCTTTTAAATGCCCATTCCAATATTAGCGCATTACTTTTGAAAATTTCCTTTGTTTTTATTTCAAAAATCTCATCTTTAAATCGCTACTCGATAGAAATACTGGGACTGAAATACACTTTTTCTGTTCCTTTCCTACCCAGTTAAAACATGAAACAGCAATATGGAGTCTGTTCTCAGCGGCAGTAGTCTGCCCTCGACTTCTATCTCTTTAGCGGCTCCAGTCCGCTTTCTACTTCTATGTAAAGCACAACTGAGCCACATCTAATCCCCTCCCAACACTATATAAACACCCGCACAGACACTTTCAGTCACTTTCTGCCTGTGCACGCTTGCACTAACCTCGAGTCCCGCCGCCGGAAGTAGAGAGCCCTGTTGAATCATTTTGGGTAAGTACACCTTTAGATTAAATAGCACAATCCTAACTCTTAAATTTACCTATTAGCTATATCTCCCTTTTCTTTATTTTCCAGACAGAGAGTTATTTTAACCTTTAACTAATCATCTCAATTGGAAGAAGAACCACCTTATTAGAGGTAAAACAACAAGAGTTTGCATACAATAATATGTATGTATAGTGATATCCTTTCTTAGGAATATTAAAATAATAGAACCTCAATCGCTTTCTTTGCGCTCCCCTCTTTTTAAATAAATTAAAATTACCTTTTGCTAATTATACAGGGGTTTTGCTCTACCAAATATCTCCACATCAGGAGGATCTCGCTATTTTAAATTACCAAGTATCCTTCACTTGAATGAATAAGAGGTTCCGGTCGGCGGGATCAGTTATTAACCCTTTTTTTCATACAGGTAACTCACTGAAATTTTCCTTAGAACAACATAATTAGAATAACACGAATTTCCAAATAGATTAATTATAATAATAGGTTGGTAGTTTATCCATACTCTCAAATTGAGATCAATTTATCTAACCGATCATTACACTAACTAAAATAAAATGGATTCTATCACTCGCTATCTCGCTTAATTTCCTTAGAATAAGATAAGGGTGATAAATTTAAAAACTTCAATACCTGCATCTCCTGGATTTAAATGAGTTGTAGACTGATTACCTAACAATACTAACCAGCAATGAATCTTTCAGGTAATCTGCCTAGGAACCCTTTCATAAAATCACCCTTAAAATACAAAAAGACAACTCAACTATGATGATATAGCTAGAATAAGATAACAAATCTGGCCTTTTTTCTAAATATCATTTTTATCCCTTGTGATTTTACAGCGTGATATTTTCTTGTTTGGAATCCGTCCATCTAGGAAATAAAATACTAATGTCCTATCTTGACTAGACGTCGCCATTGAGCTTTACACGCTATATCTACATATCATGTAAGTGTCTTATAATTGCTAAATATATATATATATATATATATATATATATATATATATATATATATATCTATGTCGCATAAAGCTAGGATTAATATAGAAAATACATTTTTCTTTAGACTCTTGTTACCAGACAGCTAGAACCGCTCTCTAAAGAAACTAAGAAAGAAAAGTATTTTCCTTACATCATTACAACTTTTTGTAAGTATAGATTATCATTCTAATCTTTCTCTGCCAGTTTTGTTAAAAGGCCATCAATATCTACATGGTCTTAAAGAGGGTTCATTGCCCCTATCTATTTTCTACCACGTGGTCTATTCAAGTAAATTTGTATTACTTTTCCATATTAGTCAGTATTACAAGGAAATGAAAAAAATGTGATAAGATTTGTCATTATTTGGTGACTATCTTAAATAGGAAGGTTCAATTTTTAAGCTACTGTAAAATCTGTAAACTGTTCTCTTGTTGTAAAGTCATTAACCTATGTGTGTAATCCTTATTTCTGTCTATATTTATTTATTTTTTTAGAAACTTTTTGTGGCTACTCCAGAAGAAGGCGCTGGCCGCCGAAACGCGCGTAGAGTACCAATCTGCCACTTCCAATGTTTTTTAACTTTACATATGTTCTCATTTGCATTGTGATTCATGCCATGTGATTTATAGATTGTTGTTTTAAGTCTAGTTTGTTTAAACTACACTCGTTTAACGTACATATTAAATCTGTGAATGTGATATTGTTCTTTTTAACTCTTAATAAAGTGTTTTCTTTACAAACATTTGTAGCTTAATTCCCTTCCATTTATTAAAACTTCTTTGATTGTCTCTTATGGTTGCCTAGATTGTTAAATATCAAATGGTTACTTTTCCCTGGTCTAGGAATCTATTTTCTATGAACTCAGGGGGTCCTTGTTAAATATACGCTAACTTGAGTCTTCAACAGCTAGTCAAACTCCCGACTCACCAAGGAGGCCATATACTTGACCTGCTTTTTGCCAATGACATGGAGACTGAGGTATTGGGTGTTATACCTCAAAACTGGACAGACCATCATCTAGTTTCATTTCAAATACTACTCTTAGAACAGATGGGACAAGCTAAGATACCCTTGGCGTATCGGGTCGGAAGAGAATGGGCGAAGTTGGGTAGGTCAGGTGCCACATTAACTCCACCTCCAAACAACCTCTTCTGTGCCGCTGCCTCAGTTGAGGCGAACTACAACACCTATCAGAACTATATCGTGGGTGCGCTGGATCAAATAATCCCGATAAAAAAAATCAGAATAAGAAATAAAATCTCAGCACCATGGTATATTGATGAATTGAAACATCTACACCTGCTGTGTAAAAAGGCGGAAAGGAAATGGAGGAAGGGTTACTCGGAGGGGGACAGGCTGAGCTGAGGGCAGCACAGATTGCGTATAAGCAACGGATCCTAGACTGTAAGGCCCTTTTCTATGCCAACTCTATTTTGCACGCCTCTAATGGGACTAGAGAACTTTTTAGGATAGTCAGAGATTCATCAGCTCCAGCATGTCTTAGCAATAAAGTGGTGGCCTCCCAGGAACTATGTAATGATATTGCCTCGCATTTCCTGGATAAAGTGGGGAAGATTGTTAGCTTACTCTGGGTGCATAATACCGACACCCAGACCCCCTTTTCACCGGAAATGGAGGTGGCTACACACCCTTGATAGCTTTCAGGCTCTCTCTGACTTCGCCTTTAACGAGGTGGCGCAAAGTATATCCACAGGATCTCCCTCTGACCCTTTGCCACAGAAAATATGGAAAACCTATGGCCACGCAACCCTCCCCTGGCTTAGACAGATATGCAATCAGTCATTGGAAAAAGGCACCGTGCCGGGGGAATGGAAGCAGGCGGTGGTGACACCACTGATTAAAAAACCCTCCTTGGACCCCACAAACTCGGTCAATTTCCGCCCAATCTCGCTGTTCCTTTTTCCTATTAAAATCCTGGAGAGGGCCGTGAGCAGGTCCTTGTCCAACTTTTTTGAGGAACACCATCTGCTGGACAAGGATCAGTTTGGGTTTCGGCCGGGGCACGGGACAGAGTCTGCCCTCTCGACTATGCTGGACAACCTACGAATGCGGGCCGACAATGGGAATGTGGCAATACTGGTACTTCTCGATATGTCGGTCGCGTTTGACACGGTAAGCCAACCAATCCTCTTAGAGAGACTGGAAAGGATGGGGGTTAGAGGTAGGGCCTTGCAATGTCTTTGTTCCTATCTGACAGGAAGAGAACAGACAGTCTCCATGGCACCATTTACCTCCTGCAAGACATCGGTCACTCATGGGGTGCCCCAGGGTTCTGCCATTAGCCCTATTCTCTTCAATGCCTAACTGCAGCCACTGTTTCCTATCATCAAATCGTTCGGGGTTGACTTGGTCAACTATGCGGACGATACGCAGTTGGCATTCTCCCTGGAAGGAGAACAGGCAGTCTCCTTGGAGCACTTTCAAGAGTGTATGCGCCATTGGCTGTGGAGGAACTCTTTGCAGTTCAATGGCGGAAAAACTGAGGTGCTCTATTACTCTCCTGCAAGGCCGTCCACACATGCTCTGCTGGAGTTTAGACTCACTCCAGAGGAAGATCCACTGATCCCGGCCAACACGGTGTGGAATCTGGGGGTCCTAATAGACAAGAACCTCCAGATGGAGTCACAGGCAATTAAGACAGCTAACGTTTGCTTTGGCTTGTTACGCCTGCTACGTCGGATACTCCCCATCCTACCAAGAGATTTGCACGTTTTGGTAGTAAGCAGCACAGTGTTGAGCAGACTGGACTATTGTAATTCCCTATATTTAGGAGCCCCCCAGTACATCTTTCAGGGGCTGCAAAGAGTCCAGTCTGAGGTGGCAAAACTGGTGCTGAGTCTTCGACGTGATTCGTCCTCTACCTCCTCGTTGAGACAGCCTCACTGGCTACCAATTAGGGAAAGGTTTCTTTTCAAGTCACTTTGTCAGGTGTTTAGAGCCTCACATGTGATGGGTCCAATTCCATTACAGGAAAGATTCCCCTGGTACCTTCCTCAGAGACCGCTCCGGTCCTCGGGTACCGGTTTGCTGGCAGTCAAAAAATGTAAATGCACTCGGATGGGGGGGAGGGCTTTCAGTGTGGTAGGGGCACAGTTATGGAACAAGCTGCCACAAATGATCAGACAGAGTGTTTCACTAACCGAATTCAGGAAAAGCCTGAAAACTTGGCTTTTTCCAAAACTCTGATTCATGTTCCATTCTTTCTCTTCACCATCTAGCTGACCAAGTGTTTGATATCTGAAGCGCCAGGATACCCGTAGGGTGGCAGTAGCGCTATACAAGATTAGATACAATACAATACATCACATCAGATCTGCAGGGCGTTAACGTGGTCCAGCAGGCACACGTTCACGAGGCACTACTGTCTGGAGACAGCTGACGCTGCAGACACTGCTGTGGGTCAAGCGGTGCTACGAAATCTCTTCAGATGAAGGTGAGCCTCTGTTGCTTCCCGCCTCCTGTCATAAATGGTTTTTCATAGATATATATCTGCAATGTTCATATGTGCATTTCTTTGCTTGCATTTGTTCTTATTGCCTTTTATGACTCTCATGTGTTGGTGTACTGCTTTCTATTCTTATTCAAGCATGTGAATCTATGGAAGACACCCTACTACTGGAGAAGAACAAAAGTTACTTACCTGTAAACTGTGGTTCTCCAGTATTGGTGTCTTTCATAGATTCACATGCGACCCACCCTTCCTCCCCTCAGAGGCAATCTTCTCCTCATGTACTCTTGGTCACTTTGGTGCTTCGAAAATCTGAGGGCTTGAGCTTCTGAGGAGAAGTTTATAGAGGGTGCTGCAGCCTGATTGGCTGGAATGTGGACTATTATAATGACATGGATATGTTACTAAAGTGAATTCTGGGCCTATGTTCTATGGTACTTTACATTTTTTTCTTTCTCTATTTATATATATATTATATTTATATGTATATGTATATTTATGATGTTATATATATATATATATATATATATATATATATATATATATATGTTAATATATATATTACTACTATTTTATGTACCGTGGGACTCCCACTTCGACGACGGGGAATTATTCAAGCATGTGAATCTATGAAAGACACCAATACTGGAGAACCACAGTTTACAGGTAAGTAACTTTTGTTCTTGTGGTTGGTCTGTGGTTCTTTGGGGGTGTTGATCTGCTCTTGCACAAATCAGTACCTATTGAAGCTGCACACGCCAATCTCTCGACCATATATCAAGGTTGGAACAGGATTAAGGTTGTCCGAATCACAAAGGATGATGGCTAACAATACATTGAAACTGTTGTGCATGGAATGTCAGAGGTCTGAGTTAGATGGATTAATGGTGCAGTGCATTCCAATATGAAAAGGTAGGGGATCTCCATCACCTTCCTACATGAAAGACACACCTGGGGAGAATTGTATAGCACATCTATGGAAGAGATAGAGAGAGCAGCTCTGCAACACATCTTACTCTGGGTTTGCAAGGGGGGCAATGATTTGGCTAGCTCCTGGGGTCGGTTTCACTATAAGGGTCATAAAGTAGATGTTGAGGTCCGATATGTGAGCCTATTCAGGACACTGGATGGGAGGGGTCGTACTTGCTGAATTTTTCTGCGCCTAATACAGATTGTCTGGGTTTTTATGGCCAAGTAACAGCCCAGGCAGCTGATTACCTCGCAGCAGATCTTATTATGGCAGGTGATTTCAAATGTGTCCTGAATGCTGCAGTGGTCCGTAATCTCCCCCATACCCAACACTAAGCCTACCATTACGGGGGCATAGGAGTATACACTGATGGGACTGGAGCTGGCGGACGTTTGGAGGAAGTCAGGGCATATTCATGCTTTACGCCTGGTGCAGGGACCAATAGTTGATTGGACTACTGTGCGCTTGCAGAGGGTGTGATGGAGGTGTCATACTTGGCATGGTATCTGTCCGATCACTCCTCTCTGCTGGCGGGTTACACAGTAGGGGGGCCAACTGCTGGCAATTCCATCTTGGCAGCTCAGGGTGGAGGCACTTCCAGATCCTGTTTGAAACTACAGTGAACCTGACACTGGCACATTTTGAGCAAAAATGGGGAAAGCAGTAGTCATAGCCTTAGTGCTCTCGCTGTTAGACTACTTCAATAGTCTACACCAGCCTCTCTAAAGGCTCACTTAGTAAACTTCAGACCACCCAAAATCCTGTTGCTCGGTGTCTTCTCGAAATTCTCAAATTTCATTCGGCCAGGGCCGCTCTCAGACAACTGCACTGGCTTCCAGTCCACCACCGCATTTCCTTTAAGGCTCTTTGCCTATCGTACAAGTCAATCCATGGAAATGCACCTGCATGTGAGAAGGCAAATCTGATAAGGTATACCCCCAGCAGAATTCTTCGGTCAATCACTTCGAACCTGCGGGTCACTTGGGGAGGCAGAAGCTTCTTAGAACCATATCTTTACTGTGGAACCGTCTGCCTCTGGAGCTTAAAGTTGCACCCACGCTCCTGGCGTTTAGGCAGAACCTTAAAACCTGGTTGTTCAACCAATGATCCCCTGGGTCTTGGCTCTCGTCTGCTCTTTTCTGATTCTGGGTATTCATGCAATTTATAAGATTTTTCATTCATTCATTCAGAGTCACGGACTGGGATGCATTGAGGGTGGTTCTTCATGGGGAGTGCTTAAAAAAACACATACAAAGTCAGGAGACAACTGGAATGGAGCATAGGTAGACATGAGGAAAACCTGTGCAATATTGAAAAGGCTTTGCCCACAGATCCTGCTAAACTACCTGACTGGCAGCAGTATAGGAGAGACCTTTCAGATGACTGGCAGAGACTTGAGAAGGTCTCTTTTTTTTGTTTTGTTTTATACAGTGCAAAATCGACCCAAAGGTATCAGAGTGCTTTACATTAGCACCAGTAACGTTACAGACTGACAAATTCATTTTTGGTATGCATTGGTATGCATTGGGAGATGAGTATGTTGAGCGCCCCTGCTGAGACTCGAGCCAGGTTCCCCAGCTTCGAGGTTGATAGCTCTAGCCATTAGGCCACATCCTCTCCGCTTATACCACCAACAGTCAGAGGCTACATGCAGAAGGGGAGAAAGAGGAAGGGATACTTGCCCGACTTGAAAAAAGTGAAGTCCAATATACCCTAATACTGTCAACAACCTATGTAACATGAGACCCCTTTCCCATATATATCATGCCTCATAACTATATGATAATGCATACGCCTTGGCATTGTTGGAATTTCAAACAGGTTTATGATTCGGTTGACTGGAGCTGCTTGTGGTTGGTCTTGGCGGAAGTGGGTCTAGGTGACAAATGCATACAATGTGTGTAGGAAAGTAGGATCTACTTCTATGGTTACCCCCACTCTTTGTCTGGTGCTAAGCTGTTATCAACTAGTCTGACCGAGATCCTGCTAATCGGGCCCTAGTCTATCTGCTTTCTCCCTAGATTGTTGTGTTCAGTACTTGGGCACATCCCAGATCGGATACTAGGGTACCCTTATAAGTCCCTAGTTAATGGTACTAAGGTACCCAGGACATAGGTACCCCAGAGGTCTCCCATGGGCTGAAGCATGTATTACGCAACCCATGAGTGACTATTCAAAATGGAACTACAGGCCTGCCATTGCAGCCTGTGTACGTTGGTGCTAGCATTTAGGAGAACCTACTGCGGTTGGAAGAGTTTTTTCAGGGTCACAGCTGTGCTCTGGAACAGCCTTCCACTGACATTAAAATGTGTTCCCTCCCTACTTACTTTCAGAAAAGCCTTAAAGACCTGGCTTTTCCTGCAGGAGTAGAAGGCATCTGGCTCATTAGGTCGACCCGCTTCTGACATTCTGCTGTGGCTTTTCTCTTTCCTATAGGACCAAGACGCCCATAGACATAGGTTGCACTTTATAAAAATTATATTCATTCATATAGGTTTCCTATATCTAGGGTCACTGCACTTAAAACCTATAAGTCACCCCTATAGCAGGCCTTTGCAATCCTGAAGGCAAGATGCTTGTTTCTAAGTGAGAGGGTGCCCCTGCATGAGCTGGACACCTCTACAGCCTACAGAGTCCATTCTGTGGGGTTTTCAGTGAAGAAGCCATATACTATATAAAGGGGCACTGCATAATTTCGCGATGACCATCTCGAAACTGGCTGCAACAAATCCTATCATGTTTGGTTTCCAACATGTTGGAATTATACCCCGACACCATAAACGGTGTGTGAGGTATGATTCCAAGCACCGGAAGAGCCCTCCGTTAGGCTCTCAGTGTTCCAGGTGCCAACCTTCTAGACCTGGACAGCACAAAATCGGTGCTGCCGACCAGACACATTTCTGCCCTCCAGCACAAGGGGAAGGCAGAACGATAGGCATCCTGTCACAGGGAGGTGTAACCACCCCCCCCCCCAACAGGATTTAGTGTATTAGGGCCGGGTTGGTGCACTTGCCAGCGCCACAAAGTCTGCACGAGGGGCACATTTGGTGTCCCTGTGCGTAGTCCAGTTCAAGCCAGTCCTGGGAGCCGTTCGCTCCCGCTCTGGCGCAAAACTGGACAGAGGACATGGGAGTAACCTCCCCCCTTTCCAGACCCTCCCCTGGGAGGGTCCTCTGAATCGCCCCAACCCTTTCCTTAGGGTACTTAAGGGCTTACCTGGGTGTAGGTCCCTAGATTTGTTGTGGGACAAGATTCAGATCAGAAGCTACTTCTTCTTCTACCGTCTGGGCACTGTGGACATTGCAGAGGAGGCTGGGCTGTCTTTGTTCTCCTATACGGACAACACCCAAATCATCTTTCTTTGCAGAGAAGATGTCTGAGACATCTGCCCTCCAGTTGGGCTTCAGTAAAATTGCATCTTGGATGCAGGCAAATTTTCTTAAGCTCAATGGAGAGAAGACCGAGATCTTGATTCTAGGAAAGAACCAAGATCTTTGGGGTTCGCAATATTGGCCCATTGAAATGGGTGCTCTTCCTCAGCACTCCCACCAAGTTCGCAACTTAGGCTTTATCATTGATGATCTATTAACTATGAGATACCAAGCCATGAAGGTGGCTGAAACATGCTTTACCATCCTGAAATAGCTTAAAAAGATTATCTTGATGTTGCCTAATTCTGTCCAGAGAACCGTAGTCCAAGATCTTGTCACTTCTAGACTGGACTATGGCAACATTCTGTATCTGGGGACAAATAAGGATGTGACATGTAAACTGGAGGTGGTACAGAACTCCGCCGCCAGACTGATATGCCAGGTTCCTAGAGCTGCCTCTGTCTCCGGCTCTCTGAGTGACCTTCATTGGCTCAGGGTGGAGAACCGAAGTAAGTTCAAAGCCCTGAGCTACATGTTCAAAATCAAAGCTGGGGTGGCTACCCAATACCTGCAGACTCTGGTTCATTCTTACGTGCCTCCATGCCCCCTTGGTTAATATACTCAGGTGAAATTCTCCATCCCTAGAATTAGATTGTCACGCATGGACCATCGCTCCTTTGCCTACTTGGGCCTCTCCTTATGGAATTCTCTCCCAGTGTCGCTTCGTAATGAAACTGTTTACTTCAATTTTCGAAAATCTCTAAAAACTTGGCTTTTCAACCAATAATTTCATCCTCTGCTTTCCGGCTCCTTCTGGCTGCAGTGAAACCCTTTTTGGGTAGCTGTTCCGTCTTACAGATTATCATACAGGAACCTTCCACGGCCTGTGGGCATCAAAGACACCTGAAGGAATCTCCCTTGAAGTGAAGAAGTCACTTCCGTGCATTCGCAGGCACCTCAACTAAGTTGACTGGTATGCTGATCCTGAGCTCCTCCGGACTCCGATAGGTTCTGCAACACAGGTGGTGGTTTTCCCAAACTCCTGAGGCCACCCTCTTACCAAGTTTGATGCCAGAATCCCTCGTGGGGGCTGAAATATCTGAACCTCTGTGCACCACATCAACTTGCAGTTGCAAAGGGTTGTTGGCTTCCTTCCAGCAAAATCTTCGGGCTCCAAGTAGCCCCAACATCAAGTACTTCCCGTAACCAGAATCTTCAGCCACACTGCATTGTGTGCACCGTGTCCTGCATCTTTTGGTGAGCTGCTCAAGGTCCTCTTGCGACTCCAGTGCCTCCGGCCTGTGGGTCCTTTTGAGGGTCACCTTTGTTTCTTTTGAGCTCCCCTGATTGCTCGGGCCTGCCCTGACTCTCCTGCTTGTGGTGAGTACCGGACCTTGCTGGTCCCGACATTGCTCCTTCTCCAGCTCCTGCATTGGTTGCATTTGTCAAGGCTTTAAAAAAAATATATTTATTGACATTTTGCATAATAACAGTACATTTTCATTCTTTTTTTTTTTTTTTATAAATATATTTTTATTGCAGGAAACAAGTATAGTTACAACATTGGCACCTGTCGCGTAATCTGAGTCCGTGCTGGTGATACCAACACTACTTCTATACACGGCCATTCAGCCCACAACCCGGGGGTCGGGCGGCGTGTGCCATTCTTCTGTTGTGTATATCTCCTCGCTCTCGCCGGTTATCACAGGTGGTAGAATAAATCTCTTCTGCTTTTTCAAACACCCCAAACAAACCCATCCCCCCTCCCTCCTTCCGTCTCGCCCCCCCAGAGGAATAAAGTGTCTTTCCTCATGGTGCAGAACTCTAGCGCTTGATGGATGCGAATGTCGATCCTCTTCCTCTATCCCCCACCCACCTCCCCATCCGTCATCGGTAGACTATCTCGTGGTTGCATGTCATGCAATGTAAGCCGTGTTTCTCTATGTCGGGTACAATCTGGCGATAGCATGTTATTGGGATCCAGGCTGTCCCCCATCTGTGCCGTCTGAATCAGTATGTGTGTCATGGTCGCGCAGGGCCTGCACTACTGTCTCCCAAGCCTGTGCCGCCTCTAGGGCTCGCTCATCACGGCGCCGCCTCGCCTGTTGGAATCTCAATGTGCTTTCACTCCCCGCCCACTTGAGAAGTTCACTGCGCCATTTAGTGCCCGTTGGACCAACCCGCGCCTTCCAGTTTCTAGTGATTTCCCGTTTGGCCAGAAGTAAACCTAAATCGATAAATTTACTAGTAATTTTGTTTTTAGGGGTATGCGGAAACCAGTGTAGTATCCCTACCGCCGCATCTATCTGCAACGGTCTTCCAGTCACCTCGGTCAGCGTGTCTCCTACAATCAAGCAATAGGGGGTCAGCATAGGACAGGACCACAGCATGTGGAAAAGGTCCGCCTTGTCTGTCCTGCATCTTGGACAGGCTGCCGTCTCCAGGTCGAAATATTTCTGTAACTTCTCCGGGGTCAGGTAGGCTCTATGCAATATATAGAAGTGGACCAGTTGAAACCGGGCACTTCGCGTTCCCTTCCAGGCCCGCTGCAGTAGCTGCGACCACGTGGACTCCGGAATTTCCTTCCCTATATCCGCCTCCCATCGGGCTTTAAGAACGTTAGGGGGGCCAATCTCTCATCGACCATTCTAGAGTATAAGCACGACACTGCCTTGATTGTCCCCGCGGACATCATGGCATACTGACATGTCATCGATATCTGTGGTTCCTCGTATCCAGTTCTCCAATGTACTTGGAGTGCCCTTGTGACCGCCGCGTGGAGCAAAAAGTCACCTCGAGGGACGTCGTAGCGATCCAGAAGCTCCTGGAAGGGCAGTAGTGCTCCATCCTCGTTGAGGTCGCCTATGGTCTGCACACCCATTTCTTCCCAAACACCCAGCTGAGACCAATCTCCGCCGTGGGGCAATGCTGTGAGCATTCCCAGAGGAATCTCCGGGGCATAGGGTCGCGGTCTGCCCAGTTTGCAGTGCACTCGGTTCCAGCACGAACGTATGGTGCTTTCCTCCTGAGTGAGGTCTCTCAACTCGAGCTTCTGTTGCATCGCAATAAACGATAACACATGTCTGGGTATGCCACTGCCCCGTGACTCCTCCGGGCCTCGAAACTCCCGCGCCACCTCCTGGGTGTAGAACTGTAGCTGGGCCGCCAAGTACTACATCTCAAAGTCAGGTGCCGCTAACCCCCCCTCCGCTCTCGGCCTCATCAAGGTCCTAAGCGCCACTCTGCGGCGGCCCGAGCCCCACAGGAACAACACTATTATAGAGTCCAGGCCCTGGA
The DNA here is from genome assembly GCF_964263255.1 of Lissotriton vulgaris. NCBI lineage: Eukaryota > Metazoa > Chordata > Amphibia > Caudata > Salamandridae > Lissotriton > Lissotriton vulgaris. Next base: position 1,266,199,768 of record NC_141695.1, read on the forward strand.
AGATGGATCTGGGGATCCAAATCGGGAGTGTCCGGAAGTAGTACAATAGGCGGGGTAGTGCCACCATCTTTAACAGTGCTATTCGCCCTACCACCGATAAGGGGAGGTTAGACCAAAAGGACATGCTACCCTTGAGCGCCCGGATGCCCCTGGAGATGTTACCCTCCAGTATGTCAACAGGGCGATGGTAAACATACACCCCCAGGTACTTAAAACAAGCCGGCTCCTATCTAATCTCTCTGTGACTGTCCAGCCGGGGGCAACCTCTGTGGATCGGAAATAGGCAGGTCTTAGCCCAATTCACCCGGAGTCCCGACACCTCACCAAAAGTCGTGAGCACTGCTTCTGCCCCGGTTAAGGCCGTACCAGCGTCTTCGAGGAAAAGCAGTAGGTCGTCAGCATACAGGGAGATGTGTTGGTAGCCCGTTGGAGATTGCAGCCCCCTGTAATGGGCCCCCGTGCGGATCGAGAGAACCACTTCTATGTAAAAACAATGTTAAATTTGTGGAACGCTGGTACGCTATACTAAACAAGTGTTCCCTCGATCTGATCCTGCTGATCGTAGAGGAACTTTCAAAATCTTTGGACGAACTATCACTGGAAATTACAAATGTTAAAAAGGAGCTGACCGAGACCCTATCAGCAGATGACCTGAACAAAATGTTGGATGATATTAATGTTCAACTAGAGAAACATACTCGAGAGACCCAGGAGAGAAAACTGAGCAAGTTTAAGAGGGACACTATAGACTACAAGCTCGGCGAGGTATACACCTGGGCAGAGGTGTATGCCCGCCGACGCTCCAACAAACCCTACAATCCTGCATCAGCCACTGAAACATCATCTTCAGATGACGTCAGCAGATCCAGACCAACCAGCACCACACCAAATGCTGATTCACAAACACCGAGTACCTCCACAGACCCCTCTGTTCATTTTTTAGAGTCGGGCCCGGATCAACAGAAAGACCCCGGGGGGGAAAAACCCGCAGAGGAAACAGAAAAGACACCTCCACAAACCAAAAAGAAACCCAAAGGCAGACGTTGAACACTCAAGATAATCTGGTCATAAACATATCCTCTACTACTTTAACCTGTGATGAAATCAACACCCTACAAAAGGGTCAATCTTTTGTTCCAACCACCGCCATCAACTCTCTGGAACTGGAAGTCAGTGCCTTTAAACTGATTCGTAACATCCGTCTAAAACACTATTTTTTAAACATCAACCCCTCTTCAACACAGGAAGAAGATATGCTCAGAGGATTGAGACCTCATAGTACATTCATGGCACCACAAAGCCACAAGATTATAGATGCATTCGAAAATTTGATCAAGCAAGAAATCTTGAACCTGCCTTTTCAATCGAACATAAAACGTGGTAACCTTACCCGGAAGGAGAGAAACATCCTCCAGAAATTGGCCGACGACCCGACTATCACCTGTCAGAATGCTGACAAAGGTGGTGCCCTAGTCATCATGGACACCACCTTCTATGATCAACAAGTAGACATACACATCAATGATAAAAACACCTATGATTTCCTACCAGGAGATCCCACCAAGGAGTACTCACAAGATTTGACACTCATTGTCAAGACAGCATTTGATCAAGGCACCATTAATGACAAGACTCGCAGATTTTTGACACCATCTAATCCCAGACCTCCTGTACTATATATGCTTCCTAAGATGCACAAGCATCCAACTCACCCCCCTTTTCGACCCATCGTGTCGACTAGAGGCAGCCTACACGAAAATGTAGGCAAATTCTTGGACAAATATCTGCAACCTTTTGTTCTAGCAACTAAATCACACGTCAAAGACACTACCGACTTTTTTCTAAAAATGGAACCTATCATGAATGAGCTCAGAAACACCCAACTCATCATGTGTACGGTGGACGTATGTTCACTTTATACCTCCATTCCACACGATGGAGGCATCGAATCCATTGAAGACGTTTTATCCTCATCTGATCTAGATGCTGACTTCAAACTGTTTCTATTGGAATTGACTATATTTACACTGTATCACAGCTATTTTTCAGTCAAAGACAAATGGATTCTCCAACTCAATGGCACTGCCATGGGAAATTCGGCAGCTCCATGCTATGCCAACATCTATATGAAGCAATTCGAGGAGTCCTACATCCTGTGCCAAAACAGTTGGCAAGAACATGGCCGTCTGTATCTACGCTTCATTGATGACATTTTCCTCCTATGGGAGGGCAACGCAGACACTTTGAATGTTTTTCTGGAAACATGGAATCAATTTAACCAGAGAATCCAGTTTACATGGGAACATAATGAAAGACTAATACATTATCTAGATGTGGAAATCCACAGGAGTCAAGGAGATTGGTCCACCACTGTGTATCGCAAACCCACAGACAGAAACTCCACTCTTCACTACAGTAGCTTCCACCGTCCTGGCCTCAAGAATAATCTACCCTATGCCCAACTTCTACGGATTAAACGCATAGTTTCAGAAGAAGATGAATGCAAGACACAAATTAAACACACACTTGATAGGTTGAAAGCTAGAGGATACCCTACACCTATACTGGATCTTGCCATGGCAAGAAGTGACAAGAAAAGCAGGTCTGCCTTGTTGCAACCCAAGTCAAAAGCCCCATCAGAACGCTTGGTTGTTGTATCCAAATATTCTAAGACGTCCAATCGTTTTCAAGCCATCATCCGAAAACATTGGTCCATCCTGACCCTGGAACCAGATTTCAGGGGTTTATTCAACCAACCTCCAATTTTCGCATTCACACGAGGCAGAAACTTAAAAGAAATCCTATCAAAACCTAACTACGATGACACACAGAAGGTGTATAAAGGACTGAAACCCTGTTATAACTGTTCCAATTGTAACAACTGTATCACTAGCAATGTCATCTGTCACCCTATGAAAGTGCATTCCATCAAACTTAAAGTGAATGCCACATGCAACTCGAACAACGTCATTTATCTCTTGAAGTGTCCGTGTGGCAAATGTTATGTGGGGCACACTGAAAGAAAAATACGCACCAGGATTTTAGAGCATAAAAGCAACATCCGCACCAACAATCCTAAATCCACTGTAGCTGCTCACTTTGCTGAATTCAGACATACTGTTGCCCAACTTAAATTTCAGATTTTGGAACAAGTACCAGTAACCTACAACAATAAGAACACGTTGCTCAAGCGTGAAAACTTCTGGATCCGTTTCCTTTTCACGATGGCGCCCAACGGGCTGAACGATCGAATAGAATTCCTTTGCTATTTATAATATTTTTACACCATTGTCATTGTACTTATTACCTGTTAGCTTTGCTTCACACCATCTCCCTTGTTGCACTGTTTTTTTGACTCTTCCAATATGGCGACTTAATCTTTGTCACTTTGACTTTACACTTTGGTCCTTCCTTCCTGTCCACTACTAACCCCTTGCACTGTACCCCTCGTTTGTGTCTATTGTTGCTGGTATATTCCCGTGAGACCCTTCATTCACCGTATCACTACTTCGCTGGCACGCCGCGAGGCACCTTGTAAACCTTTTCATGTAAGTAACCTCGGGAGAACTCTCCCGCGCACCTTGGCACGCTCGCGTCTTTTGCATTCTAACCTGGGTTTGGCACCGTAGCTGATAGTTTATTTCTACCGCTTTTCGTCACTGTTCGTTTTCTACCACGCTTTGTTTTCGTATGCACAACTCTGGATATCGTCACATGCACAACTTTGGATATCGTCACATTACCTAGCAGTTTCTTGGTAATCCGTCACATTGTTCCAATTTCCGCCACCTTCTGTTTAGCCACGTAAGATTCGGCTAATGCATGAGCCCATTCGATCGTATACATCCAGCGTCTTACAGTTGATTTATTCTGGTTATGTTTGTTTTCTTTTGTAGAGCATTCCCTTGAGAAAGGGCTTCTGCCCGAAATACATCGGGATCTTTTTTTGAGGATTACAATGGTCGAATTATAGACTGTGTAGTGACACGCTTTTCTGTTTGTGTTACCCCATTTGAACATGAATATGCAAGAACATTCACCACGTGAAGATTAAAAATCTTGAAATCATTTATTTAGACTCTTGACTAATGTGTCTATGGAATAAGACTACGGTCCACATGCTGTGCATCGGATTGTTCCCCTCCCAGTAGGGGGACCCTCGAATTTCCTAGCTTTGTGCACACACTGTTTGGTCAGACAGTGTTACAACCCGGCTGCACGCTACAATCCATTACCAACACAAATCCAGATTATCTACGCTGTGCGAGTTCCCTCTTATTTTTGATATATAGAAGTGGACCAGTTGAAACCGGGCACTTCGCGTTCCCTTCCAGGCCCGCTGCAGTAGCTGCGACCACGTGGACTCCGGAATTTCCTTCCCTATATCCGCCTCCCATCGGGCTTTAAGAACGTTAGGGGGGCCAATCTCTCATCGACCATTCTAGAGTATAAGCACGACACTGCCTTGATTGTCCCCGCGGACATCATGGCATACTGACATGTCATCGATATCTGTGGTTCCTCGTGTCCAGTTCTCCAATGTACTTGGAGTGCCCTTGTGACCGCCGCGTGGAGCAAAAAGTCACCTCGAGGGACGTCGTAGCGATCCAGAAGCTCCTGGAAGGGCAGTAGTGCTCCATCCTCGTTGAGGTCGCCTATGGTCTGCACACCCATTTCTTCCCAAACACCCAGCTGAGACCAATCTCCGCCGTGGGGCAATGCTGTGAGCATTCCCAGAGGAATCTCCGGGGCATAGGGTCGCGGTCTGCCCAGTTTGCAGTGCACTCGGTTCCAGCACGAACGTATGGTGCTTTCCTCCTGAGTGAGGTCTCTCAACTCGAGCTTCTGTTGCATCGAAATAAACGATAACACATGTCTGGGTATGCCACTGCCCCGTGACTCCTCCGGGCCTCGAAACTCCCGCGCCACCTCCTGGGTGTAGAACTGTAGCTGGGCCGCCAAGTACTACATCTCAAAGTCAGGTGCCGCTAACCCCCCCTCCGCTCTCGGCCTCATCAAGGTCCTAAGCGCCACTCTGCGGCGGCCCGAGCCCCACAGGAACGACACTATTATAGAGTCCAGGCCCTGGAAGATGGATCTGGGGATCCAAATCGGGAGTGTCCGGAAGTAGTACAATAGGCGGGGTAGTGCCACCATCTTTAACAGTGCTATTCGCCCTACCACCGATAAGGGGAGGTTAGACCAAAAGGACATGCTACCCTTGAGCGCCCGGATGCCCCTGGAGATGTTACCCTCCAGTATGTCAACAGGGCGATGGTAAACATACACCCCCAGGTACTTAAAACAAGCCGGCTCCTATCTAATCTCTCTGTGACTGTCCAGCCGGGGGCAACCTCTGTGGATCGGAAATAGGCAGGTCTTAGCCCAATTCACCCGGAGTCCCGACACCTCACCAAAAGTCGTGAGCACTGCATCTGCCCCGGTTAAGGCCGTACCAGCGTCTTCGAGGAAAAGCAGTAGGTCGTCAGCATACAGGGAGATGTGTTGGTAGCCCGTTGGAGATTGCAGCCCCCTGTAGTGGGCCCCCGTGCGGATCGAGATAGCCAGCGGCTCCACCACTAGGGCGAATAGCAACGGGGATAGCGAGCAACCTTGTCTCGTGCCCCGTTCCACCGGGTATTGCTGGGATATCAGCGGGTCCGATTTCACCCTAGCCACCGCCAAGGCGTACAACACCGTGGTCCATCTCAGGAATCCCTCACCTAGACCAAACCTCTCAAGGACCCTGTGAAGATACATCCATTCCAGGCTGTCGAAGGCCTTCTCCAGGTCTATCGAGAGGATCATAGGATCGGGAGCGTCTGCGTGATCACCCTCCAAGAGCCTAAATAAACGTCGGATGTTCATCGTAGTGTTGCGTTTGGGGATAAAGCCCGCCTGGTCGGTATGCACCAGAGAGCTCATGTTTTCTAGCAGTCGTGCGGCCAGTATGCTGCTCAAGATCTTATAGTCGACTGTGAGCATTGAGAGCGGTCTATAGGATGCCGGTTCCACTCCCTCCCGATCTGGTTTAAGTAAAGGGACCACCAGGGCCTCGCGCATCGAGTCCGGTAGTCGTCCCAAGGCCTTCGCCTCTTTGTAGACCCTCAGAAGTTTGGGGGCCAGGATATCCATGTATGTGGAATAAAACTCCACAGGTAGTCCGTCAAGGCCCGGTGTTTTATTACGTGCCATTTTTTTAATCGCGCTTCTGATCTCACCCATCTCCACATCACGTCCTAGGTCCTTCGCCTGTTCCGCCTCCAGAGTGGGGATCGGCAGATCCCTCAGGAAGGCGTCCGCCGTGGAAGTGTCCGTCGGCAACCGACTGCGATATAGCCTCTCGTAGTAACTCCAGAAGCAATTAAGGATCTCGGGTTGAGTATAGACCTCCGCATTCCCTGCCGTCCTCATTGCCACAATGGGCAAGGTTCGTCTCGTAGGGTTAGCAAGCCAAGCCAGCAACGCGCTCGATTTGTCCCCCTCCGCCAATGATCTGGTCAGGTAAGCTTTGTGGTCATAACTGCGTAGGCGCTCAACCTCCACAGCCACCGCCTCCTTCGCCGCCAGGGTCTGCTGTTGAAGTTCTGGGCAGCCAGGGCGTGAAAGTTCCAGTTCGCGGAGGACTCGATCAGCCTTGGCCAAGTCCTCTAGGAGTACTCGGCGCACTCCAACTTTTTGCGTTATACAATAGCCTCTAATCACCACCTTAAAGGCGTCCCATTCCGTGGCTCTCTCTGCAGTCGTGCCTTCGTTAACCTCAAAGTAACCAGTGATCTTGTCCTCCAGGTCCCCCCGGAACACCTGGTCCTCCAGCAGCTAGGGCCGCAGTTTCCAGGTAGGCACACGCAGCGCACATTGGAGCCACCTGAGATCAATCAGTAATGGATTGCGGTCGGAGATTGTCCTCGTCAGGTATTCAGATCGCACAGCCGAAGCAGCCACCTCTCCCGACCCAAATAGGCCGTCTAGCCGCACATGCAATTCGTGCATGCCCGAAAAGTGGGAGTAATCTCGAGTGTGCGGGTGGTGCGCCCGCCAGATGTCCGTCAGTCCCCACCTAGTCTGCCAGTTTAATCTACCCTTGGCCACCCGATGCGTTGGGGAGTCCGGGAGGGGAGGATGAGATCTATCTAGGCCAACGTCGAGCACCGAATTAAAGTCGCCCCCTAGCAGGATGGGTCCTGAGAGGTAACGGGCCAAGGAGCCCGACAGCTCATTTAGAAAGGCGAGTTGGTCCACGTGAGGCGCGTAAATGCAGCAAATATTCAAATCTCTTCCCCCTAGTTTCCCTGCCAATGCTACATATCTCCCCTCCGGGTCTACTGTGTGGCTATCAACCTGCAAGGGCACCCCCGCCTTTATCCATATTAGTGCGCCTCTCGTGTAAGCTGAGTAGGTGGTGCAGTATACCTGTCCCCGCCATCTACGCTGTAGCGCAATTCCCTCAGATTTGGTGAGATGCGTCTCTTGTAGCAGCGCGATCTGTACTCCCCTGCGCACTAGATAAGCATGGACCTTATGCCGTCTGGACATGGTGTGCAGACCCCGCACATTCCAAGTAACACATTTCAGATTTGATAGGTCAGCCATTGTCCCATGTCGCGTCTTCCTGTCCCTCTGAGCACCTTACAGCTATGGGAAAGTACCCACTGAAATCTATACCGATGACGAGTTCCCCCTTTAACAACTGTGAATCAACTTGCAAACATAAACCCCTTGTCAACCCCCCCAGAACAGGTTCCAAATAGTGCCATCCAGTCCCCATCCAAACTGTACTCTCTATATCCCCCCCTCCTATTAACCTAACGGTAGTCACCGTAGGTGTGCCTTAAGGGCAACGTGGGGGCCGAGCGACGACGCGGGGTCCCACTGCAAGCCGCATCGCGGCCGAGCTCGATGGCATCAAGGTCTATCAAGAGAGTACCTGCGACTCCCTCCAAAATCAGTGCACAAACAATTCCCCTTGATGAGTCCCCTTCCCCCCACATTTCCGCCCCCTCTCGTAACCCCCCAACCAGCACTGGCTCACCCGAAAGCTTCATTGTTCATCAAGCAGACCTTCGGCTGTCCCAGGGGTGACCTCCGGGAGCTTCACACTGTCTATTTCAGAGCCCTCTGTGTCCGAGCGGCCTCCACTCTCCCCAGGTTCCGATTGAACAGTTCCATGGTCGTCCTGAGGGCCAGGTATGGAAGAGACCATCTCCAGCGCACCACGCCGTTCCGCCGCAGTCTCTACTGTGGAGGGGCGAGTAGTCCTGCCCCTGCGGTGTCTGAACCTCTTAGGTTTCCGCTGCAGTATATCCTCCCTCGTGGATTGAGAGGAGGTTCCAAAGCCATCTGTGTCCACCCTGTATAGTTCAAGCCAGCTGCACACATCGTCCGGGGTATCAAAGAACCTGGTGGAGTCGTCCACGATGATGCGGAGGCGCTCCGGGAACAGCAGGGAGTACTGGATGCCCTTGGCTCGTAGTTCCCGCTTGACGGCCAGGAAGGAGGACAGACGCCTCTGTGTCTCGTAGGTATAGTCTGGGAAAATATTCACTCGGCTGTTGTCCACCTGATAAGGACCCTTCTGTCTGGCCGTCTGCAACAGGAGGTCCCTGTCGCGAAAATGGAGCAGCCGCGCCACCACCGGGCGGGGCGGTCGGCCCTGTAGCGGCGGTTTGGCCGGCACTCTGTGCGCACGTTCCAATGTGTAGAAAGGGGACAACCCCTCCGGTGCCACCATCGTCCGTAGCCAATTTTCAAGGAACGACACCATGTCTCCACCTTTACTTTTTTCCGGAAGGCCAACTATCCGAATGTTATTTCTCCTATTGCGCCCTTCCACGTCCTCCGCCCGCCTCTCCAGTGCTTCTATGCGGGTTAGAGCGTCCTTCATCGTAGCATCCCAGGCTTTTTGCGCTGGTTCCAGTTGTCGCACTGACCCCTCAACCTCCTTCCCTCTGTCGGAGAGCTTGCTATGATCCGCTCGGAGCAGTCCCAAGCCCGTCGCAACCTGAGCAATGTCCTCTCGGAGGGCTGATTTAGTCTCAGTGATCGCCAGCAAAATATTATCAAGTTGTTCCTGAATTTGCGGGCCCCCTGGCCCCTCCACGTGTAGGCGCTCTTCGTTGTCCGGCGGTTCCGCGTCAGGTGCTGGTTGGGCGCCTCCTTTAGTTCCTCTCGGCTTTCCCATGGTGTTCAGGGTCTGCAGTAGGGTCACAGCAGGAGCGGGGCCAGGTAAGCCGGGGGCCGCCTCCGATGTGGCGCAGCCTACTGAAACGCCGCCGTTCCGCAGCATGTTCTTCCGCGGCCCCCAGGAGCCCCCCGAGTCCAGCTGGTCCCTAGGTGGTGGTCAGGGTGACCGTCCGTCGGTAGGTCAGTCCAGGGTCAAAGCCGGTGGGCAAGAGCTCCGCACGTCTTCAACCCTCTGGTCAGGCGAGTGCTCTCAGCTCCAGCAGTAAGGGCAGAAAGGCCCCGGAGGAGCGTGGCGGAAGACCCGGGACCGTCCAGCTTCCACAGCGCCCCAGGGCATCCACTCGTCCCTCGGCCCCTTCGGGGCGTTCCGCAGCTGTGTGATGATGGGGCCGCTCCACAGAGTGCAGTGGCGACCTCTCCCTCCGCAAGGCCGGGGTCAGCGCTGGAGTGACGGGTCGCTTCGCTGGGCACCTCTCAGCAGTGGCTGATCTGGTTCTCTTCTTCTCCTCTCAGCTCCTCCGCCCCAGTGGGTGGTCCCCGGTCAGGGCCCTCCGTAGCAATCCCTGTCTCCCCCAATGGCCGCTCCACAGTCTCACGTCGTGGAGCCAGGTGCTTCAGTCCCTTCGCGTTGGGGGGTCGTGGGGGAGGTCTCCAGTGTCCCTCCCCGCTTCTGTGGTGAAGCTCGCTCACCTCCAAGCCGGTTGTTGCGGGCCGCTGCTGCAGCCTCCGCCCGGTGGCGAGCAGGTCTCTCCGCTCCTCCCCCACTCCGCTCCTCGGCGGCGCCTCCCGACCGCAGATGGCGGTGGTCACCCTCGGGTGTCGTCAGGGGCCAGGCTGCAGGGTGCTGCCCCAGCAGGGGAAGGATCTCTTGGCTCGTTGGGGGTGTCGGGCGTCCGTTCCCCCCGGGTCTCCGGCCGTCTTCATCTCCGAGGCGGTGAGATGGGAGCGGGCGCCATCTTGGGCTCCGCCTCGCAAACCCCTCTTTTCGCCCTTTCCCGGTCTCGAGGCCGCCACGGGCCTCCGTTCGCAGGAGGGGGTGTCTGGGTCACCTGGGGATTATTCCCGGGGTGCAGGTGTCTCAGGGACCCCCCAACAGCAGGATTAATTAGAGCTCGGCCGCGGAGCCGGGACGCTAGGCGACCTCCGCCATCGGCGCTCAAGCCACGCCCCTCTACATTTTCATTCATGTGCGTCACATCAACTCACATAATCATTGTCTCGGATCTGCAGAGATGCATATTTCAAGTATCACAAGCTCATGTCCTCAGAGCCTGCTCTGAGGCACTTACAGTTCACATTTTGCATATACCATTTTTATCAACCATGAATAACAATAACATTGAACTTATCCCCCCTCCCCCAACATAAGGTCGTGTTATACCACACCCCTGCAAGAGAAAAGTCTGTCCTACTTTTCAATATACATTAGCCATCTATGCTGCGCTCGTTTGTTGAACGTCCTCTGGTCCTCTTTTTAAAATTATTTTATTTTACGTCATACATCAAGAGTAACAACGTGCCAAGCTTCAGCAGGATAGGTCGTAGAGATAAACCCTAACAGAGTATATATTCGTGTAGCTTTAACATGAGTGTGTATCGTAACGCAATGATACAGACCATTTTTGGTCAAAGTTAAAGGAAATAAAAACTAAAAACAACAGCAAGAGCCACAGAGAAGTCACTTGGCGGACATAGCGGACATAATTCCACCTTCCTTATTATACATTATTATTGTAAAGTGTATCTACACAGGTTGGTTACATACAGCGGTGGCCCGTTGGCTACTAACATTAGCATTCAACCCCGGTTCACCCTCCATATCAGGGTGTGAATCTGTGAGCGGTAGAGTCTTCCCAGCAAGATACGTTTGATATAGTCCCCAGAAGTTCTTAGGACGACTACAAGGGGGAAGTAGCTCACTGTACAGTTCCGTCTGCATTTTGCAATACAACATATCCCTTGACCACTCCTGTATGGAGGGCGGAGGCCACGCGACCAACACATCGCTAATCTGCGCTTTCCCAATAACACTCCCATTTCAATCAAACGTTTAATTCCCTTATTTAGCTTCTTAGTATAGCCCCAGCAGTGCAACTAACTGATATGGGTGCATTTATTTTAAAGGTTTTAAATAGCGCTGGCTAGACCTGGAGGTATCAGAGCGCTTTACATGAGCATCAGATCATAGGTACAAAGGTTACACAGTTATTAGAGCATGGCAACGTAGTTACTTGTAAGGTCAAGATAAACAATAAGCACAAATACGAAAGGGGAAAAGCAAGCAAGGGAAAATATTCAGGGGAGGGGGGAGGGGGGAAGGAGCTGGGGAAGTAGACAGGTAATGAAGGCGGGAAAAAGGAGGGGAGGGTGAAGGACATCGCATGGAAAGAGGAGGGGTAGGGCGACGGGGACACAAACCGGTAGACGAGTCAAAGCAACCTCCAAAGTCCAGTAAGTTGTGATCCCAGGGGAAGTAGTATCACTTCCCTATCTCTGTTGCAGGAGGCTCCCTTTACGCAGTGGACTCTCTCAGAGGGGTCTCTGAGATTCCAAGGCCTACATACTGGATCCTTCCCCAAAAAGGGGAGAGAGAGTGCTTTGGCAAGGGGTGCCAAACCATACCTCAGCTGTGAGTGGCTCCCTTGGTGCAGTGGACTCTCTCAGCGGGTACGCTGAGACTCCAGAGTATAAATATTGGATCTTTCCCCAACAAGGGGAGAAGGAGTGCTTAGTCAAATGGCACAAAGGACAGGGGGCTAGGCAGACTAGCAGGCAAGGTGAGAGATTCAGGAGAGAGTGGATAGGAGCTAGGGAGGTAGACAAAGGGAGAAAGACTACTAAATGGGAACAAATTTAATCAATGAGTTATCATATAGCGCTGGCTAGACCAGATGGAATCAGAGCGCTTTACATGAGGGAGAATAATGTTGCAAATTACATCAGTTAAAAGTTACATATGTATCAAGAAAAGCATTTAAAGAACATAGGGGACAAGGTGAATGGAGCAGGAAGGGTAAGGGGATAGGGTAAAGGGGTAGGAGGGAGACAGGACGTAGAGACAAGGGGAAAATAGTTACAAAAGATACCAGAAAAAACTTTTTAGGAGCATAGAAGAAAAGGAAAATGGGGTGAGGAACGGAAAGGGGGTGAGGGCAAACGGGGTAGTGTATAGATACAATGGAGAGACGAAGGGAAAGTTTGTTCAAGATCTGGCTGGGTAGGTGATGGCCGAGGGGGAATCCTCAGCCCATCTCCTCTTCAGCTATCAGGTAGCTCCACCGGGCATCGGTCAAATGGCTAGGTCTCAACAGAAAAACATTAAAGGGGAAGAGGGCAAGAAGAAGGGAGTGTAGAGGGGGAAGGGGGTGGGGTGAAAGGGTAGGAGGGGAAAACAACAGAGAGACGAAGGAAAGTCTGGCCAAAATCCGGCTGGGTAGGTGACGGTCGAGGGGGAATCCACAACCCATCTCCTCTTCAGCTAACAGGTAGCTCCACCGGACATCGGTCAAATAGCAGGGTCTCTACGATCGAGGGAAGCAGCACAGCAAACTTTAGAGTCCTCTGACCGAAGGCTTTTCTTTGCAACTTCTGCTAATGCCCCAATACCTAGCTCAACAGCCAGTCCTCCAAAATTAGCTAATCTTCCAATCCAAGTGACGGGCACCTTTCGCTCACGTGCTCTTTCACTAAGCATCTGCTTGTGCGGTTTATTCTCAGTGTTATTTTTAGCCTCTCTCTCCTTGTCAATGTCTTCAGCAGTTAGCCCACCGGCTGAGGAATGATCCTGATGGAAGGCCCGGTACTGTCCCGATCCAGCAAACCGAACTCCAGAGTTCGTGACACCTTTGAATATTGTTCCACCAGCAGATGCAGTATGAGGTGGGAAAGCATGCTCTGCTTCACTGAGGTTACCAAAAAGCTTGTCTGGGCCGGAGTTGTAAGGTGGCCCATCCGGAGAGTGTCCACTGTCCTGAACTTGGCTTGTATGAGTAGCGTGGTCCTTCATGGATGAGTCTGGGGCGGCCTCTGAGAAACTGTACTCCTTGCTATCAAAATCATTATCTGCTCAATTCTCCTGCTGCTTACCAAGATCCTGCATTTTTTCCATGGCCAAACTGAAGCGGGTCTCTGCGGCCACCTGCCAGTTCCGTGCCATGGCAAGAGCGTGTCCCCCGAACACTGCATTTCTGATCTGTCCAGATTGGGATTCCGCAACTGCTTTGCTGAGCTCTGGAAAGGCCCCTTAGAAGCACTTGCCATGGTGGACGCTCTTATGTACCTTCCTGGCACAAGCGGTGTCCAGAGCTCGTGCCTCCTCACCCAGCAGCGGCGGCGGCACGCGCTGGCAGGGGATTCCTCTCGGCTGCAGCCACATTGGGACCTCAGTGATATCGCTCAGTGTCTGGAATATCTTTTCCCAGAACTTGGCAATTGTTGGACATAGCCTGGCTACGTATATAAAGTTTGCCAGGCTCGTCTTGCACCTCTCACACTCATCGGTCTCACGCAGCCTATAGCGATACAGCCTCTCCGGGGTGTAGTAAATTCTTTGAAGATATTTAAAATGGATTAGTCGGTGCCGGCCATTTAATGACACCTGACGGGTCGCCTCACAACAATATCTTCATGTTTCATCATCTAAGTTCATGTCTAGGCCCTTTTGCCAATCCAGGCTAGATTTTGTGTAGTAGTGCTTGCGATAAGCTTGTGCACTGCCATAAATACTGGACACTAGTTTGACAGGTGATGCTGCTTTCAGTATAAGCGTAAGTGGAGTCACCTCTGGGAGTTCCGCCATATCTTCACCTAGTATCTTGTGCATAGCATGCCTCACCCTGTGATATTGAAACTGCACTAATAGGGTGACCACAGTGCCCTCAGTTATAGCCTCATCCCACATGCACATTTTCCCATCCAGAAAGAGGCCGTACACTACTGTTACACTCAATGTCTGCAGTGCCTTAAGCGCTGCTCGATCTCTGCTCATTGGGAGCCAAGCACACCATTCCAACTGAACAAGTGTGGAGGATAATATGTTACAGCCTTATCTTTAATTCAAGTTATACCGTGCGTGCACTGTGGAATTTATAGAATCCAGGATCCCTGTACGCCTATCTGGGGGATGGAACAGACTAGTGGGGAGGTCAGATGGGGTGACTGCCACACCCTCAATGTGTAAGTGTGGCGGGTCAAGTGTCTGGTGTAGCCAGTGAAAAGCATGTGAACATTGCGCTACTCTGTAGTACAGGTCGATGTCTGGGGTTCCCAACCCTCTGAGATAGTAAGGTAGAGTAAGGACCTTACATTGCACCCTTGGTTGCTTACCCGCCCACGCCAGTTTAGTCAGTATGGAGGTAATATTTTTGAAAAAATAAGCCGGGAGAACCATAGGGATATTTAAAAACAAGAATAGAAACCTCAGTAAAACCTCCATTTTCATTAGCGTTATCTGCACTAGGAGCGAGATAGGCAAGCGTATCCATATTTCAACATCGTCTTCTAGTTTAATGACTGCTCTTCCGTAGTTTTCCTTAAATACTGTCTCCGGGTTAGTGTGAATTTGTATGCCCAGATAGCGGACCGGTTCGTTCTGTGGTTCAGGTTAAGGGGAAGTCTAGTTCGAAAGGGGTGGTGGATGGTGTCAGGGGGAATATTATGGACTTAGTCCAATTGATTCTTAGGCCTGAGAGTTCACCAAATCTAACTACTTCCCTGAGTACAGGAGAAAGATTAGCCTCTGGGTTTCCAATGTATAGCAGCATGTCATCTGCGTATGATGACACTATTAGGTTAAAGTTCGGAAACAGGATTCCACGTAACCCATGATATTCCCTGAGAGCACATGCTAGGGGTTCTGCTACTATGGCATATAACAGAGGAGACAGAGGGCATCCCTGTCTAGTACCCCAAGAGATTTTTACCGGGGCAGTTACCATATCCCCAATTCGTATTCTAGCAGTAGGGGAGTTGTACAATACTGCGACTAAGTTCAAGAACAGGCCGCCCACCCCCATTCTTTCCATCACTGCGCATAAAAAGGGCCATTTCACCGAAACAAGCGCTTTTCTGCATAAAAAAAACAGAAGTAGCCTTTACTTCTAGATTAATATGTTGTAGAGTGCCTAAAAAGGTGCACAGATTGTATGTGAGGTTACCACCCAGGACAAGCCCTGCCTGTTCAGTGCTGACGAGGCTCTGGACCAGGGGAGCAAGAAGTTTGGCAAGTACTTTAGCATATATTTTAGTATCTACGTTCAGCAACGATAATGGGCGAAAGGAGGAACACTCATCTGGGAGCTTGCCAGGTTTAAGTATAGTGACTATCATGACTTCACCCATTATTGGGGGCAGTGCCCCTGATTCATAAAGCTCTTCAAAAAGTGTTGCCAGGTGTGGAGTAAGAAGATCTGCAAATTCTTTATAGAAGGCCACTGTCTAGCCATCCTGTCCTGGGGCACTACCAGATTGCATATGGCTTAGAGCCCTGTGTATTTCCCAAGCCTCTAGTGGTCTCATCAGGTACTCTTGTTGAGCATTAGTGAGCCAGGGTAATTTTATGTGCTCTAAGTAGTCGCAAATTGCGCTGTCCTCTGCACGGGGACGAGAGCAATAAAGGGATTCGTAGTATTGCTTAAATTGGTTGGCTATAACTTCAGTATCTACCAACATCTCACCTTCCTCCGACCGTATTGCTGTGATTGTTGATGCCTCTCTTCTATTTCTCAATAGCGCTGCAAGTGTGGCTCCCGGCCGCTCTCCCTCCCCATATCTTCTAGCTACTGCGTATTTTCCCATATGTTGAACTTCGCTATCTGTGGCTACCTGATATTCTGCGAGCTTTTTTACAATTTGTCTTCTCCCTCTGCTGCCCCATCTCGACATAATGCTGTCTCAAGCTCAATCAGACATTTCTCAAGCTGCTCTAACCTGTCCCGAATTGCCTGAAACACCCTCTAAGTGTTTAGATATGGCAACATCTCTAAAGTACACCTTAAATGTTTCCCATACAGTGGAAAACTGTGACACAGATCCTGTTGTTTACAAAAAATTCCTCTATCGCCTCAGCCATTTCAGCTTTGAGTGCCACATCAAGCAGCGGATTTGGGGGAACACAGTACCAAAAGTGTAGGAGCATGGGGGGAACATCGTTTACAACAAAACTTTTACCACGCACTACCATTACAACGCAGGAATTACAACAAAAGTTGTTACAACAACTTTCACTGGAGGGCGCTGTTGGATAGGGAATAGTTTAATTTCTATCCAACACCTTCCCTTCTATCCATGGGGACTGGAGTTGGAATAGAAAATTAAACTATTCCACTATCCAGCGCCCCCCAACGCAAGTCATTGTAACGACTTGCATTGTAATACCTGCGTTGTAAAGGCATGCGTGGTAAAAGCATGCGTTGAAACGTCATACAACCGGAGCATGGTGAGACAAAGTCCGTGTGTGGACCCTACAGTCTCTGACTTCCGAATACTTTTCACGCGCCAATAAACAATAATCAATTCTCGTGTGGCGACCATGAGGAGCGGAGTAGTGAGTGTATCTCCCTTGCCCCGGGAATCATGTCCCCCAGACTTCCATTGCCCTGGGAATCATGCCCCCCAGACTTCCACCATATCTAATCATAGTGTTGTGTCAGTGATAATTTTTGCTGAGGCCGAAGTACGACGTTCAGGACCCCAACAGCGTTCCAGCGATGGATCCAAGCGCAGTTAAAATCGCCCCCACCATTAGCTGAAGCACAGCATCGAGGCACCGAGATGTGAAAAGAGAGTTGTAAAAGTGGGGGTTGTCATAGTTGGGTTCATACACGTTGATGATCCGCACGTCAAGGCCCTTCCCCCTACATCTGGAGATAGTGTACCTACTCTCTGAGTCAGTAACTTCCGGGTCTATTTTAAATCCGGATTTCGGGTTTTCCCACCTGAGTACCCCTCTGGCATGGGAAGTGAACCCTGAAGTGTGGAACAAGCCCTGCAGCAATTTCTGTGATAGCATTGTTCTATCCACGAGCAGGTGAGTTTCCTGGAGTAATGCTATGCCAATAGAGTGTCGTTTAAGATAAGCTATTACATTTTGCACTTTGTGATGTTTATTGAGGCCCCCGAACGTTCCATGTAAAAAATCTGATTGTTTGCCCTTCCTTCTGTGTCATTGTATAGTTATACAGAGCTATATGTAACAAAGTCAGTGCCGCAATGTCTAGCCTATCCATCAGTTTGAAGGAAATGTAATATATCTCATGTTTGCTTCTTTGCTGTGGCTCAACAAGAACAAAAAAATTCCCTGCAAACATCTCCCCCCCACATTGCGTCGACCCCAACTTGACACAATCGATCATACCCCCCCACACATAACTCAACCAAAAGTGGCAAGATGCCAGCAAGTGGAGCACACATAGGGGCGAATGTTACCTCTCCGCCAGTGTATGCTTGGCGAACGCCAAGAGTAACTGTCAGCCATTCCAATACTATTATCGTAGGTTGCAGCCCATATCTTGATGAATCTTACTCTCACAGGCTGCCTAGTAGGCTGTAGCACAATAAGCAGCTCCCACCCGGAGCGTAGTCCCCTTCCTGCAACTTAAAGGAGTAGTATCAAGCCATCAGCTATCTTCAAGTATGGCGCTGCGAATTGTCTCCTAATTCCCCCAGGGTAACCGGTCCCCCTCAGCTAGCTGACTTGTTCAAACACTACAGCTAAAGCGCTATCCCTTTAACTACGCAGACCCATCATCAATACAGCCTTATCAACTCTCCTCTCGTGGTGAGGGGTGCATAGTCTCAATACACCAATACTGTAAATTAACTTATTGGCGAATATTTATGAGGTACAAGCTACTCTATAACCAACAACTAAGAGCAATCAATTGCCTCTCCCTGTCTGGTTGTCAAGTAGACACATGTCCTGATTAATTGTGGTAAAATTCAAAAAACCCTTTCCGCCCTTAACTTCTTAGCATAATGTGTCCTGCTGTTTCGCCAAGCATGCAATATGTGCCTAGTCATTGTCGTCCATATTGCCTTCCTCCGCCCCCTGCAACTGATCCACAGCAGTTCTGTGTGTGGTTGCACCTTGGTATAGTCCTTTAGAGCTTTCTGCAAGGTCTTAGGATCCAAAAATATCTTCGAGACACCATTCATGGTGACTTGCAGGCGCGCAAGGTAGAGCATGGCGTAGTCAAGTTCTTGAGTCTGAAGTGCGCACTTTAATGGAGCATATTGTCTACGCGCCTCCTGCACCTTAGCCGTGAAGTCGGGAAACAGCGACAGTTTGGAGCCCTCATATTGTAAAGTCCCCAAGTCTCTAGCTTTTCTCAGGGTCGCATCTCTGTCCCTGTAGTTTAAAAACTTAGCAATGATCGGACGCGGAGGAGCACCTGGTGGAGGACGCAGGCCCAACGAGAGATGTGCTCGCTCGATTACGAAGATAGTAGAGAAAGTGTCTCGACCCAATAGTGAGACAAGCAGAGTTTCGATGAAAAGTTCTATATTCCCAGCGAATATAGTCTCGGGAAGTCCAGTAAGGCGTATATTACTCCTCCTTGATATAGCTTCAAGGTCTTCTGTTTTGTCTTGCAGATGCATAAGAGCCTTTTCCATCCGTTTTGTATTGCGTCTTTCTCCGTGTGTGCCTCCTTGACCTCAGTGATTCGCCTCTCCATCATGTCTATCTTCTCAGTGTTTTATTAAGGCGTTCAGACATCCGGTGGACTCGATAGACCAACAAGTTTTACCATCTAAGGCACTGAGACTGGATTGGATAGTTGCCAGGATTTGGGTAAAATCTGTCTGGGTCACTTTGCCCATTTTGCACCGTTCCGGAGGGGGCTGGGCATTGCCGGTCTCCCGTGTCCTAGTTTTGCGCTGTTCAAACGGTAGCTTGGACTGGACCTTGTCCACCTTCCCCATTGCCGCCAGATTGTGTCCCAGGGGGAACACCATTGGGGTGTACCACTGTAGGAGTGCAATTGCAGCTAGTTGGCCAATCTCGTACCTCTATATGTGCGGGCTCAAACTAAACACAGCACTGAATACGGTGCAAGGGGGAGACTGAAGGGGGGGCCAGTAGGGCCAGGCCAGCACTTTGTAGTCTCTAGCGTTTATACAGCTGGGTTTAACACCATAGTACCGTAGTCCCCCCTGACTCAGCACA
This sequence comes from Lissotriton vulgaris, assembly GCF_964263255.1. Classification (NCBI taxonomy): domain Eukaryota; kingdom Metazoa; phylum Chordata; class Amphibia; order Caudata; family Salamandridae; genus Lissotriton; species Lissotriton vulgaris. The sequence continues at coordinate 1,266,219,116 of NC_141695.1, forward strand.
TCCAACTGGAAGGGCCACTGTGCAGGTAGCTATATATATGGAGCAAGCCTCTGGGGCACTCCTGTTGTGCAATAGTTGTCTCCTTATGAGAGTCTTGGGCTCCAGACCTGATCGATTTACACTGGGTCGTTTAACTACTACCAAGTGCAATATGGTTCCCTGATGGGGGGGGGGGCACCGTCTCCTATCGTGATTATCAGGGTGAGTTGGGCAGCCCTAGACCCCTCATAAGGCCGCCGTGTGCATCCCCGCCCAACTGGATGGTGCCTCTCGATGCTTCAGAGGGGCCCATCTGCGAGGCGGCAGACCCGAGAGCAGAGGACGGCCCGGGACCAGGGTTCGATTCCCGGCGCGGCAGGTTTCTGGACCAGGGTCAGCGGACTCGATAATTCTCTCGCCTCGGTGCCCACTCTGATCAGCGATCACACTCAGCAACTCTGGGCATTAGCTTGCCTCATCTTCACTAACGGCCCCACCAGACCGCCGGGGATGCCTGGTCTCACCCTGGAGATACCCATTAAGGGACCATCTCTCAGGGAAGCCAGGAAGGGTTTCGCAGCGGTCGAAGCGCCTTGGGACCCTACGGGTAAGTAGTGCGCTATATAAATGCCTATACATTACATCTGCACCGCGACTCAAAGCAGCGAGGGCGATACGTTTTACCTTCAAGGTGCAGTGCTGATCTTCCCCACTCCTCGCTGCTTTAATTAGATGGGCTACGGGTCTGATCATGGCTGCACTCGCTGCTTCTCAGGGCTGGATCCTCCGGCCCTCGTCTCGGACGTCGCAACGCCCCACCACAGGTCCCACTGGCCGTCTGCTGCCGGCGAAGGAAGTCGACAGGAACCTCCGAGCCAACCGCACGCCCCCCGCCAGCACAGGCGAGCAGCGCCCACCCAGCAGGCCAGCGAGCGGGGGCTCTTCTTTCAACCGGAGGGTCTCAGCTTCTCACCACAGTGCGTAGGCAGGCCCAGAACAGGCGTCACCCCTCGGGTAGCGTAACTTCATCGTTATGACTTGGATTCACTCCGGAGCAGCACTGATCGAAACAGAAGAGCTTCCAACACTCCGGGTGCCTGTATTCGTATCTGTCAGGCTACAGAATCTGCCAGGATTATACTGGATAATGTAATGGTGTTGCGGAGCTCACTTAGTCTGCGGCCATCTTGTGAGCCGGCAAGCTCCGCCCCGACAGGTCCTCTGATCATTACCTCTGCAGCTATCTCTACCTCTCCTGACTGAATCAGTTCTACCTCCCCAGCAGGGGGGGGGGGGGGGGGGGTTCTTCTTTATTTTGGTATATCTGCTGTAATGAGATACCAGGCCCTCGCATTTTCTTCTAGCTTATCGCCTTGTCTGACTTTTTTCACTTGGACTAGCTCCGCTGTGGCCCATTCGTTCACGTCTCTTACCCATCTCTCGACTGTGGGGGGATCAGGGCTCAACCACCTAATTGCTATCCTCCTTTTTGCTAATACAAGACCCAGTAAAACAAATTTCCTGCTGAGGGTTTTGATATGGATTGGGAGGGGGCTGCTGGGGAGATCCTCCCTCAGTGCTCTATATATGTGCGAGACCAGTCTACGACCTCCCGCTAGGGTTGTTATAGCCTGCAGGACTATTATGGTGGGTGGTTCCCTTGGGAATGCAGGCCACATATCCCGGGCCACTGCGGAGATTTAAGCATATAATAGGTACTGCCCTCTGCCCAGCTCAAATGTGTTCTCTGCCTCCTCCTTCGTTATAAACCGTTTGTTGCTGTATAAGTCTCCCATCGTTTGACAACCTCCCTCTATCCATTTAATAATTGCCATTGTTTGCCCTATCATTTTGAACGGCTTTACAATCCATAGTGGTGTATCTGGGGCATAGGGTGCTCTCCTAACTACTTTCTGTACTGCTGCTTCCTTGACCGAAGCTACGTGCCTTATAATGTATGGGAAGGATTCGGGCACTCCGGAACCTAGCATAAGGAGCTCTGGGAGAGGAGTCCTCCCATGTGTACTTGCTAACAGTTGTTTCTCCCAGTTATCCTGTTCATCCAACCAGTGTACCGCATGTTGGAGTTGTGTAGCCATATAATATAGTTCTAATCGAGGAAGTTAGTTGTATTCACTTCCTTTTGGTTTTCCACAGCAGTTTTACTATCAGGCTCTCTAATTGTGTGAAATGCCTATGTTGGGCTCTACAAAGAGTTCTGGAGGGCATATAGACATCGTGGTAGGGTGACCATTTGGGTCAGCGCCACTCTGCCCATCAGGGACAATGGGAGCTCTTTCCAGAAAGCGACCAATCTTTTAATGCCCTCCACGTTCCGTCCTATGTTGTTATTTAGATATGCCGAGTGTGTGTGTGTCAATTGATCCCCAAATATCTGACTTCGTCTCGTACCCACTTCCTCCCCATGCTAGGCAAGTCAGCGTCACTTTTGCCAACCAGATTCCCCATGGGGAACAGTTTGGATTTCCCAGGATTAAGGCATAGGCCGAATAACTCCCTGAACCTATCAAGCTTTGTGAGAAGCACCAGTACTGCTTCTACGGACTGACGCAGGTACACCAGATTATCGTCGGCTTACATGGAGACCACATGATTTGAGTCTCCCAACTGAATTCCCCATCTCTTCATTCTGTTTCTCAGAGTGACTGCCAAGAGTTCCATCACAATGGCGAATAGGAGCGGGATAGGGAGTACCCCTGATAGGTACCTTTCTGTAATGTAAAACTGTCCGATACTTGGCTCCGGAGTTGCACCCTAGCTGCTGGCTTAGAGTATAATATGTCTATTCATTTTATATATTGTCTTCCTAATCCCATCTTTTCAAGTACTGCCCAAATGTAGTTCCATTCTACTGAATCGAAAGTCTGTTGTATGTCTAGTAATGCCAGCGCATGGCTCTCCTTTTCTATACTTGGTGCATGCCACACATGTGCCAATTTGTGCAGATTATATGTGGTATTCCGTTTAGAAATGAACCCAGCCTGTTCCGGGTGGATCAATTGGGGTATATAGGGCAATAATCGGGATGGCAGAATCCCACTTAGTATTTTGGCATCTATATTTAGTGGGAAAATCTGTCTACAGGAGTTCGGAGAGAGAGGGGTTTTGTCCGGCTTGGGGACCATAGTCTCCAACGCCTCCAGCATAGTTTTTGGTAACTCTTTTTTGACTAGGGCTTTGTTAAATACTTCCAATAGGCGATCAACTCGTAGCAGAGCAAATTTCTGATAGTACTCCGCCGGGAGTCAAAATAATGCGTTAAAGCCTCTGATACTGTTGTGGTGTATGGTGGTTCTGTGAGTGGCCCTCTCCGCTCTTCAAGGTGAGCAGCAGCGGCATGTGGTCAGATAAATGGCGAGGAAGATAGGAAACTCCCTCCATCACAGTGGAGAGCCCAGGCGTAAGACAGGAGTGATCTATGCGACTAAATGTATGGCAGCTGGTGTGTAGCATGAGAACACTCTTTTGAGGGGGTTCCTAGCCCTCCATTCATCTCTAAGCAGCATGCCCAGCATTATTGCTTTCATAGACACTGACATGCAGGGTTTAGTGTTGTCTCTGGGGGGGATCCCTATCCAGCACCGCATCAAAGACACAGTTAAAATCCTCCATGAGGATAATCTCTGCACCTATATATGGTGTTGCCGCCTTTAGGACTGATAGGAAGAAATCAGGGCAGTCCGTATTAGGGGCATACATGTTAATAATACCTCAGGGACCTGGACATGGTGCAGATGTTGAGAGGGGACCCCAGGCGCCACCCACACAAGGTCCCCCCCGCACGAAGCCCTGAATATGAGGTAGAATATAGCTGCCCTCTCCATTTGTTACGTAGACTAGAGATGGTGTCCCCCCATATATGTGTCTCCTGTATCCGGCACTGCTAGTGCTATTCTGTAACGTCTCAGAAATGCATACAATCTGCAACATTTTTCCAGGCCTGTCATGCCTCAAATGTTCCAGTTATGCATTTTCAGAACATGTAAATCCATGTTTATCTTCCTCCCTGCCCTCTTCACCTATATTCCCCTTCTGTTCTGTGGAGCTATTTCCTCTAACCAGGTTTTACAGGTTACAAATGCACATTTTCCTCACGAACTTACAACCTTCCCCATAACTGGTACAACAAGCGTAACTGAACATTCCCTTGCCTCCCCACCCCTTGGGCAGTCTTGTGAGTTCCTCTGCTAATAATACAACCAGTACAAAATTCAGCACATACCACCCCATTCCACCCTCCACCCAACCCTTATGCAGTCTTATAGTCCATATCATAAGTGTCCGAGTTCCGGGCGCGGCTCCGGCCTCACATCGATCTCTATCTAATTGTGCTTTTTAGGTCTCGTAGAGAGACCTTTTGCCATCCATCCACAAAGCTGACTTTTTATGATGAGGATTCTCAACAGTTAACATGAAATCACGTGAACACAAGCTCTTTCGTGCACGAGCTTGCATTTCCCCACAGGCTTCCCCCTGCCAGCAGCATTTGCCATATCAAAGGCTTCAGCTGCCCCGCCACCCGCCGTCACTTATTCACGGCCGCGCCTCGCATTTCCCCACAGGCTTCCCCCTGCCAGCAGCATTTGCCACATCAAAGGCTTCAGCTGCCCCGCCCCCCGCCGTCACTTATTCACGGCTGCAGGCCATGCCTTGTTTAAGCAGGGAGGTAGTGCTTTTTTGAAGAAAAAAAGACGTGACAACAATAAAACCTTTTGAGTAAAGAACGTTTTTTCATGCCAGATTTTGGAAATGCAGAGGATTTCTTTTGTGATGGCATGCAATTTGAGGATGCAAGACTGTAGGAAAAAAGCTTCAAACATTATGTGAACATTGTGCTATTTTAGGTATTTTTGATATGATCCTTTCCCGGCCGCTTTTTTTTCTTTCTGAAGAATTGTAGTCCGAAATCACATCCTAATATTGGCACGAGTAGACAATGAAAGTGAGTTTAAACACTGATAACACTGCACATTGTTATAGCGCTGACCGCCCTCTTGACTCTACAATATTAATGCGTGTCATTCGCGTCTGCTGGTATGCCTTGTTTTTTTCGCAGGTTGATGTAGCGCGAAAATGACTGGAAGTTATTGGAGCTGTATGTGAGCACCAGTTACATTAGATTAGTAGTACGCTTTCTTTTCTAGTTAAGCAAGCGTCCCAAAACTAAAACAACGAGTCCGAGCAGGTTCATGTCATATGCTTACGGGATCTCTGTACAGGAGTATAAGGCTTGAAGTACCTTCAGCAGGAATTGACGTATTTGAAGCGCATGCCTTCCTTCACACCTATTCAACTCCGTCACTCAAGACTTCTCCAGTGCTTGATGCTCACAGTTCTTCTCTCGCAGCCTCCGCGCCGCAGGCTGTATACTGCCGGCTATTAGTTATTAGACCTCCACATCCTTGGATCTTTGAACGCGCTCACCTGGGCTCACGGATTCAGTCCGTCTGCCTCATACTCACCTCTCTGAGGCAGAACTACCGCGTTTTCTGCAGACTGCCTTTGGCATGGATGCAGGGAGGAATGTTTGATTACAGTTTAACCGGTTTGGTGGTGCACTCCAGATAAACATACACCTCAGACACAAAATTCCCATTCGGGCTTTCATTTTAGATACTTGCAGCGCTGTAGGGGTCTGCTCCTCGGTGTACTTCCTGGTGGACTTTCAAGTTTTAAGTGCCTGTCGGGCACAGGTTGCTCTTTTGAAACTTTCTTGGATTTTTTTGCACTTAGAAACAGGACGTTAACTGTTCCTGTCCGAAAATACATGGTCAGTAACAAGGCCCACAAGTGGGAGGAAAATGTATTTCATGAGGTGATAATAATATTAGTCTAATAGAATTGTATAGACAAGTTTTGATCCCCTGTGTTTTGTTAGTTTGATTTAGCTAGCGGTTCCCACTGCAGAACATGGATGTCAATACTGCAATTTATTACCAGTCATTCTCCTGCCTAATAAGCAGGGCCGCTGCAATTATGCAATTGTTTTAGCTGCTGCAATTTTTGCATAATTATTATTTTGCTGCATTTGCCACATACTCCGTTGTCTTCTGCGTAATCTGCAGATTGTAACGGGAAAAACATTTTTTCTCTTCAAACGGCTCAAATGTTACTGAAATGCAGCTACACCTGTTGTTGCAGTGGAAGGCCCTTTGCAAAGTAGGACTGGTCACCTTTCGGAGGCTTCTGGCTATATTTGGGTGTTAAACCATTACTAATAATGTACAAGCAATGCCCATAGAGAGTTACCTTGTTCAACAATGACAAACTAATTAAGTAACACCATCACGAAAAGAGCTGCATTGTGCCACATAATTTGCCTTTTCTTACCACATATTTGACTCAACCCTGCCACATAATGTGACCCTCTCTTGCCGCATAATTCCAGTGTGCCTGTTACTGAGTAAGTTACCTTGTGGTCAATAAAAATACAACTATAGTGTTAGTGAGCCTTTCTACTAGGCCTCCATGGAGAGTATGTCAGACTTTTGCTCATGTACTGTAGTGTTTTCATAGGAATCATGTATCGACCAGTGGTGGAATTTCTCACTGTGTAGTAAAATGCATGGCCACCCTCCTCTTGGGTGATTTTAACATCTGCCACCCGAAGGTCAGTGATCCTGATACCACTTTTGTCTACAACAAATGGACATCTACCAGCCAGTTGCCAGTTAGTTGTATTTTGTTTTTTGATTGGTCCATTATTTTCCTTTCTACTGACCTCTTTCCCGTGCCCTCAGCACTAGCGCCCCACTCCCTGCTTCTGGACTCTAGAAACTTTGAGGTCAGTGATTTCCACAAACCCGAGAGGGCAGAGCAAGGCGAAGCCATGCCGTCTCGAAAATAAAAAATCCACATAATATTGTTCGACAGAGGCATCTGCTGCATGCATTTCTGTGTGCGCAGATGGTTTCACACCCTTGCGTTCAGGAAGACGCCTGGGAAAGGACATGCGGCCCCTTCCCTCGCCGCGCCCCCCTTGCCAGTTAGAGCTGTGGTGTGAAGAGACTCCCGGGGAGCAGGTATTTGCATACGGAGTGTGCCAAAAGGTGACAACGTTGCCGCCCACGGTGCAGATGCCCGCACAGGGACCCTCCCCGAGAGAGCACACAACCCAGGGGATTCATCATGAAGTCATGCACGGGTCACGGGGCTGCAGGCAACCAAAACCGCATGCCTAGCCTCGGTGCATCGAGGCACTTAGTCCCTGCCCTGAAACAGTGGCGTAAGCATGATGGCGCCCTCCTGCAGAATGTGATGAGGGCCCCCTGACTATTGCCACTCTGGAAACATACTTACTCCTGCCCATGACATGAGAATATCTGTGAATGTTTCTCTCCTATGAAACCGTCTGCAAGGGATTTACATATAACAACAAACTTGCAAGCTTGTGGCCATTCATCAACTTTTGCTAGTAAGACATACCTGGCTGCCCACAAGTTTGACTGACCCCAAATATGGGATTGCAAACATTCTCCATCAAAAAGGGAGGAAGAAGGGGGGGGACAAAGGAGCCAGTTAATGGTCCAGTGTCCATGCTCCCAAAAGTTATATTACAACAAAAATGTGGGCACTGTTCCAAAGATAGGGTCCAGAGATTGCCCCATATGTCATAAATAAGACAAAAGAGAAAAAAGGAGAAGTCCTAAGTTAGGACAGACCCATCACAAGGGGGAAAGCACATGTCTTGCTTCTTGTTGCTATGTTATAATAGTAAACACTTCTATGTCAATCAATCAAAGACATCAATCTGTGCAACCATTCTACAACAACTGGTTCAAATATGTTCTCTCAATGTTTCAAGCTTTATTACAAATGTAACAAAAAGATGTTATTATTTCACTTCTCTTCTTGGATTTTCGTCACAATAAAATACACTGAATGTAATCTTCACAAAAGTAATTTACAAAAGTTGAAGCTATTGACATTATAAATTACAAGAACTTTTATTTAAGTATTAATTATTTAACAAAAATAAAAGCCATTGTTATTTGTAATATCAATACATCTAAGTCACGTAAATACAACACATATTGCATTACAAATGCTATAGGTGTCACATTTGCGAAAACTATTGGCATTATAAATGACAAAGCTATTAATTTAGCTATTTTCAAAACCAACACATAAATACAAAATTTGTAATTTACAATACCAATAGCTCAAACTTTCCTAATGCGAGACCTATTGCATTGAAAATGCTTGTTTCAAGTGCTGTGCTAGAGAACTGGTTGCGTCTAGGTGCGAGACTACCCTCAAACTCCATAGGCGGGCTCTCACTCTGGAGGGGGTATCACTACCCTACCACAACCACTACGGTTGCCCGTTTCTCCACACATCTGAATTAAAAAAAAATATTAGTGTCACCTATACTTTGCTCATACCTCTCTCAACTCATTCATGTCCACTTCCCTGATCTCGGATATCAGTCTCCGGATCTTGAGATATCTCTTCTGATTCCGGTATCGTCTCTGTGTGTGATGCTGTCAATGTGCCATCGGGAAGGACTTTGATCCGGTCTGGGCCACCTGTTCTGTCCATCTGCTGTTGTCTTTTGGACTGCCTGCATTCCTGTGTCGAAGTCTTAGATGAGGGTTTCCAGTGGAACCCGTGGATGAGGCTAGGCGTCTTCCACCAGCTCCCCTGGTGTCCAGCCATTCCCTCGCCTCCCCTTCTGAAAAGAAAAACAGCGTGCAGCCCTCGTTCTCAACTCGCAGTTTTGCAGGAAACATGAGGCTGTATTTTAGCTTCAGGTCACGAAGTCTCCACTTGACCGTGATGTAGGTTTTCCTCTGTTCCTGCACTCTATGAGTATAGTCCAGGTATACAGAGATAGGGTGACCCTCGAAAAAGATCTGCCCTTTGGTGCAGGACGCCTGCAGGAGAAGGTCTCTGTCTCTATAATTGAAAGGTTTAGCGATAATGGCCTGGGGGAGGGAGGAGCCAAGACGGCGGCCAACATGGCCGCATAGACGCCCGGCTCCGCCGCTCGCCCTCGCCTCCCGCACCATCCTGTCAATTATCCTGCATCCCAGCCGCGGCCCCGTGCAGATGAGCGAAGGCGGGGCCCGACCGTGCAACTCCGGCATGAATACCGCCCCGGACGACCGAGAACCGTTGTCGTGAAGTTTCCGGCCTTTACTGTGGGCGAGCCGGGACCTCGAGTGGCGCTGCAGCCGGCACGGAAGCGATAAACATCGGCCCTGGTCGGCCATGATGGTCCGGTGCCCCGAGCTGAGACCTGGAATTGCACACTGCCGTGGATAAAAGACGAGTCGCGGCGCTGGACCCCCGAGCTCCGCGGCACAGGTTTTCCGTTGGCGCCTGTGATTGTGGAGACAATAGGGTGCGAGGCAGAGTGAACAGCCCGGACCGGACTTTCTCCGGGGGCTGCCGGAGTGTGACCATATACCATCCGAAGCTGCCTTCGGTGGGAGATTTCTCGCCCAGTTACGGCCGGTAAGCGGTGTGCGGCATTGTGCGTGTATGTGGGCTCGGGTGTGCTTCGCCATGACCCGTTCGCACACCGCAAGTTGTTAATAAGATTCCGGCTGCCTGTTGAGCCGGCTCTCTATCCTGCCCGGAGGGTCCCTGGAGGAAGGAGGTTTTGTGTATATTGGCGGAGGAGGGATGGAACCTACAATGAGAGATGTCTTGTTGGCTATTACAGACTTGCACTCAGCCCTGAAAAGTCGGTGGATGGTCATCAATGCCTCACAGTCGGCCACTTCTCCTGCTACAGGACCTATAGAGGCGGACGGGCACAAAGAGGAATGGGTGCCCGACCTATCTCAGGTTGTTGACGCCAAGGACTCTCAGGGGTGTGCGTTGTTGGATTGCGGGATCAGTGGGCACAATGGCCGGGGCTGCGTGTCTGCTGCCCTCTTTACCTCCCTGCCTGTTGATCCACCTCCTGACCATCAGCGTCTTGCTTTCTCGACGACGACAAGTGTACCTTGGAGGAGTGATTCTGAATCAGTGTCACAATATTTGCTGAGGGCCTGGGTGGCCCCTACCGATACTGTTGGTCCATCGAGTTTGCTTGCTCATGTAATGGGGAGATTGTCGACTTCTGTTCGGACTGGCCAGGGTTGAACGCTGACTGTTTATGATACTTCATGGGTGACCCCGGTGACGAAGTGGAACACGGCTTGTGCTTGAGACTCTGGGGGGTTGGGATGAAGGTAAATTAATGCTCACTTTTCATCTTGGTGGGCTTACATGCTTTTTGGGTTGTGGGGGGGGGGGGAGGGAGGGTGTGATTGGGGCTGGAGCTAGGGCCCTCCTCCGTTTTTCCCCATTTTCGGGGTTTTTACTGGGGCGACAGGCATGCCTATAGGGGGGGGGGGGGCCGTGGCCTTCTGCTGGTATGCAGGGTGGGGGGTTGGGGGATGGGATGTGTTTTCTGTTACTTCTTTGTTTCTACGGCGCTACTTTTTCTTTTTCTTCTTCTTTCTGTATCCTTTTCCCTTATTTCTTATATACTTAGTTACTAGATGGGGGATTGGGGTCCAGTTCCATTGGGAAGACTTCTGTAACGTGTACTTATGAAACTTTTCTACTGCCTCCTGCTTTCATGAGTAGGAATCTGTGGTCCAGTACATAGCGGTTGTTGCTTCACATCCTGTTTTAGCTTCCCATCTGTGAACCTCTATTGATGACTATTATTCTGTTTTGAGACTTGCTCAGTGTATGATTTTGCAATATTGCATGCTTTAAGATCCTCATACCCTTATTATAAATTGGAATCCTCTCATATCCTGGAACATTGTGGACAAATTAATTCATCAATCCTGATTTAATGGGCTACGTCGAACTTTACAGTATTGTTGCCTCTCGCTGTGCGAGGCTTTGCATCCTTTTGTGTTGTTAACCAGCGGCTTTTCGGCCTATGCCTGAATTTCCCTGTAATGCTACAAGTGAGGTTTTCCAAATATAAATTATATAAAAAAAAATAATGGCCTGGGGACTAGCTCCTGGTCTGGGAGGGGTACCAATGTCCTGTGTTCTCTCTCAATGCTAAAAAACTTGGAGTCTCTTGGGGGCAATTTCCTTGGTATTGTAGAAAGTTGGCTCTGTATATACTATACCAAAGTGAGGTATAGTGTGCACAGAGTCCATTGGAAACCAAAAGGTAGGCAGAGGTAAAGCAGATAGCACCTCACTCTCTATTTGTGGTAGCGTGGTCAAGCAGTAAGGCTTTATCAGAGGACAGTGTTAAGCATTTGTTGTACCCACTCAGTCAGAAAATGAATTCACACACTCAAAGACTGAACTTCAGACAATTGTTTTTGTATGAAAATATTCTTTAGTTATTTTATTTTCTAGAACCAAGCAACCTGGCACAGGTATGCAGTAAATACTTTACAGTAGTAATGCAGTTTGTAAACAGTTTGGATTTCAATTGTAAATGCACTTTGTTTTCATTACAGTATTGTTACTGAAAATGCAACGCTTTGGAAATACAGTACATATACTTTCTATAGGCTTTTTAGTATAATGACCAGTAGATTACTTTGTAGATTACTTTTCTTAGACAGTACAGTATACCTTAATACTGCACTGGGGAATTTCCTGTAAACAGGTGAGTAAAAGCGTTTTTGGTATTTATTACAATTCTAAAAGGATTTCTTAGGTTTTCTAACTCCACACTTAGAAACGTTTCATAGAAAAATAGTCAATGTTGTCCTATGGAGGAAAATAGTGTTATTGGTTAACAGGTAAGTACTTTGTTGTTGGAGTTGGTATTCTGAGGTACCACTCCGGATCCCCAGGGTCAAGGATACACTCTTGTTACACCCTCAGCGGCACTAGGGCGGCCGGGTGCAGAGTGCTTAGGCCCAATGTTATCTAATGAGGGCATAGGGGGCCTCTGGTTGGTGGTTGGTGGCTGATGACGAGCAGGCCACTGGGTTGTGGGAACAAAGCTCCTGGACTTAAGCTCAGGGCAAAAGGTGCACCCACAGCTGCACTAGGGCAGCTGGGTGCCATGTGCTGTTTTGGCACCGGGTGCCCTGTAGCTTTCAATGGGAAGTCTCTAGTTTGCAAACACACAGCAGGCTCAGGAGGAAGGTCTTCTGGGTGCGACCACAACTTGAAGAGGTAAGTTGGGATGCTGGGGGTCGGTTAGGCACCGTCGGTTGGGCCACTGAAGGCCGTGGGGCGTCGGGTGCTGGGGATCTTCTTACCAGCTCCTGGTCGCGGTTGGGGGACCTTCCAGTTTGAGGCTGCAGGTATGGCTGGAGACTTGAGGCAGGTCAGGGATCACTGGATCTTGGGTCAGTATCGCCGGTGAGATCTGCTCTTGGTGTTGGCCCACTCGAACTCAGGCCGTGGGCGTCGGGTACAGAGTGGTGCAGACCCGCGGATCCTTACGGAGCTGGAGTCTGTTGAAGAACAATTCTGGTGTTCACAGGAGACAGAGTCTTTGGGATGGAAGGCAGCTCCTCTGGGTTTCTTGAGTTTGCTGGCTGCAGGATACACCGGGATTTCACTGGAGCAGGTTCGAGGTGGGGACAGGCCAGTAGGGCTGAGCCCAGGTCAGTGGGGGCTACCATGCAGAAAGAGGGCACTTTCTCACAGTTATTCCGTCTCTATCTCACTTCGGAGTCCTCCGCTCTCATCTAGTTTTATTACCTGTTTTTTAGCTCGACCACTAAGATTTTTCATTTCCTTCTGTGGTGTATCCACATCCTCTCGGTGGTGGTCATCCTGTCCGAAATTTTCCTCAGGTCACACCGCAGCAGATTCACGTCTATGGCCACTGCATCGATTCTGTGGACCATATCATCTCTAGTTGTTTGGTTTGCTTGAATCACATCAGTCAGTGTGGGGGGACCCTCAGTGTTCTGCTCATGTGGAGCTTTCCTGCCATTGGTGTTCTCTTCTCTACATTCCGAACCATGTACCAGGGGTTGGGCATAGCTCGATATTTTGTTTGTCTGTAATTTGAGTGCCTTGTCTTTGGCCTTGTTTGCCGCCAGTTTCCGCTTTTAACCTCATCTTATCTTACTGCTCACTCTCTCTGTATGGCCCTGAATGAGAGGTGTCTTCTCATGATTTCCTGTGGTAGATCTTTGGGACAAGCCACCGGCTCTTCTGCCCTATGGTATTGACGGGGCTCTGGTTCCCCCCTCTTTATGTTTTCCCTTGTGTTCCTTCTGTTGTTTTGTTTCTTGTGTTCAGGCCGGGCTGCGACACACACGGAGCAGGCCCGTGCCGCAGTGCCTTCCTTGTTGATTTATCCACTCTCAGGCGGTGACCCTGTCCCCGTCTCGACTGTCCCACTGGTGAGCCTCCCACTCACATAAGATGTAGTTTACCCCCAGTGTTTGCAGGTCTGGTCTTCCATGTGCACTTCAGAGCGTTTATTCTTGAGGCCCTCCAGGGTACGCCCTGCCGCGGCCCAGCGTGGCCTAGCAGCGTCTCCACAGCAATATGACCCAGCATGAGCCCCCGGGGTCGGTCGCACCTCTGCGGTAAATGCAGGGGCAAATTCTGTTGCGGACCCTCAATGTCCACTCACTGATATCCCAGTGTATTCTTACTGTTGTGCTGTGGGTTCTATTGTGCTTCCCCCAGTGGTGTAGGCCAGAGCCCGGTGGTCCCCCTCCTGCCTCCAGCAATGCAGGTGGTTCAACAGCTCTCGGCTATTTTCTGGCGCGTTTTCGAGCAGCGTGGCCCTTGTTTCATCCGAGGATGCAGTTCAGGGCCTCCCCTCAAGCTCCGGTGCCCTCCCGGACTTTTTTTTTTTGAAAACCTTTATTGTACCTTCTTACAGTTACACAGCACGTCGCCTACAACCCCGAGGGGGCGGCCGCTAAATGGAAAGAGGTAGCAATGACAGCCTTGTGGAATTAAAGTCCATGTGGTGAAGAAGCCACTGTAATGAAAGGCTCGCCACAGAAATAAATGAAGGTCACTAGCACACGTTTCATACAAAGTAAATGAGGTTTTCGTTTTCCATTTTTTGAAGAAAAATAACAAAAGAAACAAAAGAATAGCAGGAAATCACAGTGCGATCATTGATAAATAACATTGCAGGATAGCTATAGGAAGATCCCCAGGACAGGATAAGGTGCCGTGTATTATCTAGGAACCAATGTGGAATGTGTAAAAACTACCCCCCCCCCCCCCCCACTTCCCCCCCAAAGGTCCCTCTACCTCAACCGCTCCCCTCACTCCATCCCTCCCTCATCATCTGAGTCTAGCGGATCGTCTTCTGGCAGAGGATCGCAAATGTCGCCTCGGTACACATTCCATGGGGACCACACCTTATTCCACTTGCCCGGACAGGCCCGACTCAAGTACACCGCCCTTTCAGTTACCATTGTTCTGTCCATATTCATGCACCACTGTGACGTTGTTGGAAGGTCTGCCGCCCCCCAATGCTGCGCAATGTCCCGCTTCGCTACCATCATTCCCAGTGTTACCCAGAGTGGACCATGCCGGGACAGATCTGTCGGTTCCCATATGTTGAGGGCCCTCCCGGACTTTTAAATGGTTCCTTTCCCTCCCGGGATGGCAGGCAGGAGATTGAGGCCTCTCTGACGTGAACCGCTGCCACCGCTGGGAGCGCGGTCTCCACCTCCTGTACACGTAAGGTTTCCAAGCCTCCTCACCAGTGCTTGATGACCTCCCGGTTCGTTGTCCTCTCTTCCTTTGGCTTCGGGGGGGGGGGGCCTGCAGGATTCACAAGCTCCCCGGTCTCGCAGGTCTCTCTCCAAAATGGCGCTGCTTCTATCCGGGAACTTCGTCGTCGTCCCAGCTGTCCCAGAGAACTTCTCGAGTCTGTGATCCTCTCTTTGGCTGGGTGAGGTCCGTTACTATTCCAAAACATGGCTAGGTCTTATTTCAGGGGCAGGATGATGCAGGATTCTACCAATAATCAGGACACCGTGAGGAGCTCAGAGAAACACATCTAAGCGGCCATGTTGTTAAGCCCCCCCCCCCCCCCCACCCCACCCCCCTTGCCATGGCTTGTTGGTGCTGCCGCCAGACACCGACCCCTCTGCACTCGGCATCCTTCGTGGGACAGCTCGTGCATGGCTCCCGGTCTCCCTCAGCGTCGCCTGGTCCTCACAGTTGAAGAGTCAAAGTCCTTGTCAACTCTCCTGCCACACCCGACATTGGAGGGAATTTGTTCTTCCAAGTCTCCTGGTCACTCCTGAGTGACATAGTCTCGGTCCCCTCTGCTTGCAGGAACCTCTCAACTAGAATCCACCTTTGGATTCCACCGCACACTTTCTCCTTCTTCAGCAGCGGCACTTTCCTGAAGCCCTCCATTGGGTTTGATGGCGGTTTCCGACACCACTTCACACCTATGTACCCGGCTTCCTTGGTGTAGGTAACGTGGGTACTAGGGTATCCACGGGTGGGGTTGCTCTCCAACCCTCTGTCTTCCACTGGGTTTCTTCAGGGTCCACGGGGAAAGGTTCTTAATCTTTAAAAATCCAACAGCGACTTACACGTAGACTTTTACGGAGCACGCAGTCGTCTTCACATACTGCACATTCACTCCGTGGGGTTCCTAGTCATTCACCTTGGGTGGTTCCTTGGGTCCCCAGCCCTTCTACATCCTCTCCACATTGTCTTGACCTGAGTCGTGGTTAATATACCAATTTTTACTATTTGGTTTGGTACCCCCTTGGTGTCCACTGCGTATTCTGTGCTATTTACTGTGTTTCTTTGCAAAGTATACTGTGCATATATTTATAAATACCTTGTGTGGTTCTTTTTCACTTAATCTATACTATAATATTGCATTCTGCTGAAACAAGCTGCTCTCCACTCCTTCTGGACTAAACCTGAAGGCTGCTCTCCACAGCTACCACTTAGTGAGCTTTCTAAGGTTGTCTTAGACCTCTTAAATAACCATAAGGGTTGGCTGGACTGGTGCAGGGTACTCACTTACATAAGTGGGCATAATATACCAGGCCAGCTTCTCACAATGGGTGAAGCTCTTGTACACAGACCCACGGGCGATAATAAGGACAGGTAAGACTGTCTCAGATAAGTTCCCATTATACAGAGGCACGTAACAGGGTGCCCCTGTTGCCACTGCTATTTGCGTTAGCTGTCAAACCATTGGCCAGCACACTTCGGAAGACACTTGGCCCCTGGGGTATCACTGTAGGAGAAACCAACCATGTAATGTCTCTTTATATACGGTTGACGCTTTAGTTTAAAATTGCACCAGCTAGAATACTCTGTGCCATTATTGTTGTACACAATGATCAAGTTCGGGGATATTTCGGGTTTAAGCTTCAATCACACTAAGTTCAGGCTGTTCCCCCCGGGTGTACTGAAAGAGGTCCAGGCCAATCAGCTGCCAGTGGAGGGGTCTACCCTAAGGCACGAAGAGTGCGATATCTGTGAATTAGGATTGCGCATACAGAACGACGATTGGGCTCAGTCTGTTGGTTGAGTTTTGGAAGACCTTGCCCCAGTCAATGATGGGTAGAGTTGCCTTGGTGAATTGATTATGCTACTACCTCTGTGTTTGTACACACTGCAGGGCACGATACATAAAAGCCCTGGCAACTATTTTCTTGACATAGATAAGCTAATAATAGAACTACTGTGAGCATATAAAAGAAAACTGATTGATCTCTCCACACTCAAAAGGCCATGGAGGGAAAGGGGGAGTAGAAGTTCCTGAAATGGAACTGTACTGCATGGTGGCTCTACATTGTTTAGATCCAGATAACAACTGGGGGAAAATGCCTCCTAAAAGGTACCTACGGTACCAAGATGCTGACTACCTATTGATGAGATAGGTTGACCTGCCGCCTGGCACTCTGTATGTAGTGCGACAGGAGTGTAGAATTTAGGGATAGGCGGTGAAATGAGAGATCAGATGAAGACCATATGCACCTGACATGCATATCTGAAAACCGCAATCTTTCGTGAGAATGACTAAAAAAGTCGGTTGACAAGTGGCTGAATGATGGCCGAACCTCGCTGGGGGACCTATACCCAAAAGGCTGTTTTGTTACCAGAGAAGTTTCTAATGCGACCTCGGCCCTTAGAACTGGGCAGTATCTTCAATACGCAAATATTTTGGCTAATGCATGCAAGAACGCGCCGTGCTTTCTAGAGGCGCCGCCCCCATCACAGGCATTGTTCGGAATGTTGGCTATGGCGGGAGAACGGCAGCTGATACTATGTGTATATCGGACTCTGCGAGAAGACCTTTCAGCGCCTCGTTGAAAATACAAGACAAGTGGGACAACATCTGACTCTCTCACTGATGCAGAATTGAAAAAGGTATATGCAGGGATATGGAGGGTTTCATATATTGCCCATTTCAAATGAATATAATACAATTATGTACACCAAGCATCCTTGCACCTCATATCCTACATGCCATATACCCCTCGTGAAGCGTGTTCCTCCTGGTGTGAGGGGGAACAAGGTGGATTTTCTTCACATGGTTTGGTACTGCCCATCAGGGGCAACTTTTTGGCAGTAAGTTTTGAACAAACTAAATGGGGTTACAGGCGGGAATACACAACTTACTATCAAACAAGCCCTGTTGGGCATACTCCCATCCCTGACAAGGAAAAAGCTGAGCAGGAAGTTTCTGCTTTTTGGGTCTGTCGCTGGCTAAGTCCTGCATTACTATCAGATGGCTGGCACCGGAACCTCTGCCTTATAGAGACTGGCTTAGAGATATTTCAAAATGGGCGGTGGTCATGGAAATACATACGAAACACACAAGGAGAGATGAGAAATGGGAGAATGACCTGCCGGTGGGGGAGGCTATGATGACCGCGTTGATGGACCCTACGGCTGGGCAACCGCCCTGAAGGTCTATGATAGTGTTGAGTGCATGGTATGACAGTCTGTGATAACGAAACTTGGTTAACATGCTTAACAAACTTTTAGCTGTGTCTCCTGTGGGTCTGGATTTACTATCTGTCTAAATACAGGAATTGATTTTGAATAGTATTGTTATGGGAGTTAATGGAAAGTAATGCAACTACTTCCGCTGATACTAGGTTCACTCAACATGTGTGTAAGAGCGGGGATGGGGAGTGTCGAGGGACTGATTGATTATTGAAATGTATTTGCCATCAAGACTGCATTTAAGCTATCCTGAACGCTACTGTAAAACTCAAAAAAGAAGATATACCAAAAAAAAGTAACCGACTTCAAGCTGTGCATTGACTGCCGAAGCAGACATTGGTCAGAGATCCACATATTGTCTGTCTCTGGTGTTTAGGGTCTTAACATGGCTCGATGTCCTATACAAAAGCTCACTGATACACCGAAAGTGAACAGGAAGCAAGAGGCGCAGCTATCGGTTGCCAAACAGTGGTCGCACACCAAGTTGCGTTTTCTGGAAAGTTGAAGACTAAGTCCAGGCACAAGTAGCACCACAAGTGAAAGTAGTCCAAGCAAAACTCATCTCCTGTCTCACCATTCCTGCTCCAGAGAGAAGTTGTGCAATCAGCATTCAAAGGACCAGTCCCAAGGTCAGTCCTGAGGCACTGTGAGTTCCCAGGGCTGTTGTCAACCCCATAGCAAACTGCTTGCATTGATGCATTCAACAAAAGAGTCTTTTGCCCTGCCAATTCGGCATCAAGATCACGAAATGCTGTCTGACTTTTAGGGCACTGCATTCAGACCTTATAGGATATGGTCATTGAAATCTTGCCAGCCATCCCTGACGAATTTAGGAACGCCTTTGTTCAAACAATCTAAGACTGACAACATGCCGCAAAAAAGGTTTTGAGGGCCTGCCTGGACACAACTGGCTATGTGACCACGTCATGGGCACTTATGTTGTAATGTCATGCTGGATGTAAGACAGAATTTTCTGGGCATTCACAGCCAGCCCTTGTGGGGCCTTTTGATGGTTCCAGGCTTTTTGGAGAGAAAGTGGATTCTGCATTGGAGCACTTCAAATATATCTGTGAAATGGCCCACTCCCATGGTCTTGGATGACCAGTAGGAGGCAGCATTTGATTTTCCTGCCCAACTGGCATGCTATAATGTCAGGTCAGTGCATGGTGCAGATCGTTAAAGTTGTCCTCTGCCATTCACATCAACCCTCTCCCCTCTATTCTACCTGTTTTTCTGCAGATTTCAGCAGAGTATGTCTTCCATTCATGTGCAGGAAATGCAGTGGTTAATTCCCAAAAGGGCCACAGAGAGAGTCCCAGAGGTGGAGAAATGCAGGGGTGCTACTCCCATTATTTTCATGTAACAAAAAATGATGTAGGACTTGCTGATTGCGGACCTTGACGTTCAGACACCTTGCTTTGGAAGGGTAGGTTCAAGATATTGACGTCGACCCAGGTTCTGCCCACCTTGGGCCAAAGGGACTGGATGGTTCTTTGGACTTTAAGTGCATACTTTCATGTGCATGTCATGTAGTCCTACAGACTCTTCTTTTGGTTTGTTGTGGTGTTGGAGCACTTCCAGTTTACCGTACTACATTTATCTGCCCCTCTCGTGTTTACTAAGGTAATAGTGGTGGTTGTGGCCCATCTTTGCATGTCAAGTGTAATTGTGTTCTCATAGTAGACGACCAGCTGGCAAAGTCAGGCCCGCCACAGTCAGTTGTGGATCAAATACAGGCAATGGCCACCCTTCTGTCATTCTAAGGTTCCTGTCCGCCTCAATAAAGTTGTCTCTAGTTATAAAGATCAGGACAGGGTAGTATTTGATCATCCTGATGGCTGATTGGGCTAGCAAAGGCTGTGGCAGTACAATGTGTTGCACCTTAGCATTTAGCATCTGATCCAACCACTTCTCCAAGAAGACCTCTTGTCTCCGCAACAGGTCTGGATCCTGCTTCCAAATTCTACACTATGTATGGTAATTCAGCAGCACCAACAGAGCAAGTTTGATTTACCTGCTGAAGTAGTGGATGTTATCCTTGCAGCTAGCCACCACCCGAGCTGAAGAATGGAATGCATTCAAGGTAGTTATTAGGGGCATGTGTATACAACATATCACAGGGGTGCAAAAAACACTTGAGCGCAGGATCTGCGAAACAGAACGGGCACTGGCCACACACACAGGCAGCAGACAAGAATGAAGCCACGCAGGTTCACGTAGCGAAAGCTAAAACTTCATATATGGAGGCCCTAGCGGATCTCTGCAGATATAATGTTAGGGCATATGCGGCCAGGGTACATAAAGAAGGCAATAGAGCAGGGGCGCTGTTGGCATGGCTAGTGAAGCAGGACACAACTCTCCCACCAATAACGGCGATACGCACTGGAACAGGTGCTATCATGTACTCGCAAGTCACCATTCTAGACCCATTCCGCCAACATTATACACAGCTTTATGCCACCCCACTAGATTCAGATCGACTTGCCAGTTTTCTAGACAGGTATCCCCTATCATGCATAGCGCGCAGCGACAGACATACCCTGGATGAGCCCATTACCGCGACTGAGACTAAACAAGCGCTTCAGGCATTGGCCACACGTGAGGCCCCAGGCCTGGATGGCCTCCCGCTGCAGTTTTACCAAGCCTTCGCGACGCAGCTAGTTCCTCGATTAGTAAAGCAGATCCAGGCGGCTCTAGAGGAAGACGGGTTGCCGCACTCTATGAATGAGTCGGTAATTGTATCGTTTCGCAAACCAGATCGTGATCCACAGTGCGTCGCCTCGTATCGGCCTACAGCTCTCCTACCCGCAGACTATAAAAAATTTGGGAAAATATTGGCAGGCAGATACGCCACAGTCCTCCCAAAGCTAATTCACCCCGATCAGTGTGGATTTGTGCCAGGTAGAAATACCTCTTACAACATACCACGCCTGTTTCATGTTCAGGACCGGATCAGTGACAGATATCTCAGAGCCTTGTGTCTGATCCTCGACCTGGAGAAGGCCTTTGAAACTCTCCTTTGGCCATACCTCTTTCAGGTCCTACTGCGGATGGGAGTGGGACCCTGTTTACTCGCATACACAAAGTTAATCTATTCTTCACCAACATCCAGGGTGAAAATCGGGCACCATATGTCACCATCGCTTCCAGTCCTCAGAGGGGCACGCCAAGGCTGCCCACTCTCCCCGCTGCTCTTTGCCGTGGCGATGGAGGCGCTGGCAGTCCGTCTCCTTGCGGAGGGCGCGGAATGGGGTATCTCTATTGCAGACACGATGCACGCGTTGTCGCTATATGCGAATGACGTGCTCATCTACATTTGTAACATTACAACCCATCTTACCCCCATACTGACCGCATTACAAGAATTCGAAGCAGTGGATGGTCTTAAGTTGAATTGGTCTAAATCCCCAATCTATCCCCTCGTGAGTGATCTTCCTCCTTGGATGGTGCAACTAGGCAGTGAAAATGTATTGTGGAGTCCCCAGGCGGTGCGGTACCTAGGCGTTCACTTGTATCACATGCCGCAAGACATGTATGACAGGAATTATCGTATAGCACTGGCCGGCATCAGATCCTCAGTGCACTTCTGCAAAGACCTCCCCCTGGCTACCATTGGGAAAATTGCAGTCGCCAAGATGATATTAGTCCCGAGATTACTATATCTGTTCGCCAACCTTCCAGTGGTACCCCATGCTCCTTCTTCCAGGAATTGGATACTTAGCTTGGAATTCTAATCTGGGTATCGGACGCAGGCGAATTGCTTTTGCCAAACTGTAACTGCCCATGGATAAGGGCAGACTAGGCGCCCCATCCTTTGAGGCGTATTTGCTCGTGGCCCAACTCCAATGGGTGTCGAGATGGACAGCAGACTGGGCACTAGAAGAAACGACCAAGCATATCGGGCGGATCCTGACCCCAGTCATACTCCGCATGCTGCTGCCTGGTGCGGGACCAATACAGGAGTGCCCACTCCAGGTAGCAGTGGCACGCACCTGCTTGAAAAGTTTACATAGAATGAACCGTGGACTGCCCATGTACTCCCCAGCGCTTTTGCTAGTGGGATTCCCTAGAGGTCGAGCCTACTACACTCAACGGGTGCTCTGAGAGTGGACAGAAAACGCAGTCACAGAAGCAGCGTCCCTGTATGTGAACGGGCAGCTGCAGACATTCACAAAGCTGGTAAATGACATGAATACCCCCAGAGGGCAATTCCTACTGCATAGGCAACTGCTAATGGACTGCCTGCGATTGTGGCACACCATAGACACTGAGACCCCCACTCATCCAGTAATACACACGTTAATACAAATGGGTCCAGGGCGCCATTTGATAACCTGGATATACAAAGCAGTGCGAGCATTGAACCCCGGCACCCTCACACCTCTCCGGGCGAAATGAGAGGCCGAGATACGGAGGCCACTCCATGTTAAAGAATAGGAGCGTGCACTAGAGTTTCCCCAAAAAGTGTCCTGCAACTATCATTTTAAGAACATACCGCTGCACATCCTGCACCAAGCCTACATGACCCCTGAGAAGCTCCAACATTACTATCCAGACACTCACTTCACATGTTCAAGACTCCCCGAACCAAATGCATCTTTCTTTCATATGTTTTGGGACTGTCCCATGCTCTGGGCAAACTGGGCCAAAATCCACACCACCTTTTTAAGGGTCAAAGGGCTTAACGGGTATACCACGTGGGAAGCCTGCATGCTAGGCACTACCAAACGTTGCAAGCACCAAAAGGTAGAGTTCTAATTTGCGTCCCTAGTGCTTCTGCTGGCCAAAAGGTGCATAGCAAAGCACTGGAGGACATCCTAGGGTCCACCATTAGTGGCATGGGTGGCGGCGGTCAAAAAATGGGGCGTCTCGGAGGAGGAAGTACTCCGATCAAAAGAAATAAAAGGTCATCGAAAACACCCTATCTCCATTCAATGGGTCATCCTGATGCACTCCTTTAAACAGGAAACTACAGAGGCGCCATTATCACAAGACCCGGGTACTCCCGTGACTGAAGCGAGATGGGCGGAACTCGGGCGGAGACCCCGTGGCAGTGGAAGTACAGTGAGATATGGCTTGCCGAAGGAGTAGGCTGCACTTAGAGCACCCCGGATTGACATCCCTGTCCCTTTCCCCCTGCACATACAATCCCCAGCCTAGATAGAACGCACAGCTTTCAAGATCTCCTTAAATGACAGTGTTCCATTTACAGTGTACCCCAGTTAAAGACACCCCCGGTTGAAGAGTTCCCCTGGTTATATACTCAGATGTTGATCACGGCACTAGCGCCCAGCCCTTAGATCACAGCACGTACTATAGGCAATCGCCTGCAGACGCAAGTCTCTCACCAGTAGACTATTCCATGTCGCTTGTGCTAAGGAATAATTGTTGATAGAATCAAAAACTGAAACATGACTTTGAAACACGACAGGTATTACTATGTATGAGAGAATTAAGCCTAAAGTCAATGCACTGTATGTCCTGTTTGGAAAATTGAGATATGCCAATAAAAATAATTTCACAGAAAAAATAAATCCTTGCAGCTAGGGGCCATCTACAAAATTCTACAATCTACTTAGTTTGGTCACTGGGCAAAAGTTTGTTAACTAGTGCAAGACCATCAAGCGGACCATCTTCAGGTCATACTGTCGGGTGTTTTGGTATTTGTTCTATCTCTGGCCTAGCAAGGCTCTGTAGTGCACACTCTTCAAAGTTATTTGTCTGGCCAACCTTTGTAATTCAGCTGGTCAGGTGTGATGCATTTTTGAAGGGTCACTCATCTTATTTCACCCTACACCATTCAGTATGCCTCAATGGGGTCTTCATTTGGTCCCTATGTCCTTTATGTGCACATCCTTCAAGCCCATGCACAGTCATTCCTTGGAATTACTGACCACCAGGACAGTATTTTTAATTGAAATTACTTAGCATTCTGTGTTAACTACAGGCCCTGTCAGTGCAACCAACGCAGATCACCTTTTCCCCCCAGATAGTTAGGTGCTGTAAACTTGCAGTTTGTTTTAGGACAAAGTGGCTTTGCTCTTTCATGTGGGGACAGTCCTCTATACCTGCTTCTTTTACCCTGTCTCACCATTCTAGGTAGGAGGAGAGGTTTCACTGACTGGACCCAAAAAGCTCATAGCTTTAACATTAAATGCATATAAAAGACCCGGTGGATGATCAGCTTTAAATCAGCTTTTACGGTGCTAAGAAGGGAAAAACTTTCCAGAATTGCGTCTTTACCAGATGGATTATCATGTGCATAAAAGCATGCTATACCCAGGCTACAAATGAGTCTCCTAAGGGGCTTTGCCCCCCATTCCGCCAAGGCTGCTACAACAGCGTTGGCGAGAGGTGTTCTGGAGTTGAGCATCTGCAAGCTGTTACATGGGATCCGTACTCACCGTCACAAAACATTACTGTCCCAACAATCAAGTCCAAAGGGGAGGCCATATTCCCACCTGGTCCTACAGGACTTCCTGGTGTAATCCTACTCCTTATACACTTCATCATTTGGGAGGTACTTTTTTTATCTATTCAAATGGTGAGGAATCTGCAGGGAGAAGTTCCCTTTATAAGAATTAGATGCTTCCCCTCAATAATGCATTTTCTGGTAGACACTCTGTCTAAATACAAATTCCACACCACCCTGTTTCTTCCCCGGTCTTTGAAGTGCACTTTTAGGGTTATAAAAAGGTCCCAAGTTAGATTTTGTACTGCCACTGTCTTCCAATTTGTTCTGTTCGATTTGTGTCTGAGGGTGCTGAAGAGTTCAAAGTGATCATGTAATCGTGCTGGGGTAATGCATATTTAGAGCTCTGCGCCTTCATTTCCCGAGGCGGCACAAGGTTGTTGCAACGCCTGGTGGAGCCTTCTGCCGGCAGGCAGGGTCTATTGCTATAAAAAGTCACGGATCAAGTTTGGGCCCTGGGGACATTCAAAAGATATGGGAGCTCAATTATGAGGCCTTGTGTCATTTTTGCGCTTCCGATGCATCACATTTTGTGATGCATCGGCGGCGTAAAACATGCCTTCTGTTGAGCACTATTTACAAAGTGACGCATCTAAGCAGATACGTCACTTTGTAAACCCCTGAGCTACATTATACCTGCGACAGATATAATGTATGCAGGGGGGCGTTCATCCGCAAAAAGCCTCGTAGAAGTAAAGCAGTGAAATCTATGAGATTTCACTGTGTCACTACTAGGACGCCGTTGCGTCAAAATCTTGCGCCTGCCTCACAGCAGGCATAAGACTGATGCAGGCCCTTTCACATGGGGCTTGCCCCATGTGAAAGGACGCATTGCTGGAGTTGCCTCACTTTTGTGACACACTCCAGCAATGCGTCACTTTTGTGCTTACAGATACGTCAGAAATACTGACGTATCTGTAACTCTCTGCGACATGATGCGTCATACATTAAATATGGCGCATCATGTATGTCGCAAGGAGTGCGCACTGAGAAGTGACGCATCTCTGCTTTCACGCAGCGATGCGTCATTTCTAATAAATGAGGCCCATGGAATCTGCAGTTAGAGGATCCATCGGAACAGTAAATTACTTGCTCCTTTACAGTAAGAAAAGCAACTAAACAATGTGGTTAAAACCCTCAAATTTCTACTTATCTCCATAGAGTTTGGAAAGGCCAAAATTACAGGTATGTTATCTGTTCTAATATGTCACCATTATCACACAATTTCCCACTGCAATTTACAAATGCTATGCATTTTGTATATTATTCTGTCAGTGCTTTAGTTTTTGAGCATCTGAGGACCATTATTTAATTTATCAAGTAAGATTTACTTATTTGTCAAGGCATTTTTGTATATTGTGGTCTGACCTTGGGCTATTTAAAAAAAATGTCATCTTTGGAATTTTATATTTTACCTGGGGACATTTATAGGTAATTCTGCTTCTACAGATTATTTCTAACCCCAATAGTAACTTTTGGCAATGTTTTGTTCTCAGAATAAGGACTGCATAATCTGCATACAGTATTTCACACTTCTAATGAATAATTTTTTTGTTAATACTTTTTATTGAGTTTTTGGCGATAAAAAAATGTTGGTATCACAATAAATACAAACGTGTGCCAGATATCTGCAAGCCCCTTCCCTGACCTGAGAGTTCATCGTTCAAGTTATACATTGTGTTGCAAAGTCATCTTTGCGTGTAATGCCAAGCCGTTGGCTGTAATTCTCTTCAGGGCTCTATTGACAGATGACCAGTATGTGCCAATATTTGGGTAGTCCCAGATCATGTGGTATGTGGTGCCCGGTGAGGCTTCACATCGCGGACAATTAGGGCTGCCGGTGCAACCCATGTGCCATATGCGAGACAGCGTATAGTAGAATTTGTGAAGGAACTTGAATTGGATGAGGAAAAAATGCATAGATATGGGCCAGTACTCTTTATGCCAGCTACGCCTAAATCCATTTCTCATCGTCCAGGGAACTTGGGACAACCTGGCTCGGAGTGCCACTAGGGATCGGGTGCGTTATTGATTAGCGCTTTGTATAATTGAGAAATGCACCCTTTACCCAAGGTGTCTAATGTCAGGTGGCATTCGATAGGATTTTACTCTGGGATCGAGGTGAGTGTATCTCTGTAGGTGTCGAGGGCTTGTCGTAGTTGTAAGTATCTGTACAACTTTGAAGAATAGAGCTGAAACTCTGTGGTGAGCTCTTAGGAGGCCTGACTGTGGCTGCCCACTCAGACGTTCCCCAAGTTAGAGATGCCAACTTGGTGCCATCTCAGAGAGCCCAGTACCCTTCCACAAAGGGCGGTGCCAGTGCGATTTTGGCATTCCACTTAATATGTTTTCTTATAGATAATTCTAGCTACAGATTCCTCACATTTTGAATATTTCCAGGCCCCAGGCTGGATATGTATATTTTTTTCTGTAATGCTCCCCTGCATTCTAGTAAATGGCACCATATGGCTCATAGCACCCTGAAAGTGACCCAGTGTCGCTACATATAAGCACCACCCTGCATCCTGATGTCAGTTCCTTTCTTTCCGTGCCCTTCGACACAGATCTAGAGCTCTACTCCCAACTTGTCAGTTTTCCATCCACTCCACATTTTGTTGCTGACAGTGTGGCAGGGAAGATGTTTCCCCCCAAAAACAAAAGGATTCAAGCTGTGCCACGCTACGACCACCGGAAACGAATGCTGCTCATAGCCCTACATGACGTGTGCCTATGGTGCTTGAGCTCTGTCATGAGTCAAAGTTGTGTGATAAGTGCACCTTCATGCATCTGAAGGCAGTTAGAGAGCAGGAGGACACACTTTATTGTGAAGCCTAAGAAGAGAAACAGAGGTCCCACTGCAAGTCAATGATCTGCTCTTGCTTAAGCATGAAGTCCCATTCCCACTTACAGTTTTCTGGTAAGTCGAAGTTGAAAATACTCCTTAAGTGTAAGAAGGCCTGCAGGACTCGCCGCCATCCCACCAGTGAAGGTCTGGTGAGAAATTAGTAGGACGTCCCTTGAAAGTCTGGTTTGCTGTGACTCCAATCCTGTCCTGCATTTGGTTCCGATGTGCACTGAAATTGATGGCCCTTGATCCTGCAACAAATAACGGATTTCTAAGAGGCCATGTTGCAAATTTTCCAGATGCTTAACAACTCCCTCCAACTCTTGTTTGTGCCCCACAGATTCACAAGGGCCACCAGTTGTACTTAGGCTGGTGGACCCAAACCTGATGCCAACTTCTTCCTTGGAACCCAGGTACATAAAAGCTGGTTCAGCCTTCCATTTGGGCCCCAGGGTCCACACCAGTTCTTTCCATACTGGTACTAGATCAAACCATGACTTGCTTTGCCCTGAACAGGCATTGACTCACACCAGGTCTGTGCTGTGCTATGAAAAAAAGTAATACTTGACAAGAACCTGAACATGCGGGAACACATCAACACCACCATCAAAGGTGCGAACTATCAACTGAACATTTTAAGGAAATACAAATCCTTCCTTCCTCAGGATAACTTTAACACCTTCGGTGCTTGCGTCGGCCAGCCGTCTTTGCAAGCACTACCTCCCTGGTGCTGGGCACGTCCGTTGGACGACGAAGTCCCGCCTGCTCAATAATTCTCCCGCACTGTGGGAGAATTAACGCTGCGGTTAAGGGGTTAAATTAGTGATCCAGGCCATAGTCACCCCCAGATTGGGCTATGCAAGTGCAACACTGTGTGGTCTTCCCAGATCCAAGCTCGAACCAATAAGTGCCACTCTTAATGCTGCTGCCAAGCTCATTACAGGATCAAAAAGAAACTATCACATCTTCCCAGATCTTAAAACCCTGAACTGGCTCCCATATGAGGCAAGGATACAGTTAAATATTGCCTGCAACCAAGGTACTTGGCACAAAAATTCGAATTATCTGGTGTAAGCAGATCCTCTAGAAGCAACAGCACCTTGTTCCTCAAACCACAGACATTCCATAAAAAGAAAACTGGTTACAGAGCCTTC
The DNA here is from genome assembly GCF_964263255.1 of Lissotriton vulgaris. Classification (NCBI taxonomy): domain Eukaryota; kingdom Metazoa; phylum Chordata; class Amphibia; order Caudata; family Salamandridae; genus Lissotriton; species Lissotriton vulgaris. Next base: position 1,266,247,437 of record NC_141695.1, read on the forward strand.
TCGGGTTTTGCCCTTAAAAATGGAACTCCCTACCACATGAAATCAGAATGATTCCCTCAGCGGCATCTTTAAAACAAGCAATGGAAATGCAATAGGTCTCGGATTTATTTGAGTTAGAGCAAATGGCATTGTAAATGTAAATGTCTTTCGCCATGTGTTATGGAGTGTGTGCATGTGGTGTGCAGTGGATTTATTTGGGTTGGATTGGAATTGCAGCAATGGTGGCATGCTGCGCTTTAGATGACTATGTTTAAAAGTAAAGCGCGCAATACTGCGATTGCTACAATAGTTAATTGTGGATGCAGTAACAATTGATGTGTGTACTGATAGCTGGTGGTGTGTGTGCCTGAAGAAATTGTGCACTGATGGCTGGTGGTGTGTGTGCCTGGTGAAAGCGTGCACTGACGGCTGGTGGTGTGTGTGTGCCTGGTGGAAGTGTGCACTGCCGGCCGGTGGTGTGTGTGTGCGTGGTGGAAGTGTGCACTGACGGCTGGTGGTGTGTGCCTGGTGAAAGCGTGCACTGACGGCTGGTGGTGTATGTATGCTTGGTGAAAGCGTGCACTGATGGTTGGTGGTCACTCTCACTCTGCAGTCACTCTCACTCATGCTGTCACTCTCACTCTGCTGTCACTCATGCAGTCACTCTGCAGTCACTCTCACTCTGCAGTCACTCTCACTCATGCAGTCACTCTCACTCTGGTGTCACTCGTGCTTTCACTCTCACTCTGCTGTCACTCTCACTCTGCAGTCACTCTCACTCTGCTGTCACTCATTATTTTTTTTAAACCGTTTTTATTGCAGGAAAATAGTTCAGTTCACATGTGTAGAGCAGACCTTCTCCACAGGCGCCAATGCGCTTCCCTCCCTTCACTCTTGAAGTATACGCAACCATTAAGCCCACAACCCGGAGGTCGGGCGGCGTCAATCAGTGGGTCATCCTGCTTGCCATCTTGCGCATATGACTTTTCGATGTACTCGGAGTAGCACCACCTGCTTTTGATATTTTTGCCCCGCCCCTCTCTAACAACCCCACCCACAGCCCCCCTCCCTTCGACCCAGCTCCCCTACCCTCCCCAACTGGCTCCTCCCCCCCCCGAGTGCTTTTCCCTGCGCCTAAGCTCTACCGTAATGTACATGTGTGTGTGCTATCAGGAGTGGTGAGGACTTGTTAGGAATGTGCTCCTGGTGAGTGTTGGGGTTCTATTTCGCCCGATTCAGAGAGGCTGTCCTCCTCTTCTATTGTGCTGTCTCGGAGAGCTTGCACAAGCATCTCCCATTCCATGGCCGCTTCCAATGCTCTGTCGTCTGATCTGCGGCGGGCTAATTGGTATCTGAGCGTGCTTTCGCTCGCTGCCCACTTAAGCATTTCGTTGGTCCACCTCCTTAGCGTTGGGCATTGTTTTGATTTCCAGTTCCTAGTCAGTTCTCTCTTAGCCAAGATCAGGCCCATATCCACAAATTTGCTTGAAATCTTGTTTTTGGGTGTGTGCGGGAACCAATGTAGCACGCCCACCGCCTTGGTAATTTGTAACTCCCTTTCGGTGACAGTATTCAAAGTCTCAATAATCTCCCTCCAATAGTCTTGCAGGTGTGTGCCGTCCCAGAGCATATGTCCCAGGTCCGCCCCCACTGTGTTGCATCTGGGGCATGCCGCATCCGCCACTCCGAAATACCTCTCGATCCTCCTGGGTGTAAGATAGGCCCTATGCAGTATATAAAAATGAATTACCTGAAAACGAGCGTTTCTAGTGCTCTTTCTCGCCCGCCTCACTAACTGTGCCCATGTGGTATCCGGGATCTCAGTCTCCAGTTCAAGCTCCCAAGCCTCTTTCAGCGTGGTTAGGGGTCGCAACATCTCGCGTAACATTCGTGAGTAGAGGAATGTCACTGCTTTATACGTACCGGCCGCCATCATTGTATATTGGCAAGCAATTGATGTCGGAGGCTCTTGAATCCCCTCCCCCCAGTGCGCTTGCATCGCTCGTGTTATGGCCGCATGCATTAGAAAATCCCCCCTCGGGAGGTCAAAGCGGTCCTGCAGCGTTTGGTAGGGGATCAGTTCACCATTCTCATATCGGTCCCCCAGTATCTGCAGTCCCGCATCTTCCCACCCTTGCAGCCTCGACCAGTCGCCCCCGTTCGGGAGTGCCGTCACCATGCCCAGGGGAATCTCAGGCGCATACATGCGTCACACCCCGGCCCGTTTCTGCGCCCGGTTCCAGCAGAGTCTGTACGTCTGCTCTTCCAGCGACAGGTCCCTGAGAGTTAGCTTCTGTTGCAAAGTGATGAATGCCAGCATGTGTCGGGGGGTACCCCTGTCTCTTTCGTGCTCTGGTCCTCGGTACACACGCGCCACCTCCTGCATGAAGGTCTGCAGTTGCACTGCCAGATAATATAACTCAAAATCAGGGACCGCTAGGCCTCCCTCATCTTTCGGCCAGAGTCACGTTGACAAAGCTATTCTGCGCCTGCCCGTACCCCAAAGGAAGGAGATCAATAAAGATCTCAACTGCCGAAAAATCGACCTGGGTATCCAAATAGGCAACGTGCGGAAATAATAGAGGAGGCGCGGCAAGGCTATCATTTTCACCAGGGATATGCGTCCCGTGACTGATAGCGGGAGAGTAGACCAGAAGGCCATATTACCACGCAGCGCCCGTATACAGCGGCCCACGTTGCCCTCCAGCAGGTCTATAGCCTTGTGATATATGTACACTCCCAGATATTTCAAGCAATCTGGCGCCCAGGCAAGCAGCGGGCGGGTAGCAGGTCTCGGTTCACCGTGACGTAGCGGGAACAAGCATGATTTGGACCAATTCACCCGCAGCCCAGACAGTCTGCCAAAGGACACCAAGAGTCTCTCCGCCCCCTCCAATGCCTCCCGCGCATTTTCCAGGTATAATAGGAGGTCGTCCGCGTATAGTGAAATAAGTTGTGGATGTCCCCTGTAGGTCAAGCCCTTGTAAGAGTGTCCCTTCCTGATTTCTGCCGCGAAAGGTTCGATCGCTAGTGCGAACAACAGGGGGGATAGTGAGCATCCCTGCCTGGTGCCTCGACGCACTGGGTACTGGTTCGACACAAAAGGGCCCACCCGCACGCGTGCCACCGCTGAAGCGTATAACACTCTCGTCCAGCGTATATACCCGTCTCCGAGACCGAAGTACTGCATAACCTTATATTCCCATTCCAGGCTGTCGAATGCTTTTTCTATGTCAATTGACAGTACTACCGGCGTGTGCGTGGCCGGCCACGGTTCTCCCAGCAGGCGAACCAGCCGGCGTATGTTAGTGGTCGTGTTGCGGGTGGGGATAAAGCCTGATTGGTCGCTATGGACCAACTCCGTCATATGCTGCAGTAACCTGGTCGCCAATATGGTACTCAGAATTTTGTAGGATGCTGGGTGTTTGCTCTCCCTGCCCTGCTTCAGCAAAGGAATCATGAGAGCTTCGCACATGGATTCAGGTAGCCCCCCCAAACCTTAGCTTCGTTGTACACCACCTGAAGTCGCGGGGCCAGTTGGTCTATGTATTTGCTATAAAATTCGATAGGGAGCCCATTCAGGCCCGGAGTCTTGTTACGGGCCATCTTCTTCACCGCGCTCCTTATCTCACCCAGTTCTATATTCTTGCCCAGGGCCTCCGCCTGCTCTCGTTCCAAGCGCGGCAGCTGTAGGCCCTCCAGGAAAGCAGCTATCTCAGTTTCTTGCCCTTCGAGCGCGCTCTCGAAGAGCGTCTCGTAGTACGAGCGGAAGCATTCCAGTATCTCCGCCTGGGTGTGGCGAGCCAGGCCATCTTCCACTTCAATGGCTAAAATTGGGTGGCTACGTCTTGTGGGGTTGGCTAGCCAGGCTAGCAGCGTCCCCGCCTTATCCCCCTCCGCCTGCACCCTGGTCAAATAGGATTTATGGTCGAAACAGCGGAGCCGTTCCATTTCCACAGCCACCGCCTCCTTGGCAGCACTCACCGTCCCTTGTAACTCTGGGCGATTAGGGCGCGCTTTCTCTGCATCGCGCAAAGTTGTTTACACCCTCTCTAGATCGCCTAACAGGGATCTGCGAGCCCCAGTGTATTTCCCTATACAGTGGCCTCTAACAACTGTCTTAAAGGCATCCCATTCTTTCGCTCTAGACGATGCCGTGCCCCCGTTCTCCTCGAAGTAGCACGTTATCCTATCTCCCAGCGCTTCTCTGAACAACAAGTCATCCAAAGTGTCCGGTCTCAATTGCCACGTCAAGACCCGCGGTGTCTCCGTCATCCAATTAAGGATTAACAGTAGGGGATTGTGATCAGAGATCGTGCGGGCTAGGTATTCCGAGTTGGACACCGCAGGTAGCACCTGTGAGGAGCACAAGAAAGTGTCCAAGCGGACATGGAGGTAGTGCAATCCAGAGTAGAAGGAGTAATCTCTCGCCATCGGGTGGTGTACCCGCTAGGCGTCTTTTAGTTCCCAGCTCTCCTGCCATTCTAACCTGCGCTTCGCCAGTCGGTGCATCGGAGATGACCCCAGAGGAGGATGAGATCTATCCAGCTCCACGTCAGTCACCGAGTTAAAATCCCCTCCTATAATAATGGGACCAGCTAGAAATCCTGCCAGCGCACCTGAAAGTTTGGTGAAGAAGGACGATTGGTCAATGTTAGGCGCATACACACTGCACAGCGCTATGTCCCTACCTTTCAGTTTCCCTTCCACTGCCACAAACCTACCCTCCGGGTCTATTATGTGCCTATTGACTTGGAAAGGAGTCCCCGCCCGTACCCAAATCAGCGCCCCCCTGGCAAATGCGAAATATGCAGTGTTAAACAGTTGTCCCCTCCATCTCCTTTGCAGCGCTATACCCTCTTGCTTCGTCAGATGCGTTTCTTGCAGCAGCGCTATCTGCACCCCTCTTCGAACCAAGTATGCATGTATCTTATGCCTCCGTGCCATCGTATGCAGACCCCTCACGTTCCAGGTTACACACGTCACATGTCCAATATTAGCCATAGTCCCATGTTGTACAGCAAAATCCAATAACGGTGCGCAGCCTGGCACACAGGGTCACACTCATCCCTCCCAGTCCCAACGCAGCAAAGCCCCCCTCCCCGCCCACCCCGCTTCGAGCTCCCCCAACTACTCTAAGCGCCCTCCCCCCAGAACAGGGCCCAGCTTCGCAAGCGCAGCTCCCATCCAAACCTAGTAAGGACCTGGTGTCCTACCCCAAGAACCCAACTATACCGCAGCCGACACTACGGTGGCCTTAGGGGCCCAAAAGGCGTAGCTCGGTTCCAAAGGTGGTCGACCTAGCCCCCTTCCCCCCATCCCGCAATCCCCCCATGTGAGTCCAGAGCTCTATCCTGCTTTTCCAGTGTTCGTCACCATCTGCCAGCTAAGGCTCACCCCAGGCACCTTACCGATCCAGCGTGGGGCATCTCCATTATCATTCGTCCAATAGGCCTCCCGACGTCTGTGGTGTAACGTCCGGGCCCTTAACACTGTTCAAGTCTGATAGTTCCGCTTCCGAGCCAGTAACTAGTCCCTCTGCTTCCGAACTTTCACACGATCTGGACCTTGCAGTTCCCGACAAGTCCTCTACCGCTTGCAACACGGCTTTCCTCTCGCCTTCAGTCTGCGATACCGTCGGTTTTTTAGATCTTTGTCGACGCTTCCGGATCCTCTGTGATTTCCTAGTCGGCTGCTGGGTTCGTTCTTCTTCCGCTCTGTATTTCGCTCCATCCGTGCCGGCTTTGTATGTGTCCCACCACGCCCAGGCATCCGCCGAGGTATGAAAGAAGTGCGCCTTGTCGTGCACTACCACTCTGAGTTTGGCCGGGAACAGAAGTGAATAGGTTATTCCCTCTGTTCGAAGTTCTTATTTGAGCGACAAGGAAGAGGCTCGCAACTTCTGTATCTCATATGTGTAGTCCGAGAAGAGCGTCACCCTACTATTATCCACCTGGAAAGGGCCCACGTCCCTTGCCCTCTGTAACAGCCAGTCCTGGTCCTTGTAGTGTAACAGTTTTATAACTACCGGGCGGGGCGGTTGGCCCGGTTTAGGGGGTCGGGCCGGGACCCTGTGCGCTCGCTCTACCGTAAAGAAGGGTGATAGGCCTTCCGGCGCCACCTCCGTCTTCAACCATTGTTCAAGATACCCTACCATATCGTCCCCTTCTTTCTGTTCCGGAAGGTCCACCAAGGGCACGTTGTTGCGCCTGCCGCGATTTTCTGCATCATCCGCTCTCCTCTCCAAGGCCTGGATGCGATCAAGCGCGTCCACGAGCCGCCCCTCCATAGATTTGTGCTCGGGCAATATCTCCTTGAGGGTGTGTTCTGCAGTTTTGACCCTATCCTTCAGTTTATCGTGGTCAGCTTGCAACAGCCCCAGTCCCGTCGCCACCTGGGCGATATCCTGCTGTAGCGCTTCTTTGGTGGCTTGGATGGCTTCCAAGATGCATGTTTGTAATTGCTGAAGGTCCGTCGGGGCCTGTGACGGTCCTTCCGCCGCTCCCGAGTCCGCAGCCTCCTCCACTTTTCCCTTAGGCTTTCCCATTTGGTCACTGGAAAAAAGGGGGGGGGAACTTCCACACCCTCGCCGTCTGATCAGTGGAGGGCAAGCGGTTCGGCCTCGCCGATGGTCAGGCGGCTAGCACTGGGCTTTCAAGCACTTGTAATGTCCACTTGGTCGTGATTCACCAATGACCAGTATCAACGGTTAGCTCCGCTATCCGCTCAGCGTGGTTGCATAGGCCTCTGCCCCATCACGCACAGGATCAAGCCGGCGCTGACCTTAGGCCGCTCGGCCCCCTCGGAGAATTGGAAACTCAGTGCGCCAGTGCCACCTCCGTTGGCTCCTACCAGTGAGCAGTCTTCCCGTAGTCACTTGGTCTTCCGAGCCCTGATCGTTCGTGTTATGGCCGCTCCGGTGACCAGGCCCACACTCCGGCTCTTCCGCAGTGCATCGACTCGAGGTAGCACTTCCCACTCCTCCGCCGTGCGGTCGCGGATCAATCTCAGGATGTCTCTGAATGCCTGCCAAGTACGCCTCTGGTCCGTACTGTTAGCGCCACCCTGCTCCACTACCAGGCGCTGAGCTCTCCGCGGCCGTCAGGTGCCATGGTAGCCGCCATCTTGTGCTCTTCAGCCTTTGTTCGTAGGGGGTCAGGGCCACCCCAGCAACAGGGCCGGCGAACTCCTCTGTTCACAGCACGGAGAAAGACCCCGGCAAGCTCAGGCGATGGCACTTCTGTCCCAAGGCGTCTCCAAAGGGGCGCTGTGAGGACTCGGTCAGCTTTGTTCTCGAGTCTAAGCTCCGGCCGCCATCTTGCCTCAACGCTCGCTCAGCCCCTCTTTGTTCTTCCTTCGAGTCGAAAAGCGCTGGGGACACCTTAAGTCCGTCGCCTGGGGGACCGTTGCCGTTCAGGTGTCCTTTAGTGATCGAATGATGCTCTCTATAATGGATTTCGTGTAGTTTTTCAGGATAAAAGTGAGGATCGGGAGCGGAGCTCCGGGCTCACGCTGCCAGTCCGCTCTGCATCCAAGCCACACCCCCCCTGCTGTCAGTCATGCAGTCACTCTCACTCTGCAGTCACTCTCACTCATGCTGTCACTCTCACTCAACTGTCACTTATCTGTCACTCTCACTCTGCTGTCACTCATGCTGTCACTCTCACTATGCTGTCACTCATGCTGTCACTCTCACTATGCTGTCACTCATGCTGTCACTCTCACTCTGCTGTCACTCTCACTCTGCAGTCACTCTCTCTCTGCTGTCACTCATGCAGTAACTCTCACTCTGCTGTCACTCATGGAGTCACTCTCACTCTGCAGTCACTCTCACTCTGCAGTCACTCACACTCTGCAGTCACTCACACTCTGCAGTCACTCTCACTCTGCAGTCATTCTCACTCTGCAGTCACTCTCACTCTGCTGTCACTCATGCAGTAACTCTCACTCTGCTGTCACTCATGCAGTCACTCTCACTCTGCAGTCACTCTCACTCTGCAGTCACTCTCACTCTGCAGTCACTCTCCCTCTGCTGTCGCTCTCACTCTGCAGTCACTCTCACTCTGCAGTCACTCTGGCCTATTGCGTGTTCTGTTTCAAAAGTACACGCACGGAAAGGCCAATGAAAATGGACCTAGGAAATATCACCCACGAGCTGCGTGGAATTCCTAGGTCCATTTTCAAAACCGCAGGAAAGGACTTGCGCTGCGCAACACTGCATGCGCAATGTACGCTAGGCCCGAGACATAAAATAAAGTGCAAGTGTGTAAGAAATAGACAGGAAGTGTAGAGCAGGAAGAGAAGGAATTCTGAGGTTGTATCCAGACCAGGCAGCCTTGGCATTGGACAAGGTTGGACAAGGCCATGAATAAACCGAGTTCTTTCCCTTGCATCTCTCTGCAGCCAGACGGAAGTCGTCAAGTGAAAGGTGTGAGAAGTGGTCAGCCTTACTGTAGTAATGGGGGCGGGGTTCAGAAGTATGTGATGTCACATCCCCTCCCCCTGGCTTGGTGAATTGAAGTCATTCTGTCGGGCTGTCTGATTCATGCTACGCATCAGCGCCCAGTTAAAGCGCCATTAGAGGGTTTTGCTATGAGCAATCCTTCCGGAGCCGGTAAAGTATGCACGGTTTGATCCTGAGGCATCTCGCAGGAGCCGGCTGCCATCGACAGAGAACCGATCCCTGGCCCCAGAACAAAGGCTTGCAGTATTGACAGGAGCCGGGAGCCGTCTCTGCGCTGGTAATTAAAGCGCCTCCCGGATTCCGCGCCATTACACCGCGTGCCAATTAAACCCAAGCGCCACAACGCTAATCAACAGCTCGAAGCGGTGTTTGCTAAATCCTCTAAGCTCGCCTAAGCGCGCCAACCTGCAGCCGTGGCACAAGAAAGGGCTACAGGCAGGCCCGGACTGGCCATAGCGGGCCCCGGGCAATCCCCTGGTGCGCCGCAAGGGTGGGGGCCGGTTTTGAGCACCTGGGGGCCGATTTTATTACAGGGCAGTTTCAAAATCAGCCCTGCAACAAAATCGGCCGAAAACCGGCCCTAGCAAAGCGCTCGGCGGCACCTCCAACCCCCCCCCCACGAGGGGGGCCGGCCGAGCACTTTGCCAGGGCCGGTTTTGGTTCCCAGTCCGGCCCTGGCTACAGGGGAGGGCGGACGAGGGGAGGCGACGGGCCGCTTTGTTTCCTGGTTCCCAAGTGACGCCGGGCGTGGAACAGAGTAAAAACAAGCAAAACTATGAAACAGGAATGGGAAATTTCAGTTCGAATGAGGTCTCCCTTCGTAAGCACTTACACTGTACTGGCAGATATTAATACGTATATTACATAAGTAAAGTTAACAAGCCCACGAAAAAGACAAACATAAAATGAAAGCGATTGAAAGCGATCGCAAACAACAACAAAAAAAAAGCCTGCGAGTGGTGCGCGCGCCCGCCACTGCGAGCATATGTTTTGAATTATCGCCGCTGTCAAGCCGCGATAATTCAAAACATATGGCCTCTGGTACGCGTAACAGACACCAATAGGCCATAGGCGGAGCTACGCGACCTCCTATGGCCTATTGAGTGTTCTGTTTAAAAACAGCACGCACGCGAAGGCCAATGAAAATGGACCTTGGAAATCCACACGCACGAGCTATGTGGAATTTAAAGGTCCATTTTCAAAACGCCGGGAATAGGACTCTCGCAGCGCGACACTGCATGCGCAGTGTACGCAGAGCCCAAGCCCTAAAAAGTGGTCAAATTAATACTTTTGAACCAATTTCTGCTCTAGGTCATCACTCATCGGTAGTCATGATCTTCCCTCATGACTACCACTAGACTGACGGACCATATCTACTGTTTCGTTGACTTGTCCCAGAGATGTCACCTCTTACAACTTGTGAACGTACACAGCTGATACCTCTCCTAATTATGTTGTTGTTTGCTTTGCTGTGTTTTATTATATTTGTACGAGAGATAGCTCCCCCGCAACTTGTGAAATTACACAGTTGATACCTCTCTTGATTATATTGTTGTTTGTTTTCCAAATTTCCATTCATTTGTAAAGCGCTCTGAAACCCTCAAAGGTCATGATTGTGCTATATAAAACGATCTAAATAAATAAATAGTGCAACCATTAATTGCCGTCAGACCTTCAGCATTGACCACTTGCTTGAGGTCATTACTATCAGAGGATAGACACCCTCTTCGGCTTAGATTAATTGGATTACAAGGCATACCTAATGTCCTTGGTGATGATGATGAGGAGGCCGACAATCTGCTCCTCCCTAATTAAACCAATGAGTACTTGGACTGCCATCAGGGTCGCCCAATCCCCAAATTGAAGAAAGTGGCTCTTTTTCTATTGCAATGCAAATACCAGCAGAAGTGTTACACTTGCAGTTGCCTTCTCAAAAGACTAAACTCAATTTATTGACTGAAATTCTTCAACCAGTATCAACTTCATTTGATCCATTGTTACCATTTAACAAAACACTCTCATGACCACTTGGTCTAAGGCATGCTCAGCTGGCATGTGACCAGAGGGCACAGAGCAGCCCCTGGCAATCCGATTTTCTTTTGACAAGCCAACCAACAGCTGAAAATCTAATGATTCAGGCATCTACAATTTAATTCAGTTTGAATGCTTTCCCTTCAAATCCCTTGGATAGTGAGCCAAAACATATTGTGGTTGCCAAGAAAATGTTTTCCTTCACTAGTCTGGCTTAATGTTTGTGCCACAGCGCAATTCTTGGGATTATTGTACTAAGGCAGACAATTCCACCAGCTTTACAGACAGTTTAGGCATCATTCAAGAGGCCTGGCATTTTGACATTGTCAACCTACCCAGCCATGGCAGCAGCAAACACAGACACTTTGAGTCAGAGAGAATAGCTATCCTCCAGCTCTTCCTTTCCTGCTGTAGTAGCTCTCAAGCTGCTTTGTTTTGCTGTTCCAGGTCGAGGGTCAACCGATAGGAGGGCGGATACAATATTTCCTCGCCCAACTGGAGATCCATCATGTCAGACCAGGTGGTATTGTTCTTAAAAATTGTTCAAAGGAGCTAATCCCTGGCTTTAGTTGTGTCCCCTTCTCTTATTACCCCCACACCAGCTCAATTGTAGACAGACCAACTCCTTCAGGCCAAAGGTACCATCAAACAGGTGCTGGCCTCAGAGAAGAGGGAGTCCTATGGTTTATATTAGACCGCCAACAACTGAAATCCTTTCTGAAGAAGGACAGATCCAAAATGCTCATAGACCATCTTGGGATGGGAATGTCCTCTGCATGGATCATAGTTATATTCCCTTTAATAAAGGGTTAAATTGCAAATATCTGGTATCCTGGTTTTTGATTTTGGCCTCAGCCTTATGCTAATCTAGTGTGAGCGCAAAGGCCGAGGCCTATCCCTTGACATGGATGAGGACCTGGACTTGTCAGTGACCTTGAGGGGCACACCAAGTGGGCCCTTGTTTGGCTGGCAATGACCTACTGTCCCTGTCATGTGTTGAGCATGTAGAACAGTGGTGGATGCATACTATGTTTTGTGACTTGCTAGTTGTGACCAGACCTTTATTTCTGTGTCACTGGGGTAGGGACCTACTGGACAACTCTTGTAAAGTCCAGTTCTACGCACGAAGCCACATCATAATGCTGACCTCCCAGGTGTATATTATGCGTGTGCAGCCTGTGTGGCAGATACATTGTATTTACACGTTGACCAGAGTAATTGATGCCTGTGGGTTCCATTTTGAAAGTCTGTAGCCTGTTCATATCTACAAGCTAGAGGTGAGGTTAGCCCAGACAGTGAAAAAGAATTGCTGACATTCCTGAAGAAAGGTGGAGGAGACCTAGAGAATGAAATGGAGAAAGAGGAGGAAGGACTTCCTTTATAAATGTAATTTGGGCCTTTTGCTGAGAGACTGCTGGTTAGCCTTCCTGAGCACTACTAATGGGTAGATGGTGAGGGTGAAGGGTGGGACTGCAGTCTATACTTTTCAGAATGTGAAAGGTCCTATAGGTGAAGCTATCCTTTTGTCCCTTTCCTGATCACCTTTGTGTTTGATAGGCAGGCACATAGCGCTCACACTTCTTTGTGGCTCTGTTTTGGGTACTCCAGGATAAAGACTATCCTGATGTGAGAAGCATCACTCTACACAAAAGCTATGTCTGGGATATAGCCTGAAGAGAGCAGATGAAAAAAGAATCACTCTAAACCAGTTCTAGAAGTACAGTCAAAGAAATCAACCCCCCTGCTGTGCCTGTGTGACAATGGGAGCCTCTAACCGGCTCCCATTGTCACACTGACACAGCCGCCCGTAACCTCAGGCAGTGGATCGATGACTGCGCCAACACCCTTGCCCCAATCAAGAAACCCTCAAACAGTCTCACTGACAGAAGGGCCATCTGGTTCACCACCGACCTCCAGGCATCCAAGAAGACCTGCCAAAAACTTGAGAAGAAGTGGCGCCAAACAGACACTGGACAACCATGCAGCCCTCAAGAACACCAGCCGCAGGCACCACCAACTCAGTCGAACCGCCAAAAGGACCTCCTTCAAGGAACGCATCGACAACAACGCACACAACAGCAAAGAGCTCTTCAACATCGTGAAGGAACTTGCCAACTCCAGCTCCAGCTCTAACGAACTCTGCGACTCCCTAGCCACCTTCTTCCACAGCAAGATCACAGATATTTACAACAGCTTCAACACCCAGACCCCCCAACAGCTGCCGACACCCCAGACTCACCGACCCCCAGCCACACCGGCCTCCTGCTCTCCTGGAACCACGTCAGTGACGAAGACCCCATCAAAACCATGAACATCATCCACTCCGGCTCACCGTCAGACCCCTGCCCTCACCACATCTTCAACAAAGCGAGCTCCATCTTCGCACCCCAACTCCGGCAGATCTTCAACAGCTCCTTCGAGACCGCCACCTTCCCAGAGAGCTGGAAACACACCCTATTCAAGAAACCCAAGGCAGACCAAAGGACCTCAAGAACTTCCGGCCCATCTCCCTGCTCCTGTTACCGGCAAAAGTTATCGAGAAGATTGTCAACAGACAACTGACCCGCTTCCCCAATCTGGATTCCGCAGCAACCACAGCACCGAAACCGCCCTCATCGCCGCCACCGACGACATCAGGACCCTGCTGGACAACGGCGAAACCGCGGCCCTCATCCTCCTAGACCTCCCGGGCGCATTCGACACCGTCTGCCACCACACCCTATGCACACGCCTCCACAACGCAGGAATCTGTGACAAAGCCCTGGGCTGGATCACCTCCTTCCTCACCGACAGAACCCAAAGAGTCCGCCTCCCTCCATTCCCATCCGAAGCCACCAAGATCACCTGCAGCGTACCCCAAGGTTCATCATTCAGCCCGACCCTTTTCAACATCTACATGACACCACTCGCCAACATCGTCCGATCACACGACCTCAACATCGTCTCATACGCCGACGACAACCAGCTGATCCTCTCCCTCACCAAAGACCCCACCACCACCAAAACCAACTTCCACAAAGGAATGAAGGCCATCGCCGAATGGATGAAGAACAGTCACCTGAAACTGAACTAGGATAAGACGGAGCTCCGCATCCTCGGCTCAACCCCCTCTGCTTGGGATGACACCGGGTGGCCAGCCTCGCTGGTAGCTGCGCCAACACCCACCGACCATGCACTCAACCTGGGGTTCATCCTGGACTCAGCACTGTCAATAACCCAGCAAGTCAACGCCGTCTCCTCCTCCTGCTTCAACACCCTCCACATGCTTCAATAGATCTACAGATGGATCTCCACCGGAACCAGAAGGACAGTCACCCAGGCACTCGTCACCAGCAGGCTGGACTACGGCAACGCCCTGTACGCGGGAATCACATCCAAACTCCAGAAAAGACTCCCAACCCATACAGAACGCCTCCGCACGCCTCATCCTCGACATCCCTCGCCACAGCCACATCACTGCCCACCTGAGGGACTTGCACTGGCTCCCCGTCAACAAGAGGATCACCTTCAAGCTCCTCGCCCACAAAGCACTCCACGATGCCGGTCCAGCATACCTCAACAAACGACTCACCTTCTGCACCCCCAACTGCCAGCTTCGCTCAGTGGACCTCGCCGCCGTACCACGCATCGACCAAATGACCACCGGCGGCAGATCCTTCTCCCACCTCGCCGCCAAGACATGGAACACCCTCCCCAACCACCTGCGCCCGACCCAGGATCTGCTGACCTTCAGAAGACTTCCCAAGACCTGGCTGTTCGAGCAGTAGCAGCTCCCCCTCCCTCTTAGCGCCTTGAGACCATCGCGGGTGAGTAGTGTGGATTCCCGCTTCCGGGTCGCTGGAGGCAGCGTCAGCACGGGCGGCCATTACAGACACGCGACCATCGCCGCTGGGGGGGAGACAGGCAGACCCTGGGGGCCCCAGACCAGCGCTCCCGCCGCAGCCGAGAAGAGGAGCCCGGAGGCGTCTGCTCCGCCCCCGCCCAGGTGAACAGGGTCGCATAACGGAGCCTTGCGAACGCCGTGAGGGAAACGGCACCAGCACACCAAAGCTTCCCATCTGCACGGCCACTTTCCAAATGCCGTGAGGGAAATTGCAGTAGTCCTGCCAGCGGACTACACTACCCAGCGGACCCAGGGAGGTCGCAGGCCGTGACGCTGCCCACGCGCCCGGAGGCGCCATAAGAACAGCGCGCGCCGAGCGCTCTTGGGGGTCGCATAACGGAGCCTTGCGAACGCCGTTAGGGAAACGGCACCAGCGCACCAAAGCTTCCCACCTGCACGGCCACTTTCCAAACGCCGTGAGGGAAACGGCAGTAGTCCCCGCCAGCGGACTACATTACCCAGCGGACCCAGGGAGGTCGCAGGCCGTGACGCTGCCCACGAGCCCAGAGGCGCCATAAGAACAGCGAGCACCTCCCGCCACATGGGACGCGCGCGGGCGGAGCCGGGCTAAGCCCGGGACAAGGGCGGGACCGTCTGTGGCCGTCCGTGGCAGGACAAGGCAGGGCTGGGCTACGGACTTTGGTTCTGGAACAGGTTTTGGGTCCCCTGAAGTAGCTCGTATTGGACTTGGTAATTGAGCCCACCGCTTATTTATTTTATATCGGGACTGTAATTGTTCTTTCACTTGCATTCCTGTTTGTTTGTTCCCAGGACTGCGTTTCCTTTAATAGTGTTAGGGAATATTATTCTGTTCCTTATTAAGGCTTTTAGGATTTTTATAATTCATTGTAAGTATTCTGAGGGAGTCAATTATGTCTAAAGGTAATAATGTCAACACCCGTCCTGCCTTAGCTACCCTTGACAATTACCTTGTAAAAGTGGCGGACAAAATTAACAAAGAACGCCGACTATCATTGGGTCGGGGGAGTACCTCTGTTCCAATACCCAGTCCGCCCAAGTCACCTACATCTTTGTCTACCTCTTTAATAGATGTTAGTTGTAATCTGGAGTTTCCTGTACTTCCAACCACGGCTACTCCTATTGAATCCGAGCCTAACTTGGTCACGCCCGAGGCTCCTCATGATACGTCCGTATCAGGCTCACCTGCTCCAAGAGCCCAGAGAGTATTAAGATCTGGGAGGAGTCTTAGTAGGATAACCCTACCAAAACAGAGGGGGGGGGACATAACAAAAAAAGACCTGAGCCATTATCCAACAACGCTGTTAGTGACCCAGTAACAGTTATTAATAATCCTCAAGTTAAACTAGTGCCCGAGCAGTTAGAGTTCTTGATTAGCATTATTGATGCTAAGTTTGAAAAAATAATCAAACGCTTAATGGACAAACTTGACACTATTTCAGGGGAAGTAAAGAGGTTGGTAGGCCTTCTGAGTTCACATACCTGGTCAAATGTTAGCCTAGAAGCAGTGACAAGGGTTAATGGATCTACAACGGAGACACCAAAGATACCCAACGGGGGATCATGCCCAGTTATTGTAGCTGTATCTAACCCTGTGCCTACGGTGTGTTTAAATACCCCTACTACTATAGTCCCAGTTGATAAGCCAGGGCCAATCAAAGAGAAGTCTAAGAGATATGGTTATTCGCAGCCCGACTTACCCCCAGACTGTGCACCATACGTGGCAGTTTTAACCAATGTCCCACCTGTCAGGGAGACAGGCCTCATAGCAATTTGGAAACACATGAATCTCTGAAGAATAAAACCGTGGGTTGGCTTAACCGAGAGTGCGTTTTTCCAGTAGCTTTGTCTGATCAGATTCTACCCACCACAAGAACTAATTGGATAGGGAAATCACAAAAAAATATTAGTGGTGACTGTGTAATTGTAAATTTTAAAGATCCACATCTTGCCACCACCTCTTTGATAAGAGCTACCTCTCGCCCACCGAATGACCAGGGAATTTCACTCAGACCCCTGGGGTTTTTCTATAGACATTTATTTGTCCAGTCTACCAGCGATTTTGGGGGGAGGAGAGGTAGTGACTCTAGTGTGTCTAGAGGTTATGAGGTGGTAACATCTATCAATCCCTGAGCGGTTTAGACTCCAACCATTGACTGGACTCTGACCAGGCCCTCTCCCTGCCTGAAGTAGAAATTGTACCTTGTGGAGGAGAGTCAGTAGGAAATAATATAGGGCTCCCTATCAACGTAAGTGAGCACTATGGGTGCCGCAAGATAAACAGCTCTGTGGGTATCCCTGATGGGTGTATTGGGGGTCTGCCTGTAGTAGATAGGCTAAGGGTAACCCTCCTTAATTCTAATGATACACGGGACTATCATTGTTTAAGTCAAACCATTACTACCCCCGCTGAAATTATGCAAATACCCACTGGGCACCTGAGCTGTTTTATTGCCAGTTGGAATGTTGCGGGTTTAGCGTCAAAAGACGATTGTCTGGGGTGGTCAGAATTCGTTGATCTTTTCGATATCATCTACTTCCAGGAAACTTGGTGTAAAAATTTTACCGGTTATCACGGTTTTGTTTCTTACCAATTACCCGCTACGGTATCAACATCCGGTAGAGCTAAGGGAGGGCTTTTGGTTTTGATTTCTGTTAAAATTCCCATAATTGTTAAAAAACCTGTATTAGTGGGGGCTCATTCTCAGATTTTATGGCTGTCGCAGGAAGATGGAAGAAATATCCTTTTAATTAATTTTTATAATAATATTTTTGATAGCACCACGCATCTGGCGATTAATGGTTTAGAGAGTGCCCTGGTTGACGTCATAGCGGGTTCGAACGTGGTTTTTGAAATTATCTTGGCTGGGGATTTTAATATTGCAGTTTGTCCCCTCTCCAACCAAAGTTCGTGTGGAGTCACCAATCGTTTTGGGGATGCCGATCTCCATTTACCTCCTAACAAGTATGGGGAATCCCTGAATAACTTCTTGGCGGCACATGATATGGAAATATTGGCGAATGAGAAGAACGTTTTAGGTGAGAGTATCCCCACTTTTTCAGGTAGGGGGGCAAATACTGTTATTGATTTTATATGTATGTCATCCAATCTTATCCCCTGGTGTTTGGCCTCTAGGGTCGTGGATATCCTGCTTAGCCACCATAATTGTGTTACTATTGAGGCCACACTCTGGAAAGAAAAACCTGTACCTGATTCGGGTGCTATTGTTAACATTGAACCCCACAGATCTAACGGTACTAGGCTAAGATGGAAAGGGGATAAAGCCGAAATGACATCTGATTCAATTATAAATAGCTGCTTATTAGAAATTGCTGCGATCCTTGAGCATGCTGACGTCACTGTAGATCCTATTGGATATTTTATTAGAAGTAATTCCATTATTGACAAAAAGTTTACTAAATCAGCTGAGCGTAAGTACGACCAACGAAGGGGATGGTTTGACCACGCTTGTACTATTGCGCTAAAAGAGCTTAAAGAGGCACTGGCAGTCAAACCTAGAGCTAGGAGCCAGGTATCCCAGCTTAGAATAAACTATAAGACAATAGTAAAGCGAAGGAAGACGGAGTTACAGCATGAGGCCTGGGATAAATTGACACAGGCTGCAGAGACAAAAACTGTACACTATTTTGGGCTACTGTTAATTGCCCGTTTCTTAAAGATGAGAAAGTACCAGAACTAACATCTAAGGTCAATATGGAAACTTGGATTTCTCACTTTTCGACTATCTTTGACTCGGACAAATCCCAGGGTAACCGTAAGGACTGTTGGCCCATTGTCCCTTTGGATATTACCATTACTGAGGTTTTAGACAACATTTGCGCTAGTAAAGGGGGAAAGGCTCAGGGTCCAGATGGGGTGCCCATCGTCGTTTATAAGATAGTCCCGAGGTATGGGGACAATTGTTGGCTAAAGTCTTTAATGCAGCTGTTTGTCATGGGATACCCCCAACTTTGGAGGAATCAATTATTATACCCATATTCAAGAAAGGTGACCGGGGGGATGTGAAAAACTACCGTCCCATTTCTTTGTTGGACTCCTCAGTGAAAATAATGAGCCGGGTACTTTTGGTTAGACTGGAAGAATAGGCAGAAAGCAACGGTATCCTGGCAAACTGCCAGTATGGGTTTAGAAAAGGGCGTGGGACGATCGAGCAATGTTTAAATCTCGAACTTTTGATCGGGAAATACACCCAGGCCAAGAAGGGCTCTATTTATCTCTGCTTTGCAGATTTGAGCAGCGCCTTTGACATGGTGGACCACGCAATCCTCTGGACAAAATTGATTGAAATGTGGGCCCCTGAGGGTATTGTCTTTTTTTTGGCCCGACTCTATGTCAAATTACGCACCAGCGTTCAATATGGTTCTAATGGGGAGTGTACCACCAAATTTAAGATCGGGAGGGGTATAAGGCAGGGGTGTGTTCTTGCTCCCCTGTTTTTTACACTTTTCATTAATGAAGTGGACACCGTTCTACAGACAGTAGCGGCAGACGCTCCTACAGTTAATGATATCAATGTCCCGGTATTACTCTATGCGGACGATGCCGTGCTACTGTCCAGGACCCCGATAGGCCTTCAACGCTTAATGGATGGGTTTTCACAGTTTATTAAAAGTAGAAAACGTGTGATTAACAAAACTAAAACCTATATCATGGAGTGTGGGCCGGGGCTGAGCAAGACCCACTCTTATTATATAGAAGGACAAAGGGTCCAAAAAGTCGACAACTTTTTCTATTTTGGCATCACATTTTCTAAGAACTGCAGCTGGGCCAGTGAGCATAAGAATGTTAGGGCTAAGATGATGAGGAGTGCCAACGGGGTGTTTACTTTTTGCCACCAAATTAGGGGACAAGCAGATAAGAGACATGCTTAAGATCTTTCAGTCTAGATGTCTCTCCATCGCCCTCTATTGGGCAGGGGTATGGGGGTTGGCCCCGGCTGGGAACTTACAGGTGGAGGAGAATGTCTTTTTAAAAAGACTTCTGTGTCTGCCAAAATCTGCCTCTAATGATTTAGTCCATAGAGAACTTGGAATCCAATATTTAAATGATTTGATCCTCCTGAGACCACTACTGTTGTGGCGTTCCATTTGGCTGAAAGAAGAGACATCCCTAAACAGAGCCATCATTAACAATTGTCTCACTGTTGATAACCATTTAAAGATTCCATGAATTAAATATATTATCAACAGCTTTCAGGAGTTATATGGCCTTAATATAAATACCTACAGATATGGGCCTTCAGACATATCTAAGGCTGAAATGAAGAACATCTTTTTGAATTGTAAATCAGAAAGGCGGACCTGTAACGAAGGCAATTTATCCACCTGCGTGTTTTACAGTAGTATGAACGTAACAGCGGGCTATCAACCATATTTGACCCACGTGACCAGAGTTTCTCATCAGTTTGTTTTAACAAGATTAAGGATGGGGATTGTGCATAACCTGGTAGCTTTCCCTTCCCTGAACAAGCACCCTGCTGGTCCCTGCCCGTGTGACAATATCTCAGCACAAAGCACTATGCACTTTCTTTTGCTGTGTCAATTGTATGGGAATTTTTGCAAAGCTTTTTTAAAAACTATGTTTGTTAAGTTTGGTGTCAGGACAGTACATGATTCTATGAAATTGCTTTTTAACCTGCACCATCCGAATGTTTGCTTTTTTACTGCTACTTTCCTGCTTAAAGCGATTAATGTTAGGGAAAGTATGAGTTTGTAACTATTTATTCTGTCCTTGCCTGTATATTATGTTTCTTTTTAAACATTGGCTGTCTAATTGTAAATGTAATTGTATTGTAATTGTAATTGGAATCTTATTTATTATATGTGTGCTTTTATGGACATTGTTTTTTGCTCCGAATAAAGCCTTATGAAATGAATGAATGAAATTAAATGAGTAGTGTGCTTTACAAATGATTGATTGATTGATTAACCAACAGGTCCAGGTTCTTTTTACCCAAGGAAAGAAGTGCTTGGTAGAGTAGTGCTGTGGAACCAGAGCTGGTGTCTGCCTAACAACCAGCTTCTCAAAAGGTGAGGAGATATCACCCAGAATCTGATATGAAAAAGAAAAAGCTGCCTCGTTCTTCTGGAGCACCTGGAGGACCACCCCTCTTCTCAAAGGGGAAGAGAGTACTAACCCCGCAGCACACATTATTGACCATGGCGATCCCAAAGCAGCTGAGGGTCTGTCCACCGAGGAAGATTGACAGAAGTCTGCATGCTCCAGCGCCTGGATTTAATCTCTTCCAGCAAGCGATCTGCACTGCAGCCACATCAGCAGTTGTGTCTGAGTGGATTGTGCTCTTGATACATTGTGAAGGTGTGCATGAGTGGGCAGGGCCGATGTTACTTTTGAAATGCACCTGAGTGGATTGATGCGCTAAGCCAGCAATGTGAGCCATGACCAGGTTGTGTCCAGAGGAAGTTCTTTGAGGCAGCCTTGTGACCCAGGTTTCCAGAGGCTGGCTTGTGGCCAGCTAGAGACCTGCAACAATGGTGCAGCCTTCACCGACTCAGTGTGACACTATTCACTGCTACCTTCCTCATACTTGACCTGCTAGCCGGGCACTCATGGCCATCTCGTCTCCTCCTCGAAAAGGGAAAGAGATCCAGGCATCCAGCAGGTCCATGCCATGGTTGAAAAGCATATAAAACTCTGAAGTGGTGAGATAAGAACAATTGGGAATAATAGGGGTAATTGAGCGCACACTCTCAATAAAGGTAGTAACATGACAACCTTTACTGGGTGAAGGGGAGAATTCTAGGAAGGAAGGTAGATTACCAACACAAGTACAGTTTCCCCACTCCAGTGAAGCATCCATATCTATGACCTGTAGTGTGTAGTATTGTGCTTTATTGATATATTAATGTATTTCTTTTATTAAAGACAAGCATGGTTGGGCAACCTTTTATTGCACTGCAGGGTGATTGTTGCATTCTGAGCTTGAAGCAGCCCCAAACGACATCCCTGAGAAGAGTGTTACTGCTTGCCATCACTACCACAGAGTCAAGCAATGAAGCAGTTGTACTTGGCCAAGTTGGCAGACCTATATTTGGACGGACCCAAGGAAATCAGAGGCAAGTGGCCCCGACCCCCCATGGCTTAGGCCAGGGAGCCCTTGCCTGCTCTTTGCACTGCCTTTGACCCCATCCCCACAAACCCCCCAGACAGGGTCTGACAGACCACCCCTGAATAGCAAATGGGCTGTTAATCTGCACACAGGTTTTCCATCAATGAGCTGAAGTCCTGCCTGAGCCCTCTCCAGAGGATTCCCTTCATCAGGGCTAGCCTGGGCACATATATGTTCAAGGTCTTTTCACTGTTACAGTAAGTCCAGGACATACAAGTGAGATCTCCACATTCCTTACTCTGGTCCTGGCTCATGGTGAGGATGCGTCTGAGGTGTCTTGGTCTTCTGGCTTCATACATCCTCCTCGTCCTGTTTGCCAGATGGTACATACCGACCCTAATATGGTACTCAAGGTTTCTGTGGGCTGAGCATAGGGATTGCCTCATTGACGCTATCCAGATCTCGCAAGATCTCATTTGGTGACAGATGAGGGCCAGTCTGACATTTGGCAGGCCACTCTCCTGTTCCCACACAGAAGTCACAATTCTTATAGATCCCTTACTGCTGGGGTGTGGATGATCTAGGAGAGATGGAGAACAGAGGCTCTGGTCTATACTGGAGAGCCAGCTCCACGTCAAACGTTTGGAGCTTCTCATAATCAGTCTGGCCCAGAAAGTCATCCTATCGGCCATCAAGAGAAGGTTAGTGCAGGCCCTTGCAGACAACACGACGGCCATGTGTAACTGCAACAAGCAGGGTGTGGTGGGGTCCTGTATCCTGTCCTAAAACCCTGTGTATCCCTGAGGGTGGCTGGACAAGCAGTAATCTTTCTGGTAGCCAAGGACCTAGCAGAGAGTCACTGAACACCAGAGCAGATTAAGTGAGCAAACGCTACCTGCAGACCATGAGTTGCATCTCCACCCCAAGGTGGCATAGGGCATCTTCGGTCAGTGGAACATAACCTGGATAGATCTATTCACCACTGTTGAACAAACAGTGTCAAAGCTTCTGCATCCTGGAGTATTATCAAAAAAGGTCATTGGGAGATACATTCAGTCTCCTTTGGGACACTCATCTCCTGTATGTGTTCCCACCACAGCTTCTCTTTCCTCAAGTTCTGATGGAGGGCAGGGCAGACCGAACCCCAGTCGTAGCCCCAGGCTAAGCCAGAAGAGTGTGGCACCCAGAGCTTCTGACCTTTTACCCTCTGCTCCGGCTGCCCCTTCAGGAGGACCTCCTATCTAAAAAACATGGAAGGTTCCTGCCGCCAAAGCTTCACAACACACGCCTCTTTGTGTGGAGATTGATCAGTATTAGTTCAAAACGTTTATCTTGCCGCCTACAGTGGTAGACGTTATTCATGCAGCAAGACATACTTTGACAGTCATTCTATTCTCGGTGCTGGGAATAGTGTGGCCTGGTGTAGGGTACGTCATCTAGACTCTGCTGGCCAAATTCTGATGTTTTGGTTGTTCTGTCATTGGTCTTGCAGGGTGCCCAGTTGAAGGTTACTTGTCAGCCTTTCAGCCTTTTCATGGTTGCCTGATCAACCCTTGCTCTTTAAATCACAGATTAGAGGCTTTCTCTGAAGGGCCTGAGGCATTGTTCCCTCAGAAACCATTTTTCATGCTTCAGCGGGACGTAAATCTAATCGTGATGTGTTTATGTGCACGCCATTTGAGCCTATGCACAGGTGTTTGCTATGGCCTCGAATGATCAAGGCATTCTTATCTCCATCACTTGTGAGCAATTGCATTAGTGACCTCCAGGCACTCTTTGTTGGACTTCCCTATGCTAGAGCGCGCAGTTTCCCCAGGTCACCCGAGTTACCAATTCCTTTACACGCACTGGGCCCTTGGCGTGCAAAAACCTTTATTATCACACTAATTTGTTTGGGTGAACCGGGTGAGGATTTCTTCTCCTGCACGCTGCTAAGAGTAATCAAGTTTGGATTTACCTCTGCTTACCATGTACCCGACTTACCACAGGCACAACTCTTACGACGGACCTAGAGCTATCAGGGAAAATAGTAGACAGGTCTAACATCAAATACTCTTTATAATCAGTAAAATACTTTCCACAATTCTGTAAAATGACCACAGACACCTGATGAAGTTTGAAACTTTATATAAGAATTCAAAGAGAAGATGCCAAGATAATAAGCGATACACAGAATAATATATCAAACATTAAAATCAACACCAATAGGTAACTTTGCATCAAAAATATGACCATTAGGATGTATGGGAAGACTAAAGGTAGAAGTTTTTTTTAGAACAAAACTAGTCACTGCAATTTTATACTAGAACATAGGAATGGGGATGAGACCTAGAACATGTACTTAACCTAAGTGTTTAAGCTATTCTTGCTAAGTTCACTGCAATCCACTAAAGGAAAGGGAAAAACGGGAACATGCTATTGCTTTATAAAATCAATGAACTCCTAAAGGAGAGGGGGAGAGAAGGAACCAACTAAAATTCAGACACATATATTTGATATATCAACGGCAATAGAGCAACATCACAGGTAAAAAGGCTTTAACAGATCAGACAAAAGAGAGAGAGAGAGAGAGAGATACGCAAACCCACAATCAATAATTACCTAGTTCAGATTGAAGACCAACCCTGGCCACGGGTCAGTTGGGAAGACGGGGACAGGGACCCTCAGAAAAGGAATGCCAGAATGCGAGCAGGTACAGCTCACGGACAGTAAGGACAGGATACCCCTCAGGTTCAGGTCAAGGACTGGGCCTCCCAGGGTACGACCAACACCCACAGCTTCGGACAGCAACGCCTGCGTTACCCCCTCCTGCAAGTAATCCGCCAGAAACCCCGATTGGATTTTCGAATTCCCCAGCAAAGTGCTTTGCCAGCACTTAGGATTTTCCACCCCTTAGGAGATTGTGGAAAGTATGGACAAAGTGCTCCGCAGCACTTTCAGAATGAGCACCTATTGAGATCGTAGGGTCAGTGACAGGTCTGCTACTCGGACAAGTCGGACAATTTTTCTAAGCTAAACTAGGGCAATTATACTGTTTTGGGGACCCTCAGACCACCCACTAATGTTGCAAGTGACAGTTTCCCACATTGTGATTGGTCAGGAGAGGTGGTGCGGTCATTACCACCTCCTAGAATTCAACGTTCCCATCATAATTATTCAAGTTTGCACACCCGCCCCCCTGGTTCACGTTCCCAGGCATAGGAATACAGAAGACAATGCAAGAGTCCAGCATATAGCAACAGTGTATGACAATTCAAGGTGTAATCTTGCATCTTCGGGATGGGTTCCCAGGCGCATCGGGCTCCAGGAGCCAGCTGGCTAGTTTTAGCTTCTGCGCAGTTAGGACTCTCCCTGGTCAGCTGACAGGGTTCAGAGGAGCCTCAGCATGGCGTCGCTCATGTATGCCCCAGCCCACAAAGACGCGGTACATGAAAAGTAAGCGAAAACAAATTAAAATCATACATAAAAATGATCGCACTGTATACCATGATAAAATCTAACCAACCCTTATTTTATAATGACTATAGCATTATGGATTAGTGCGAAAAGACAGATAGGCTAAAGCAGCAATAGCAAGCAGAGAGCGTGGTGAGAGACAAGCGGCCATATTTTGCATCAGTGCGCATGAGCACAGAATCCCTCCAGAATGCGAGTGCGTCACATCACATGGGTATGACCGACGCATGCGCAGACTGAATCTCAGCGAAGCAGCCATTTTAAGTGCAAGCTTCGTTTTAGTACGGAAAAAACAAACAAGCAAGCATCCTGGGGACACCCGCGTGTTGGGAAAACACTTTATAAATGACGAATAATGAGGTTAATATTATTATGCAGTTTAGACAGGGGTTTTGCATACGAGCAAGGCGCTTTACGTGTGAATCCTTGCTCCATCAATCCCCTCTTTGATGATATTTACTATCATCACTACATGAAGGAAACAGATGCCAACTTTTCTCATTCATCCACATCGTCCATTTCAATTTCAATAAACTTATTGTTTAGTTTTCTTTCAGCTTCCCTATGAGAGTGGTGATTTTTCGCCTTTTTGTAAATTGCACTCTTTAACTCTTCTAGTTCTAGTTCATCAATGTTTCTTTTCACCCCCCTCTGATTTACTGTATATTTCTTTTTGCACTTTTGGCATTTGCAGCAGATAAAAATGATCAACACAATCACACCTATTATAACTATTGGCATCAGTATTTTCCACAAAAGATTTTTACCTAAGTTAGTAAACCAACTACCTATAGAGGAGAGACCTCCAGTCAGTCTCGTCCAGGCACTGTCAACCTCCAATGGTTTGAGTTCCCTTTCCAAATTAGTTATGTTCTTCACATATTGTTTTAATTCGATACTTTTATCAGGAATGTAAGTGCAACAATGTTGCGCTTTCAGCATTCTACAGACTCCGCCCTCTTTTGCTAATAGGGTGTCAAGGGCAAGACGGTTTTGTAAAACCATTGATCTGATCGCAACCATTTCCGTATTGACCAGCAGGAAACCAGCAGCAGTGTCCGTTGATAACCGGTCCACTACTGTAGACAATTTGCAGATTCTATGAGTGTTCAGAACTACCCCCATTCCAGGTATCAGTGCACTAAAAATATCACCTATAATTTCACCTACACTTTCACGTCTACTACGCACTAAGCCATTAGTTTCTTCATCGCTTCCAGCTGCATTATTCACATGGTATATTTTCGGGAAAACAATGCCAAAGTAGCAGCTTCCATACCAGTGATCCGGCAATTTGAAATAAGCCTTGTTCCCACATATATAATATATTCCGGGAAACACAGGTTCTGACCCATTTTTGAAACCCCAACCTCCAATTACCTTGTAATTATGTTCACACTCGCTGGAACCGATGAATACATTGTTATAGTACTCTGTCTTTTCCCTATGGATACAAAGTTTCCCCTTTCTTTCAAAATCCAGCAACAAGGTAGGACTGGCTTCGCCTTCCGAGGTGTTATCCATGTGCTCAGCCCACCTAGGGATTCTATCCTTCTCGTCATTTGCCTTCTTCTGAAACTTTTCTCTCCTTCTGTCTGCCATCTTTATAAACATCTTTTCCTGCTCTTGCAGTGAACAGGTCAGATTATCTTCTCTTGCTTGATCTAAATCTATGTTACCTATAGTCAGGAAATATTCTCCCATATAGCGGGTCACGTCACTTGTAGTATGTACACGGTTCAAGTGTCCTCTAACAGGAAGTTCAGAAAATACTACGTCATCATTTGAATAATAGTACTGCAAGGTGCTTCTATAGAACAGGCTAGCTAATATACTACAGGAGATTCCATAGGTTAAAGGTAGATGGTGGTATGTCACGCCTTCAGCCACTGAGGTTGGTAGCTTCATGCAGACATAACAGTCCTCTATTTCCATAGCTTCTACATAATGCACTAATAAGTTAGCAAAAACATTTAGATGCGTCCTGTTTCTCATTTTGTGAAAATGTAGTCCATCCTCATCTGGTGCTTCTAAATTAGGTCGTGTGTGTGTCAGTCCTACTCTTTTGTCGTGTCTTGCTAGGCTTCGTGGTGTTTCTGCAGTCTGTACAACCCCTACATCTACTGCTTCAGGTTCAGTAGGGGACAAGTTTGGATCTTTACTTATCATAAAAGGTAGGAAAACAGTTAGTCCTATCCACATTACTATTAGCATGGCTATACTACACAAGCATATCTTACAACAGGTTTTGAGACACCCACACCGGGATCTCCCAGAGACATTCGGATCAGACATTTTTAGCTTACAGGTGGCTTTTGCTACCCCTCTTCGTTTCTTTGCACCAAAGGCTCACTTCGGGGCTTTCTCAAGGAGGGTCTTCGTCCGAACTCCGATCAGCAATGGACTCGTTGTCACTGTTGCCACTGTGGTGTGGCTCGTCAATTTCCTCCAACACAAAGTACGTCCACTCAGGGCTCCGATACAGTCGGTTCTGTTTCTTTATTCTGTCGCTCTTTCTCAGCGATTTGCCTTGGGCTGCATTTCTTTCACTTTGAGCCCTTTTCCGGTCTTTATCGTTTTCTTCGACTGTCTTTAGTCTGAGCCTTAGTCTCTTGACGTATCGGGGTGCACTTCTTCCTCCGTGCCTCCCAGTGGTTGAGGAGACTTCGCCTTCTTCGTGCACTCTTTTCACCTTTTGTGGTGGCACCTCTGTTTTCCTGCCTGTCTGACTAGTTCCAGGTCTTTCGTCTATTTCTTCTGCCTGGTCCCTATTCTGACTCTGCTCAGATTCAAAACGCACTTTCTTCTTATTTCTGGTTACTGTTGTTTCCGTTGTCTGAGCACTTTGATCTAGTTCTATCTGTTCCTGTTCATGCTCTTCAATCTCTTCGCTTTCTTCTGCATGAACGTCAGCTCTAATTTCTAACTGTCCCTTTCTCGGCTCCGGAGTTTCAGGAGGAGTCTCGAGGTCTTGATCTGACCCTACTTGGCCTATGTCCTGATCAGGTGTGTTGTGGCTTTCGTTGACCTGACCTTCTTCTTCTATTTCTGACTCACCTGGACTATCCCACTCACTGTCTAAGTAGGAATATTTCCGGGTTCGTATTGGATCATGAACTGGTTCGTCGGCGGGATACCATTCAACGTCTCGACTTGTGCTCGGCAGTTCGATGTCAGCTAGCTCCGGACTCTCTTCCTCGGAAGCCTCTTCAGCTGCGCTGCCTTCAGCTCCAGTCGCGTTTTCTCCAGATACCCGCTTTGTGTGGCTGGCGTGGATCCACTTCGGTACACCAGCACACTTCACAGCAGTGGTAGTGACGAGGATCACTTGTCGTGGCTTTCCCCACCTTGGCTTCAGGCAACTGCTCCGGGTGTGTTTCTTTAACACCACCCAGTCTCCTGGTTGCAGATTGTGTGCTGGAGTCTTTGGCCACTCGTCTTCTGTCTCTCCAATCTGCTGAGAGAGAGAACGCACTTGGTCACCCAGCTGCTTGCAGTATTCTAGCACCATATCATCAGAAATGCTTAGCAGTTTGTTTCCGGGTACCCATGCCTGGCGCATCACTCTTCCCATCAACACTTCATGGGGACTTAGGCCAGTCTTTCGGTTCGGGATACTTCTCAAACTCATCAGCACCAGGGGTAAAGCCTCTATCCAGTTCATTTTTGTGGAATCACACATTTTTCCCAATCTGGACTTCAGGGTGCCATTTATTTGTTCCACTACCCCAGAAGCCTCTGGATGGTAGGCGCAGTGCAATCTTTGCTTCATTTTGAATGCTTTACAGAGTTCCTCTAGGACATCGTTGGCAAAATGCCCACCTTGGTCCGTTTCGATTGTCTCTGGGATCCCATACCTAGGTATCAACTCCCTGAGCAATAATTTGGCTGTGGTGATAGCGTCATTTTTCTTAGCTGGATATGCTTCCACCCACCTGGAGAATAGACAAACTATGACTAAGATATATCTATATCCTTTGCATCTGGGCATGGTTATGAAGTCTGCCTGCATTCTAACGAAGGGCCCTACTGCCTTTCCAATAGTGCTCTGTTCCACTACAGTCTTCTTTCCTGCATTGAATTGCTGACACACTAGGCACCTCTGGCAAAGCCTTTCCGCCTGGTTCCTGAACTTTGAATTACAGAACACCTGTTCAAACACCCGACACATCGCGTCTCTTCCCATATGTGTTGGCTCATGTATCATTCTGATCATGGGGTCGATCAAACTATCAGGCAGTACAGGCACCCCAGTCGGATTTACCACCACACCATCTTCTCTCAACTCGCATCCATTTGCGGCCCACCTGCCCTTCTCTTGCCTGTCTGTGGCTTGTTGTAACTCCTTTAATTCTTCCCACGTTGACACATTCTCAAACAACATAAGTTGGCAGCTGGTTCCATCCCACAGTGCAATTTGTAGGGACATATGGTGTCGGGCACAAAACTGTGCAATTTGGTCAGCGTACCTATTACCGGCAGTCACATCATCATTTCCAGATCTGTGAGCCGCACACTTGACCACAGCCAATTCTTTGGGTAATTGGATAGCTTCCAGTAAGTCATGCACCACCTTCCCATTTCGGATAGGTGTGCCTGAGGAAGTCATGAATTCTCTTTGTAACCACAATTGGCCGAAGTCATGAACGACCCCAAAACAATACTGGCTGTCTGTGTAAACAGTTATTCTCTTGTTCTTACCCCTCTTACAGGCTCTGGTTAACGCGATGAGCTCTGCCACTTGTGCAGATTTCACCTCGCGCATGTAAGATGCCTCGATGGTTCCTGTCAGTGTAACCACAGCATAGGCAGCACTCAGACTCCCACTCTCATGTCTCAAACACGAGCCATCCACGAACATTGTTTTATCCCCGTCAAGTAGCGCTATTTCACGGATGTCGGGACGGGGTTTTGTGCTATATTCAGTTAGATCGATGCAATTATGTTCCCCGTCCTCATCAGATTCTACATCCAGAGGGATAGGTAACAGTGTCGCAGGGTTTAGGACATTGCACCGGGAAATAGTTACATTTTCAGCACCAATCAAAATTCTCTCATACTTAGTCAGCCGACTAGGTGTGAGGTACTGGGTCTTAGTTCTAGTCAGTAGGATGACAACAGAATGAGGAACATAGACAGTGACGGGATGTCCCATGACAATGTTCTCACTCTGTTCCAGACTGACGCAAGTAGCAGCAACGGCTTTTAAGCATCCAGGCAGTCCAGCAGCCACTGGATCTAGGGTGGCCGAAAAGTAGGCTACTGGTCTTCTGACTAATCCGTGCTCCTGGGTCAGGACCGAAAGAGCACAATTCTCTCTTGTGTCACAGAACAGCTCAAATGGCTTAGTGTACTCAGGCATACCCAATGCAGGTGCGGTACATAGACAGTTTCTCAGAGTTACCCAAGCATTCATGCTTTCACTGTCCCAATGGACGGGGTCTTCTACTCCTTTCTTTGTCATATTTATCAGGGGTCGGGCTAGAGCCGCAAATCCTACAATCCATTGTCTGCAGTAACCCACAACTCCCAAGAACATTCTCACTTCTTTCTGTGTTCTGGGCAGCTCCATTGCTTTGATTATTTTGATCCTTTCGGTAGTGACCTTCCTGATTCCTTTTTCTATCTGGTGCCCCAGATACTTTACTGAGTTTTTACAGAATTGTAATTTGTCAGGCGACACTTTATGTCCTCCTTTTCCTAGGTGATTCAGCAAGGC
The DNA here is from genome assembly GCF_964263255.1 of Lissotriton vulgaris. Taxonomy (NCBI): domain Eukaryota; kingdom Metazoa; phylum Chordata; class Amphibia; order Caudata; family Salamandridae; genus Lissotriton; species Lissotriton vulgaris. The sequence goes on from NC_141695.1 coordinate 1,266,278,039, forward strand.
AATTGTGTCAGTGACACAGTCAGTCTGGGTTTTAGATGCCACTAACAGGTCATCTATGTACTGTACCAAAACAGACTCTCTTGGCAGCACTAGGGATTCAAGGCACTTTTTCAGTATCTGGTTGAAAATCGATGGACTTTCGGTGTACCCCTGGGGGACACGATTCCAGACATAGATATGGCTGTCAAATCCAAAACTGAAAAGGAATTTGCTTTCTGGATGCAATGGGATGGAAAAGAAAGCGTGGCATAGGTCAATGACAGTGAACCATTCTGCATTCCAGGGAATCTGATATAGAATTACTGCAGGGTTGGGCACAATAGGACAGCAAGGCACAACAATTTGGTTTACCTTGCGCAAATCTTGCACCACCCGGTACTTTCCACTAGGCTTTTTGATCCCAATGATAGGCGAATTACAGGGGCTGCTCATCACTTCTTCTATTATTTCTGCTTCGAGCAGCCTCGTAATTTCAGTCGCTACTCCTGCCTTTACTTCTGCACTCATTTTGTACTGTCTGGTTTTCGGGTATACAGCATTTGTTTTTATTGCTATTTTCACTGGGTCCACATTTGCCATCAGGCCTACATCTTTTCCTGTGAAATCCCACACTTCTGGTACTACTCTTAGCTGGAGTTCTTCAGGTAAATCTTCAATTGTCAAAGGCTTGATATCAGCATCTTGTCTGACCAACATCAGTTTGTACAGGCCATCTTCATCGGGGGTCTGAATTTCTACGCCATTTGGTGTGCAGAAAATGGTACAACGCATCTTGCACAATAAATCACGTCCTAGCAGGTTTACAGGACTGGAATCACAGACCACAAATCTGTGCATTTCCTTGAAATTTCCTATAGAAATTTCCATTGGTTCAGTTACAGGGGTACTTATTATCTGATTTGAGACTCCCACTACTTGGATTGCTTCTCCCGAGAGGGGTAGGTTAGGAACATCCACTGTTCTTACAGTAGATCGGGTAGCACCAGTGTCCAACAGAAAGGTGACGTCTTTTCCCTCTACCTTTCCTTCAATGTATGGTCCAGTCTGGTCTACCGGTAAGGAGGCGCCAAGTACGCACTCCTCATCCTCCCCTCTCAGGCCCCGTCAATCTTGATCCTCACAAAGGAAGGTATCATTTAGCAAGTACTGTGGAATGACTGCGTTTCTTTCACTCTCAACCTCCCATACTTCCGCCCTCTCATTCTGCTGACCCTGACTCTTAAAATTCTGTCTAGGAGCGCGGGGTACTGGAGGTAATTTTACCTGTTGCTGGGTTTTTCTTGTCCCCTCTTTCGGCACCTGTGGATTTAAACCATTTACAGGGGCATTACCGGCCTGTAGGTGTGGACACTCGTCTCTCCAATGCCCCATCTGGCCGCACCCATGGCACGGAAACTTTTTCATGGCCTCTTCACGACTCATTTTAGGTCTGGGCTTTCCTCCCCCCCCAGTAGTGGCATTCTGAACATTATTATCAGAAGTCAATTTACTTAACTGTTTTTCTTGCTGTTCAGCTAATTTCACCTGTGCCCACATGACTTTTTCCTTGAGGGCCTTCTTTTTATTTTCGATTTCATCTTCGCAGTATTTTGCATATTTCAGGACATCATCTATGGGTTTTCCCTGCCAACTGATTTTGTTATCTCGAATCCATTGTGAGATTTCAGGCCTTAATCCTAGCACAAACCTATAACTGAAATGGGTCCTGTCTTTCATGTCTACATTATCGATACCACTGTAAGTTTTGAATACCTGCAGTAACCTTTCATAAAATGAGTGCACCGTTTCATCACGTTCTTGGGTGGTTCTATCTATACGGGTCCAATCTGTCTCCTTTGCTGGTACCTTTTTCTTGAGGTATTGTATGACCTGCTCATATTTCCTCATTACTTCAGGTGCGGGAGCTCCTGTTTTCTCATCTCTGGGAAATTCCTCACTGGGCCAATCAATTTCAATTTTACAGTCGGTCCACAAATCTACAGGGACCACAATGTCGAAAAACCCATCCAGGTCTTTCAGCAGACATTTCTGAACTTTTATGAAACGTTCTACCTGTCTGTACCAGTCAACTGGTTTCTCACGTAATTTCGGGAAGTCGTTTGTAAACGATACAATGTCTTGTCTGGACCAAGGGACATGGACATATTTTCCTCCCGGGACCTCTCTCATGGGGCACAATTTTTCTGTTGGGGTTACTTCCTTTAATACGAATTCTGAAGTTACTGACCCAGCCCTGCTGCCTTCCTTTTTCTTTGCCCACCTGGTTCTCCATTTCCCCACTTCGCCCCATTTCTGCAAGATTTTCAACAATTCTCTTACTTGGATCTGTTTTCCCATCACATTCAGGCTTTCTAAATCCTTGTCTGAGAAGTCCACTCTGTAGGGTTTCTGAAGAATTTTGGAGCGACTAACATCAACTCCCATTTCTGTGGCGGCATCCATTATCTTTTCATGGAGCACCCTAGCACTCCGGGTAAGATTTTTACTGATGAATAGTAACTCTTCTTCATTATACGAGCTTAGGCGCTCAACTCCCACGTTCCCAGCCATCATTTCTTCTATTTCTATTCTTAATTTATATATTTCCAATGCTTTAGGTTGGGGAGTGGTCTCCTTCTCTAGCTCCTTTGTCCATCTGTCCAATTCTTCAGGGGAAACTAAAGTGGCACTCCTAACTCCAGTTGCACTTTCAATCACCACTTCCTTTTGTCTGGGCTGACTTCTCGTCCCTGCTATACTGGCCCTCGACTCCCTTATGGGCAGATCCATCAGAACCACAGATTCACACTCACTTTCCTGATCCTCATCTATGAATACTTCCTTCCTCGGGGTCTGGATGCTAGGAGTAGGCAGTATTGGGGTGATAACAGGAGGATGGGGACTAGTCAGGTCATTTCTATACATTGGAATAGCAGGACCAATAGTTACCGGAATGGTCAAGGAATCAGGATGGGGATGCATCTGGGCAATGGTTCTAACTAATTCCTCTCGCTGTTTAGTCAGGGCTTCTTTCTCTTTTTCCTGCAATCCCCTTTCAGCAGAATTGCCATGCAATACCTGAGGTACTAAGGACGGATAAATACTCGGGGCAGTCGGAGCAACCAATCGAGGTGGACTTTCTCCGAATGGCTGATAATTTGGGACTGTGGACTTAGGTCTGCAAAACCCATCCCTTTCACTAGTTTTACTGCCTGTAGCTGTTCCGTCTGTATCACTTTCCCTCCTACTTCGGGGGTAATTTGTAAAGGGATTTTGAGAATGCACCGGTTCTAATTCTGCAACATAGGGAGGTGGATTCTTCATTAACAAATCTTCCAGGTGTTCATCTTCTATGTCCCCCATAGGTGCTAGGTGATGGGTCTTTTCTTTACACTTTCCTCTCTTCTCTTCTGATACCCCCATCATAGGGAACAGCCCTTCAGTTAACATAGACTGCCTCCACTGTTTCATTTTCTGCTCTTTGGTTGGCGTTGGAAGTCTGGGATACCACTTACTCACTCCCTTATCCATTCGGGGTTTATCTCGCTCTGCAGCCTCAATCTCCCATTCCTCCAAAGCTTCGTACTGGGTCAACCTAGGTCTAGGGTGTAATTCATTCATGCGGGTCCTTAAGTTAAACAGGATCCGACCATTAAATGTACCTTCAACAGGGAATGCTAGGACTCCGTCATCTACAGTATACTTTGCCCAATTTTCTAGCCAGACACAAGTGTGATACCCTTTATCAAACAACATGAAAGAAGCAGGGGTATTTGGCGGGGGAATGAGTACACCTTCCCTCGTTCTAATGGGCTTGTCAGTTTTGAAAAAATTCTTTACTTTATCAGAGAATGACAATTTTCTCTTTATTCCATACATCATGTGCGGTCTACCTCGTACAATCTGCTCCTTATGGAATCCTAGGTATTTGGGATTTGGTATGAAGTCTGGATACCACATACAACTCTCCAGACTCGCTTCTAGCTCGGCTGGATTAATTTTGTTTACCTTTGTGCTTCCAATGCTAGCGCGACTTTTATTTCGCACCACCCAATCAGGTCAGAAAATACAAATACTGTTAACCAATGGGTGCGCGGCCTTTTCGCAAGACAGAGTCTCACGCTTCGGCACTCACCCCTCCTTTACAAATTCAGCTCCACTACCCACCCGCTGTTTTGACCAATACCAGCGCGGCACGGAGTGACGTCAGAGCAGCTCTCCGGCTGACTCCCTCCTTCACAAGGTAACGGAAACTTTTTACTTTCTCTAAAGTGCGAGTGCAAGTTTTAGTTAACAACACGCAACGTTTGCCACTATGTCTGAGTGTTCTAAAAAGAGAAAAGACTTTTCTTTCGCTACTAGTAAACCACTTCTGTCTACTTTTCATTCACTCTGGATAGACTTCTTTGCCTGTCCCTTCACACTAGTAACATAGAACCCGTTATTCTTCTGGCTCATCCACCTTAGTCGGGGATATGTACTGAGCCAGGATTTCACCAGCGAACTATCTTACTTACCAGACAAGCCTCGGAGACCCTACTACTCCTTCCGTATGCGACCCTTACTAGGTGATATCGTAATGAAAGTTTTATAACGGACTCGTAGCTATCATTCACTCCAGAAACAAAGGTCCTAATTAGTGCTTCCAGTTACTCTTTTAACCCTGCACTAATGCCTCGAACTTAGTGATTTCAACAGCTAACCGGATTCTACTCACCGTTAGCTAAAATACTTCCCCGGGGATTCAGACTACACTGAACACTTACAAACAATTCTGGGTTAATTCAACATGCAATATTTATAGCAGCAATGCAAAATCATGCACATTTACATATAAATCCTTAAAACATTTCAACATTTTGAATCAATACAGTAGAAAATCAGCAGCACACTTAATCTTCACGGTTTGTTTATGACCTATCCTGTCTACCTAATCTAACTAGTCCAAACCATCCTCTGGCTGCCAGAAAATTACTGCTAGAGCGCGCAGTTTCCCCAGGTCACCCGAGTTACCAATTCCTTTACACGCACTGGGCCCTTGGCGTGCAAAAACCTTTATTATCACACTAATTTGTTTGGGTGAACCGGGTGAGGATTTCTCCTCCTGCACGCTGCTAAGAGTAATCAAGTTTGGATTTACCTCTGCTTACCATGTACCCGACTTACCACAGGCACAACTCTTACGACGGACCTAGAGCTATCAGGGAAAATAGTAGACAGGTCTAACATCAAATACTCTTTATAATCAGTAAAATACTTTCCACAATTCTGTAAAATGACCACAGACACCTGATGAAGTTTGAAACTTTATATAAGAATTCAAAGAGAAGATGCCAAGATAATAAGCGATACACAGAATAATATATCAAACATTAAAATCAACACCAATAGGTAACTTTGCATCAAAAATATGACCATTAGGATGTATGGGAAGACTAAAGGTAGAAGTTTTTTTTAGAACAAAACTAGTCACTGCAATTTTATACTAGAACATAGGAATGGGGATGAGACCTAGAACATGTACTTAACCTAAGTGTTTAAGCTATTCTTGCTAAGTTCACTGCAATCCACTAAAGGAAAGGGAAAAACGGGAACATGCTATTGCTTTATAAAATCAATGAACTCCTAAAGGAGAGGGGGAGAGAAGGAACCAACTAAAATTCAGACACATATATTTGATATATCAACGGCAATAGAGCAACATCACAGGTAAAAAGGCTTTAACAGATCAGACAAAAGAGAGAGAGAGAGAGAGAGATACGCAAACCCACAATCAATAATTACCTAGTTCAGATTGAAGACCAACCCTGGCCACGGGTCAGTTGGGAAGACGGGGACAGGGACCCTCAGAAAAGGAATGCCAGAATGCGAGCAGGTACAGCTCACGGACAGTAAGGACAGGATACCCCTTAGGTTCAGGTCAAGGACTGGGCCTCCCAGGGTACGACCAACACCCACAGCTTCGGACAGCAACGCCTGCGTTACCCCCTCCTGCAAGTAATCCGCCAGAAACCCCGATTGGATTTTCGAATTCCCCAGCAAAGTGCTTTGCCAGCACTTAGGATTTTCCACCCCTTAGGAGATTGTGGAAAGTATGGACAAAGTGCTCCGCAGCACTTTCAGAATGAGCACCTATTGAGATCGTAGGGTCAGTGACAGGTCTGCTACTCGGACAAGTCGGACAATTTTTCTAAGCTAAACTAGGGCAATTATACTGTTTTGGGGACCCTCAGACCACCCACTAATGTTGCAAGTGACAGTTTCCCACATTGTGATTGGTCAGGAGAGGTGGTGCGGTCATTACCACCTCCTAGAATTCAACGTTCCCATCATAATTATTCAAGTTTGCACACCCGCCCCACTGGTTCACGTTCCCAGGCATAGGAATACAGAAGACAATGCAAGAGTCCAGCATATAGCAACAGTGTATGACAATTCAAGGTGTAATCTTGCATCTTCGGGATGGGTTCCCAGGCGCATCGGGCTCCAGGAGCCAGCTGGCTAGTTTTAGCTTCTGCGCAGTTAGGACTCTCCCTGGTCAGCTGACAGGGTTCAGAGGAGCCTCAGCATGGCGTCGCTCATGTATGCCCCAGCCCACAAAGACGCGGTACATGAAAAGTAAGCGAAAACAAATTAAAATCATACATAAAAATGATCGCACTGTATACCATGATAAAATCTAACCAACCCTTATTTTATAATGACTATAGCATTATGGATTAGTGCGAAAAGACAGATAGGCTAAAGCAGCAATAGCAAGCAGAGAGCGTGGTGAGAGACAAGCGGCCATATTTTGCATCAGTGCGCATGAGCACAGAATCCCTCCAGAATGCGAGTGCGTCACATCACATGGGTATGACCGACGCATGCGCAGACTGAATCTCAGCGAAGCAGCCATTTTAAGTGCAAGCTTCGTTTTAGTACGGAAAAAACAAACAAGCAAGCATCCTGGGGACACCCGCGTGTTGGGAAAACACTTTATAAATGACGAATAATGAGGTTAATATTATTATGCAGTTTAGACAGGGGTTTTGCATACGAGCAAGGCGCTTTACGTGCGAATCCTTGCTCCATCACCTACACCACGTTCTTCCTGGACACATTAGTGCTGCAGTTCTTGGGCTGCCTTCCTGCCAAGGTGGTATCACCCTTCCATGTCTGTCAATCGAGCGCCCTGATGACATTTTTTGCTCCATCACACCCATTGAAAGAGGAGGAGAGGCTTGTCCCATGAGTGCCTGTATTGACTGTATGAGAGACAATCCGTTGATGACAAGCTCTTTGTGGGGTTTACTGGGCTCAAGAAAGGCAAGGTAGTGCATAAGAGGACTCTATCTAGGTGGCTTGTCCTCAGCATCAACATCTGCAACATGCTGGCGAAGAAGTATCCCCCAAAAGGCCTGGATGGTCATTCCACCACAGCCAAGGCTGCTATAGCTGCATACGCAAGGGGATGCTAGTTCTGGGTATCTGCCAGGCTGCTATTTAGAATTCCCAAATACTACTGCCTTGACAGCCAGGTCTGACAGGAGAGTCATTTTGCCCACTCGGTTCTGCTATACTTCCTGATCTGAGTTCACTGCACAGACACTCAACGTTTGGGAGGTACTGTTATAGTATGTATTCTAAAAGTGGGAGATTTATGGTTGGAAGTATCCATTAGAACAAGCTACTGACCTCCCGCAGTGCTCTTTCTGTTGGATAATGTAACCAGTGGTTTCTCATTGCCCACTCCTCATGCCCTTCGCCATACTTCCCATTCTATAGAGTGGATTTCTAAAGATCATAATAAGGTTGCAAGTTAGATTTCAGCAGTCTCACCTGCAAATTCTTTTAAGCGCGCTGCGCCTAAGGGCGCAAAAGGAGACATGTTAAGATGCTGATTTCAGTGTTTGGGGTGACACTTATATGCAGCTCTACACTGTCACTTTTAGAGCTATATGAAGTCGCTGCAAGCCGTATGGCGCCACCTGCTGGCACATAGGGAGTACTGCTGAAAAAATCTTCCGATCCAGTCTGGTGCCTGGAAATGTTCTAAGAGTGAGGAATCAGGGTAGATTTAGTATCCACCAGAACGAGCGTTACACTTTTTGTAACCTCTTTCTGGCGGGGAGCATTATTATTCTGAGTGTATCCTATTTATCATTTAGGAGGTGATGTATGTTCTCTGTATGCATGTGTGGTGAATCAGTTTGAGCTTGGTATTTCCAGTTACCCATTTACAATGCATGAAAGCCCATTGCCAAGTTGCATTCTCCAGTGCAGGCCGCAGATCAGTGTGCCAGTTTTTCCTAAGGTGAGACTGAGAGAGCTTCGTAACATTGGTGGATTATTTTGCCTCTCTCCCTGCTATAGCAATGACTAGTTAAGTGTATATGTGTGTGTGTACCTCCCCTCTGGTCACTCCGGACACCGTTTCCTGAAGGTAGCCACAATTTGGGCATAAACTAATGTTACCTATGCCCCCATCTGTTACAAAATTCAGCAACGCTCAATAAACCGCCCACCTCATAAATACTTTCCAATATATTGGATTTAACATCCCTCCAGTGGTTGCTCAATGAATCCCAGCAGGCTGGATCATACTACGGTCCGTCAAAGCGTAAAGTGTGATGGTCATAGAAATATATCCTTCTTGCATAGAGATCATGGACCATATTTTGAGCTAATCGATCAAAAGAAGAGGGAACTGGGAACTATTCATGGTCCAGCACCCGTGCTCCCATCCAGAAGTATGTACACAAAAGGAGGGTAGCTGTTCCTATGGAAAAGAGTGAAGGGGTGCGATTGGAATGTCCTGTAATCAGGAAAATCTTCCTTATCAGAAGATAGAGCCGATGCATTCCCAAATGGGTGTCATGCTTCATCATAGATTCAAATAGAAGAAGGCTCCTTGAGGAATTATTTGTTAGTATCTCAATAATTTTATATTCAGTCTTATATAAGTACTTTGCTTAGGAAAGAAACATAAGAAGCATGGTATATTTCAAACTTTTATATTATTTAGAAAATGATCCCTTTGTTTTTTACACAAGATTCTAGAAGTACAAACAATAGGCAACATAAACAACACTACCATTTCCTATATATTTCCTGTAGTGTGGTACACCGTTGGTACAATATGTAATATACAAATATATACATAAAGCGCTCCTGTACATGTAGTCAGCTAATCCATTGATTTACTATATACAAATCCTTGTTTGGACAGGTATGAACCAAACGGTGTATGTACGTCATCATAGGGCTTTGCTCCTGGGGGGTGGCACTGCAATACCCCACGTGCCCCGAAAGAGGGCTCTTTGTCGGAGGTCTTCTTTTTTTTGCCTTTTTGAGTGAGGGAATGTGAAGGTAGGGTAGTGTGTATAGTGAAATGTGTTTTGAAACTGCCTAAGGACTACCTTTTTGGCTTTAACTACTTCGATGCTGATGACGGAACCGCTCCGTCATCAGCTGCGGTTGGGCTGTGCTGATGACGGAGCGGTTCCGTCATGGCCCGGCCGCCGCGCCGCGGCGGCGCTGATTTCGCGCCTGTGCGGTGCGTTCTATTAGGCGGGCGGGGCCATGACGGAACCACTCCGTCACGAGCACAGCCCAACCGCGGCTGGTGACGGAGCGTTTCTGTCAACAGCATGCGGCCGCCGCGCGGCAGCCCTGCCCTCTTAGCGCTGCGGCGGAATAGCCGCCGCAGCGATGGGGTTAATAAAGGGTTATTATGAACCGTGACAGTCTCATTATGATACTGTCACTGTTCATATTATGCCACTGACAGAACTCACATTTTTACTTTTTAGCCCTGCCCAGGGGACCCCTTTATTGGCCTCATTGGTTATATGAGTGATTTTTGTAATCTGCTACTGGAGTCAGTTGTGCTCCTCACAAGCCAGGGGACTATGTATTGCAATAGTGCATGAAAGTAAATCCACGGACCCCAGTGATTTATTTCCTACCAAAAATCCACAAGAACATGGTGGATCCCCCAGGGAGACTGAACGTCTCCGGGTGCGAGTCTGTATTAGAGCCGGTTGCCAAATATGTTGATATTTTTCTGAAACCGTTCATCAACCAAGTACCATCGTATTTACGTGACACAACCGACTTTCTAAATAAAATCGAAGGACAACCATTTGAGAGCAACTCGCAGTGGCTAGTGTCGTTTGACGTAACATCGTTGTACACACAATTTCCTCAGGACGAGGCCCTAGAAGCAATGGAGGTCTACCTGGAAACACGTGTAAGACCACACTGAGTGCCAACAGTGTTCATTCTGGATTTGGCTTGCATCACACTGACACGCAATTGCTTCAGATTTGAGAATACATTTTACATGCAGGTGAAAGGCTCAGCAATGGGGTGTCCCTTTGCCCCATAAATGGCTATTCTGTTCATGGCCCTATTTGAAGAACGGTTCATTGACAATCACAATCCTTTCAGTGAATATATCACTCAGTGGGATCGACGACATCTGGTGTGTTTGGAGTGGATTAGAAAAACGATTAATATAATTCCATGAATGGTTGAACATGAGACACCCAGACATCAAGTTCACGATGACGAAAAGCCGTTCAGCACTAACATTTCTTGATGTGGAAGTCTTTGAAGAAAACCAAAGATTGACAACGACATTACATCGAAAATCTACAGATAGGAATACCATTGTTTACTATCAGAGTTCTCATCCCAATAATCTAAAAAACAATTTACCTTACGGACAACTGCTAAGAATCAGACGCAATTGTGCACGTAAAGAAGATTTCATGGCCAATGCATCTATGTTCTGTGACCAACTAAGAGATCGAGGTTATCCCAGCAAACTGCTTAAACATGCTGTCAAAAGAGCGTGGTATACCCCACGAGAGACGCTGCTAACCAAAAGAGTAAAACCACTGATGGAAAAACTTGTATGTGTATCTACTTTTGGCCCCCATACCAACAAGTACAAGAAAATCATTCTATCCAATTGGCACCTCCTTTCACAGTTGAAGTACCCAATTGGAAAGCCCCTATTCGCAATGCGCAAAAATAAAAGCATCGGCCAAAAGATAATCCGAGCAGATAAGGGAACAGCCCTCACCAAAGTTAAAGACTTGCGCACACATTGGAATTTACCTCCCATACAAGGTCATCGCAAGTGGGGAAACTGTTCAGTCTGCAGTATGACTATCGAAGGGCAAGAGTTTACACATGATCGCATCAAATGGAGCCATTTCGAATTCACCAACTGTAAAACAAGAAATATTGTCTATGCCATCAAATGTCCCTGTTCCAAACTCTATATTGGTAAAACTACACAACAAGTAAACCAACAAATTGTGCAACACATTTCGCGCATAAAGAATAAAGTATTGACTGCCCCGATGGTCCAACACTTTGTGAACCATAATCACTCAGAGAAAGACTTTGAATGGACAGTTGTGTCCAGTGTCAAGCTGCCTCCACGGGGAAGATATATGGAAAACATGTTGGCCAAAAAAGAAGCGTATTTAATTCAGAAATTTCACTGTACGACTAACGGATTGAATGACCTAACAGAATTGAATCAAGTTTGAACAAGAGCAATGACCAAAGATTCTAACAACTGTGATTGTTTAACCACATTTTCAACTACAAATGAAATGTATTCTATACTGAACGACACTCACACTCCATAAGACTACGAGTCCCAGAACCCTTTGAGACAAAAAACAGGAAGAAGAACGTGTATAAGCAGAGCCAGCACAAGCACAGCGTGATATGCGTTTGTGGAGAGACTCCATTCGTGAACTGAGGCTCAAGGAACACCGCTGAAATGTGAGTTGAGTCATTGTTTCGTTGGGAAATGACCCACCAGGGAATGTGGTTAAAAATAAAGCTGCGCGACTTAAAGAATGCAGAGCCATGTCGGGAAACGGTTAACACGCGCTTACTGCAAAAAGCGCTTCTGCATTAGACTGAAATCGCAGAGACACAGATATTTAATGTTGTACCTGCCATGTTGGTAACGTCACAGCACGCGAAAGATAAATGATGCGGCTCTATGAACCAGCAGCAGCAGTAATATTATAAGAACGATGTGACGCGCACTCAGCACGAGTATGAAATAAATGGGCGCGCACACTTGAAAATGTACATCATCGTTTAAGTTACCTCCTCCCTCTCTCCAGTTTTGACAGGGAGTCATGACTATATAAAAGAAAACAAGGATGAAAAATCCCTCGCTAGAACAACCCCTCGTCAAAGAAGACCAACATCTACAAGTAAGGGAGATGCCACAGCTAGCTAGTCCTGTGCTTAAAATAGTAGTTATAATGGTTGATGAATGACTACTATTCAATTTTGCTCTAGGGTGGAATACAAAGCCCCAAACGAATGCACTGGTTAACTTGAAATTGAAAATAAGGACACAAGGTGGGAGTCATCGGAAAAGAAGTGCAAAGACTCCTGTAAGTTCTATAAATATAGACAGAACCGTATTAATATCGGTAAAAAGTGATCAGACTCATAGCCCCATACTCACACAATAAATTTGCCTATGTTTAGGTACAGAAGAAAGAACGATAAGAGAACGATCCACAGCAAAGAAGATAAGGTACCCAAAAAGCAGTGCCCGATTTGCCCAGTAGTGGTAGTGAGAGATAACGTGACAAATTGTGTTACTAACAATTTATTATTTTATTTAGATTAAACCGTGGTCTAAGCCCTGATGAGAATCCCCTAAGGCAGAAGGGGATTGGAAACGCGTTGGCACATCTATACTTACCTGCGAGGGACCCACATCAATTGAAACTCTAGAGAGGGTGTCACTCTATGAAATATACCCGAGAGCAAACTTTCTTGAAAGACAGTTGTCCCCGCAGTCTGCCTGTAATAAGCGCCACATTGAACTGCATAGTGACAATTGTCCTAGCGCTTACAGGCACTGTTTGAATTACCGACTGGTGTAATTGCATGATTTGTATCCATTGTTGTTTTTTCGTTATGTTTTGTTCATTTTGTTAGAAGTTCATCAATATACGTTCACATAATAGTGCATATAATGAATGAAATGTGTATTCTTGTATTGCAACAAAAAATTATGAAAGGTTGCTTTAAATTAACTTAAATCATCACAATCGTGAAATTAAAGTGCAATGACTTGTCGCGTTGTATTTTGAATCTGCAGAAGTAAGTAGCAGTACTTAAACAGTTGGCCAGGTAACCCTTTTTAGAAAAAAATCCTAATACTTAAGGCAGTCTTGTGGATGCCTACAAAACCTGACTGCTGAGCGTGCACCAAATAATTTTTCCAAGATTTTATTGGTGTCGTTAAGCATTGATCAGGGTCCGAACAAATCACAAAGGTTCTTGCCTCTTTTCGGCAGTATGATTGCAGCTGCTGGCTTCAGAATGCTCAGCAGTTTTCGATTGCTCCACACTTCATTGTACATATCTAATAGGGGTTGTTCTAATAAGTCTCTGTACTTTTTTTATAAAGGAGCGCAACATAGTGATGGCAGGAAACCTGTCCCATTTTCTGTGGGCCTGAAAGGCCATCACTTCAGGCTGCTGGGTCCTACAAATAGTAGAAACAGGGCACACCCTACCCATCTGCCAGTATCCACCAGCTGTTCACCCCGTCCTTCTCAAGTTCCAGAAGAACATCTGCAGATCCTGTAGCAGAAGGTATAGATCCTGCTGCAGGAAGGGGCAGTAGACTGGAGCCAGACAAGAATTGGGACAGGAGTGCTACTCTCTGTACATCCTGGTTCCCAAGAAGGACAGAAGTCTGTGGCTGATCCTCGGTCTCAGGTTTCTAAATTGGTTCCTTAAGAAGGACACGTTTAGGATGCTGTCCACGGCTCAGGTTTTATTGTAACTGGAGCTCAAAGACTGGATGGTGTCTTTAGACTTGCATAATGCGTACTTTCACATTCCAATCCTGTAGTCCGACAGGAAGTACTTGCAATTTGTTGTGGGTAGTACCCGTTACAAATTCACATTACTTGCTTTTGAAATTAGATCAGCACCTCAAGTCTTCACAAAGATGATGGAATTGGTGGTTGCCCCTCTCATATGGTCATGGATCACAATATTTCTGTACCTGGATGACTGGCTGATCAAAGCCAGGCCGCCTGAGCTGACACTCTATTATTTGAAGTTGACAGCTTCCCTGTTGTTCAACTTTGGATTTTGAATCAGTTGCCCCAAATCTCATGTGGAGCCTTCTCAGTGACTTGTGTTCATTTAGGTGGTACTAGATGCCATCTCACTCACAGGTTTCCTTCCTCCGCAGAGGATACAGGGCATTTGAGATATGATTCCAATGTTTTGGATGGAACTCAAATGCCAGTACTGCAGGTCCTCTGTTTGCTTGGTCTGTTATCTTCCTGCAGCCTCCAGGTCAATCATACATACTGGCACATGAGGGGTCTGCAGTGGTGCCTTCACAGGCAGTGGTCCAACATCAAGGGGATCTAGAAGAATCTAGTGTGATCTCCGTTGAAGGTGTAGTGGTGTTGAGGTGGTGGGAAATAGGGGAGAACCTTCTGCAAGAAAGACAGTTCTGCTGCCTTCCAGCAGTCACCACTGTTGTAACAATGGCTTCCACCCTAGGGCGGAGAGTGCATTTGGAGGATCTGCAGATCAAAAGCCTCTGGCCTCCAGAATTGCAGAGTTGTAACATCAATCTGCTGGAACTGAGGGTGATCCAGTTGGTGCTCCAAGCCTTCCTCCCTGCACTTTACATTCAATCGGTGAAGATGTTGACTGAGAATACAACATCGTTATGGCACCTCAACAAGCAGGGAGTAGTAGGGTCTAGGGACTAGCATGGGCTCTGTTGAGAGGCTCCGATACTGTTGGCTGGGCATTGCAGCACGGTCTCTGGATGGTGGTGAATGATGGGGCAGGTTCACTGAACAGCAGGTTTGACAGTTTCAATTGGAGTAATCTTGCTGACCATGAGTGACGTCTCCTTGCTGAGGTAATATAAAACCTCTTTGCTCCTTTGTGACCCATCTCTCATGGACCTCTTTGTCACTTGAGACAAAGCTCACTGCCTGAAGTTCACTGCCCTCCAACCTTGGTCACAGGGAGCCTTTGGAGATGCATTTCATATGGAGTGGAAGTTTCCCCTCCACAACACATTCACCCACCATGCCTTGATTCCTCTGTTTCTGTAGAAAATTCATGGTGACCGGGTCCAAGTCATATTTATTGCCCTGGATTGGCCTTGAAAGTAGTGGTACACAGACCGTTGGCACCTGTTAATTGAGGCCTCTTTTCATCTTCCACTCTGAGTGGACCTGTTGCCCAATCAGAAGGACTGGTTTAGCACCTCAATCTTTACCACCTACACCTTTATGCGTGAAAATGAAGTGGGAAAATCTCAGAGCCTGTCAGATACTACCACAAGTGTTGGACTTAGTCTTTTCAGAATGTCGCCATGACACAAACTCTGTTTACTTGGTGAGATGGAACTTGTTTGTTTCCTGCTGTGCCTAGAGGGGGGTGGATCCTTTAAAAGCATCCCTTGCTAATGTACTACAGTTTTCACTGTTCTTGGCGCAACAAGGCTGTGCAGTGGCTGTAGGCATGGGACATCTCTCAGGGCTGTCTCCTTTTCTGTTTATCAGATCAACTCTCCATGTTTAAGTTTCCGGTGATGATGACATTTCTGAAAGGTTTGACAAACGTGCATTCCCTAACCCCTTTAATAAACCCTCATTCGGAACGTGATGTGGTTTTGCAGTTTTTTATGGGGACTCCATGCACGGTTGCCAGTTGTCCTAGTTGCCATCACTTCAGCTTGTCATGTCCTTGAGTTGTAAGCCTTGTCAGTCTGACCCCCATTTACATGTTTCACCAAATCGTTGGTGAACTAAATCTGCTTTCCTGCCAAAGGCGGTGTCCCCTTTCTATCCGCAACAATCTGCCACTCTACCATCTTGTTTCCTTCCACCCTCAAGCGCCTTGAGACCCTCTGGGTATGTAGCGCGCTATATAAATTTACTGACTTGACTTGACTTGACCAATGATGAGAAGGGATTTCAGAGGCTCGACCCGAAGCTTCAGCCGTACAAAAGAATTTCACTCAGATGACCACAACTTTGTTGGCTACACCGGATGTAAAAAAAAGAAAGGTAATGTAAAAGTGAACTCTATCTCGCTGGATAATTTTATGCATCTAGATCTGTTATGCCGTAGCCAAGAAAGAAGCTCGTTTCACTATCCACTTCAGCCCTAACTAGAGTGGTTCCAGTGGCTGATATCTGCAAGATGAGTATGTGATCCTCTCTCCATACTGTTGCCAAACAGTTCTGCTTGGATTCCGAAGTGAGGAGATATGGCCTCTTTGCCCAGTCTGACCTTAACAGCTTTATAATTTAGTTCTTCAGTTGCACCACTCAAGGGGAGTATTTCTTGAGAGCCTAATCAAACGTAAGGGATCGAAAGGAAGAAGTATCTACCAGAAGTCAAAGTTACGTACCTTCAGTGATAATCGTTCTGGTGGAAGAGCGCCGCAGTCGGGAGAACATGGCAGCCAGCTAGAGCGCCGGTCAAGTCGGTGTGGTGCTATGGGAGTGCAGAAGGGGAATTAGGCAGACTGCATACTAAGTGGAATAGGCAGATTTACCTGTGACGACCCTGAGGAGCTGTAAGGGAGCGGGCGGAGGCTCTGTCCCCTGCTGACCCGGAACTTAGGCAAACAGGGCGAGGGCCCCAGAGTCAGGAGAGGCTGACGCAGACGCTAGCTCAGAGCCGCACCGGAAGTGTGGAAGGGCCATCGGGCGACAGGACGGATTCGCCTGCGGGGAAACGGAGGAAGCGCTGCACAGGAGTGCTGCACGCCGTGAGGGCAGGAGGAAGGAGGCAGAGCAAAGGCATTGAACTTACAGACATGTCAGACACATCGCCAAGCGCATTAGAAGTGAAAAGAGGAAAACCCCACAAAGCGGAGGATGGCCCAAAGCAAGGTAGGAAAGGGAGGGACTACCCGGAAGGCAAGGGCGCTCCAGGAAAATGCAACAGGTACTGAGAAGTGCATCAAAAATTCAATTGAGGTCCCTACAAGGGGGCGGCAAACTGGTAGGGAAGCCTACAAGAATATATAATCCTCTGCTTGTGACCAACCCGGCTAGACACATAAAAGCAGCCCTAACTCATAGGAGCAGGGGAAGCTGCTAAAACAAAAGTCAATGAGGGTAACCCCCTCGCTGAGGACCTTTTTTCAAAATCTTGCCTACATCTGCAGATGAGGGAATATTGCAGGGACGTGGGGTCAACACCAAAACTACTGCCAGCACTACAGAGCAAATGAGCTTAATAACCACAAAAGCAAAACAAAAATAACTACCCCTCTCCCCAGCAAATAGAGAGGAAGGGTGACAGCCCCTGCACAACAGTAAAGGCCTGAGGATGGATGGGATTGAGCAAATCAGATATCAAGTTCTGGCCGAGATGGAAGGAAACGAGGGGGCTACTAGTGGGAATAACTGAAGAGGCGGGTGTCGTGTCCCACTCTAATCACACACGCAGAGACAGACTGAGTATCAACGAGCTCTTTATTTAACATCAAGCTCGGTCCCCGTCCCTACTCTATCTGACCCTTTCCTGTCTTGACCCCACCTCTTCCCCTCTGCCCACCTAGCTCCTCCCACCCCAACTACTAGACTGTCAACTCCATAACATCTCCCCCCTTCTTAACAAACAGCAGTGAAAGTGAAATTTAGTCCATTTCTACGATCAGTCTCTTTGGAGGCTGCACTTGGCGTCGGGGTCGAGCCGGTGTAGACACAATGTTCTCTACCACTGGTTCCTGCACCATGGGAGGTGCAGAGTCAGGTGCGCCAGCCTCTGGGACACTGTGGTTCTCCAGCGTGGAAGCTGCAGGTGTGCAGTCATGTCTTTCAGGAGGGCACTTCTTAAAGTGGGATGCATTTCGGGTGACTCGCCTATTCTCTGATTCAGCGGTCACCATGGTGCCCTTTTGCTGCACGATCGTGAGGGGCTCGTCTTTGAAACGACAGTCAGTTTTCTGGCGCTGCTCTTGTCTAACGAAGACCCTGTCACCTTCCTTGAGGGAGGGTGACCGTGCCCTCCGTTTGAGATCAGCATGGTCTTTCATCTTCTCCTTGTGGTACTGATCTGTTGCAGCCATGTCCTTGATCTGGTGGTCTGAGAGGGGTTTCTTCAGTGCTCCCTCCCAGGTTGGGATCCGAGTTCTCGGTGTCCTCCCAAGCATGAGAGTGGCAGGGCAGACGCCCGTCGTGGAGTGAGGAGTGGTTCTGTAGGCACAGAGGACTTCATTCAGTGCCGCTTGAAGATCCTTTTTCTCGGCAGTGGCCTGTTGGAAGGTTTTCTTGATGGTAGACATGAACCGTTCAACGGTCCCGTTGGCTTGCGGCCAGAGTGGGGTGACCCTGCGGTGCTGGAAGTCCATCTGTTTCACGAAGTCGCTGAATTCATGCCCGTTGAACGGGGGTCCATTGTCCGTTTTGATGATTCTGGGAACACCCCAGGTTGCGAAAACCTCCTCAAGTACTTTGAGAGTACAGGTGGCGTTGGTGGAGGAGATAAACTGAGCCACTGGGAATCGGGAATATTCATCCACGATGACGACTACATACTTCCCTGACTGCAGAGGCCCGTAGAAATCCATTGCAACTTCTTGCCACACTCCGTCAGGTAGTGGGGTCATCTGAAGTGGTGCAGGCGGAGTGTTGGGGCTGGTTAGCTGACAGGGATGACAATCCTTCAGAGTGTTCTCGACTATCTGGTCTAGAGCTGGGAACCAGACACGCTCTCTAAGTGCTCTCTTGGTGGATACGACCCCTCGATGACCCTCGTGTGCTAGGTCGACTACTCCTTGTCTCAGGGTGGCTGGGATGACTATCCGGTGATCCCTTAGAAGGAGGCCATCTTCGGTTATTGAGAGTTCATCAGAGACGTGTCGGAAAGCCTGGAGCTCATTCCTAACATCTGGATTCTCGTCTTCGTCTTGCGGATGATGTCTCCACCTGTTGGATAGTATGCGTTTCATCACGGTTTGTAGAACAGCGTCCTTGTTGGTTGCTTCCCGGATGGTGTGCATTGGTATGGCTGGAGGGCGAGCATGACTTGACACAAAGTGAATGTATTCCTCTGCTATGGATGAAGTTGTCACTGCAGAGTCCCGGGGGTGGCGGGACATGTAATCAGCAGGGTTTTCTCCCTTCCCCGGTTTGTGAATGATTGTAAACGTGTACTCCTGCAGTCGGAGGCCCCACCGCTCAATCCTGGGGGGCATCTTGCTCTTTGGATTCCCGTAGATAGTCACGAGTGCCTGATGGTCAGTAATGAGCGTGAAGTGTTTCCCATAGATGAAGATGTGGAAATGCCCGCACGCCCACACGACCGCCAGGCTCTCCTTCTCAGGCTGGGAATACTTCCTTTCCGGATCGGTGAGGCTGCGGCTGGCGTAGGCGATGATCCTCCGTTTTTCCGAATCGTCGTCGTACTGAGCCAGGATCGCCCCTAAGCCCACCGGACTGGCATCTACGGTGATCTCTGTCTTCCGTCTGGGGTTGAAGTAGGACAAACAGTCAGACGATTCTACCGCCTGTTTGATGTCTCTGAAGGCGCGCTCGCAGTCCGGGGTCCAGTTGAAGGGCTGGTTGGCCTTCGTGAGGAGCCTCAGTGGGTGACTTATGGTGGCGTAGTCGCGAATGTAACGAGCACAATAACTCGCCATCCCGAGAAAGGAGCGTAGATTGTTTACGTCAGCTGGGCTTTTGGTGTTGTTGAGCACAGCCACCTTGTCTGGATCGGGTTTCATGCCGCTGGACGAAAAAATGTGTCCAAAGAATTTCAGTGTTGACTGGTGGAATTCGCATTTGTTCTTATTGAGAGTCAGGTTTGCGTCCAGCAGAGCCTGGCAGACACGGTCAAGGGCGATGTCGTGTTCTCGGAGGTTTGTGCCGTACACCAGAATGTCATCACTGTAGTTGAGTGAATTTGGGATATGGTGGATGATCAGGCGTATCGCCTCTTGGAAAATTTCGGCTGCCGAGGAGACGCCAAAACTGAGACGCTTATATGGGAAGAGGCCGAGATGCGTGGCAAAAGTGGTGATGGGGCGAGAGCTGTCATCCAGCTCGAGCTGGTGGTAGCCCTTGTTGAGGTCCAGCTTGGAAAAGACCGTAGCTCCGTTGAGTGCCGTAATCATGTCGCTCAGGTGTGGGCCGGGGTGTCTTTCCCTCTCGATTGCCGTGTTCGGCAGGCGCATGTCTACACAGAGACGGACCTTGTCGGGAGTCCCCTTTTTTGGCACGATGACCACCGGGGACACCCAGGGAGTGGGTCCTTCGGTGCGTTCGATGATGTCAGCATCCAGGAGGTCTTGCAGCTCTTGAGCCACCGCAGATTGCAGATGAAACGGCACTCGCCGCGGATGTTGAGCAATTGGTGTGACTCGCTCATTGATATGTAGATGTACTTGCCGACCTTTCAGTTTGCCCAGGCCCTGGAACAGAGATGGAAATTTCGCAGCGTAGTTGGAGCTGTCGTTCACGTTGAAGAGGATGTGCACGAGGCGCAGGCGCTCAGCAGTCGGAAGGCTTAGTAAGCAGTCGGCATCGGGTCCTTTGATGACGTGGATGACGGCTGGGATGGTGATGCCGCCGTGCGTGAGGGTGGTGTCGAACTTTCCCAGGCACGGGAGTGGTTTTCTTGACATCCAGGTGTATACCCGGACAGGTGCAAAGCGCAGATGAGGTTTAGGAACCATGCGCTCGTGTTCGGCAACGGAGATGTAGTTAAGGGATGCGTCACTGTCCATGACGAATTTCGCTGCATGGTTGCCCACCATGATATCAAGCCGTGGGTAGCGTTTGAGCTGATCGTTGTCAGCAATGTTGACATACTCTGTGGTGTAGGACGATCGCCTGGATGAGGAAGACCTGGACTCTCTCGAGGGAGATCGGCGATCCCATCTGGAACGTCTGGATTCACGACTGGAGTGAGACGACGCCGGGGATCGATCAGGTTCACTCTGAACGGCTCTGACGTGGTGCCGTTTGGTCTCTGTCCTTGAAGATCTTTGCTGGCTGGCTCGTCGGTCATTGCCGCCACGTTTCTCTCGGTGGTAATCACTGCACATGGCCTCGAAATGATTGGATCGTCCGCATTTCCGGCAGCGTTGGCCCATGGCAGGGCATGAGTCGATGTGAGGGTAGTCATACCCGCACCTGTAGCACCGTCTTGTGCGTTCGGGTCGTCGGTCTCTCCTCTCTGACTCTCTTGGCCGGTGGTCTGTTCGGCGTCTGGGTGAGAATCTGGATCGGCGTGATCTGTCACGCGGGTTGCCTCTGTAGTCCTGTCGTCCCTGTCGTCGGTCGGAGACACGGTTGGCATGTTCGCGGCTAGTGCTGGGCTTGACTTCGATATCCGCCGCATTCTCTTCGGCTTGGTCGTATATTCGTGAATTCTCCTCGATTTCCGCCAACTCTTGTGGCTTCCTTAGCAATCTTCGCCTCAGTGACTCTGAGTGACATCCTGAGATTATTTGGGACTTGATGGCCGCATCCGGCGAGAAGTTTGCGAAGTCGCAGTACTGGGACTGGCGCCGCAGTCGGTGTATGAAGGATGTTAGTGGCTCATCCTTGTCCTGGCGCTGTTGGTGGAACTTGTGTCGCTCATAATCAACATTTCTTTTGTGCAGGAAACGGTTGTTCAATATGTCCTTTACTTTGATGTAGGTGTCACTGTCGTCGGTTGGGATCTCTCGCACTATCTTGCTGATCTCGCGCCCTCCTAGATTGCGAAGGGTTATTATTTTGTCCTTGTCTGTCTCGATTCTAGAGCCTTCAATGTAGTCCTCAAAATCCTCCAGCCATTCCTGCCATTTGAGGCCCATGCTGCTCCCTGTCGTAATTATTAAGGGTTCTGGCGCTCGCAAGTGCGTGCCCTTGATTTCCTTTTTGGCGGGGGCGTCTTGCGCGTCTTGCGCGGGAGGGTTGGACATCTTGGTGATGAGGTTTCGGCCTTGATGCTTGACCTTGGTCGCAGCTGCTGGTGTCCGTTCCCTTTACTTCTTGCGGTAGGTGCCAATGCTTGTTTGTTCCTTGCTACGCTCACGTGGCACTGATTGCTCGCTGTCCGCTCTTCACTGTAACAATTTGGGGCTGCCAGTGCTTATTTGAGTGGTTCGCCTGACCCAAAGATGGCCGCCCTCAATACTGATAGGGCCTGTCCTTAGAGCTGCCTGACCTTAAAATGGCCGCTCCCTTCAGCGAGACACGTGGCTTTCTCTCGCTCTCCCGGTGCATTCACACGTCGCTGCAGAGCTGGGCTCGCGCCTGCAGGTGGCTGCCGGTTGCCGCTTTTCAGGTAAGTTCACGCCGTGGGGGGCGTTTGGCTGGCGGATCACTCAGCGCCGCTTCCTTGTCACGCGCGCGCCGACCTGGCGCTATGCCTCGCGCGTCGGCTTCCTTCGCCTGCACAATGCTACGCAGTGAGTTGGGGCAATGTCGGAGTGGGCTCCCGACTTTCACTCACGGTTTGGCGTGTTGTCGGGCGGGTCTCGCGCCTCCAGCGCGACCGGCACTTTCCTTCTGGCGCCCTGCCTTCGATCCTGGCGGGCTTCGCGCGTCCAGCGCGATCTGTCCTCTTTCTCGGCGCCCTCGCTCGGCGCACCGTCTGCTTTCCTCCACACGCTCTGAGGACCGCCTGGTCACACTCAGACTTCCCTCGGTCACGCCGGGGTCTCTTCCGTGGCGCCTCAGGACCACGGTCACAGCGGAGCTCTGGGCGCTCTACGCTGCGGGACGGGGCTCGTTCTGGTGGGTTTGCAGTTGCATCCCACCCTCGTCGCCAGCTGTCGTGTCCCACTCTAATCACACACGCAGACACAGACTGAGTATCAACGAGCTCTTTATTTAACATCAAGCTCGGTCCCCGTCCCTACTCTATCTGACCCTTTCCTGTCTTGACCCCACCTCTTCCCCTCTGCCCACCTAGCTCCTCCCACCCCAACTACTAGACTGTCAACTCCATAACAGCGGGAGGCACAGGTAGTGGAGATCATGGATCCATAATAAGAGTAGTAGCGCAAGTCATCTCCCAGGAGGTTGGAACATTGGGACAGTATTCCCTAGGGGAGAACCATATTGAAAGGATGTTGCGGTCCTTGGCGGCAGAGATTAAAAGCCGTTTTTCATCTCTGCAACCAATCAGAGGCAGATTCAGGGCATGTGTTAACATCTCACAAAAACACTAGATTCCCTCGCTCAAAAGACCCATGCTCTTGAGGACACTGTAGCAGAATTGAAAACATCTGTAAGAGTTAAGTGGGATAAAACTCTGAGAGAAAGAGCTACAGGAAAAACTCAAATCCTTAGAGAATAGGGCAAGAAGGAATAATCAAATATTGAACGTGCCATAAGGGGCAGGAGGGGAGGATATTAAAAGGTTTATGATATCTCTTTTTAAATCAGAGGGTTTGTTTCAAGGCTCTGAGGAGGCACTTGCTAGAGATATACAGCAGGGGCGGCCATAGGCATGTGCAAGCTGCGCACCTGTACAGGGCCACCAAACCCCAGGGGCCACCACGCCAATATATATCCTTAATATAATAATCCTCCTAGGATGGATAGATATTTGCGTGGCGGCCCCTGGCAGGGATTTGGCGGCCTCCTGCTCTGTTCCACTTCCAAACACCCTGACCCCCCCCCCCTCTTCACTGGCCTCCGCACTCCGCCCCGCCTGACCCCCTCTTCCGGGGCCCCCTACCTACGCTCCCTGCCCAGGGCCGCCATCAGTATGAGCCTAGAGCCACCCCTGTATACAGCGGGTACATCGGGATCCGTTTAGAAAACATCCCGCAGCAGTAAGCACAGAAGGATCTTGGTGAACTTTTTGACATACTCAGTGAAGGAACACATCTTGGCCAAGACCCTGAAGAAGAATAACCTTAAGAGACGCAGGTTCACATCTGAAGTTAAATCTGATCTCTCTCGCACCTCCTTGAATAGATAGCTGGGGAAGCGGATAGAGGAGCTGGCGGGACAGCCCAATTGAGATTTCCTGCCACACTAAAGGTGTTGCACAATAACAAAGACCGAACACTCTTTTTAGACCAAGAGTTCATTGAGTTCTTGAGAGCGTAAGCAGAGGAGTTCCTAAATATCAATGTAGGCTAAGCTCCCCTGAACAAAGTTTGGGAGGCTTTTAAGCCTTTCATGAGGTGAAAGCTAATTAGTATTGCAACCTAGAAGAACACAAAAAACCTAGAAAAGAGGTGGAGGTATTAGAGAAAGTCCTTAGTGAGCAAGAGAGTCAATTGCTATCAATGTAAATGTCAAGGTATTTGTAGAGCGCACTGTCACCAAGCGGTTTCCTGGCACTATTACTCATACCGCTGTGGAACCCTTCCTGGCTTTCCCTGTGAAGTGTCAACTCCTGGGCACCCCCAGGGTGAAGCCAGGCATCCTAGTGCTGTTGGGGCCAGTGTGGAGGTTAAGCAAGCTAATGCCCAGAGTTGCAGCGTGGGGCCCATGATTAGAATAGGCACCGAGGCAAGAATTGTCAGGTCCGAGGAAATTGAGCCCAAGACCCGCCGAGGCGGGAATTGAACACTGGTCCCGGGCCAGAACTCTGCATCATGGTCTGCCGCTCTAACCATTGAGCCACACTCCCCCACAGCAGCAGCTATCTAAAAGCAAAATATCTTTAGATAAGATAATGCGGGATAAGAAAGATCAACTTGCATTAATATTGGAGACAAGAGTGAGGGCAAGATGGAAAACAAGTTGGCCTATTTTGAGTTTGGGGAGAGTGCTGGGAGTCTGCTGGCTTTGAAAATTAAAAAGGACCGGGTCAGAAATATAATTAATGAGCTAAAAGATGAGGGGTGATCACATTTTTCCAGCACACAGGACAGCATGTCTTTAGAGACCTATATTCAGAGAATCTAGAAGTCACAGAGGAGAAGGTGGTGAAGTGGCTGAAGGGAGACACATTAAATCAATTAACGGAGATTAGGCAAGGAGTCAGCTCAAGTAAAAAAGGGAAAGCAGCGGGCCCGGACGGCCTCCCAAATTAGTTGTATAAGGTTCTGGGAGACTCTGTTACCCTGTTTATGACTAGGCTGCTCAGTGAAATCCAAGTGAATGGAGCGCCAATGTCACAATCATAGGGAGAAGCAGTAGTTGCCCTAATCTTGAAATCACGAAGAAAAACAAGAATTGCGGGTCATATAAGCCCATTTCGCTCGTAAATTGTGATTACAAAATCTTTACTAATATATTAGCTAAGAAGTTAGGTCAGTTAGTGGGGCATACAGTTCATGGGGAACAGAATGGATTTATAAAGGGAAGATATTTGCACAAATTGATGCATGAACTGATAAGCACAATAGATCTGGCTACTACATTTGGAATTCCCTTAACTGTTCTGACACTTGATGCTACTAAAGCATTTGACATGTTACACTGGTTCTTCCTGAATTCTGTGCTGAAACTATATAACCTGTTAGTGAACATCTGGAGAGTAATCCAATGAATATACACAAATCCCTTGCCCCAAATCCTCATTAATGCCCTCTCTCTCCATTGTTGTTCAACTTATATATTCAACCTCTGGCAAATAGGTTGATGGGAGAGACTAAAATAAGACCCTTTAAGTACAATAAATGTTAGAAAAAGATAGCTTTGTACACGGATGACCTGATGGTATGTACATCAGAGTTGCAGTCTTCCCTCTCAGTAATTGAGTACTTGGTATCATACTTTGGAGAAGTGTCTGGATTTGCAGCAAATCCTTCAAAGATAGAAATAATGGACTGGAATAAGGGGGAGGAAAACTAAGGTGCTGAAAGAGAAATTAAATACCTAGGAATAGAAATCACCCAGACATAGGCAAGATTGCAGAATTAAAATTTAAAAGTGTGTTGAAAGATACTAATAGTCTCCTAGCCAGTTGGTCTCATCTACAGTTAACAATCTTAGGGAGGACAAATCTGATATTCTACCAAAATTCACCTTTTTTTTAAACTCTATTCCCACGTATTTAAAAAAAGAGTGGCTGGCAAGGTTGAAAGGAGCCATCAAGTCCTTCTTTTGGACGTGAAAAGGTCTACGAATGTCATGGAGGAAGTTACGAAGGAAACAAGAGAAGGGATAGGTCTCATTGCCAGACTTTCAGATCCATGCATGGGTCTTTCATTTGAAGAACTGCAGGTTCTTACTCAAAGAGAAAGTAGATGGGTGGAGCTTACTCAAAGTATTGTTGAAGAATGTAGAAGGGGCGAATCCCACTTTTTATACAAGTTCAGGGATGTAAAATTCTATAAAAATGGGAGACAAAGTATTATTGGCAATGGCTTACCTTTGGTCACAGATAAGAAGGGCCACAAAACTAGCATACTACATGAGATATGAACCAGTGTGGGAGTCCCAAGGTACACCTGACTGTCTGAGAGATAAGCGTGCAACCCCTATTAGGGACAAGGATATACAATACAGGAGCATATATTACAGGGTGGCGAACTTCTCCCATGGAAAGACATACAAAGGGTAGCCCAGGGTAAAAATTCTGATTTTAGGTTGCTACAATTAAAAAGTTGGTCCCAAGACTTCAGAATGGTGGACAGGAACTCTATTGAGCTTGAAGAACCGTTACAAAGGGCGAAGACAGGGAGTAGAGAAATATCTTGCTGGTATTGGTTGAGCCTGGAAAGCATAGATGGAGATTTCGTACTTCCAGGGGAATTTTGGGGGAGAAGCTTGCTGAACATACAGATTCAAGGCCTATGGCAAGTATGAATGTGCACAATATGATACAGTAAAACTTGCTTATTTAAGAAGGATACAGAAAAGGATCTGAAACATTCAGATCCAGAGAACCTAGCTAGCTAATGAGACATTACACCATTGGGTCTGTCTTAAGAAAAATAGAACAGGGAAAGAAAATGTTTTCTTTTTAGTGTCCTCACTCACCGGAGTTTCCTCACAGTGACATGCTTCATCATAGGGGCTTCCCAACCCGCTGCGGGTTGAGGCGTGCTACAACTATCGATATTGCGTAGGAGCACTTTTGTGTGAAGACTATGTGTCGTATAATGTGAAGAAGGGGAAAGTGAAGTGGAGTGATGAGGATTAAAAATATCCTACTAGTGAGCTAAACTAACTTTATTCAGGCTCCTAGCGGAATATTAATATAGGCATACTTTTCACGTTCTTTCTGGAGTGGTACTCACAGGGCGGGACCCTGTGTAGTCCTGAAGAAGAGCTGTGGGGTACAGCTCGAAACTAGTTGACTCTTTACTAGGGTACTGTGTTTCATAATAGAATAAACCTAAAACATGCAGTACACAGATCCCCTAGGGATAAAAATGAAATAAGAGAGTGCAGGAACAAATATACTCAGGCCCTGAGAGCAAGGAAAACCGCGTTGAATAGAGATGCCTTAGATTCCCTTTGTGAGGCCGCGCATTCTAAAGATTCCGCTGCATTTTGGAAAGCAATAAATACCCCTTTCCCTTATGAAACTCACACGGCGCGAATCGAGATTGCAATAGACGAGGACAAATGGGTAGACCATTTTTCAAACCTTTACAAAGCACAGGAAGACATCCATGGTGGGGGTCTTAACTCTAGCCTGGATGTTCAACAGAGTTACAACCTGGTTATAACAATTGATGAAGTGCTTTTAGCCTTGGGATCTACAAAATGCGGTAAGGCTGCCGGACCCGATGGGATTCCGGCAGACCTATTTAAAGCTAATACTGAAATCTGGGGGCCAATGTTAGTACAACTTTTTAATGCAGCTCTCTCACTGGGTCTGAAAGAATCTTGGTTCACCTCGGTCATAGTTCCCATCTACAAGAAGGGGGATAGGAATAGCTGTGCTTGTTACAGACCAATCTCCCTTCTTGATTCTTCAGTAAAGATCTTAGGACGTGTTGTGTTGGCAAGACTCCAAAGCTGGGCAGAGGAAAATGATATTATTAGTGATTTGCAATTTGGTTTCCAAAAAGGGATTGGTACAATTGAGCAAGGGTTAAACCTAATGCTTTTGCAGCATAAATATATAAGGATCAAATCTGAACGCTTGTATTTTACTTTTGTCGACCTTTCTTCAGCGTTCGACTGTGTATCACACTCAAAACTGTGGGACATAATGAAAGGTTTGGGGGTGGACAATAACATCATTTGTTTTTTGAGGGAACTCTACAGTGGAGCCACAGCCTCTGTTCGCTATGGCAGGGGAGGTGAATGCTCCAGACAATTTAGTGTAGGCCGTGGAGTGCGGCAAGGTTGCGTATTGGCACCTTTTTTGTTCCTCTTATATATTAATGGGCTCGAGCGTCATCTGCTGCAGGAGTGTAGGGATATGCCCAGGGTGGGGAGGAGGGAAATCCCTGCGCTCATGTATGCGGATGACGCAGTACTCATGGCACGTACTCCACGTGCCCTGCAGAAACTAGTGGTCAGCTTCGAGAAATTTATGTTGAACCTGGACCTACTAGTAAACTGTAGTAAGACCTTCACAATGAACTGTGGCCTAAAACCAGGTAAACTAATGAAGCGTATCTTCTTAAATAATGTGCCGCTGGATAACACCCCAACCTTCTCTTATCTGGGCATCCTATTCCATGAGTCAGGTTCTTGGACAAGCGCCATTAAGGCTAGAACTCTTTTATTTATGAAAACGATCATGGCTCTACAGAATTTTGTTAGAAAATTGGGCAGGAAACCGATAAAGGAAATGCTAACCATCTATAAGGCTACATGCTTGTCCGTGGCTATGTATGGCTCAGGTCTGTGGGGATACGCAAATGTTGACCAAATCCAGCTGGTAGAGAATAAATTTCTGAGGGGAGTTCTAGCAGTTCCACAGTGTGCTGCCACATTTAATTGTCACGCTGAACTTGGCCAATCCTACATAACGGATATTATCAGAATTCAACCTATCCTATTGTGGCACAGGGTATGGACTACTAACGAATGCGTTATGAATCGGGCCCTGCTACGTGACACCCTCAGTTTGGACCATGCGGACAGAATGGAATGGTTGGGATATGTTAAGCACTTCTTGACCGAGATTGGTTTACATTCATATTTCTCGGACCCATCCACAATGGACACTATTCCCAGGAAGACATTAAAAACCATCTGTCTGAACCACTTGCTGGATAAGAGGAAGAGAGTCGAAATCTTGAAACCCACAGTACACTCTCACCTTTCTACCCTCTGTGAGACTAATACTGTACAGCCATATTTATCCCTGTCCATGACTAATTATGATCATTTTCTTTTAACCCGTTTTAGATTTTGTATATATTTTAGATTAGTGTCTTTTCCATCCATGAACTCTTGGAATCACACTTTGCCCGCTTGTCCGTGTGATGGCATGTCACAACAATCTGATATGCATATCCTTTTTTTCTGCAAATTTTATACTGCTATGCGTAGGAAAACCATAGTCCCTTTTTTAAAAAACATGAATTTAACCAGATGCCGCCCAGCTTTTTTAGAAGTACAGAAAATGGACACGATTTTAACCGTTACTGTGATTTTAAATTATTTAAAAACTGTTTTTAAATTTAGGAAACAAATTCAAACTGAAACATCCTAGACTCCCTATCGACCTACCTCACTGCACTACTATTTATGAGAAGTAATTATTGTATTTCCTGTAATCATTGTATTTTGTTCATATGTTTGTTACTTTTATGGTTACTTGCTTTTAACCGAATAAAGTCTATTGAACTGAACTGAACAGTAAACAACCCCATTTTTAATGTATCCGCTAGGAGCCTGAATAAAGTTAGTTTAGCTCACTAGTAGGATATTTTTAATCCTCATCACTCCACTTCACTTTCCCCTTCTTCACATTACACAACACATAGTCTTCACACAAAAGTGCTCTTACGCAATATCGATAGTTGTAGCACGCCTCAACCTGCAGCGGGTTGGGAAGCCCCTATGATGAAGCATGTCACCGTGAGGAAACTCCGGTGAGTGAGGGGACTAAAAAGAAAAATGTTTCTTTCCCTGTTCTATTTTTCTTAAGACAGACCCAATGGTGTAATGTCTCATTAGCTAGCTAGGTTCTCTGGATCTGAATGTTTCAGATCCTTTTCTGTATACTTAATGCTGTGGAGGGCGAACCTGGCTATTTTTCCCTCTACCTCCCTCTTTTTTTGAATTTTATGTAAGAAGGAACCATCGCTTTTCCCTCCATAAAGCCTTTTGGTCCCTGAAAAGGATTTTGAGATTGGGGAAAAGGGGCCCAGTGTGTTGTACAAAGCGTGGTTTGAAAATGGCTGACAATATTAATCTTTTCAAGGAGTGCCCGAAGATACAGCAATATTGGGAAGATGTGAGTAAAGAAACCGAGGGCCATTTTCTGTTCGCCTGTCCTCAATATACAGAACCCCGCTCCAAGTGGTTAAAACCCATTTTTAAACGATTACCCTGTAGAAAATCCTCGGATGCAATATGGACCCTAAAAACAAATACTTCTGAATTCATCGTGATATGCTTGGCCAAGTTTTTAGGCTGGGCTTGGGCAATTAGAGCCAGAAGGAACCTAACCTTTTCCTAATTATATTCTGTAATGTTTTTCTTGTGTGTGTTTATTGTATTTCAAGAATCGGGCTTATTTAATGTCTTGCGGAACAAACAAATGTTTAATAACTTTTTAGCTGTGGTTTCTAGTTTTAGTGTAAATTTGATAACATGTTTAAGTTTGGTTTTACATAATTGTCTGTACGTTGTGGTGGTTTTTGTTTGTTTACGAATGTTTTCTTTCTTGTCTTTTATGATTTTATTATCGAAATAAAGACATTAAAAACTGAAAACTGAGTAAAGACATAAGTCAGATGCTCCGAGTTGACATTAAGGTAAGCCTCCGAATATTATACTATTTTTGGGGAAAGTAAAAGAGTCTGTGGAACTGAGCAAAGGAGACAGTAAGTTAGTATTTTATTTGACTTTGTTGGCGCAGAGGGAGATGAGCATTAAATGGGTATCGAATTTCCCCCTCACCCCCCCACTAAAACTGAGGGGCTACATTCAGCACTGTATACTCTGAGATTGGACACATTATCTAAGGCTTCAAGAAGATCAAGGGTATGGGGACCTTTGATTGCATAGATAGGGGAGAACGAGGTGGAAGGCAATCCTAATGTCCCATGATTACATCATACCTAGAACATAGAAGCCCAGATGGTGTGGGCTAGTTCAGAAAAGGTCGATAACATCTTTTTTCTTTTTTTTTTGCTGAGTTTTATATAGCGCAAACTTGACCTGAACCGAATCGGGTATCAGAGCGCTTTACATAGCACCAGTTACGTTACATGAGGATACACATTCGACAAACCAAGCACCCCAAGCATATAAACAGGGCGGCATCCAAGGGGTTGTAGATTGACAGCTGGAGGTGAACAAGGGTTATGAGGACAAAAAATTATTTCTAGTGGATATTCAATTTACTTGCAGTTCCCACCATGACTCTCCCTGTTCTGGAGAAATCGCATTGCCTTTCCTTAAAAGACGTGAGGTTAGTATTGTATTTCACCACTGCTTGATTGTCAGTATTCTCAATAAAACCTCAGAAGTTGCAGCAAAAAGAGATCAGTGACTAAATATCGAGGGACACAATATCGAGTGTCCAGAAAATGGAAGCAAAAATATCGAGGGACATAATATTGAATACCTATCTACAAACCGGTAAGTACCAAAATATCAAGTACAAAATATTGTTGCTAAAAATATAGGTAACTAAAATATCGATTTTTTAAAATATATTAAAACTAATATAAAAGTAATTAAATAATAAACACAATTAAATAAAACAAAGTTAAAATAATATTAAAAAGCTTAAAATGTAAAAATAATAAATGTAATGCCATCACCGCGCCCCGCCTTTAGTTCTTTAAAGGGCGGAATCAGACCTTCCGACGTGGGAAACCTTTGGCGTTTGCTGCCTGTTGCTGCCTTCAACAGACACTCTTTCTGGTCCCTGAAATTACTCTACGACTTGCGGAACCCGCTTCGCGGGTCCCGCTGCGCCCCAGAGGGCAAGGGAAGCTTGTGTTCATCTGCGTGGGAGGACCAGGGCTGCGAGCAAGCGGGGCAGGACTTCCAATCCCAGAAGTCCCTGCACACCGCGCCTCTGACCAGCTGGCCGCTCTCCCTGGCCATCACCGCGCCCCGCCTTTAGTTCTTTAAAGGGCGGAATCAGACCTTCCGACGTGGGAAACCTTTGGCGTTTGCTGCCTGTTGCTGCCTTCAACAGACACTCTTTCTGGTCCCTGAAATTACTCTACGACTTGCGGAACCCGCTTTGCGGGTCCCGCTGCGCCCCAGAGGGCAAGGGAAGCTTGTGTTCATCTGCGTGAGAGGACCAGGGCTGCGAGCAAGCGGGGCAGGACTTCCAATCCCAGAAGTCCCTGCACACCGCGCCTCTGACCAGCTGGCCGCTCTCCCTGGCCATCACCGCGCCCCGCCTTTAGTTCTTTAAAGGGCGGAATCAGACCTTCCGACGTGGGAAACCTTTGGCGTTTGCTGCCTGTTGCTGCCTTCAACAGACACTCTTTCTGGTCCCTGAAATTACTCTATGACTTGCGGAACCCGCTTCGCGGGTCCCGCTGCGCCCCAGAGGGCAAGGGAAGCTTGTGTTCATCTGCGTGGGAGGACCAGGGCTGCGAGCAAGCGGGGCAGGACTTCCAATCCCAGAAGTCCCTGCACACCGCGCCTCTGACCAGCTGGCCGCTCTCCATGGCCATCACCGCGCCCCGCCTTTAGTTCTTTAAAGGGCGGAATCAGACCTTCCGACGTGGGAAACCTTTGGCGTTTGCTGCCTGTTGCTGCCTTCAACAGACACTCTTTCTGGTCCCTGAAATTACTCTACGACTTGCGGAACCCGCTTCGCGGGTCCCGCTGCGCCCCAGAGGGCAAGGGAAGCTTGTGTTCATCTGCGTGGGAGGACCAGGGCTGCGAGCAAGCGGGGCAGGACTTCCAATCCCAGAAGTCCCTGCACACCGCGCCTCTGACCAGCTGGCCGCTCTCCCTGGCCATCACCGCGCCCCGCCTTTAGTTCTTTAAAGGGCGGAATCAGACCTTCCGACGTGGGAAACCTTTGGCGTTTGCTGCCTGTTGCTGCCTTCAACAGACACTCTTTCTGGTCCCTGAAATTACTCTACGACTTGCGGAACCCGCTTCGCGGGTCCCGCTGCGCCCCAGAGGGCAAGGGAAGCTTGTGTTCATCTGCGTGGGAGGACCAGGGCTGCGAGCAAGCGGGGCAGGACTTCCAATCCCAGAAGTCCCTGCACACCGCGCCTCTGACCAGCTGGCCGCTCTCCCTGGCCATCACCACGCCCCGCCTTTAATCCGATGGACTTCCTACTTAAGTGAAGGTAACTACCCGCTACGCGGGAGCGTGCGGGAGCGTCCCGGGAGAAGCCCGGGACAAGGGCGGGACCGGCTGTGGCCGTCCGGGGCCGGAGGAGGCCGGGCTGGGCCCCATCATTAACATTTTTCCTTCCTGACTTCTCATTTTTAAATTGTACCTTGGTTATATTTATATAGTGTTAACAGTGTCGTTAAAGTCCCCTTATTTGGACAGAATAACTTTGTGTCTTGAGTGGCTTTGCCACCTATTTAGGTTGGTTATATTTTTGCCTGCTATACCCTAAAAAGATTAGCAAAAATGACTCTAAGATCTGGCAAGGAGAGGCAGGTTCAGGTCTCCACCTCTAACGGTACCTTTACTGGTACAATTGATCAATTTTTTAAACGTTCAACTGCCATATTAGAGAAGGAGATCGCCTTAGTTGAAAAACGCCTCTCGCTTGATATTATTACTGGCAAGCGTTCTTCACTAGGTAAAATAAGCGAGGCTGTCTCTCCTGTCCCACTCTCTACGTTGAATGCGGATAGCAATGTAGATGTAATGTTGGCACCTGTTCCTGAGATTCATATCGGGGAGATTACGAACTCTAACCAGGAAAATGTTTTTAATACTGCACATGAGAACTTACCCAATAGTGGGACCATTTGTTTAGATCAGTCTGGGGATAATTCTGGTCTTTCAGACTCTCCAAAACTTAACATTAGTAATGATCTAATGGACTCTCCCTCTCTATTAGAATAGACACCGACTCAGAATCCTGGGAAACGCAAGAGGGTTGCCTCACCAGATTTGGAGGAACAAACAGAGGGGGGGGTAAATGCCTCAGCTTCGCCCCCACAGCCACCTAACATTAATGCTTCTACTCAACAAGGGGGGGGGTGAGACTATGACTATGATTAGCATCACAGAAGAAATATTTTTGGCTAAAATTGAGTTGCTATTCAAATCTCTTCTTTTGCCTCTCTTTGAAAGGACAAGGTTGTTAAACACAAAAATGGACACCTTAGACCTGCTGGTGAAGGATAATATAGCGACTTCTGATAGAATTCTCTCCAGCTTAGCAAGAGCTGGTTTGTCCCCTCCAGTTCCGTCCAATCCGAAGCCCACGATTGTGACAAATAATAAAGCAGGGGGTAATAACACACAAGTAGGAGTTTCTAAACCAAAGGCCCCGCAAAAAACAGGACCCGCTCATAAGAATATAGCCTCTACAGAGAATCCTGCAAGGCCTAAGCCCACCAAAAACCAGCAGGTTCAGAATAATCCAACACCAGCCAGGGGCCAAAACACCACTCATCAGCCCATTGCCAAACCCATCCCAAAGAAACAGTGTGTGAACCTTCCACCGGAGTCAGTGCCTTATACAATTGTTTTAACTGGCGTGGCTCCACTTGTACAAGGCAAGAGGGAAACACACAAGGATCTTTATAACAAGGTCACATTTTGGCTTAATAAAAACCGGCCACTCCCTCCTAATTTAAACCCTGAAATACTCAACGTAAGGAGGGTGGACTGGATAGGTTATGGTAAGAAAGACCTTGAGGGGGACTGTGTGGTGGTTAGCTTCAGAGAGCCCTGGGTTGCCGAATACATCGGCAGGGAACCAAGATTTGGTAGAGTTGGGGACGTACAAACCTTATTATTGCATTATTTTTATCCAGCTTTACATGCTAATAGATCCCACACTCCGTTCCAACATTCGAGAAGGGACAGGCCCAGAGGGAGATTTCATTTTGATACCCCGCTCTATCCAATGTTCTATCCTCACCTTGCGAACCGGTTTGCTCCCCTCTCCGGTCTAGAAGGTGTGGATTGACTTGATGTAGAACAACTGAATACTGGGAGTGCTAGCGCTGTACTAACTTGCTCTCCAAAAAATGTGTGTGTTTCAGGGGTAGAGACTGTTTCCATACCTAGCGCAAAACCTAAGAGGGTGGAAAAAAGGGAAACATTCTTGTCAGGTAACCCCAGACAGAAAATTACTAAGGCCACTGTTAACCCATCTGCCAATATGGCAGAGAAAACAACATACACCCTTGCAGTCTTGTCTTGGAATATAGCGGGGTTGAAGGGGAAAATGTCAGAGGCCGCTTGGGGTTCTTTTGTGGATCTACATGATGTAATCATCCTGCAGGAAAGTTGGTCAACAGAAGCTATCTATCGGGTTGGCTATCTTAATTACTATAAACCAGCCAGCAAAGGACCGAAGGGCCGCCCGTCAGGGGGTTTAGTCATTTGGATCAGACAATCCTTAGCCATTACCATCACTGAACTCCCTACTTTGGGTAATGATATTCTAGCACTGAAATTAACAGATAACAATAATCAGGTCTCTTTTCTGTTTAATATATATGCTAGAGGGATACCAGGTGGGAAGCCTGCGGGAGTGGTAGCTGAACTTGACTTCCTATTGAATGACATTAGCAGTGACAGCTGTGTCATGGTGGCAGGCGATTTCAACTGTTGCTTCGAACCATTTCCCAACCTTGATAGTGGGGGATATAGGGAAATTGATCAGATCTGGAACATTCCCCCTTTGTCTGTCGCCCCTATCAAAAAAGTCACGGAGGCAGTTATGCAATGGTTGGGTTTTTGTCTTGAATGGGACTTACGTGCAGTGAATGGTAGGACCAAATCAGACCCGATGGGAAAAGTTACATTTGATAACTCCACAAACTCAAGTCGTATTGATTATTTTCTACTTAAGATAGAGTTCTGGAAAATGTTGGTGGATATGGAAGTAGTCAGTAGATCTGAGAGTGATCATAATCCCCTGGTGATATCATTATTAGTATCTGAGGGTCTCTGTATGAACCCTGTTATAAACATTGAAACTGCAGATGCTGGCCTTACAAATGACTGCAGAAGGGTAAAATGGGCTGGGCTCCAAGACAACACTGCTACTATTAGCAGGATAGCCATGGAGGTCTTAGCGGCCACAAAACAGATGGCACCCATACTTGAGGCTGGTACTCCACTCGACCAAATTGGGACAATTCATGAGACTCTTTTTAATAAAATTAAGTCTTTTTTTACCAAAACTGTTAAGGGAGGAAGTAATAAAGCTCAAGCACATCCTAGGCTTAAATGGTACGATAAGACCTGTAGTATTGCCCACAGCTCTCTGCTAAGTGCCATCAAATCCAAATCATGTGTGGATATAAGGATAGCTAGGGTGAATTATAAGAAGGCATTAAAAGAGGCAAAAACTAAATGGGATGACCAGCGTTGGTTGGATTTATACCAGGCAAGTACCTCATCCAACCAACAAAGATTCTGGGAGGTTGTGAAATGGGGAGAATCGGGGGAATTACATAGTCCGGTAAACCACGTCCCAGCAGAGCAATGGGTCAAACATTATGAGGCGCAGTTCAGCCACACGGAACGGATCTCCCTTACCACCATTAGGGAAGATGCCAGTGTGCAGCCTGAATTGTCCTCATCTGATCACGTTGTTTTTACCGAAACCGAAGCTATTTCTGCTCTTAAACAAGTGCAGAATGGCAAAGCCCCCGGCATGGATTGCATCCCTGCGGACCTCTTCAAATATGATCAAAAACACTGGGTCCCGTATATATTGATTTTAGCAAACGCTATAGCTAGGGGCACTAGGATCCCAAACTCCTGGAAAGGGGCTGAGATTTTGCCAGTGCATAAAAAAGGGGATAGATCTGATGCGGGAAATTACCGCCCCATCAGCCTCATCGACGCCCTTCAAAAAGTAATAGCCAGAATGTTGTTGGGGAAAATTCATTTGTGGATGATAGAAGTAGATATCCTGTCTCCAATGCAGGCTGGGTTTAGGGCACACATTAGCACAGTTGACCAGATTTTAAGATTTGTCATGATCTATTGGAAAACTGTGTTACTGAGAGACGGGAAGATCTTCGCTGCATTTGTGGACCTCAAATCAGCGTTTGATCTGGTCCCCAGAGGGAAGATGTGGGCTGCACTGAGAAGGATGGGGGTTCCTTCTGCACTTTTAGATCTTACCATTAAGATGCATGAGGGTAACTTCGCAAGAGTCAGATGGGGTCGTCAGGGCCAGGTTACTGAATCCTTCCCCGTGACCCGTGGTGTGAGGCAGGGTTGTGTCCTGGCCCCCACCCTATTTGTGCTCTTCATTAATCAGGTGGTTAAGTTCCTTTCAGACACCCACACTGATGCTCCTTCACTGGGTGGGACAAAATTCCCCCTTTTAATTTTTGCAGACGATACCCTCATATTGGCCAAAACACAGAAGGGTTTACAGGTTGCAATAAACAAATTTATGGATTTTTGTAATTTGAATGATCTTGAGATTAACATTAACAAAACCAAGTTTATGGTCTTGACCAAGAAAAAGCCATTGAGGGGCAATATTTTAATGAATGGGTCCAGACTGGAACAGGTTGATGTAATGACTTATCTTGGTGTTACTTTGGATTATAGGTTAAAATGGAAAGAGCAAGTAGAGGCACTCTGTCTGAAATTTGCCCGCTTGACTGGTTGCCTAGTAAAAGAGCAGCGGCGCTCCCTGACTAAAAGAGTACTGCCCGCGCTCAAAATCTATAGTGCTAAAATCAGCTCAGCGATATTGTATGGGGCAGATATTTGGGGTTGTGTGGACTTGGCTGTCCTGGATAGGATACAGAATA
Source organism: Lissotriton vulgaris (assembly GCF_964263255.1). Taxonomy (NCBI): domain Eukaryota; kingdom Metazoa; phylum Chordata; class Amphibia; order Caudata; family Salamandridae; genus Lissotriton; species Lissotriton vulgaris. Next base: position 1,266,316,012 of record NC_141695.1, read on the forward strand.
AATTTCTTCGTAACTTAGTTAGTCTCCCCCCATCAACACCAGTCCTTCCACTTTTGATGGACATGGGCATGCATACCATTAAACATCAGGCCCAGTACAGGATGGTGGCTCTATGGAGACGCATATGGTCCACCCCGGAACTGGCCATGTTTGCCTGTGAGCTTCAAGATGTGAGACTGCAACAAGGGGCAGGCAACATACCGTGGCTAAAGCAAATTAAGAACACTCTTATTGAAATGGGCCTACCTTTGTTATGGTCAGAGCCGGGTTCCCAAACCTTTCCTACCAAGGATGAATTCAAACTTTTTTTCTGGTCCATGGTAAAAACGGAACACGTTGCACTTTCTGAGAAAGTGAACTTGACAGGCCAGTTTTTGCTCCACAAAGTAATTCCCAATAAAGAAGTATATTGGGATGTTATCCTTAAAACATTAGACAGGAAACTATATCATCAGTTCCGTGTGGGCACGTTGCCCTTGAGGGCCTTTACTAGCGGCTGGCAGAGGCTGGAGTCAAGTTTCTGTCCCTGTTGTGCCGTTTGTGAAGAAACACTAGGCCATTTTTTATTTGTCTGTACTGCCTATTGCGAACCTCGTAATAAGTGGCTGAAACCTGTATGTACTAGACTAAACACCCGAGTGAGTAGTGAAGCATTGTACACCTTGAAAACGAATACTTCTGAATGGCTAACTATAGGATTGGCGAAATTCCTCGGGTGGGCTTGGCTGATAAGGTCTAAGTCAATCAGTTCATAAATCACGATCTAAACAACCTGTATACCATGTTCCCTGACTGTTTTTTTGGTCTATGAATTTAATAGTATTGATGATCTGCTAATTTTATATATGCTCCAATGATTTTACCATTTCCCTTGACGTCTTTATATGTATGTTTAATTGAGATCTTAACTTCACTTGTCTTTTTTTAATGATTTTGTCTTGTTCTTTTCTTTCTGATTTGGTTATTATATGTATTTAAATATTTATATCGTTATGACTCTGTTGTATCCATTGTAGACAATGCAAATTTTCTGTATATATGTGTCTTTTATGATGAAAAATCGAAATAAAGACGTTAAAAACTGAAACTGTAATGTAAAAAAAGTTTTAATTATTTTTTAACATACATATATTATCTTAATATTTAAAAAAAATGAATATTCTTAATGATAAAATATTTAAACCATAAAAAATATAATTACATATATATATAAATAAACATATATAAATTTAAAAATAAATAATATACAATAATTTAAATAATAATATTAATATTTTGTATGCAAATTAAAATTTTACACTACATTAAATGGAACAATAATAAAAATGTTGCATAGCGTAGTGAATAAAAATAGTATTCACACTACAACAAGTGCAAAAGTGTAGACTATGTTGGATAGCAGGTGGGTACAGATTACTATTCCCACTCCAATGAGTGGAACAGTAGGTAAAATGTTGGATAGCAGGTGGGTACAAATTACTATTCCCACTCCTACGAGTGGAACAGTAGAGAAAGTGTTGGATAGCGGAAGGGTAAAAATTACTATTCCCACTCCAATGAGTGGAACAGTGGGGAAAGTGTTGGATAGCAGGAGAATAAAAATTACTATTCCCACTTCAGTGAGTGAAACAATAGATAAAGTGTTGGATAGTGGAAAGGTAAAAATTACTATTCCCACTCCAGTGAGTGGAACAATAGGGAAAGTGTTGGATTGTGGGAGTGGAAAATTACTATTCCCACTCCAATAAGTGCAACAGTAGGGAAAGTGTTGGATAGCGGGAGGATAAAAATTACTATTCCCACTCCAATGAGTGGAACTGTAGGGAAAGTGTTGGATAGGGGGACAATAAAAATTACAATTCCGACTCCAGTGAGTGTAACAGTAGAGAAAGTGTTGGATAGCAGATGGGTAAACATTACTATTCCCACTCCAGTGAGTGGAACAGTAAGGAAAGTGTTGGATAGTGGGAGGGTAAAAATTACTATTCCCACTCCAATGAGTGGAACAGTAAGGAAAGTGTTGGATAGCGGAAGGATAAAAACTACTATTCCCACTCCAGTGAGTGAAACAGTAGGGAAAGTGTTGGATAGCGGGTTGGTAAAAATGACTATTCCCACTCCAATGAATGGAACAGTAGGGAAAGTTTTGGATAGTGGGAGGGTAAAAATTACTATTCCCACTCCAGTGAGTGGAACATTAGGGAAAGTGTTGGATAGCGGAAGGATAAAAATTACTATTCCCACTCCAGTGAGTGAAACAGTAGGGAAAGTGTTGGATAGCGGGTTGGTAAAAATGACTATTCCCACTCCAATGAATGGAACAGTAGGGAAAGTTTTGGATAGTGGGAGGGTAAAAATTACTATTCCCACTCCAGTGAGTGGAACAGTAGGGAAAGTGTTGGATAGCGGGAGGGTAAAAATTACTATTTCCACTCCAATGAGTGGAACAGTAGGGAAAGTATTGGATAGGGGAATATAAAAATTACTATTCCCATTCCATGGAGTAAAACAGTAGGGAAATTGTTGGATAGCAGGTGGGTAAAAATTACTATTCCCACTCCTACGAGTAGAACAGTAGGGAAAGTGTTGGATAGCGGGAGAATAAAATTACTATTCCCACTCCAGTGAGTGGAACAGTAGGGAAAGTGTTGAATAGCGGGAGGGTAAAAATTACTATTCACACTCCAATGAGTGGAACAGGAGGGAAAGTGTTGGATAGCGTAGAGGAATAATTTAGTAGACCCAGTCCTACAATTTAATTAAGATTAATTAAAAAATACTTAATTATTTCAATTTAATTTACCTCCCACTATTTCCCACTATAAATGTCACCTCCAATAGTCTAAAATATTAATAAATTAACATAATTAATTAACATGTAATTGATTAGCTAATCACAATTAACACAAAAAATAACAATGATATCTAAATTAACACAATTAACAGTATAAAATACCTTTGATTGAATATTAATAAAAATGTATTTTCAGGTCATTTAATACACACCATACTCCCCTATAAATACTCAACACACTCCTCAAAATCTGAACATAATTAACATATTAATGCATTATTTATTAGTAATTAATATTTAATTAATTACTAATTAATAAAAATGTACACAATTTACATAATTATCAATTAATTAAAACTTGTATTAATAACTTTTTAAATATTTAATAAGAAATTAATTAACTTAATTACCAATATTAATTATTTACCATGAAATCATTAATTAAGTAAAATAAATGTATTTAAATAAATTACTTCCCACCCTATTCCCCTATAAACCCACAACCCGCTATTGAACTAATATACGCAAAAATGATTTACCAATATTAATTATTAACCATAAAATTATTAATTACTAAAAAAAAAATGTTTTTATTTAAATTAAATTACTTCCCACCCTATTCCCATATAAACCCACAACCCGCTACGGAACTAATATACACACAAATTAATTACTAATATCAATTATTAAACAATAAATTATTAATTAATATATATATTTTTTTAATTTCAATTAAATTACTTCCCACCCTATTCCCCTATAAAATCATACCCGCTACGGAACTAATATAAGCAAAAATTAATTAACATAAAATTCATTATCTTAAAAAAATGGTAACATGCATTAAAAAAATATTATATACTTTTAACACATATACTAACATATAATACAATTAATTTTTTTATATAATGACATTATTTATAATGATATTCTATATAATGACATCCGATATTACTTACAGATATGTCGATATTATTTCCAACTATATTATGTCTATTCTATATTCTGTCTTCTCGACATTTCTGATTCGATATTGTGTCCTTTCGATATTTTTTATTCTATATTTTGGGTGTTTACAGCAAAAACAGAGTTGAATGACATCATAGTGCCTGTCCTGGCATTATATGACTCTGATGATGTTATCACAACCCTGTGTCGTAACAGACCCTGCACCCAGTGGCATAACAGAAAAGAATTCTCACAGAATCTGATGAGGATCCTGTGTTTTCCGTATCTCACAGATATTCATCGGTCCTGGTTTGAGTGGGGAGTCACTTGAAGGTTTGGGGTCCCTCCTGTGCCACACAGACTGCAGGGGGATTTGTTATGCCTCTCCACCCCCCCTTTCCCATGAGCACTGGATAGATATTGCCTGTACCCCCTCCCAGCACTGGAAAAATATTGCAGAAGTTTCCAGACCAGTCTGGCGAATATTCAAATGTGAGAAATATGCAGATAGATAGAGTACCAAAGGTAAGTAACTATAATTTCATACGTAGAGTAACCTTGAAGGCATCCTACAGTGTATTCGCTGTAACAACCAACCATGAGTTGAGGAAAAAAAAATTGAAATCGCTATCTTAATATCCCCCTTGAAACGTGTCAATAATGCTCATGCATGAAGTCTCCACGGTGGTGTAGCACTTCCCTGAACTGGAACCCCCAAATGACTCTCTGGCATGAAACAAATGCGGTGGGAAGCGTCCCGTTTCATGCCCAAACTACATTTTCCATGATTCCTTCTTTCCTGAAGGCCCGCGCGTGCAGTGATAATGTGCCTACCTGGAAGCCTCTTAATCCGGGCCTCGGCACCAGTGCATTGCTGCGAATTCGGGGGAAAGAGAAGAAGCGAGGAACTCGGAGAGAAAACATTTGTGTAAAGTTGCACGCTACCAGGGTGGTAAGGGTGACACAGTCACCAATCTTGAGCGTGTAAAAACTGTTGCACTTTATAGCAATCTCGGAGTATTAAGCTCTTTGTGAACCATACACACAGGTGGGGGACTCTGAAACCTCCGATCTTTCTAGGGTGTGTACTTTCTGTTACATATTGATTACACTGACTATGTGACTCTTTAGTGGAATTACCACTCATGACATTTGCTGTGAGTAAACAGCTAACTTCGTGTTAGGCATGAGACGTTAATGCCGATACAGATTATTTATTTAACAGGTGATATATATATTCATGAAGGCTTCATGTGGTTCTTTTGATTCTTTCTCCCAGCAGGGTATTGTGGTGTGTGTCATGTACTCGACCCCCCTGTGACGCAAGTTCCTTCAACATTGTGGTGGATAACGTGTGACGTGAGTGTAGCGTGTGTATAGTGCTTGCCCACGGTGTGTTCAATACTGATGGAATGGTGTTTTCTTCTTTTTACATTTAAAGAGCCTACCGCTGATAAGATATCTCCATCAAAGATTGTTCGCAAGATTGCAAGTTCTTTTTCTTTACAGGTAGTTATAGCTGTCAGTGTATGTTTGTACATCAGAGTATTTGATATGAGATTTAGAACGTTCCTCTAATTTTGGTTTTTGTATTGTAGGTCTCCCTCCCTGCTGTCCCCATCCTTTCCTTCCCTCGCTTAAGTATTCCTACCCTCTGCCCTGTTATAGCATCAGAGTGCGGAGTGATTGAGAGGTGGACCCATTTGAGCAACACGCCGATCCTGGGAGTTTGGAATTAAACCTTGACAGGTGGAATCAGCCCTCCTCATGGTTGCCACTCCAATTTTAATGGGTGCATATGTATTGCCTATAACTATTGGTCTGTGGCAGAGCACATCCACTGTTAGAGTAACAGTAAATTCACTGTTACGGTCCTTAAAGACCATGTGAGCTTGATATGGTGCTATACAAATTAAGAGGATAAACTAGGGTCTGGGTACTAGAAGGCACCTCTCCACTTCTTCCCATGTTTCTTCTATCCTGGTGAATTAAGAAGTCTCCTGTAAAACTGCTGTTTGGACATGTCTCCTTCTTCAGTATGGCTGCATTCTCTGCCATTTCATTACTCCAGTGATAACTCTGAAATTCCATAATATAACTTGGTATGTGCCACCATGTTCCAGCTATATCATGTTAGATATATACAAATTGTTTTAAACTATGTTGTTAACATGCATGAGCCATGATTATACTCAAATACTCAACCAATTATTTACAACCCTTAACACAATTTGGTTGCAGCAATAAGTACAATAGATACAATTTCCTCATCTATTGCTAAATTTCCACAATTATTCGATACTCGCTTCCTAAAAGTCTCTGGTCTGGCCACTGCCCTCCTTAATTGTAGGGCTAACATAGGTAGCTGGGCCCTCATCCCTCACTAAAACAAGAATTGGCATAGCCAATAGGTCTTGCCTTTGGGACCTTATAAATGTTTAGCCATGCAGCACATTATCCTGGGTGCTGTGCCACCAGGGATTGAAGAACTATGCAATTACTGCACACTGATGATGGAGTCTGATTCAGAAATATATGCTTGCCTAAGGAAACATTTATGGACACATGCTAAGGCTTTTCAATGAACAGACAAAAAGACAAGTGCCTTGATGCAAGTCAACAGCACTATAATATTCTGTGTGTGACTGCATCACTAGAGTATTAAACACCAATTAACTGTCTTCAAAGATAAGTAGCTTGCTCAAGACACACCCTAAAGTGGGAATGTACTTATATACATAACTCACCAGTACAGAAAAACAAAGCTGATTGAGAGCTGAGGTTGTGGAAGGAGCAGGCCGCAGTGATAATTCATAATCCTTAACATACCAGAGACAAAGCAAACAAAAATGAATAGAAGGCTTGCTTTATCATGTCAATTGGCCACTCACAGAGCTTCAACTAATAGTGGGAGCGAGGCATTTCACAATACAAACTCTAAATTCCTTAATCTTTGGTGTCTGAAGATTGCTTTGCACAAACTACATCTTAACTGTACTGGACAGCTCTAATCATGATAGTAGATTATTGCAACCTACCATTGACCTAAGCTTTACGAAAGAATACTGTTTTGGGAGATAGGAATTCCTTATGACCAATTCGGAAATGTGTTCTCCTCGAATAATAGTTGAAAAGTCTTGATATGTTCCTGTATTGATCATTTGTGAAGAGGCCACCACAGGTTTCCAGACACTACACCTCTTTATGTAATGGCCAAGAACAAAGGGCTCTTGAGCACTGGTACTCCATGCAAAGGGTTCCTTATGTAAACATGTATCCATTCCCTTGACTGGCCAGCCCAGCTGGTTCCTGCCTACACAAATATGTTGAGTAATCAGGCCTTTAACAGATGTAACATCTAACCTAGTGAGATTGTATTGTGGCATTTATACAGCAATTCACCTCATTGTGGGGAGCCTAAGAGAATCACCTCATTGTGGGGAGCCTAAGCGCTGATTGGTATTTTTAGCATACAAAGCTGTGCTTCCATGCAAAACACACATTTTACTACTGTGCTATGGAACACTGATGCTTACATAAGACATAGGAAACCCATGGAAAATGCCATACATGCAGTCTTAGACCTTACTGATTGACAAGGATGAGATTGGGTCTTGCAGGACCTATCAGGCTGGCAGGCACATTCTTTCAGGACTTCCACTGCCTGGCTGTACTGATCACACAAGTGTTCACATGACTTATTTTTTCCGCTGTGCTGTACAAGACGTAAGGCCAATTGGCTGGAAGTGCTGGGGATGATAGGAGTGTCATAAAGGCTTACAATCCCAGGTGGTATTCAGGACCTCTATTTTCTGGGGATAGTGGGGAATGCTGAAGATTTCTGATGTCAAGCATTCCCTGGCTGTGCTGGAGGTCCCCGAGGGCTCCAAACACGTGAATGCCCTGTATGTGCAAAGGTGGTCTGGCAGTACTAGTGGATGATGGGGGTCAAAGAGGTGTCAGGAAACATCCAGTGCTAGAGAACACGGGTGGTTCATGAGATTTGCTTTCCTTGATAGGCTCTGACTTAACAAGGCTAAAACACAGAGGGCAATGAAGAATTTCTTTCTGCATTGTATAAAGGAACAGTCCAAGAGTCACAGGTCACAATAACTTCTGAAAGCAGTGTTGACATTCCACATGTAAGTGGGGCTGTGAATGTTAACACTCCCCACACAGAAACAAAGTGTTGATTCCACATTTTACAAATGGAGTGGTAGATGCAACCCTTGCCCCACAAGGAACAACAAAAGGTAACTGGGGCCCCAAACGAGGTAATGAAGGCACCTATACCCTTCCGTTCCGTTACCTACAAAAATGTTACCTCCTGTTTCAGATTAGGTGGTGTAAACCCCAACGCTCATAAAATGCTACCTCCTTGGACGAACACAAATGACTCGGTAGCCTGGGACCCATTTGAATGTGAATGTAGCAACATCCTCCCTTCCAGCACAGCATCCTCCATACCTAGATAGGTAACCTCTCCCTTTGTCCTAGGGGAAAAATAAACACCTTGTGCAATGCATCGCGAGAACAGTGCCCACCAATGCGATCAAACCCCCCAAGCCATGCTGCCACTGAGAGAGCCTACTCATAGAGAGGTCGGGTGGGGAGAGGCACCTCAGCAACGGCAGCGGCTGCAGCAGCTTCCAGTGCCTATAGAGCGCCAGGGGCTCGGATTCACATGCTGCAATTGGAGGAGCTGGCTCATAAAGAGGGCAAGCTGGGAGAGGCGCCTCAACAGTAGTGGTGGCTGGTGCAGCGGCTCCCAGCTCCCATGGCTTGCTGGGGGCTTGGATCTACATGCTGCCACTGAAGGAGCCTGCTCAAAGAGAGAGCGGGCGTGGAGAGTCACCTCAGCAGTGGCAGGACTTCTGATGAAAGCAACTGCCATCTTGGAATGGGTGTGGTTGCCTACATATATAACAATTTGATTGGAACATGAGAGGCTTATCAAAATGAGTCCATGAAGATTTTATGAAGATAATTATATTTTATACTACTGCAACCACTCTTGCTAAAAATTAAGAACTGCTACTACTGAATACAGAGTATTTCATCTGTAGGGTCATCTGCTGGGATACTGCTGGGAAAGGGTCTCCTCCTTATGTCATGCTAACCACGCAGCACTCCCTGCACAGATAGTGAAGGTAAGCCCGCTCTACAATGAAATACGGACACGAAAAGAAAGGTATGGCAACCATAGAGCGGCTTTGGCTCTACCCTACCCCCTCCTCCAATGAACGGCCCGCAGAGCCTGAAGGGAGGAAACAAAGACAATAAAGGCTTGAATGTGAAATAATAATAATAATAATTATTATAATAATAATATCCACATTTGTAAAGGGCACAATCACATGTAAGGGTCTCTAGGCGCTAGGGGCAGTCAGGAAGATTAAGCAAGCTATTGCCCAGAGTCACATGGTGCTGGGCTAATCTGCCGCCGGTGCCGGGGATCGAACCATGATCCCCAGATTCTAGAGTCAGTCGCCCTAGCCACGGCGCCACACCTCTGCCAAAAGCACAAATGCTACCACATAAGTGCGTTGTAGTTGTAAACAAAAAAATAGTGCACACAAACTAACATAAAAAAAAACGGATAAGACCACATGTAGCATGGGCAGTCTACATGGGAGGTTCCAAAACAGCTAAAGGAATGACTAATTAAGCTATTCACCAAACTAACTCAGCCATTTTTGAAGGGCACTAGCAAGAACCAATCAAAAAGATGGGAGGTGCTCGAAGTCCACATTGTAGATACAGCATGTCTCGATGAGACAGCTCATGGGCTACCTAGGCGAGACCTAAAAATTAAACAACTCAACAAAGAGTAGGTGAGGTACCATGTACTTACTGGAGTACAGCTGCCGCACTGCCATCATATATACTCAATTGTCCAAGTGTTCTTACCCACTTACTATTATCATATCTCCAGAATGGGTGTCACAAATCATCCCTTTAAGGTAAACCTGATTGTCCTGTTGGTCTTACAGTGTTTCTACGTATTGGAATCCATATTCTGGTCTATAAAATAACTTACCTTTCACATCAATTTACAATCTACCAGGAGGCAGCAGTATGAATTGTATGTTCATAGCTCTCAACTTGCAGTGTACTGATTTGTGAGTTTGAAATGGATGCACAAGATGGTGCCAGGAGGATTACTACTCCTAGCAAGAAGAGTAGCGATACTCCCAGCTCGATTACAAGCACTTATTATGATGGCATTAGCAGCAGAAGGACTCGTAGTATTGATAGTAGTATTCGCAATGCTGGTAGAACCCCTTGGAGTAGAACCACTAGCCATATTTTTACAACAAGTAGTTGTACTTGTAGTACTGCTAGGAGCTTAAGTAACAGTACTATTTTATTAGTAGTAGACGTAGTTTTACTATCAGTAACATTGCAAATAATAGCATAGACTTCGCAGTGCTTGTCTGAGTATTGAAAATTCTACTAATAATAGTACCAATTAAGAGTGCTAAAAATTACAGCACCAGTAATAATTCCATTACCAGAAGCAGTCATGTAGGTTCTAATGACACTATTAGTAGCACCTAAGTGCAGAAGTAGCATCAATACTAGCAGCTGTAATAATACAAATCTACTATTAGTAGTTTAATTATTATTGCTGGTAGTAATACTATTGGTGATATTACTAGTAGTAATGATTGATTCCGCAGCGTGAGGACACCCTTCAGGAGAGCAGAGCACACACTGCACACTAGTCTGTATTTGCTGATTAGGTGACAGTTTTCATCGGACTGTTGTATTAACAACTGACACTAGAAATGTAAAGTTGGTCACCTGCTGGTCAACTCTGCCCTCCGATGTGTGACTCACAGTTCCTGCGAGCTGTGATCTAAAGTGTTGTTTGAGCAGATCTGTGAGAGCGGTACATGCACACTCTCCCAAGCTGTAGCTGTGCTGTGGTAGGTAGGTGTGTACTCTCGCGCATGCATGGTTGATGCCAGTGTACCTGCACAAATGGCCAGGCAGTGATTGACAGGGTGGTGTGTAAGCAGATCCCATGATGTGTCTGTGAGAGCGGTACATGCACACTCTCCCAAGCTGTAGCTGTGCTGTGGTAGGTAGGTGTGTACTCTCGCGCATGCATGGTTGATGCCAGTGTACCTGCACAAATGGCCAGGCAGTGATTGACAGGGTAGTGTGTAAGCAGATCCCATGATGTGTCTGTGAGAGCGGTACATGCACACTCTCCCAAGCTGTAGCTGTGCTGTGATTGGTAGCTATGTACTCTCGCGCATGCATGGTTGATGCCAGTGTACCTGCACAAATGGCCAGGCAGTGATTGACAGGGTGGTGTGTGAGCAGATCCCATGATGTGTCTGTGAGAGCGGTACATGCACACTCACTCTCCCAAGCTGTAGCTGTGCTGTGATTGGTAGCTATGTACTTTCGCACATGCATGGTTGATGCCAGTGTACCTGCACAAATGGCCAGGCAGTGATTGACAGGGTGGTGTGTGAGCAGATCCCATGATGTGTCTGTGAGGGCGGTACATGCACACTCTCCCAAGCTGTAGCTGTGCTGTGATTGATAGCTATGTACTCTCGCGCATGCATGGTTGATGCCAGTGTACCTGCACAAATGGCCAGGCTGTGATTGACAGGGTGGTGTGTGAGCAGATCCCATGATGTGTCTGTGAGAGCGGTACATGCACACTCTCCCAAGCTGTAGCTGTGCTGTGATTGATAGCTATGTACTCTCACGCATGCATGGTTGATGCCAGTGTACCTGCACAAATGGCCAGGCAGTGATTGACAGGGTGGTGTGTGAGCAGATCCCATGATGTGTCTGTGAGAGCGGTACATGCACACTCTCCCAAGCTGTAGCTGTGCTGTGATTGGTAGCTATGTACTCTCACGCATGCATGGTTGATGCCAGTGTACCTGCACAAATGGCCAGGCAGTGATTGACAGGGTGGTGTGTGAGCAGATCCCATGATGTGTCTGTGAGTGCGGTACATGCACACTCTCCCAAGCTGTAGCTGTGCTGTGATTGGTAGCTATGTACTCTCGCGCATGCATGGTTGTTGCCAGTGTACCTGCACAAATGGCCAGGCAGTGATTGACAGGGTGGTGTGTGAGCAGATCCCATGATGTGTCTGTGAGAGCGGTACATGCACACTCTCCCAAGCTGTAGCTGTGCTGTGATTGGTAGCTATGTACTCTCGCGCATGCATGGTTGATGCCAGTGTACCTGCACAAATGGCCAGGCAGTGATTGACAGGGTGGTGTGTGAGCAGATCCCATGATGTGTCTGTGAGAGCGGTACATGCACACTCTCCCAAGCTGTAGCTGTGCTGTGATTGGTAGCTATGTACTCTCGCTCATGCATGGTTGATGCCAGTGTACCTGCACAAATGGCCAGGCTGTGATTGACAGGGTGGTGTGTGAGCAGATCCCATGATGTGTCTGTGAGAGCGGTACATGCACACTCTCCCAAGCTGTAGCTGTGCTGTGATTGGTAGCTATGTACTCTCGCGCATGCATGGTTGATGCCAGTGTACCTGCACAAATGGCCAGGCAGTGATTGACAGGGTGGTGTGTGAGCAGATCCCATGATGTGTCTGTGAGAGCAGTACATGCACACTCTCCCAAGCTGTAGCTGTGCTGTGATTGGTAGCTATGTACTCTCGCGCATGCATGGTTGTTGCCAGTGTACCTGCACAAATGGCCAGGCAGTGATTGACAGGGTGGTGTGTGAGCCGATCCCATGATGTGTCTGTGAGAGCGGTACATGCACACTCTCCCAAGCTGTAGCTGTGCTGTGATTGGTAGCTATGTACTCTCGCGCATGCATGGTTGATGCAAGTGTACCTGCACAAATGGCCAGGCTGTGATTGACAGGGTGGTGTGTGAGCAGATCCCATGATGTGTCTGTGAGAGCGGTACATGCACACTCTCCCAAGCTGTAGCTGTGCTGTGATTGGTAGCTATGTACTCTCGCGCATGCATGGTTGAAGCCAGTGTACCTGCACAAATGGCCAGGCAGTGATTGATAGGGTGGTGTGTGAGCAGATCCCATGATGTGTCTGTGAGAGCGGTACATGCACACTCTCCCAAGCTGTAGCTGTGCTGTGATTGGTAGCTATGTACTCTCGCGCATGCATGATTGATGCCAGTGTACCTGCACAAATGGCCAGGCAGTGATTGACAGGGTGGTGTGTGAGCAGATCCCATGATGTGTCTGTGAGAGCGGTACATTATTATGAAAAACAGTGGTCCATAGGATTAGGTTTTCACAAAAACAGATACAAATATAGACTCCAATCAGTACTATATTGACTCGTGTTTTCAGTACCCAGCCGGGCCTGAAATTTTATTTCAAATATAAACAAATTTAAAAGACCATCAGAGAGGTCTAATGGAAGAGTTGGTAGGGTACAAGCCTGTACCTATCCAAAAGTACAATCCGAGAGAATTAAGGGGTAGGGAAAAAGCAAGAAAAAGAGTGTAAAGAATATCAGGCAAAAAGAACATGGGAGCCAACTGTCCCTTGCATCAATAGCATATTCGCACAGCAAGTTCAGACAACCAATTCATGTAACAGTGTCAACACGAAGGGAAAGTTACAGAATTTGGAAAAGTGTCGACGGCGTTTCGATCCCCGGCTCCTAGTGAACTGGGATCATCATCAGGACATAAACAATGTATTGCCTGTATGTGCTTTTTAAACCTGTTGGAAATCACATTTTACAAAGGTGGAAGAAAAAGGGGGGGAAAAAAGAATACGTTTAAATATGGCACTAGTTACAATTACTTATTGCAGGTACAACGCACACATTGTTCATTTATATCGTGCCTTGGTGATGGTGACTTAAATCTCATGTTTCCAGTGTTCCAATTTCATGCTATATGGAGAAGTGAGAACAGTTTAAAACGAGGCCGACTCGATTTTGCCACCGTGAACCTTTAGACGCTAACGTGGTTGTGCTTACTAGTGTCGCTTTCAAGAGAGGCGCCGTGGTGATGGCTCATGTGAGAGTCTCATTTATTGGGGCATGCAGCCTAGTGCACTTAAAAGACACTTAGGGTCGTGGCACAGGTGTGGTGTATCAACCTATAATTGCCGAGTGACCATGCTTTTGGGTGAGCGTGCCCGGATTTTATCAGACCCTAATGAACTCACAATAATCATGGGTGAGCCAATTGAACTCCCAATAATGATAGGTGAAATGCACACCTTTTCAAAAGATCTTCATGTTTCTCCAATAATACGAGGAGAGATGGTATGGTGAAGGGCTGGTGCCTAAAGGAAAAGGAATCAATTAAGCGTCATGTGCTAGTGCTAGGCGTGAGTGATATGAGTACGGGGGACAGGACGTTACCTTGAAGTCCTATTCCGATAGGTTTGACGTTGATTGTCAAAAGTACCTATCCTGTAACTGGTAGTGCCCCGCTGGGTGGGATACAAGATTCGTGGGCCAGTCTATCCTATCCAGACCGCTACCAAGTATGCGCTGTTAGTCACACGGTCTGAAATTAAAAAGGAATAACATGGATACAGAGGGAAGGCACTCAGGGTAACGTGGCTGGGAACGAGGGTGGGGGTCCAGGAGCCCTTACCTTTTACGTGGAGACAGTGCTTCCTCACTCGCGATCCGAGTGAAGAACGGGCGGTATGCTCGATGGCAGTCCGCCGGCTTCCCGAAGATGCGGAAGTAAGCTCAGTTCCAGAGACACGTGAATTAATAAACATCAAGGAGGGAGTGGGAGTGAAAGGGGCGGGGAAAGCGTCCCAGCGGTGGCCATCTTAGAGTGGTGTTGATTAGATAGCCTAGGTGAGTGTGCTCATTTGCATGCAGTTCGTAAGTGCATCCTAATTTCCTTAATAGAAAGGTAACATTTGGCAAACATTAGAAAAGTTCTGTTTCTGTCCATATTAATATCGGAATCTAAAAACGAGCAAAAACAGGCATGATGTTGGAACAGCTTATACATCTGAACATCAGAGAAAGTTGACTGTTATTACAATCTTGTCATTTTAAGCAGTCCTTTGGGTCAGCATCTGACCATTCACAGCAATCCTGCCCAATCCTCGGTCCGATTGAGACCATTCTGTATTGTGTCCAGCAATATAATGCATTTTAGTTCCTCCTTATTGAGAAGTTGAGCCATGCATCCCCCTCTGGATGGTAACTTTAAAGCCTTCAGTACAGTCCACTTTAGGTCATTTTCTGTGTGCCCGGCATTGATGAAATGTTCCACAAGCGGGGCATTCTGGGTCTGACAACGAATGCGACTCTTGTGCTGGCAGATCCTTGTTTTCACCTTCTGTGAAGTTTGACCCACATACATTTTTAAACATGGGCATTGAATCAAATAAATCACATTGCAGGTGTTACAGTTTGACAGTGAAGAACTAGTAAAAGTGATGTTATTAAATACTCTGGTTTTCCCTTCAATAGTTATATCACATACACTGCAATTGCCACATTTCATATGTCCTACAACGGGGGACAGACCCCATATAGTTTCAAGTGTGGAGGCTTGACTAGGGCTTGGCAATGCGGCGCGGACTAAGTGGTCCTTCAAATTTTTGCTTTTTATAAAAGCAAATAAGGGACGCTCAATTTCTAGTGCGCCTGCATTAATGACAGACCAGTGGCGGAGTATCATTTTTCTCAATTTGTTCGACACTGGGGAGAAAGTAGTAACACAAGCTATTCTTTCCTGTGGGGTTTTTTGAGTTGGTGTCAACAAAGTTTCTCTAGGTCTGTACCATGCTCTTTTGAGTGCATTTTTGACAATACGCCTAGGATTGCCCCTGTTTTTAAGTTTGTCTGCTAGAATAGCACTTTCTTTAAAGTAGTCTTGCCTACAAGAGCAATTTCTCCTGATTCGCAGGAATTGGGAGAATGGTAGTGAATCCCGTAAGGCTCTGGGGTGGTTGCTGGAGTAGTCTAATAGAGTATTACGCTCTGTAGTTTTTCTGAACAGGCGTGTCAGAAGAACTCCATCCTGGTGGAAGATGGAGAGATCCAGGAAGTCAATAGAGATTTTGTTTGAAGTAAGGGTAAAGTGAAGGCCACAACAGTTATTATCCATCCAGTGTTGGAAATGGCGTAGATCACTGACTTCACATTTCCAAATCATGAAGATGTCGTCAATGTATCTACGCCATAGTCCAATTCCTGAGTGGAAGGGATTAGATGGCGAGAGTATTACCTCTTTTTCAATCTCGTTCATGAAAAGTATAGCCAAGTTTGGAGCAAAAATTGCCCCCATACTTGTCCCCTTAATCTGCTGATAAAAGAGGCCATTAAAGGTGAAGAAGTTTTTCGTCAGACAGATTTCAAGAAGCTGTAAGATGAATGATGTTGGTATTGCGTGAGGGCGTGGGCGTGTGTCCAGGGTCTTTTGAATCACCTTAAGGGCCGCCATCTGGGGAATATTCGTATAAAGGGACTCCACGTCCATGGTGCAAAGAGTGTCGGTTGCTGGGTTGAAAGGTAAATTCTCAACCAGTGAAAACATGGACATGGAGTCTCTAACATAACAAGGTGTGGAAGGGACAAACTCCTTTATGAAGAAGTCAATGAAAGCTCCCAATGGCTCTAGAATCGAACCACACGCTGAAACAATGGGGCGTGTGGTTCGATTGGTAGCTATGTACTCTCGCGCATACATGGTTGAAGCCAGTGTACCTGCACAAATGGCCAGGCAGTGATTGATAGGGTGGTGTGTGAGCAGATCCCATGATGTGTCTGTGAGAGCGGTACATGCACACTCTCCCAAGCTGTAGCTGTGCTGTGATTGGTAGCTATGTACTCTCGCGCATGCATGGTTGATGCCAGTGTACCTGCACAAATGGCCAGGCAGTGATTGACAGGGTGGTGTGTGAGCAGATCCCATGATGTGTCTGTGAGAGCGGTACATGCACACTCTCCCAAGCTGTAGCTGTGCTGTGATTGGTAGCTATGTACTCTTGCGCATGCATGATTGATGCCAGTGTACCTGCACAAATGGCCAGGCAGTGATTGACAGGGTGGTGTGTGAGCAGATCCCATGATGTGTCTGTGAGAGCGGTACATGCACACTCTCCCAAGCTGTAGCTGTGCTGTGATTGGTAGCTATGTACTCTCGCGCATGCATGGTTGATGCCAGTGTACCTGCACAAATGGCCAGGCTGTGATTGACAGGGTGGTGTGTGAGCAGATCCCATGATGTGTCTGTGAGAGCGGTACATGCACACTCTCCCAAGCTGTAGCTGTGCTGTGATTGGTAGCTATGTACTCTCGCGCTTGCATGGTTGATGCCAGTGTACCTGCACAAATGGCCAGGCTGTGATTGACAGGGTGGTGTGTGAGCAGATCCCATGATGTGTCTGTGAGAGCGGTACATGCACACTCTCCCAAGCTGTAGCTGTGCTGTGATTGGTAGCTATGTACTCTCGCGCATGCATGGTTGATGCCAGTGTACCTGCACAAATAGCCAGGCTGTGATTGACAGGGTGGTGTGTGAGCAGATCCCATGATGTGTCTGTGAGAGCGGTACATGCACACTCTCCCAAGCTGTAGCTGTGCTGTGATTGGTAGCTATGTACTCTTGCTCATCCATGGTTGATGACAGTGTACCTGCACACGGCCAGGCTCTGATTGACAGGGTGGTGTGTGAGCAGATCCCATGATGTGTCTGTGAGAGTTGTACATGCACACTCTCCCAAGCTGTAGCTGTACTGTGATTGGCAGCTATGTACTCTTGCTCATCCATGGTTGATGACAGTGTACCTGCACACGGCCAGGCTCTGATTGACAGGGTGGTGTGTGAGCAGATCCCATGATGTGTCTCTGAGAGTTGTACATGCACACTCACTCTCCCAAGCTGTAGCTGTGCTGTGATTGGTAGCTGTGTACTCTTGCTCATCCCTGGTTGATGTCAGTGCACCTGTACACACCGCCAGGCTGTGATTGACAGGGTGGTGTGTGAGCAGATCTATGAGAGCGGTACATGCACACTCCCAAGCTGTAGCAACAGTATGTGCCTCAACACCCTTATGTTTCGCGATTGGTAGCTATGTTCTCTCGCGCATGCATGGTTGATGCCAGTGCACCTGCACTCACCGCCATGTTGTGATTGGCAGTACTGTACACTCTCCTAACGCCTTACTTTGTCTAACACAGCCTGAACGTTCTTCATCATTGTGCATCACTACGCAAATTGCTTTCAATTCAATTCAATTCAAACTTTATTTCGTTTTTTTTTCTAAACCATAAAAGTGCATAATAAAAATACATCACATTAGAATTTAAAATCATCGTCACAGCAAAAGATTTTTAATAACTGACTAGGCCCAATGTCATGGATGGGGGAAAGATTTACACAATTCATCAGAAATTTCTAAAATTGCTAAAATGGAATAAAAGGTATAAAATATTTACATCAGGAAAAATTAGATAAGCGGGGGTATACTAAATTTTTAGTTCATACATTCCAATTGTAATTAAAAACTATTACTATTCAGACAAGATTAAAAAATAGAAAAATTGCTATTCGACAACCAATCATTGTTGCTACACACAAATTATATGTTAAAAACCTGTGTCGTCTAAATATGTTAAGGCAGTCTACATACTATCCACTAACTGCTTACATAATAGTCAACTAAAGGTACAGTTTCAAGCCATTTTTGGCTCTATGGAACATTACACGCATAAGAAATCTAGACACACAAAATACTATCAGTCGTGCAGTATCTGATTGGAGAATTCGTTCAGCCTCCCTATAGTGTCTTACTTTGAGGGTTTTACATAAGGGTTTGATCCATCTTTCCCTCTGGATTTTGTACGCCGGGCAGAAAAATAAAATGTGTGAAACATATTCCTTGACCAGTGTAACGTTTTTACAGAAACTGCATTTGTCTGAGTCTTTATCGAGAGTTTTGTTGCCCCATTTGAATTTTTTAACGTTGGTCTGTAGGACCCCATATCTAAATTTGAGATATAATGATTTTGCCAACGGGGGATAAACCTCATCTAGAAAGGATTCAAATTTGGGCTCATCTTTAAACTGAAGGAACCTTGTGGATAAGGGCCCTAAACTAGCATCCTGTAGTAGAGGTTTGCGTTGGTAATCCCAAAATCGGCGCTTTGCTATTTTGCTACAGGATTTGGTTAGCTCCTCAGATTTTTCCCAATAAGTTAGTAATCCTATTTTTTTGAACCAGGTGGCAATGTGTTTGAACCAGGGGATATCCTTTATAATACCATAGGGCATTAGCTCTTGTAGGCCCAGTCTGTAGTGGATAAGCTCATCAGTGGTCCAGATTCTTATCCAGTACATGAGGAGACGTAGGGCTGCTAAACTATCAGTGCACTTTAGGTTGATGTCCAAAAAAACAGGTACCAGTGGTGTTCTTCTTGGCAACGATAGTAACCTTCGCACAAAGTCATTCTCACCCACTTCAAAGTTATGTTTACAATGCGGGCCCCAAAGTTCTGCCCCATAGAGGGCTGCGGATTGTGCATTACATTTGTAAACCTCAATGGCAGGGAATACAGCATTCGAGGTACTCCCTCCGTGTTTCTTCAATATTGGCATAGAGTTTTGGAGCAGGATTAATTTTTTTTTTCTAATTGAGGTTTCCACGCCATTTTGGAATCTAACGTGATACCTAAGTAACTAAAACTGTTCACATATTCCAATCTTTCACCTTGAAGTTTCAGCTTTTTTTGGAAGAATTTACTTGGGTTAATAGACATATATTTTGTTTTACTCGGGTTAATCTCAAGACCCTTTTTGTTACAGTATAAGTGGAAAGTGTTTATCAGATTTTGGAGCCCACCAGGAGTTTGTGAAATTAGAATAGTGTTGTCTGCAAAAAGTAATGCAGGGATTGCCACCCCCCCCCCTACCTTGGGCAAATCACTTTTACTTCCTTCAAGGAAGGAGGGGATGTCGTTTACGTAGAGGGAGAACAAGGTTGGCGCGAGCACACAACCTTGTCTCACTCCACGCATCACTGGGATTTCCGTGGTGAGTTCTCCGCGGGGCCCACCATCTTACTTTTGCAAAATTATTTTCATGTATTCTAATTATTTGTACTAGCAATTCGATGGGCACTCCAAGGTTTCTTAAGTGGATCCAGAGACTGTTTCTAGGAACCAAATCGAAAGCAGCTCTTAGATCCACGAATGCTACATACAATGTACTATGTCTGACCCTAATATATTTCCACCACAGGCATAAAAACCTAAAGACCTGGTCGGTCGTACTAATCTTTTTTCGGAACCCTGCTTGGAATTTTGTTAGTAAGTTCACCTCTTCGATCCAGGACAATAGGCAAATATTTTTTGTGGAATGTCTATAAGACTGATTGGACGGTAATTCGCCGGATCCAGTCTATTCCCCTTTTTAAAAATTGTGACAATCTCCGCCCCCCTCCATGATTTCGGTATTGGGTCAAAATTTGCTATGGCATTACATAAGCCATTCATATAAGGGACCCAAGTTGTCAGATCGTGTTTTAAAAGGTCTGCGGGGATTTTGTCTATTCCCAGCGCTTTCCCAGATTTTAATGTTTCAACAACATAATTTGTCTCTTTTAATGTGAAATGTAAGTAAGCTGCCTTCGCTGACTCAATCATATCACCCGTCAGCTCTGAATTATTAACATTGGATTCATTTTTTGATTCAGAATAGAGCTTGGAGAAATGATTGACCCAGGTATCCTCATCCAGGAATAAATCACGCTGTTTGCTATCAGCCCTATTACCTTTCGTCATTAGGTTCCAAAACTCTGCCTGGTCCTTTTTCTTGGCTGCTCTAATGAGACTCTCCCATTTCTCCTCGTCCTAGGCTCTTTTGGCGGCATCAATTATTTGATTACATGCACGCCTTAGTGTCATTATTTTTTATAAGTCCTTTCTTTTTATTGCTACTATTAGCTCCGACTTTGCTATACGACAATCCTTAGAGTACCAGGGTTTTCCATTACTAACCCTGTCACTTGCCTTTCCCCTCTTACTTTGGGTTGTTTTACTTAGTATGGGACCGAGAGCTTCTACCAACCTACCATGTAGGTCAGATATTGAGATTGGTGCTGAATTGCTCTCGGTATACTTAGATAATGTTTCTGAAAAGGCTAAATAGATTTTGATCAGTGCCCCTTCATCCCCTAAGATGTTGGGCCATTTTATAGCACGATCATTCCTATTTAACATTATCTGGTCATCTAGAGTGCCGTAATTGTCTTTTATGGAATTCGCTATAGAAAGATGTTCTGGGGAAGCCCTCAGGGACAAGGGTAAATGATCACTCTCTGTTCTAGTGATTATTTTAAGGTCACGCAAGAAGCTCCAACAACTTAGTGACGCCATCATATAATCTATGTAACTTTGTGAATTCCCTCTAAAGAACGTGTGGGCCTTAGGTCTATCAGAGGGAAGGCGACCATTGCAGGATCTAAGGTTGTGAGCCAAGGTTAGTCCTAAAAGCTGAGTCACTGCTTCAGTGCATTTGACCTGTTTTTCACTAGCCAGGGATGGAATGGTAAATGCTTGATCCTGTAGCTCCATCAGATCACCAAAACCATGTACCGGCTCAAAATTACAGTTAAAATCGCCAGCAATAAATACCCTTGGGCTATGGCCTAAAGTGTCTAGAGCACAGTCGAGCTGGTTGATAACATCCGATACACCCTGTGAGGGCGATGGTCTATTATAAACATTAAAGAGATATGTGACTTTATCTTCTTTATCTCTAAACTTTAGACCCAGTATGCCTTGGGAATCAATGTCTAGAGAGGTAATCTCGACTTGCAAGGATACACAAACCCAAATGACTAGACCTCCAAAGGGTCTTCCTTTTGATGAACATGTTGCCCCGACCCCATACGTTTTATATCCTACCCTATAGTGGCTTTCTAGCATCCAAGTCACCTGCAGGATTATGATATCATGCGATTCTATAAATGAGTGCCAGTTTGGATCCACCAAATTTCTATTTAACCCTGCGATGTTCCAGGAGACAATGGATAAGTCTGGACAGTTGCTATATTTTCTGGGACGGCAGGATCTATTGGTCAAGGTCTCCGCTCTCAAGATTACCTTTGGGTCTTGACATATAGTAGGTAATGTACTAGGCGGGATTATTTGAGTAACCGCCATAGGTCTATCCCCATTAGTGTTGATTTCCTCTTCTACGCAACTAATTGTCTGTATGACATTAATTCCCTTTAGGTCTTCCTTCTGAGCTAGGGTTAAGAGGGGCTCATAGTCCCCCGTAGGCTTGGCAATCTCAGTTGGCAGTCAGTCAACCCCCTCCATCCCCATGAGTGAAGAGAATCTATATAGATGGGAATGTTAAACATGGGTGGCCTGGTGGTACGGGAGGCTTGATTTCCGTGTCTCCATGGGTTAGCCACTAAAGATATCGGATAAAAGTAACTCAAGGATCTTGCGGTTATACCTCCCTCATAGCCCTCGCAATACCATTCGCGAATGTGATTTGTCACCCTGCAGTCTCGGAAGTTTAATATAATTATATCTCCAGGAATATCCTTTGGTCTCCTCCCTACCCAACCCGTCCTTCTAACATTTATGATTTCACCATCCAGATGAGAAGGAAGTGGTCTATTTGCCCTTAGCCAATACATGGCTTTATTCTTAAGGGTCTGATAGCTCTCAAATTTCCCTGCAGGAAGTGGAGGGACTCCTGGTAGTATAATTACAAGAGGTTCTGCCTCCGGTGGCAGGTCACTGCAAATCGGAGGCCCCGTTGTCTGCTTAACCTTATCGGGGGAGCTCTGTTTTTTGTCCCCAATTTTCTTATCATTTGTTATAGGGGGTCTATTTTCAGCTGTTTCCTTTTGTCTAGTAAGATCTGAAACCGTGTTCAGAATCTGTGTGCTGTTTATTCTATCATGGTCTTTGAGGGTTGGCTTACTACTATTTTTATTAGCAGGAGCAGACTGTCCTACTCTCACCTCCGAGTCAGTCGTAAGGGATTGTCTGGGCAACAGCTCTTTTAGTAGGTTAGAGTTGGTAGTTACAGTGTCAGTGATGAACCCTAGTTGCTCGTTTATATGCTTGACTCTTTCCACTATAGGTAGCAGCAAGGATTTGAGTAATTGCTCTATATTACTCATTAGGCTTTGCTCGGGAACTGTTATTAGATCCCCCTTGTTAGTCTCACTTGAGGCTGAACCTAAGTTTTTCTTTGGGGTATTAGTGGGTCTACGGGATTTGGCTCTATTTCCCCTTGGCTTAATCCTCCATACAATTAACAAATATTGTGATACAGGAAAAACCAGGCTTTGGCTCACATCTGATTTTAAAATATGAAAGGCCTCTGCAAATTCCTGACTCCTAGATTCCGACAAAGAGGGGATAACCATTTTCTCCTTCCTTTCCAGGAGCCTAGATAGAAGAACAAAACATACTCTTCAGATTCCTTGTTATACCCACAGGAGGGGCATACCAACCTGGCTGTCTCATGAGTCTTGGCCCATCTGGTGGTGAAGGAGGCAAGCGATAGTGTACTGTATCGAAATTGGAGATATAACTTCCTTGCTCCTGGGGAGTCAATCTCATCAAGAAACTGTTCTAGGTGAATTCGTCCTTCATCAAAAGAAAGGAATCGGTCAGTGTGCCAAATGTAGGATGAGCCTGCCATTGAGACAATATATACTGCCATAGTTTCTCTCTAAAAATAATTTGTTAGTTGAGGCAGCTACCTGCAGATCATCCCACAGATTCTTACACCCCATCATACTCAGTGTCTCTTTTATATACTTGATCCAGGGTATGCTTTCCAACCCAGGGATGTCTAGGACTTCCTTTATCCCTTCACGATGGACATGGAGCTCAGGGGTTGCCCATATACGTCTTTGAGTGCTTATTGGCAAACCCATCAGCTGTCGTAGAAATCGATTTTCCACTATTACCATTTTGGCCATATCCTTATGGCCCCAAAGCTCCACCCCATATAAGGCTATTCCTATGGCCTGCTGTTTGGATATTTGAATTACTGGCAAGATTGGGCAAAAGCGAGATCCTCGGTGCACTTTGACCAACCCCCGAAGATTTGATCTAGTTTAAGCCTCCACCTTTCGATATGGTGCTGCCAACCTAGCTTCTCTGTGAGGATCAGTCCTACGTATTAAAACGTACGCACATGTTCCAGGGGGGACCCTTTGAGCTTAGGATTTGACCTCGCAGAGTGGCAGGGATTTAGAAACATGTATTTGGTTTTTGCTACGTTTATTTTCAAGCCCCTTTGACTGCAGAAGTTCTCAAATCAGTCTTAAGATTTTTTGAAGCCCCATTGGTGATTTAGACAGTAGCAATGTATCGTCGGTAAACAGTGGGGCAGGAACCCTAATGCCTGCCACACATGGGGCAACAACAACATATTGGTTCAGATTTGTGATAAGGTAATTTACATAAAGAGTAAACATGGTAGGGGCAAGAACACAACCCTATCTTACCACTCTGTGTACAAGGAATAGCTCTGTCAGCTCACCCAGCTGGCCACAACGGACCTGGGCATAGTTTTGTTCATGGAGCTTCATTAGGATGGCTAAGAACTCATTGGGTGTGCATATTTCAGCCAGACCTGCCAGAGGGTGGACCTAGGGACCAGGTCGAATGCAAACCGCAAGTCAACAAAAACAACAAACTTAGAGCTGGCCATCTCCCGAAGCCACCATTTTCCAGAATGAAACTTAGAGACAAAAGACCTGGTCCACAGTACTTGTACACTCCCGGAAGCCCGCATGTAATGGAGTTATAATCTCTCTATCAGTCATCCATTCTTGTAAACTTTAAAGTATTATTTTACTGAACAGCTTCTGCGCAGTGCCGATTAAGCTAATCGGCCGATAGTTGGACGGCTGTGAGGGGGGACCTTTTTATGAATTGGTATAATCTCAGCTCTGCCCAAGTTGGGGGAATTGGTGCACCTCACAAGATGCCATTAAAGAGGAAAGTGAAATATGGGCTCCAAACAATGGTCTCACTCAGGTACAGATCACCCAGGATCTCGTCCAACTGAGGGGCTTTATTTGGAATGATCTTACTAATTGCAGAGCTTACTTCCAGCATTGTGATAGGTGGGATTCCTTCTCTGATATTCCCTCTGCCCTATCTACTAATTTGTTGTCCCACAAGAAAAGTGGGGTATTGATATCCATTCCCTTTACAGAGTAAATGCAATAATAGAGGCTTCGGTCACCGTGCCTGATTACTCCCATCCCTCTGTTTCAAGCCATGTTCTTCTCAGGGGACTGAGTCTGTATCCGGTGTGCTGCACCTCCAGGCAGTGCCAGGACACTGTGCTGCTGACTGCCCCACTGGGACTGTCTCGTAGACAACCAAGCATCTTTTCATCCCTACCACTACAAAACAACTCTGCTCACACAGCATGGCGAGTCAAAACAAGCAGAGTTAACTCAACACATGAGTGTCCACAGCAGTCCTGGCTTCTCCTGAGGGCCCAGTTCCTGTGCAATCCACGTTCCTTATTTATTGTTTTAAAGCGTAAAATAGGAATAATCCTAATATAAATCTCTTGGTGGACCACCTGTGCTAATAAATGAAACTCATTAGTAATGGCAAACCTAAACCATTTTCTCACTAGTAAATACAAGCAATAACATGAGCAGAAAGCCTGATAAACATTGCTAATCCTGGTGCACAGTCTTGCTTAAACTGAAAAAGGTAAGCTTAACAAAACGTTTCTCTATCATGCCCAGAATGGTGATAGGTTTTCTGTATCATGAGCACTTCTTTGCAGTTGCAGCCTCTCGCTACATGGGATAGGCCGAGGGGGTGGACCCTGTTGTCCAACTTTCATCAAGGCATCTCACCCTCCCTAGTACCAGCCTCGCCTCGGTCGTCCTGCGACCACGGTGGGAACCCAATAATGAAGCATGTCACCTACTAGGTTGGTGAGTGAGGGCTCTTTTAAAATATCCTTTGGGTTCCAAGGCAGAGCACCTATAAAATCCACAAAAAGTGGTTATAGCTACAGTAGCAAACAAAATAGGAGATCCATACTCATTTTGTTATTATACTAATTATTTGAGAAGACGAACGGGTCTTGGCTCTTGCTTCCCACTCTCCTACTGATATTTAGATGAAAAAGAAAACAATCTGGATATTAGAATGACCAACTCAAAGTCCAGACCTTAATCCTATTTAGATGCTGTGACACAACCTAAAGTTAGCTGTGCATAAACTAGTGTCCCCAAACATCCCATAGCCTAAGCAGTTTTCTAAGGAAATAGTGGGCTGGAATCCCTTCCTAGCATTATGAGAGACAGATCAACTCTTACAGGAAACATTTAAGTCAAGTTAATGCCGCCATAGGATACCCACACCTGACTGAATCACGCTGTACTTTTCATTTCACACAAGGCTACTAAAGGTTAGCTGATTTTCTGTTTAATAATGCCAAATTAAAATGTGTGTGTTATCACATGAGATTAGATGTATGTAACTTTATTGGATTGGATTTTAAAGTGTATAATTGTGCTTGTAAGGGAATTCTGACAACAATATTCTTGCCTGTGTCTTTCATCCCGCTCGGATTCGATCCGCCTCGGCTTGGTGCCGTAGAGCGGCGAGTCCCTGGAAGCGGCACTTCCGCCCTCAGCGCTACGGGGAAGGTGATTGGACTAACCACCCTTCACAGCGTACTATTTAATATGGGGGAGTGGCGGAGGCGCAGCGGACGGGCGCAGCGGGAGCGCCGACTTCGCGCCGAAGTTGCGCCTAAGTTAAGCCCGTCTGCGCCCGTCCGCGACCAGACGGGACCAGGGGCCACCCCCCCTGTTCCGCACCCCACAATCTCTAGGCTTCACTATTCTAGCCATGCCTTGTTATCTCTCCGTCCCCCTATTACCAACACTTGCCCCTGCCTTCGGGCTATGGACGCCCCTACTTCCTGCCAGGTTTGCTCTCTGACTCTTATCTCTGGAACATCACTCACCCACATCCCTAGTTCCACATTTTGGAAGCCTGTTCCATATCAAGCCACTCTCCCCCCCTTGCATCATTCTACTGATTATACTTTTATGAGCTTGAACTGTAGGTCCTTGCCTAAGCATAAGAGGGACATTTTTGATCTTTTGGTTTCCGACAGTCCGGCGGCCCTGTTCTTGACAGAGACCTGGCTGACCGACTCCTCGGGACCTGACATTGCCACAGCTCTCCCTAATAACTACACCTATGTGAGCCGTAATAGACCAGGCAAGGAGGGTGGTGGCATTGCCATCATATACAAACGGATATACTCATGCAAGTGGGAGGACGCACTTATACCCAATTGCGAAGCTGGTTGCTTTAAACTACTATTGAATCCTCACTACACCCTCTCGGGTGTCTTACTCTATCGTCCTCCTGGCGCTGCTGGCGCCTGGGCCTCTTCTTTATCGGAAAAGATAGCTCCTCTATTGATGCAAACTTCGAATTTTCTTCTCCTTGGCGATCTTAATATCCATTTTAACAATACACTCTGTTCCATCTGTACACACCTTCTTCAAGATTTGGCCGCTCTTAACTTACATCTTCACAATACCGGCCCCACACATAAAGCAGGTAACCTTCTTGACCCCATCTTTTCGAACCTTGATGTCCTTTCCTGCCTCCCTCCCAAACCCATTACCTGGTCCGACCACTACATTGTAGAATTTAACATCTTGACTAGTGTTACTGTCAGCCCACCAGTTCACATTCAGACCCTCAGACCGAACAGAAACTGGAAAAAACTCAATCTGCTACAACTTAATCGCCAGCTTGCCACAACCCTTCCCTCCCTACCCAACAACATCACTACCAAAGATGTAAGTTTAATTAACACATGGCTGTCTTCAGCCATTGACATCTGCCTTCCGGCCCGAAATGGAAAACAGAACTTCACCCACCCCCCTGCCCCCTGGTTTAATGATCAACTTAAGTGCGCTAAATCCAAGTGCAAGAAACTTGAACGCAGTTGGAGATCTGAGTATTCTCCTAATGCTAAAGAAATTTATAAAACGGAACTTCGACATTACCACTCCTTGTGCAAAAATGCCAGAGCAAACTATGTTAACACCTCTATTCTATCAGCCCAAAACCGCCCTAAAGCTCTTTTTAGAGCAGTCCAAGAACTTTCTGGACAATCTAACTTGCCAAAAGTCCCCTGGTTGGACTCTGATCAATGCAACACACTTGCTGAATTTTTCAGGGAGAAAATAGATCGTATCTATGCTGGTTTCGATGCCCCTCCACGAGCATTGGACAATTCCCCCAGTATAGACCCTGACACCACCTTCCTCCAGGATACTACTACCTTTGCTCATCGCCCTCCCATTGACAAATGGGACCCGATCTCGTTAGAACTTTTTTTTGAACTCATGGCAAAAATCAAATCTGGCTCCCCATTGGATGCCATGCCCCCTCAAATTCTAAACACCCTTGACACTTCCGTTCTTTCGCCTATCCTAGCCCTCTTGAACGCATCTCTGTCTGAAGCCACTGTTCCTGCAGTTTGGAAACACGTCATGGTGGTTCCCCTTCTCAAAAAAACTAACGCTGATCCCAATAACCCTTCCAATTTTCGACCTATATCCTTACTTCCTTGCCTGTCCAAGGTATTAGAAAAACACATTAACCTTTGTCTTTCCTCTTACATTGAGGATACGAAATTCCTACACCCGTCCCAGTCTGGCTTCAGGGCTGGATTCTCCACTGAATCCACCCTTTTAGGTGTCACAGAGGCCATCAGACAGCAGGTGGACAGAGGGAAGACGGTGGCGCTTATCCTGTTGGACTTAAGCGCTGCGTTCGACACCGTCTCCCATGACATCCTCCTCTCCACCCTAAAGGCTGCCGGTATCCATGGCACAGCTCTTGCCTGGATTGCTAGTTTTCTGTCCGCACGCACTTTTCAGGTCTTTTCCTCCACTTCTGCCTCCACTGTCCTCCCGTCCCCACACGGTGTACCCCAGGGCACCATCTTAAGCCCCCTTTTCTTCAATATTTATGTCAGTCCTCTCGCCTCTTTGGCAGAACAATCTGGTCTTTCTATATTTTCATACGCGGACGACACCCAAATCATTTTCTCTCTCTCCTCTAATAAACACGCCCCCATTTCATCTCTCCGATCTGGGCTCACTAATATTGCCAATTGGATGCAGACCAATAAACTAAAATTAAACGGCGACAAAACCGAACTCCTTTTATTCGGTCCTGACAGCTCTCTGTGGGGCCCTAAACACTGGCCTCAGCAAATGGGTCCCCTGCCGATTCCAGCCACCAAAGCTCGTAACCTGGGAGTTACATTTGACAACCAACTGTCCATGAAGCAGCATGTTGTGAAAGTCTCAGCCACCTGTACTAATATCATGCGGTGGCTGAGAAAAATAGCATGGATGCTTCCGCCAGACACACAAAGAACTGTGGTCCAGGCTTTAGTAACCTCCAGGCTAGATTACGGCAACGTACTCCTCCTTGGGGCTAGCAAGGAAGTAATACGAAAACTGCAGGTGGTGCAAAACATGGCAGCTCGCCTGCTCTGCAACCTGCCCAGAACTGCCTCTGCCACGGTTTCCCTGCACAGCCTTCATTGGCTGCGCATTGGATCTAGAGCAAAATTCAAAGCCCTCTGCTATATGCACCGGATTAAAACAGGCAATTCCCCCCCCTATCTTTCCAGTTTAGTTCACCCGTACTGTCCAGTGCGCACCCTTAGATCCTCCTCTCTTGGCACCTTCTCCGTGCCCCGTTTCAAACGCACTAGAGTTGGTGGTCGCTCCTTTTCTTATCTGGCGCCATCACTATGGAATACACTCCCCATCTCTTTGCGCTTTGAAACTTGTTACCTAAAATTCAGGAAAGGCCTAAAAACCTGGCTTTTCTCTGCCTAATTGTTCATCACTTTGTCTTCCTGCTTCTTTTCCTCTGTCAGCGCCGGGAAACCCTAGGGTATCTGTGCGCTCTACAAACTCAAATATAATAATAATACAGATAAAACTTAGTTTGGTACACATTTTGCATGTACAACCTCTGAATGTCAAAAGGGTGTACATTCTTTTTCTGTCACTGAATATTAGTCAAATACACATTGCACATCACAAACTGACTTGTCTTAGCTCACCCATTGCAAATGTCAGAGCATGAGGGTATTCTTAAATGTTACTAAGTTCATGTTTAAAAACTACTTTTCATAAAAAATCACTGAATGTAATGATTGAATGTAATGCACTATAAAGAAACACAATAGCTGAACAAATAACCTTTGTCATTTAAAGATTCTTTATTGTTCAGTTCATTGCATGTTTATACTTACAAACCAATAATTAAATCATTGATGCAGACATAATTTATACAACAAAAGGAAGACATTAATTATTAAATATATAGGAGGTTCGATGTTATTCACAGCGATATGTCCATGTGTTGCAACATAGGCCCCCAAATTTGAGCCCCCAGTTTTTTTTTCTTCATTGATTTGATACTATACAGCCTATATTCCAAATTAAATACGTTATAAAACGTTGCACGCCACATTTCAAACGATGTTGGTTCAGGTTGAAACCACACAGAAGCAACACACAGTCGAGCAACTGCAGCTGCCATAAACATAAGATATCTAAATGAGTAGCATGTCTGAGCAAGTTGCGTATCTTCACCCACTCCTGTTAGCATCACCTCTCTAGAAATACACACATTAACTCCTGTAATATGAGTAAAAAACTGCGATATATCCTCTCGAAACTGATTTAATCCTATGCAATCAAACAAAATGTGTACAATGTCAGCATTGTCCATCTGACATCTATAACATTTCCCATCGTGGGGTCCCCCCCACTTCTTTATTTTAACAGGGGTGTGATATAAGTTGAACAAAGTTTTATAATGTTGGATGCGCAAGTTAGCTGTCAACATGACTTTAGCTGCAGTATCGATTGATTGTTGCACATATGTTCCTGTAGTCCCAAATCTTTCACTCCACTTCACGTCATGTCTCTCTATATCATCACATAAAGTCTCAGTCAAAATACCATATAATGTCCCAATCCTAGCTCTTTTTTAACTGCCTCTATTAACACATAGGATGTTACTGCTAGATGTCTACAATGT
This sequence comes from Lissotriton vulgaris, assembly GCF_964263255.1. Taxonomy (NCBI): domain Eukaryota; kingdom Metazoa; phylum Chordata; class Amphibia; order Caudata; family Salamandridae; genus Lissotriton; species Lissotriton vulgaris. The sequence goes on from NC_141695.1 coordinate 1,266,346,845, forward strand.
TTAGTTAAGTAGTCACGGATTTGTAAAAATTTAAAGAAGTCGGTTTCTCACCGAGTCTTGGATCACAGACTCCTCCTCTCCGGATATCTATCTGGCTATTCCCCCAGGATATGATATAAAATGCTTGAACCGGGCTGGTGGTAAGTCTGGAGGCGGTCTAGCCGTAATTTTTAAATCCCTTTTCCAGCTGACTTTTACCAAACTCACCAACATTGGTACAATTGAAGCCATGTACTTCTCCATTTCCGACTCTGCGGCAGTTATCCTGGCTGGCACATTAGTCTATAATCCCCCCCCCGCCACCTCCCCCTCCCTCACTGCCCTCGTCCACCAACTGGCTGACTTATCTCTTAAACACCAATACTTCATTGTCCTGGGCGATTTTAACCTCCACATAGACAATCCGCTCTGTGTGAAGGCAACCAACCTGTTGGAAACTATGGATAGCCTCAATCTCAAGCAATTAGTTGTAGGTCCCACTCATGTGGCTGGCCACACTCTGGACCTCATATTCGCCAATTTTCCACTTATCACTGTCCTCCCGCCCCTCCCTCTTACTTGGACTGATCATTACCTCATTCCCTTCTCTCTTACCCTGGGACGAAAATCTGCCCCTATGGCCCCAAGGAAGGAGTTGGGAAGAAAGTGGCACAAGGTTACATGTGCCACCTTGGACCCGTTATTCCATTTTCAGTCGGAGTACCTCTCCTCGGACATTGATGAAAATGTCTCTAGGCTGAATACTACCCTCGTTGAAGCGATTGATTCTATCGCCCCCCAGAAAATCATCACCTCCACCAGGTCGCGACCCTCTGCTCCCTGGTTTTCCACCTCCCTCCGGGAGGAGAAAAGCAGATGCAAGGCTCTCGAATGCAAGTGGAGATTAAACTACGACCTCGAAGCCAAACTTCTATATAGAACTGCCCTAAAAAATTTCCTTAAACAAAAAAAAAGCGCAATGAAAGACCACTTTGCCTTTCAAATTAATAAAGCTAAAAACTCATCTAAAACGCTCTTTAGCATTGTTAAAGATTTTATTAACCCTCCGGCCAGGGCTCCTCAGAACACCGCGAGTCAGGCTCTTTGCGAGGGACTCTCAGACTACTTTCTCGAAAAGATTAACAAACTCTGTGTCTCCTTCCCCACAGGGCCTGTCACCTTGCCTTTTCCCACTAGTCCCCCAGAGTCACCGTCCTTTCTTTCATTTAACAAACTTAACCAGGACGAGGCTATCAGACTACTTATTCACTGCAAATCCGGTGCCCCCTCTGATCCTGTCCCCGCAAAAATCATGGGAGAACTGGCGCCTTCACTCGCCTGCCCCTTCCTCTCCATCTGGAATGCCTCCCTTCACCATGGCTTCTTCCCTACCACCTGGAAGGAGGCCTTGGTGATCCCTATTCTAAAAAAAGCAGACGCTGATCCCACTGTTTTTGCTAATTACCGTCCCATTTCCCTTCTTCCTAAACCCGCCAAAGTCCTGGAAAAAGCCGTGCAGCTGCAACTCACGGAATACCTAGAAAACCATTCTCTGCTGCATGGATCACAATCCGGATTCAGAGCCGGATTCAGCACTGAGACGGCCCTGCTGGAAGTATCCGAAACAATTCGAGAATGCGTGGACAGGGGCGAGGAGGCCATGCTGGTTCTCCTCGACTTGTCCGCAGCATTCGATACGGTCTCTCACCCCATCCTCCTTGACCGACTTAAGCAGATAGGCATTGGTGGCACTGCCTTCAGCTGGATCGAGTCCTTCCTCTCATCTAGAAGTCAAAGGGTACTGTTGCGTCCCTTCAAGTCTGAGAAAAAACCTCTGTCATGTGGGGTGCCGCAAGGCTCCGCCCTCAGCCCCCTGTTCTTCAACGTCTATCTTGCCCCCTTGGCCGACGTTGTGGAGTCCTACGGAGTCAGGGTGGTCTCTTACGCTGACGACACACAGTTGGTGTTCTCCTTCAGGGACCACTCGGACTCCGCATTCGTCAATTTTCGCCAATGCCTTAACAACATCAGTGTCTGGATGACCGCGAATCACCTCAGATTGAATGCAGACAAAACGGAGGTTCTGTTTTTTAATCAGAGAACCTCCATCCCCTCCTCTTGGTGGTGGCCCACGGCGCTTGATCCCGCCCCGTCCCCCGTTCACTCGGCTCGGAATCTAGGTTTCCAATTTGACGACTCCCTGTCATGCAAAACCCAGGTTAATAAAGTCACCTCCGCCTGCTTCATGAAACTGCGTATGATCAGAAAAATCCTCCCCTATCTCCCCCTGGATTCCCGCCGTACAGTCACCCAAGCCCTCATCACGTCCCACTTGGACTATGCCAATAGCCTCTATGCTGGTGCCCCCCAGTACCTGATAGGCCGGCTGCAGATTGTCCAGAATGCTGCAGCCAGACTGATCGGTAATATCCCGTACCGTCAATCTGTTTCTGCTTATCGGAGGGAACTCCACTGGCTTCCAGTGGCTAGCCGCATTCAGTTCAAGGTCCTCACCCTCACCTATCGAGCCGTCAACGACTGCGGACCTACTTATCTGAAAAAACGGGTTTCGATATCCCGCTCCACCAGATCCCTGAGATCTAATGACCTCCGCCTCCTGATCTCGCCCCGTTTTAGATTATCTAGAACTGGTGGCAGAGGGTTCAGTGTCATTGCTGCCAAATTGTGGAACTCCCTTCCAATTGAGCTGAGATTCTGTCCCTCTGAATCCATCTTCCGAGCCAAACTTAAAACCTGGCTCTTCTCCGGACTTTAGTCTCTCCACTGCTCCTCTTGCTTCACTCCCCCTTTCCCTTGGTAACTCTGGATTTTAGCGCCGGGACACCCCTTCGGGGGTAGCTGCGCGCTCTACAAACTACATAAAATAAATAAATAAATAAATAAATAGAATATACTGTTCAGCCAATTCTGTAAAAGGGGCCATTGTCCCACCATTATACAGATCTCCTAAATGTTGAATCCCCTTATCGCGCCATCTATCCATCTTTGCATCCGAAAATATAGCAGGGAATAATTCTATAGCCTTTAAGGGTGTATAATGATTTATACGACCAATCGATACCAATTGGCGGATTGTCTTCCAGGCTTTATCTGCTGTAGTGTAAATTTTTAACCGCGTCCTCTTAAAATAGCTGGGTTAAAAAAACTTAAGTAAAGCCTCACTGACCTGAGTCCCCATCAACATTTGATATATATTAGGCGCTTCTGCATGTTGTACTTCCGCTCAGATCACCAAATACTGCATGTTTTGCAGGAGGCAGGCTAAATAATAGAATGAAAAATTTGGTACTGCCCATCCCCCCGTTCTAATGGTAGCGTCATATACTTCGAAGCCCGGCGAGTTTTTTTTTTACCCCAAATAAACCTATCAGCGAGGAATTGCAACTGTAACAATTAAAGGCATGTTAGCTCAAGTCTAACAGTCCTAAAATAGTACATTGCCCTAGGAAGTATACACCTTTTGAGCACATTGCACCTCCCTACCATTGACAAATGCAAGCACTCAACTCACTCTAATTGTCGCCATACCAAAGATACTATGTCTGACCAATTAACATCCACAACCTCTTGAAGTGTCATCCTGATTTTAATGCCCAAATATCTAGCTTCTTGCATAACCCGTGCTTCTCCTAGACAAAGTCCTTCAGAACAGACTATCTGGGTTTTAGATACATTCGATTCATACCCAGCAACTTCACCGTATCTCTGAGTTAAGTTCTCAATTTCACTTACGGCCTGCTCTGGGTCAGACGTCACTACCGCTATATCGTCAGCGTAAGCAAGGACACGCCCTTGTTGTTGCCCAAGTGTCATTGACTGTATTTCATTGGTTGTTTCCAGCAGAATTAACAGTGGGTTAATGTAGATGGCAAAAAGGAGGGGCGAACACGGACACCCCTGCCTTGTTCCCCTAGTAATATTTACATAAGATGACTCTCTGCCCAGAATGCATATTTTAGCCCGGGGTCTTTTGTACATAGTTTGTATAGATGTTATATAGCGGGGTCCAAACCCCATCTTCAGCATAACGGCCCAAAGGAACTGCCATGAAACACGATGAAACGCTTTTTCGGCCTTTAATAAAATTATACCCATTTGCTTTTGCTGTGCACTGGTATAGTCTATTGTTGCGATCACCCATTGTATATGATTAACCGTGCTCCGACCTGGTATAAAACCATGTTGATACTTGGATACTAACGAAGATATGACTTGGGCCATCCTAGTTGCCAACATTTTTTAATACAGCTTGCCATCTGCATTTATTAAATATATGGGTCTATACGACCCAGGGAGCCTCGCAGACTTATCTTTCTTTTTAAAAACCACAATAGTGGCATCATCCCAAGAGGGTGGTAAATCTCCTACCTGAGCCTCTAAAAATGTAGCCAACATATCTTCTTTAATAATAGGGAAAAGTATCCGGTATATCTCCAAAGGGGGTTTGTCTTGTCTGGCCGCTTTCCCTAAAGATAGTGAACCCAATGCTTCCTCCAATTCTAACATTGTTATTGGGGTTTCCAGCTCCTCTGTTCTTCTAGTCCGAGCCCAGTCAATTCTAATGTCTGCAAAAACTGCTCTATATTGGCCTGCTGCACTATGTCTTGCGTATAAAGCTCTTTATAATAAGAATGAAACACCTCCAATATCCCTTCCACAGTCTCTACTATGCCCCCTTTCCCATCTTCTAATATAGCAATTCTCTGGGCAGCTTGCCTACCCCGCAGCCTTTGAGCTAAACAGCGACCAGTTGTCTCCCCATATTCATACCTTTCCTCTTTGTACGTTTTATATTGAGCCGCTATTTCCTGACACCATATCCCATTAATCCTAGCCTTACAGCATGCCGTCTTAGTTTGTGCTGCCTTGGGATCTGCCTTGTCTCTGACCGTTTGTATAAATTCCCGTTCTGCTGCCTTTAGCTCTTCTAATAAACTCCGCATTTGTTCCTTCTGTAGCCTTTGCGAGGTCCAACCATAACTAAGTGTCTCCCCCCTCAACCCAGCTTTCAGTGCGTCCCAGACCATTGGTTGAGTGTCTGAAATGACTTTGCCCAGGTTTTAATATGGCTGATATAGTCGGAATTAAATAGTAACTTCTTGTTGAAAGTAAAAGATCTGTATTCCCTTGCAAGACTAAGGCCAATAAGATCGGCTAGCACGGGTCCATGATCTGACGTAATTCATGGCCATACTTGCATCCTTGCACCGACCGTGAGTGGCCGGGGCAAAACATATAGTCAAGACGAACAAATTTATTATATGGGTGTGAATAAAACGTATACACTCGATCCCCCTGATTCACAACTGCCCACCCATCTACTAACCCATGATTCTGCAAGAGTTGTTGTAGGGCCCTATACACTTTTGGTTTATGCCCACTGTACTTCCGATATTCGGGGTCCCACATCTGGCCTTCCCCATGTATATTATTATTCCCAGTCAGTATATGCGGGGTTCCCCATAACGCCAATTCAACATTCAAAAATTCAAGGGTCTCTGCCTCATCTAAATTTGAACCATAAACTGTACAGAGAACTATCTTGGTATCCCCTATAAGACATTCCGTAATGGCCCTCCTCCCCAGATTATCAACCTTTTCCTTGCCTGTGCCGGAGATTCCGCGATGCGCTAAAATCGCCACTCCCCTGTTCATAATAGACTGTCTAGATGCTGCAATTACCGTATAGCCCAGCTCAAATAATATCCTCCTATTAGACTAGGGGACGTGTGTCTCTTGCAAACACAAGATATCTGGATTTATTAGCTTTAGATCAGCAGCGACACGTTTCCTTTTAAGAGCCTTATTTAGACCACATACATTAAATGTGCATATTCGCAGCCTCCTGTTGCTCCTCCTATCTGCCATTAATGTCATCATATCTCACTGACATAAGTATATCTATATGTTGCATCATCCCAACAACACATGCTATGAAATGAGTTTTCCCCCTTTACCTGCTGCCCACCCTTCCCCTTACTCCCAAGTGCCCCCCTATGCGGCCCCACCACCTACCCCAGAAAAAACCCCACCACCCGTGACCCTCCCCCATAATGAGGCCTTAGGGCTAATCGCCCTTGTGATGCTTGGTGAATAGCCCACATGGTGCTCACCCTTCCTGAAATGGTATTATATATGCAGATGAACTGTCACACTATCGCACTGTAGCATTTCCCATCCCATTTTACAGCTCCAATAATGTCAAACATATACTCACTAAACATAATTCCTAGTCACCGCAAAGATTGTAAATATTCTTTAGCAACAACCTCAGAAGTAAACAAACGTGTCACGTGTCAGTCCCTTATTACCAATCTTCTAAAGTAGCTGTCTGTAATAGGAACACTTGCACGCCTTTTGCTTGGAATGGTTTTATCAATTGACGCATCTGCCATCTTTTTCCCACTGTAGAGTGTCAACAATCTGGTCTAGCAAAGAATTGTGTCTCTTTCCCAGTTCTCTTCTTATCAGGACGCGCCATGTCATATACTGCTTGTCTAGCCAGAAAGTTGTTCAAAGAAATCAAGATCGCCCCTGGTTGCTGCGGCGCCTGCCCATTTCTTGCCAGCCGTTGCCGGAAGGGGAATCTATGTGCTTGTTTTATTTCCTGAGCCTATTTCCATTCTTTGAGTTCAGGGAGCGCTTCTTCAAACATTTCAATGACAAATTGCCTGACATCTTGCCCCTCCACACCTTCCGGCACACCCAGTATACATAGATTATTACGTCACAGTCGATTTTCCATGTCAACCAGTTTATTGTGCACATCCTCTTTGTTAACACTTCTATCTGCGACTAGATCCTTTTGCACTACCATCTGATCTTCTAATGATGAGATACGAGTTTCAGCCTCAGCCATTCGCTCAGTGAAATCATTACATGTTTTTGCCAGTCATCTCACAGTATTCTGTAGCTTCCTACAAGCGGTATGGGTCTTATTATTTTCTGCCCTTGTTTCCTTTCTGTGATCAGTTATGCATTTATAAATTGCTTCGAGTGATACTTAACCTTGTATTTCCTCCGGCAAGCCCCCAGCTGCTTCATCAGAAAGATCCAATTCCTCAAGTGTCTTTCCTCCTATGGAGACATCCCATTCTGGTACCTCCACCATTTCATCTACTGCCACCCCTCCTGCCTTGGCCACCTTCCGTACAGTGAGAGTTTCCATTGTTGCAGTCTCATGAGGAGGCTTCTCTGGGACATTGCCCATATTTGTGGGGGGACTGTTAAGAGACCCATCTCACTGTGATTGAAGATCATCGTCATCATCTTCTTCCGACGCATCTAAATGTTCAGACATAGAGTAAAATTCACTCTCCTTGCTGCTAGTTGCTTCATTCCTCTCATCACTTATTACACCATCTCCTTCTGATACAGAGGTTTCGCTATAAGCTGCAGCATTAATCTGAACCTGCTCAGTAGCTTCTAACCTCAAAGGGACTTCTCCAGAAGCCAACTCGCCTTCGCCAGCGCCGCCACCTTGGACTGCAGAAACTGGGGGCATTCTTAGGGGAGCTAATGACGTGTTGCCAGTTTCTTGCCAATGGCCATTTGAAAGATCAATGGAACCTTGGGGGCCCCCTGGGTCGAGCACTTTCCTTGTAAAATGGCCGCCTGCTGCTCTTCCCCTACTTTTTCCTTTGGGCCTTTTCCAACTAGCGCCGCCCGGGTCCCAGCTGGCGCTTCCACACTGCCCCTTGTCTTTCCACCACGACCCGTTTTTGGCGGCATGTTTAGTTGCCACAGCCCCCGATAAAATGCGCTGTTTCCACTACACCAAGATGATCTCTCACAATCTTGTGGTTCTAAATAAATCCTCAAAGTGAGAGAGTACAGAGTGAATACAGAATCCCTCCTGCTGTCGCTCTTTTCTTAAAATAGTCTTTGAACATACAGCGCACCTTACACCCTGCTGCAAACACTGTCAATCTCCCTGCTCTCGATTTTAGCTGCCCCACGCACTCACCAGATTCTTTGTTTTCGTTGCACTCGAAAATATTGCGGTGCTAGCATAGTCGAGCTGAAAGCCAGGGGAGAACAGATCAAAAAGCAGTCAAACCGCCGAGAGTGATTTCACTCAGCGTGTGTCTCCGGAGCCTGTAGCAAAGCACTGCAGCGCAAACGCCGCCCGTCGCAGATCCAGCTCAGGTGTGCCGCAATTCAAACACCGCTGTAAACTGCCTCTTGTTGCCGTTCCATGCCGCTTGCCTCCACATACCCCGCTCAATATTCTCAGCTGGGGTTTTTACCAGTATCTATGGTCCTTCACAAATTCACAGATGGCTTCTTGAAGTTTTAAGTACAAACTCGTTCTCGCTACTGTCCCATCACCACAGTTTCACCGGGAAAGGTGAGAGACCCAGGAGCTGCTCACACTTGCGTCCACCCCGTGGACGCCATCTTGCTAGCTGAACAAATAACCTATTTTACTTTGTATAGTGTTTTCATCTTTTTTTTAGGTTTAACCTCAATGGCACCGCCTAGGGCTGCTTGGAGCAAATCTATTTTGGTGGTTTTCCCAAAATAACTCAACGCAGGTTGTGAAGTGAAACTGCACCACCTTGTTGTTATGCAGTAAACTTCCACCTGCACAAAAACATAAAAAGGGTTCCATTTGCTTGTCTTTCCAGCAAATAAGAAAAAAACTAAAAAACCTCGGGATGAAAACACCCCTGGACCTTCTTCCTCTGGTAGAAGGTACCTGGCGTTCCTATCCTTGAGTGTATGCTCGACTGCTTAAATGGTCCCCTCCTCCAGGCTGCCTAAGCACGCTTGGTGACTTCCTGATTGCAGTGCACTCCTTCCCATGCTCCTATGCTGGCAGTGCCAAGCAGACATTTTGTTCTTTTTCATTTAAAATGTTGATGCTATGTCGATGTGTGCACATCTTTGAACGTGTGGGCAAGTGAGAGGTGTGTTGTGCTAACTGCCTACCATGGTGAAATGCTGGCCCTCACACAATGTGGGCAGTGTGTCGACATCCATGAAATGATTCTAAATGTGGTCAAATTTTGGCCCTTGAATAATGGTCATAATCCTGGCATATTCTAAGGAGTCATAATATGATAAGGCCTATCTCTGGCATAATGCTGGCCATGACAGAATGCCATGGGTATAGGAGACAGGGACTGCCTCGAGACATTAATACCAATGCAACCTACATTTCCAGTTCCTTACTACTCAAATCTACACATACCTATAAACGTGTAAAGATGAATAATCACACAATTTAAAGGAAAACTTTAATACTAGTTACTAGAGTAACACTATTCCTTTGGCACTGGGAAGGCACTACTGGAGAAGGCTGATTTTGCCTTGGACCATAAAACACAGAGAATGCACTCCTACAGGATGATCCTACTTAAAGGGTCCTTTGAGCACTGACTACACTTGTGGATGAATTTCTCACTGCGGAGGTCCTATACTATTGAAGAGAGCAGGAACATGAGAAGCTGACAGTACATGGGGTGCTAAAACACTAAGAGCGCATTCGCGGAAGAAGGTTACACTTCAACTTGCTGCCACTGAGAAGGTACTGTTGAGGAAGCTGACACAATCCAGCATCCTAAAGCACTGAGAAGGAATTATTGGGGGACGGGCAAACTACTAGCGTCTTTCTGTATAGATTCCTGGAAACAGTTGACAGTGCTGAAGCCCTCTAGCACAGAGAAGGCACTACTGGAGGAAGCCAACACCATCTTGTATCTTTAAGCACTGAGAAAGTACTTAAACATGATGCTGTCACTTCGGGAGTGATATAACACTGAGAACTAAGTTCTGGAAGAAACACAAACTGTTAGGAGTGACCTATGGTGTAGGGGAGACATAAGTGGTATGTAAATCCAATGTTAGATATCAATTTAATTTGAGTCAGTACAAAAGTTCATAAATCATCCTATTGCAGTGAAATAGTTTATTAATCTTGTGGTCCTTGATGATCTGCAAACAGTGTTTCAGTGCATAGTGAGATTCAGTAGATAGTGACCAGCCGACATGTTTCTCGCTCCATGTGGCATGCAATCCTAGGGCTTTTTCAAGGCTGTGTGTACATTTCCTAAGAGACCCACAAGTAAAGTACACAATAAGGTAAATGTTTGGACAACGTAAATAGTAGGTGAAAGAAACAGAATGTGCATTAATTGCAGATTGGTTAATAAGGACACATTTGATATATTCAATGAACCCAAAAGATAATACATTGTAAAAAAATCAGTTATGATAGGTATACAATATAAACATAACCGAAAGGATACACAGTAAGGAAAAACATGAAAACAGAAAAAAGCAATGAATAGTATAATTGTATTATTACTTTGATCATGATTCGCATGGGGAATTTTGGTTTCATGCGTGTCCAATTACGGTATCAGCATACATATAACAAAACTGTGGAGCACGGCACACTGGGAAGGGGAGAGGGGAGAGGGGAGAGAGACAATGGCACACCACTTCTACAGTACTACATCAACCTTCGGCCACATCTGCATTTTGTGTCTTGAACGGTTCTAGCAATTGCGCCGACTCTAAGGATATTGGTTTCTTCCTCAAACCTCTATATTCTTCGCGGTGTAAAGCCTCCCTCTCAGCAGTGACCTACTTTATACCCTCCTCCCACCATACCCCTACACGTGGTGCCTTGCGTGACTCCCATGGCTGTGTAATAAGTCTCTTGGCCAGCATTAAGATAAGGCTCGAGAAGTGGTACAGTACTTTCACCTTCTTGGGAAGGGGGAAGTGACCTAGGAGACAGGCCTCAGGGGTATTCCAAGAGGCTCGCTCAGTGAGATTTGTGAGGCCCTGTAGAACCTCCGTCCAAAATTCCACGAGGGAGGGTCGGGTCCAGAACATATGTATGAAATCTGCCTCCCGGCTACGACACCTAGGACATTCCGATGCAGAATCGGAATTTGCCAAGCAGTGTGACGGTAAGTTCCAATTCTATTAAGGACACGGAGGCGAGGATTATGCTTATCTCTCTTCGCTTTGTTATCATTCAAAAAACACAGCAGCCAGAAAGATAAACAACCTATCATCAACAAAGAAAAAACTACAACTCCCTACAACCAGGGAGGTATGTGAGTCCATAGTCCTTCCATCATTTCCAGCACTTGCAGTACATAGTCCCATGTTTGTCATTCCTCTTCCTCTTTCTTCGCGCGAGTCACGCCCAATCATCACTGGTCCTGTTTCGACCCATCATTTCCTGGAAAGGACAAGATATGGTCAGGAAATGAAGAACTTAAAGAATTTGTAAAAATGCACAAGAACGACCGTATAGAACCAAGATTGGATGCACAATCTTAACAACCATCAAGAAGACACCAAAAGTGATTACTTACCACAGTATGGGTGGGTTCGCACTATCGTGCTCTGGGTGGGATAATCCTCACCTCCGTGTCCTTAATAGAATTGGAACTTACCGTCACACTGCTTGGCACATTCTGATTCTATGTCAGGACCGAAGGCTTCAGATTATGCTAGTTGAAAGCTTACTTACTACCAACTGAGCCACATCCACAACCGGTTTAAAATAAAACCTTTTGGACTCCTTGCCCGAGTTTAGCCCCCTGGAGGCTAAGGTATTTATGGGGGAATTGGAAAATAAAAAGATATCCACTATCTACCAAACAATAGTTACACACTGTTCATCTTCCCTAGACACTCTGCGGGCTAAATGGGAGACTGACCTGGGTGCATTTCAAGAGGAAGACTGGAGAGAGGCGCTTGAGGCTCCAAGAGGAGCGGCCATTGCGGTACGTCTGCGATTCATTCAGTTCAAATACCTACATAGGACCTATTATACCGGGGAACGACTGTGGAGGGCGGGCATGATTGCATCCCCTGATTGTTTGAGATGTGGCAGAGAAGTGCGCTCCTTTCTACATACAGTATGGTCGTGTGACGGACTACGGAGGTTTTGGTCGGGAGTGTGGGTTTGCCTGTCTGAGGTGTTGGGCTGGTAACTCCCCCGCACGCCACAATTGGGTCTCCTCCATGTACTGGAACAAGTGAGGGGAAATATCTATAAGCGACATTTGCTGTTGTTGGGCCTCACTGTGGCCAAGAGAGTCGTGGCCCGAGCCTGGAAAGACCCCAGGGCCCCTCTAGTGGGAGTGTGGAAAAGGGAACTGGACTTTTATATGGGACTGGAGCGCCCGATCTTCGAAGCCAGGGGCTGTCCCCGGAAACATTATAAGATTTGGAAGAGATGGACAGATTATAGAGGACTGTGGCTGGAACCGCCAACACATGATGAACCTGAGGAAAGATATGTGGACACTGAACCCGGGTGATGAGGAGTACACGCTGAATGTTTCTTGACATGCTTTTTGTTTATGGACTAACTAGTCGCTGTGCAGGGGGTGGGAGGGGGGCTTCGGGTGGGGGGAATGGGGGGGAGAGGGGAGGGGGGACGTAGGATAGCTATTTTCATTTAAACGGTTGTTTGAATTGTCTACAATGTGATTATTACTTTAATGCTCACAGCTTCTCCGGTCCCCGGGGCGCTGTGCTTGTCATGCAATTTTTCAACAACACAATAAAATCTTGTTCTGAAAAAAAAAAACCTTTTGAACATAGAGTCTGAAGACCAATCTGCTGCTCGCATTAAATCCTCCAAGCCCGCCCCCAATGCAAACGCCTTAGAGGCCATGGCTCCTCTAGTGGAATGAGCACCAACTGTTTCGTGTCAATGCCCGCTTCTTGCATGACCCAACGCACCCATCTTGCAATTGTAGGAGAAGATACAGCCTTGTGTAGTTTCCTGAGTGCTATTAAGAGTTGTTGTTCGCTCGAAAGACAAAATTCTAGGGTCAAGTCTTTATAGGTCTTGAGACAATCTACCACACACAACTTCGGAGTATCCCAAAAAGCCGGGTATGATACCGTTCGGGTATGAGACTTAGTACGGCGCCCTATTGTAAAAACTACTCCCTCTGGCGAAAATGTTCTCACCGAGATGTCCAACGCACGGACATCCGAAACGCTCCTACAGGATACCAAACATAGCAGCATAGCCAATTTTAAGGATAATTCCTTCAAAGAAAGGTATTTATTGGGTTGACAAGATCAAAAGAGATTCAGAACTAAATTAACATCCCAAAGGACCGAATACCAAGGCTCCGGAGGCAAGAACATCCGGATACTACGTAAGAGTCTACAGACCAAAGGGTGCTCCCCAATTGCTTTCCCTTCAGGCGGGGCATGACCCGCGGAAATTGCCGAACGAATCGCATTTCTTGAGCGATACGCCAGTCCATCAGACACCAACTCCGCCAGAAAAATCAAGACATGCACGACGTCCACGACCACGGGATCCAAGTCCCTTCGAACACACCAACAAAGCCATCTTGTCCAAGCGGACCTATAACGTTTCGTGGTGCGTCTGCCCAAGCCTTTGAAAAGAGGGTTGCAGCCGGCTTCGAAAGGCCTGGCAGCGGCCAACGCTGCCTGAAAACCGCCACACCATGAGACGGAGTTGTCCCTGCGTGATTAGATGGTGTGGCATCCCATCTGGGTTCAGAAGCAGGTGAGGATACCGGGGGAGTAGGATTGGAAAATCCCAAGAAAGTTCCAGAAGAATCTGAAACCAAACTTGAGACCTCCAACAAGGTGTTACCATGATCACTTCCGCCCCTTGACGGCGGATTTGAGCTGCTGCTCTTGTTATAATTGAAAATGGAGGGAACGCATACCCGATCTCCGTGCTCCAATCCTGAAGGAAGGCATCCGTGGCCACTGCCATCGGATCCGGTCTCCAACTGAAGAACCGGGGAATCTTATTGTCCAAGCGGGAGGCAAAGAGGTCCACTCAGGTGTGTAACCTATCTCAAATAAATTATGGCCCGTCAACCAGTAAACAACCATTGCAGTTGGGCCACTATGGAATAGGCTTTAAAATCTGATGCTCCCGTACCACCCAACTTAGGAAGCACTACCATTTTAGAAACGGCTATACAGAGCCAAGATGGCGGCTGAGTAAGACCTGCGTCACTTACCTCCACATCGCTCCGGAGCTCCAAAATCCTGTCATCCGAGATATGCGCCCAGGGATCGTGGATCGGGGCCGTAGCATTTCACAGCACTGGCATACTAAAACACAAAGCCAGATCGACGAAGCGGGCAGGCTGAAAACCTGCTGCTGGCCGGGGGAAGGATCGCGCTGGGAGGCACTCGTTAGACTGCTGCTCACCTCGCTTGCCGGCAAGGGCGAAATCGTCAGTATCGGAGTCAGGCCCTGGTTGCTAAGCAACCGCAACGCCAGAGAGAAGGAGCCGGTGGAAGCGTGCACAATGGCAGTCGCACATGGAGGAGGTCGGCAAAAGAATCTGAGTACGGTGCCCGATCCCACAGCAGCCACCCGATCAGAGAAAAGGGGCAACACCAAGGCGGAGCAGGAGAAGCAGAAACCTGGCGCCAACCCCGGTAAGACTGTGAAAGACCCGGGGGGCAAAACTTCCAAACTCCATCAGGCTAAGGACACATTAATGTCAGATAAAAAGCAACCGATCATACCCAAAATATTCTCAAAAGAGCATAATGTGGATCGGGGGATAGCTCCCTCAGCGGAATCCATGGCAGAGTCTGGCTCAGCAGAAGGCCTGGAGGGTAATGATTTAAGTGACTCTCATGACTTAAATGAGCTGAAATCTAAAAAACTGCTGTATGAGGATAACACAGCAAACAAGGAGGCCCGTGTCTCATGGGGGGCAAGTAATGATACGACAGTCGTGTGGACTACCGATGTGGAGAGCACAACCCCGGAAAAAACTGAGGAGCAGTCAGACCACAATTTGGCCAAAGTTACTCCTAACATACATGAGCCAGTGGTACAGAGCAAAGATAAATGTGACTCGGAGGGTCAAATGGGGCAGCAACTTAAGGAGATACAGATGGCCCTTCATGATGCCACGGAGCTAGGATATCAGTCTCCGACCCCCACGGAAAACTTTTTTTCGGTAAATGAGGAGTCATTCGGCTCTGAATCCTTGGGGGTACCTAGCAGTAGTTATGCTGAGGAAGTTGATACCTCCTCAAGCAGTCAGCATGAAGGCAAAAAAGAACATAAAAAGCAAAGAAGGTCTTCCGATAGAAGGAAACCAGCACGGAAGATGGATACCGAGGACGAAACCGATCTCCGCTGGGATTAATCCGATGCGCAGTTACTGCCAATGGAGGGGCATGAAGCTTTGGGTTCACTAGAAGGGGCCGACAAACAGAAGGAGTCAGCGCAAGCACCCGAGCCAACACTAGCTACAATCCTACAATCTCTGAGCACATTCCACAATGAGGTCAAGTCTGAGAACCGGGTTGCCCGAGTGGCAGCAAAGAAGCTGCAAGGATTTATGCGCAAAATCGGTAAAACGTGTACGGAGATTGCTGAAAGAATGACTATGGTAGAGACCCAAACAGAAATACTGGAAACCACAGTGGGCTCTTTGAAAACCCAGGTTTCATCACAAGAAAAGGCGGTCACCGATATCATGTGGAAGCTCGAGGAGGCAGAAAATCGCCAACGACGGAACAACCTCCGCATTCTTGGGATCCCAGAGAATAGCAAAGGAAGCGATACCCAAACTTTTATTATCAAGCTGTTTAAAAACCCCTTCCCAGAACTAACACAGTGGGATTGGAACAAGGAAATACAAAGGGTGCACAGATTCCCGCTTTCACTTCCCAAACAGCCCCGCAAGGATCAAGCCTTTCCCAGAGTCTTCCTGATTTTCTTTGGCACCCTTTTGCTGCGACAGGCAGTCTATGATATGCCCGACCAAACAAAAAAAGGAACTGGGAGGGATTCTCCTTCTTCGCAAAACCAGATTTCGCGCATGCCACAGTGGAAAAGCGATGTAGGCTGCAGCAGCTGATCACTCCCTTCCAGAAGGTTGGGGCTCTTGCCTATCTACTAAATCAGGCCAAATTGTAGATAGTGTCACAGGGCCGTACACTGTTTTTTTCCTCAGAGATACAGGCAGAACAGGCTCTGAAAGATATCATCTCAGGGGGCTCGGGGGGCAGTGGAAAGCAGTAACCAATTTTTCCTTAAGCACCTGCTTGGTGCTTCTCTTTTTCTAGCTTTTTTTCTTTTTCTCTCCCCCTGTACCTCTTTTGATATGTGAAAATAACAAACTACAGGATGTAGAAGACTCCTCAAGTGATGTAATTCAATAGTGGGACTTGGACATTGTTATGATTTACTCTCTTTATAACGATTTTTTGGTCCTCTTCATATCTAATGTATGCTTTACCCATGGATTTATGCTGGGCATGATTGGTTTTCACGTAAGGACAGGAGTGAAGGAGGGGTGTGGAGTGTGGGTGAGGTTGGTCACACGCTATCACACAAGCTCAGGATTGAGCTTGGCGGCTTAAAAAGTGGTGGAGGGTGGGGGGTCTGAGGAGGGGAGGGAGGGAAGACCAAGGGAAGATAAACACAAAAACACAAAAACAAGGTGGGTAACAGTTAAGGGTGGAATGGGGCAAAAGAGTCTAAATATACGAAGAAGGATTCATCAACAGGATGGCTAGGTTAAGAGTTGTAACCATGAACATATGTGGTCTGAACGACATAAAGAAAAGACAGAAGGTAGCTATGGGATTGCAAGCAATGGAGACTAATATAGTTTGCTTACAGGAAACACATATAGAGGGGAGGCAACAGTATCTATTAAAGACATTAGGGTATAAACTCATAATCGCCTGCACTCAGGGCACTAGAACTAAAGGGGTGGCTATTTTAGTGAAAGGGGGAGGCCTTCAATTTACAAGATCAATATCTGACAAATTCGGAAGATGGGCCATTATAGAATGTCAATACAATAACGGGGAAAACAAGATGACTTTATGTACGGTATATGTAAATGTGGGAGACGATCCAGATGTCCTGCTTAGTATTACTAATGAATTGGTACACTGGCATTTACCCCTAATTGTCTGTGGGGACCTTAACTTACATCTACCAGGGGATTGGGCAATGACCCTACATATAAATATCAAGGCAGGAAACCTAGGGTATTCAGGGCACTTAAGGATCTATGCGTATTACATGGGTTGATTGATGGTTGGCAATCGAATCACCCGGGAGATCATCGATTCACATATTTCTCCTATCCACATTCATGTCATGTGCGATTGGATTATATGCTCATCTCTAATTCTATGAAGGATACTTGCACTATAATTAAGCTACCAAGGGTATTATCAGATCATAACCCATTAGAACTAAACATAGTATGCAATAGAAGTAACCCCATAACGAGGACATGGACGTTCGAAAGGGCTTTTTAAAATATGAAAATTACTGTAAACATATGAGGGATTGGATTACAATGTTTTTAGCAATAAATGTGGGTAGTGCCATGATCGAGATGGTCTGGGACGCAATGAAGGCTCGCATCAGAGGAGAAACACTTCAGTTTTCAGTTAGGACCAATCGAGAAGGGAAAGCACAACTAGCTATGCTACAACATAATTCGAGCAAGGCAGATGCAGACCTAATCAATGTTACACAAAGCGGGCTGGTAACGGACGAATTGGCACGGGTTGCCATTGCTAGGAACCTGGTATCAGAGATCTTTACAGAGAAAGACATCACTAAAGCTACAATTCACAAGGAGAAATCATATGAGCTTAGTGAACAAGTTGGGCACCAGTTAGCAGTTCGTACAAGAGAGGAGTTGACAGCTAATTACGATAAAATGCATTAAAGATCTAGATGGTGGGCTGAGAACCGAAGCATCCGAAATTAGGACATCATTTCAGCGGTTCTATCAAGAACTATATAAAAAGCCAGACAGAGACCAGGAGAACCCTGAGGAATACCTAGATCAATGTGAGGGTATCTGTCTGGATGAAGAAGATCTGGATAGCCTAGATAACCACCTTGGGTGGGATGAAATTCTGCTCTCCCTGAATTCATTGGCAAATGGCAAAGCAGCTGGAGTAGACGGGATACCAACAGAATTCTTTGTGAAGTTCTCGGACCAGCTTAGAATAGTTATGTTAGAACTATTTAGCTCTATATTCCGGGGCGGGAACCCACCTCCTTCTTGGTCAGCCGCGAAAATTATGGTTTTCCTGAAAAAAAACAAGGACCCCATTCAAATGGGCTCTTACCGCCCCATAACATTGATAAACGGGGATTCCAAAATCTACTCTAAACTCCTGGCTGCACGATTAGCGCCAATTATTCATAAAATTGTGTCAACTCGCCAACATGGTTTTATCCCAGGGAGATCAACAATGGATCATGTGCAAAGAGTGATCTCACTATTTGATTACACTGAAACAACAGGAGACCCTATGGCACTTATTCTACTTGACGCGGAACAGGCGTTCGATAGGGTCTCCTGGAAGTTTCTATAGGCTGCTATGATGAGGTGCGATATTACTAGAGGCTTCATTAAAGCCACCCAAGGACTATATGTTGACCCAGGAGCTAGCGTCATGATTAACGGGACCCTTTCTGAGAAATTTACGATTACTAGGGGAACAAGACAGGGGTGTCCCTGTTCACCTCTCTTATTTGCGGTTTACATTGATGCATTCATCCGTAAACTTGAAAATCACCCCTCAGTGCCTCCTATTCGAGTATTCGATCACGACACAAAAGTCTTAGCATATGCAGACGATATCGCATTGGTCACCTGCGATCCCAATAAGGCTATGGAAGTAATTGAGGAGGAGGCCCAGAGATTCGGGAATGCATCAGGATACAAGCTGAACTCGGGGAAAACCCAGATTGTCATTAATGGTAAACTCAGGATTAGGGATAACAGGGTAACAGATCATGCAGTATACCTCGGTGTCAATATAAGTGCAAAGGTAGATAACATTGTGAGTATAAACCTCGATCCACTGATCAACTGTACCAGAAAAGAACTGACAAGACTGGATATTCTGCATCTTACCATCGGTGGAAGATGCAATATAATTAAAATGCTTTTTCTGCCCAGGTTTTTGTACTTCTTTCGGGCAATATGTCTGGAGTTTTCTCCTCAGCACTTCAAAACCATGGAGACTATGTTCTCCAGATTTATTTGGGGTTTTAAGAGACCTTGCCGTGCACTTAAATGGATTATGCTGCCTAAAGAAAGAGGGAGACTAGCTATTCCTAATTTTTAGTTATACTCCTGGGTGACGGTGGTTAAATATTGCACAACTCTTATATCTAAAGAACATTGCGACCACCTTATTCCAACACCGCAAGAAATTATCCTGGGGCGGGGTCTGAGGGGTGCTTGTGGCGACATGTCAATGATAACTACTTTAAGAAAGTGAAACTTAAGACCATCTCTAGCATCTATAAGGTTTGGAGCAATATACGCAAATTGCTAGGACTGGGCCGATACTCATGCTATACACCAGTTAGTTGCATTGATGATCTGCCAGTGATTTTTCAGGATAGTTGTATGACTCGGTGGATAGAGCCCGTTATCAACCAGCTAGGCTGTTTTTATACACCAAATGGCCTGAAAAGTTTCTCAGAGATGCACTCTGAATATGACATCAGCCATACGGATTTCTTTAAATACTTGCAGATTAGGGATTTCTTACTAAGGAAAGTGGGGGGACGGGAAAAGTTCCAAAATAGCACCACAATAGAAACCCTATGCAGGAAAAACACCCCTAAAATCGGGGAAATCTATGAAACACTAAGTAGAACTCTCCCAGATGACATGGGCAAACAACTAGCTGATTGCCAGTCTAAATTAAGGGTACAGCCATCTACCCCCGAGCTTGCGTATGAACTATCACAAACATGTTTAATGTCCATTAAACTGCAGGCACAATTCTATAAAACATTCTTTTCCCTTTACTATACCCCTTATAAAATTGCAAAATGGTCATCAGGAAAGGGAACAACATGTCCGCGCTGCTCACTGTATGAAGCTGACATTATTCACATGTTTGCCTCTTGCAATATATTATCTAATCTAATAATTGAAATATCTGACTTTTTATCGGGGATCTTTCATGTAAGAATTTCCATTTCAATTGAAGAAATAATGCTAGGAGTAGCCAAAAACCAGCGCCCTATGCATATGCAGGGATTGATTTTCGTAGCCATGGATGTTCTCCAACTTTGCATAGCCTCATCTTGGCTTGACCAAAATCCACCGGCTTTTGCTCAGTGGAGAGTGAGATTACTAGCGATATGTAGCCTGAAGGTGGCCATATATAAAAACAAGGGGATTAATAAAAAGAAAAGAAGTATGCTGATTTGGGGTCCACTACTTCAGTGGATACAAGACCACACCTAGAGATGGAGTTTAATCTGTGGAATATTGAAGCCCGTCAAATACCTTAGTGAGCATAAGACTAGATCTTGATGTATTTATGTATATACCGCTTCCCCATTCTGTGATATCTAAAGTATATTCTTTATGTATTTTCTTCCTTCGTTGTTGCCCTGTTCTCTCTTTTTTTTTCTTTTCTTTATTATTATGCCGGCTTATAAGCAAAATGATAACAGAAAGTTTGTATGTAACAATCAGACTTTAAAAATTGTGTATGGAACAAGACCTTGGCCTTCGGGGGCGGGGGGATGGGGGGGGGCTGTGTTTCATTGTGGTAAAAACTTGAATAGAGAGGTTAAAAAAGATTTTTTAAACGGCTATACGGCCTGCAGTGGTTAACGGTAAGGTATTCCAAAAAGCTACCTGGGTTCTGAGAGTATTAAGTGTATGGCCAACATTTCCATCTACCTTTTCCAAGGAAGCTCTGTAGATATGAATCCCCAAGTATTTAAAAGTAGTTGGCTCCACCCTGAACTACATTAGACCAAATTGTAGCGCAGGAAGAGTGAATGTGTCATAGAAAGAAAAAGCCACTGATTTGGAGGCGTTCAGGCGCAGACTATATATCTACCGAAACACCAGGGCGACAGGTGCCATATCCACATAGAGATCCGCAAAATAGAGCAAAATATCATCAGCATACGCTGAAACAGAATGACGTATTTGACCCACCGGGATACTATATGGTGCCATCGTACATCGCAGCCGTTGAGCCAAAGGTTCTATGGCAAGCACAAACAGCAAGGGCGATAACGGGCAACCTTGCCGTGTACCACGAAACACATCATACGCAGGAGAGATATTGGTGCCGGTCTTTGCCCTTGCTGTGTGTCTAGTATAAAGTATCTTCACCCACTCAATATATGCTGGGGGAATCCCGTATTTAACCAGTGCAGCCAACATATATGACCAACTTAAAGAATCAAAAGCCTGACGCATATCTAAAGAGAGACAGGCCGAACGTGGGGAATCAGCTCGGGCAGAGTGCAAGATGGCACAGAGGCGGCATATATTTAAGGAGGTGCTGAGATTAGGTATAATGCTGCATTGGTCCGGTATGAATCAAAGTGGGGAGTAAGGGGAGCAGTCTTGATGTCAAGAGCTTACTAAGGATTTTGTATTCCGTATTGAGGATCGATAGGGGCCTATACGCTGTGAGATCTGTTGGGAGACTTATCAGGCTTCAACAAGGAGGTCACTATCGCCTCCCTAGTCGTTGGAGACAGAGTACCCTCCGTCAAGGCAGTAGTATATAGTTGGAGCAGTTTAGGAACTATAGGTGTTACGAAGGTAGAATAAAACTCAATAGGGAACCCATCGAAGCCTGAAGTCTTGTTACTGGCAAGTCCTTTTATAGCGCCCTGGATTTCGGGAGCGGCAAGGGGGCCGCCAGGTCTTCTGCCTGAGCCGCCGTGAAGTGTTATCAAATCCAAGAATGTAGCAGTTGCATCCGTCCTGTCAAGTGAGGGGGCAGTGTATAGGGCTGCATAATAATCATGGACTGTTTTATTAATGTCTATCTGTGTGGTGAGCAATTCGTGGTGGTTAATATGTAATTCCAGAATAGGGGAAGGGGGATGGGGTGTGGTTTTATCAGCCTAGCCAGTAGCATCACGATCTATCCGAATCCGCATGAGTGTGCAGCGTGTATGCATACAAGTCTATCACCCTCAAATGTTCCAACAGCTCAGCATAATTAACCCTGGCTTCCTGGAGGCCCGGTTCTTTCCTGGCATCGGTCTAAGCAGCTACTTCTAGCAGTTGCAACAAATCCTCTTGATCCGTAAGATTCCGCATTGCTTCACGCCGAATCCCCACCAGTGTCCCCATAGAGACCCCTCAGATTATCACCTTAAATGCCTCCCACTCAACAATCCTAGACGTTGCCGAACCTTTGTTGTTTGTAAAGTATGTGTCAATGGTAGTGGCCAATTTATTCCAATACATCGGGTCTTCTAGTTGTAGTGGTTGTAGGAGCCACGTGGGAATCGGTGTGGGGTTCCGACCCCAGTTAAGCACTAGCTTCAGGGGGTTGTGGTCAGATATTGTCTTGCCCAAATATGTGGTGCGCACAATCATAGGGAACAAGTCTGGGGAACAAAGGAACTGATCTAGGCATGTATGCAAGGAATGTGGGTAGGAATATAATGAGTATTCACCCATACCAATGTGTTGCATCCTCCATACGTCCAACAGTCCCCAGCCCTTCGTCCAATTAGCCAAATTGGCCGCTTGTACAGTAGCGGCCATGTTGGACAGGGGAGGGTGCGAACAGTCAAGATGAATATCAAACATGGCATTAAAATAACCCCCCTAGTATCCACGGATAGCGTGACCAGTCTGGTAAGGCCTATGAAAGGCGAGCAAGGAGGGCATCTTGATCAGTGTTGGGTGCATAGATCGACCCCCAAGACCACTCGTGTACCATCCAGTGACCCCTGTAAGAGTACATATCTCCCTTGATCGTCAATTCTGCTATCAGTCAGTGAGAAAGGGACTCCCACTCACAGCCAAATCGCCACTCCTTGGGAGAAGGCATGGTACACAGTACCATATAATTGACCCCTCCATCATCTCTGCACCTTAGAAAGCTCGGAGGATATCAAATGCGTTTCTTGAACTCACACTATCTGTGCGCAGCGACGGTGTAATTGGGCATCTATCCCATGCCGCTTCTGCATCAAACCCATACCCTGTATATTCCAGGAGATGACAGTGTTTGACTTTGTCACAGACATGATATCAATGCATATACCCCCCTCAACCCCAACCCCCCACCCCCCTGCTACCCCACAGGCCCTGCCCCCCACACTCCCAGGAACATCGGGAAACAGACCCGTATCTTAAGCAAAGGAACAAAAACCCAATACAGGGTCAAACGACTGAACTTCGGTCAACCAAACTGTGTGAAAGCAAGACATATAACACACTGTATAATAAAAGGGCATCTCGCCTACAGGGCAGGCTGCTTACTTCAGATACGTAAGTATCAACTACAAATAGTGAATAACCCAGGACAGGCCGGACCACAGGACTATAATATACGAGCCTACCCTGTACTCTCCTATGGAGCAGCCCACGCTTGGTTCAGGATTCAACAGATGAGAAATAGTGTGCAAGGAGAAATAAGTGTTCCCACTCGGGGAAAGGCAAGTATCTGAGTAAACGAGAATAATATCCCAGAACATAATACATTCACATTACTCATTCAAGTAAGGGAATTGTGTGGACACAGAAGGAAATAACGCCATACTGCCCTCAGAGTCTGAGTGCGATGAGACCTCCACAGAAGGGCTAGTGCTGATAGGCGCCCGAGGAGCCTGTATCGCTAAGGCCAAACAGAGCACGCCTACCCTCCAATACTGATTGCTGCGACGGAGGATTAGACATGGTTCTCTGTGTAGTGAGCCCCCTCCATCTCCGGCGCTGAGGGCGACGTGGCTTCAGCTGCAGTTGTGAGTGGTGAATGTCACGTGCAGTGCCAGGAAAGTTCCTGTCCAACCATTCCCATGGACTTTCAGGCATGTCAAAGAAACAGGCCCATTGGTTGTACATGCTCTTGAATTTGGCAGGGAATAAAAGGGCAAATGCCAAGCCAGCAGCTCGAGCTCTGGCCTTGACCTCCATGAATGAGTAACGTAGGCGTTGTACTGTCAATGTCTAATCCGGAAAGAGAATCGGGCCAGTTTCCCATGATGTTTGCAAAATGTGGTTGCGATCCCTGTAGTTTAGGATTCTGGCCAACAACGGTCTAGGGTTAACCCAGGCACTGGTTTTCGCATAGGAACTCGGTGGGCCCGCTCTACCGTGAAATGCGCCGACAGACCAGTGGGAGCCCCCTTGGTCCCCAGCCATTCCTCAATGATCATCGTGGGGTGCTGTCCCTCTGCTTTTTCCGGAAGCCCAACAGTACAAAGGTTGTTGCGTCGGGCCCTACCTTCAGCATCATCAGCCCGGGCCTGTAAGGCTTCAACCTGCTGCTGTAATAGATGAATGTGACATCATGTTCTTTCACTTGTGGTTGAAGTGTTAAAAGCAAGTGGTCACGTTCCTTTACTTTATCTGCCAACTTTTTATAGTTTATGGTTGTCCTTGAGCAGGTTCAGTTCGGTAGTTATAGTGCCTATTTGTTGTGCTATTGAGGAGCGTGATTCATGGATTTCCTGGAGTATCATATCCAGCTTATCAATGGGAGCAAGAGGTACAGTTCCATCATCACTTCGATGTGACTGTATTGAAGAGGTCTCAGAAGGCCGGGAGCCAGCCCGGCCAATGTTTGCTGCCACTTTCGTCTTATTTCTTCCCATTGCTGTCAGTAGTGTGACGTGTCAAAAGTCGGCTCCCGCTTGTTCCATCAGTCAGGAGCTGTGCCTCCGATACACCTCAGGCACCCTCCGGCACCACAGGCCCACCGGGAATTAGCCCTATCCACAGGAACAATGATTACCCCTACTGCGACATCCAGGTATCACTCACTGTGTCCCTGCAAGTGGAGCACCTCAGTCAAAAGATTACAGGTGTAGAAGAGAGTGGGGGGAAGAGGAGCCACAAGTGCCCCCAGTACCCTAACCAGCGCCCCCACAGCACTCACCACAGGCTCTGTCCACTGGTTTTATAGCAGGCCACAAGCCGGGGGCCTCACGTGAGGGATCTCACCTCAATGCCAGATTTCGGCGCCAGCCGAAGGCATCAGGAAAGGCCGGTGTTGCTAGGCCTGACCTCCCACAGCGGTAGTTCGCCCCCACCAGGTCCAGTCCAGTCCGTAGGGTGGGGGGGACTCACAATGTCAGGCAGTGCTCACGCACTTTGCGCAGAGTAACCATGCCGGAAATCCAGGGGAGAAACTAAGAAAAGGGAGGGGGGCCCTCGCTCCGCCGCCTCCCCGGGTCAGTCGGTACAGTAGAAGTCGTGCAGGAGGGGGCCCCCCAAAAACCAGCCCACTAGGCAAAAGCGGCTCAGGAGAGAGTCACCCTTCCTCGATATACTGTAGGTCCGGCCAGTAGGAAGCTCCACCTCTGCAGCGCTGAAAGCACTCACCGCGCCTCGTTCCTGAGATCCACTGCACCCCGGTGAAGGAGAGCCCCACAGACACCGGAGGTACATGAGGGGTGGGGGGAAGGGCCCGCTCACCTCCACCAGGGGTCCAACAACACCCCACCCAACGCCCCCATTCAGCGTCCGCACAGTTCCAAACCAGGCCGGCAGCCGAGGTCTCGTGCAGGGGGGCACCCTGCCGCAGACCCCACCACGCCTGGACAGCAACACAGTTCAGAGCACTAGGACAGCACAGTGCTCTCAGTCCCGGTCCATGCTGCACCGGCCGATTTCTGCAGATCTGCTCCGGGACGCTGGGTGGCATTTGATCTGGTCGACCACTCCCTTCTATGGCCAGTCCTGTTAGAGCTTGGAGCACCAGAGGAAATAATGACCGGAGAAAGTCGCTGGGCCGGGAGAGCCCACTTGACCTACCCTCTACATCTCCTATAGTCGATACTGCAGTGGCTGTGGACGCAAACTGTGATCCCGATGTCATACTAACAGAATTACCAGTAACGCCGGCCCCTAACCAAAATTCTCCCGAAGCTTCTGACGATATCCCGCCACCGCGATCTCCGGCCCTGAGAACAATGAGGGCTTGTAGAAAATTACAAATTAAGAGTGGGGGAAATAACAATAAGAGAAGAGTTGATAACACACCAAAGAACACTGCCTGCGAAAATGAGACTTTAATTAAGAACAGTGCTGTTAATTTTAACACTGAGCAATTGGATCTATTAGCTAGCATTATAGAGGGAAAACTTGAAACTATTGTTAAACCATTGGTGGACAAAATAGACCTACTTACAGCTGAAGTGTCTAGACTAGGTAAACTCTTAGATGCACATACTGGTAAGATTGACAGCCTTGGACCTAAAGAGAGGGGTGTACCACTTAATGATACTGTCCCGAAACCGCTTGCTGGGGGGCCCAGTCCAAACAAATCAGTTATACCAGGCCCGCCAGTGGGAAGCCAAACCGCAAAAGTAACAGCGGCACCTGCAAGTATGACTGGAGTATCAGTACCCAAGAAAAGTCGTTTTATTAATCTCCCGCCAGATTGTGCGCCCTATGTAGTTGTCCTTTCCAACGTTCCTCCTCTAGATCTTAGTCAGGATCAATCCCCTCAGGAATCACATGATTCACTCAAAAACAAAACGGTCTCATGGTTACACAGGCACTGTGGGTTCCCAACCAACTACTCTGACCAAATTTTAACACCCAGAAGGGTAAATTGGATTGGCAACTCAAGAAAGTCCTGTAGAGGTGATTGTGTCATTGTTAATTTTAAATATCCACAGCATGTCACAACTGTTTTGCTTAGAGCAGCCTCTCTAACTCCGAATGAGAATGATGTACTGGTGCGGCCATTGGGGTATTTTTATAATCATCTTAGTAAGATACCTCCTGCCACTAAAAGAGACAGACCCTTCACCCCCCAACCACTGTCCAGCTTTTGAGATACCAATACAGAACAGATATCAAGCTTTGAGCTCCCTGGACCAGAATGATTGACATCTAAAAGGTATCAGGCCTCTGTTGAGCATAACTCTTAATGCCCAAGAAAAATATTTAGGTGGGACTAGCTTAGACTTGGAGCAAAGCCGGGATATCACCTCTAAAGCGATTATTGAAAGTGGGCTAGAATCCGCCCCTGCTATAGAGAGGGGGATGAATAACCAGTGACTATCACGTGCTGAGGACCCTAATGCTGGTTCAATTGTGGTTGATCCCTATGTATATGGTGCTAACTATAATACTGTCCAAGAGAAACCTAAGAATTGTACTATAGGGGCACCTCTATTGTCAGTTGGACATTATTGTCTATTGTCGGCTGGGCAACTAAAGCGAATAAGCTGGGATGGGAAGACATGATCAGGTCATATGATATTTTATGTCTCCAAGAAACTTGGTGTACCACAAAACCCAGCTTTGATGGATTTGTTTGTTACAGCTAGAATGCCTCAGAGTCCCGGCACAGTAGACCAAAGGGAGGTTTGCTGGGTTTTTTTCCGTGGATTTATCGCTGATAGTTGTAAAACATATAACAGTTGGAACTCATTCCTAAATTTTATAGGTACAGTTGAAGGAAGGCCCAGAAGTGCTTTTAATAAACTTCTATAACAACATTTTCAATAATTCACGGCACAAAGTTATAGAGGAATTGGAAAGTGCCCTCATGAAGCTTGTAGCAGAAGCAAAATGTAATTTTAATTTTATTTGGTTAGGCGATTTTAATTCTCTGATTTGTCCATTGTCTTTTTCAAGGGCATGTGGGGTACAAAACAATAGTGATGAGTACACAGCACACTTCCCTCACAATACCTACGGGGAGGCAATTTATAATATTATGACAACTTATGATCTAGAATTGGTGCAGCCTGTAAAAGATGCTAATGGCTTAATTATCCCCACTTATACAGTGAGGAATACCAATTCCTAAATCGATCATATCATGGTCTCCTCTGGCATTGTACCACACTGTTTGACAATGGTAATAGAGGTGCCCACTTTGATCATAACTGTATCGTAACGAGAATAGATACTTGGAAGTGTAGAAATCAGCGGGTGTCAAGAACCCTAGTTAATATTGAGCCTCATAGGGAAAACGGGACTAGGCTAAGGTGGAAAGGGGAAAAATCTGCAATAGTAATTCCTATAATTATATCTGAAACCCTGGTAGATATTAATGCCATTCTGACATCAGGAATTGTGTCTGTTTCTACTGTGAATAATTTTGTTAATATTAATAAAATTATTGATACCATATTTACAGGAAACAGGCCAGGCAGGACCACCCATGGTAAGGGTTGGTTTGACCATGTCTGTACAACCCTTCTTTCCCAATTGAAACAGGCTTTAGCCCTTAGACCTAGGGATAAGAATCAAGTTACACTCCTGAGACATGATTACAAAATGGCACTTTCAAAAAGGAAGAGGGAACTGCAGCAAGAAGCGTGGGACAGTTTAACACGGGCAGCAGAAACCTCCGATAGCTGCCTGTTTTGGTCTACAGTTAACTCTACCTTTCTTAAAGATGATAAAATTCCGCAACTTTCATCCAATGTCAGTAGCGATGCCTGGGTCTCCCATTTCTCAGCCATATTCCAAGTTAATGACTCGAATAATGTGGAGCATAGGTATTGGCCTATAGTCCCATTAAACATCACCTTGGGAGAGGTTGAGTGCAGTATAAAAGCCAGTAAGGGGGGAAAGGCACAGGCACCTGATGGAGTCCCCATCGATGTATACAAGGCCCTTCCGCTCCTGTGGGGTCCTATACTTACTCTAGTCCTCAATGCAGCAGTAACAGTCTTGATCCCACCTACTTGGGGAGACTTGATCATTGTCCCAATTTATATAAAGGGGGGCAAGACAGCAGCATGTAATTATCGACCAATTAGTTTGCTCGACTCATCTGTGAAAATCATGAGTAGAGTGCTGCTGTCCAGGTTGGAAGACTGGGCCGATGAGAAAGGGGTCCTTGCGAACTCCCAATATGGCTTTAGAAAAGGCCGTGGGACACTGGATCAATGCCTGAATTTAGATCTATTAACTGGCAAATATACCAAGGCTAAGCCTGGTAATCTATATCTTTGCTTTGCCGATCTAAGCAGTGCATTTGATCTAGTCAACCACTCCCTTCTATGGCCAGTCCTGTTAGAGCTTGGAGCACCAGAGGAAATTATCTCTTCTTAGCGCGATTATATGATAAGATGCAGGCCTGCGTGCGCTATGGGGCAAGTGGGGAGTGTACCCCAAATTTTAATGTAAAGCGCGGAATAAGACAGGGTTGTGTCCTCGCCCCGTTGTTGATTTCTCTATTTATTAACGGCGTAGACTCCGCTCTGAAAACAGTTAAGGCCAATGCTCCTCAGGTTGATGGGTCTAGTGTGCCAGTTCTGCTTTATGCAGATGACGCTGTGCTCTTATCACGGACCCTTATAGGTTTGCAGCGCTTGATGGATCGGTTTTCTGATTTTATAGCGGAGAGGAAGCTGCTGATCAATAAAAGTAAAACCCATATTATGATTTGTGGGGTTAGAACCAATAAAAACCATGTCTGTTTTATAGAAGGGGTGAAAGTCCAGCAGGTGGAAAAATTCTGTTACTTGGGTATTATTTTTTCACATGATGGTAGCAGGTCTCAGGACTTAGTAAGTGTCATGTCTAAGATGGTAAAAAGCGCCCATGGCATATTTAAATTCGCCTCTAAGATCGGTGATAGGTGCATCAGGGACATGATGCAGATTTACAAGGCAAGGAGTGTCTCTATCGCATTATATGGGGCAGAACTGTGGGGCCACACCAATGTAGGTTCTTTGCAAAGGGAAGAAAATATCTTACTGAAAAAACTTCTTTGTTTACCTACTTCACCCCAACCAACTTGATCCACAGGGAAGTTGGGGTTGCTTATTTGGGTGACCTTATTTTGTTAAGGCCCCTGATACTCTAGCAAGCTATTTGGTGTAAGGAAGAGACAGTTTTTAATCAACTCGCCATCAAGGACTGTCTAGACCTGGATAATTGGACCAAGATACCTTGGCTTAAGTATGTTGTAGACAGTTTTCAAGATTATTTATGGGCTCAACATACTGACAGACCCATGTTCTGCTGGAAATATCTCTAAACAGGACATGAAAAATATTTTTATGTTGTATAGAGCCCAAAAACATCTAGCAGCTAATGGTTGCCTTACTACAGTCCATCTTTATAATAAATACATTGAAAGTGAAGGCTTCCAACAGTACCTGAGCCTGGTAACTAGACCAGCCCATAGATTTGTCTTAACTAGACTTAGATTTGGAATGGCGCACGTCCTGGTGGCCTTCCCTCACCTTAAGAAGCATCCTGTTGGCCCTTGCCCATGTGATGGGCACTCAAAACAAAGCACCCTGCACTTTATGCTAATTTGCACGCTATTTTTAAATCTTAGGGTTGTTTACTTAAAACCATTGTTTGTAAAATATGGCATTTTTAATGTGGACGATGCAATGAAGTTGATTTGTAATATGAACTCTGCGGACAAAGGTTTTTATATTGCTACTTTTATATGTAAATCTATCCAGTCTAGAAAAAGTATGATATTTTAAAACATTCATCTTTTTTAATCTGTACTTGTTAGATTGTAATAAATTTTGCTTGTGTGCTTTTATGGTCATTGTTTTTATGTACCGAATAAAGCTTCATGAAATGATGATTTGGAAGACATGATCCTGCCCACACGTTTGCCTCGAGCAGAGGAAAATCTTTGAAAGCAAAACCAATGGCCTAGAGAGCACTCACACAATCGGGACAAGGAAAGTCAAGGAGTTAAATGCATCTAACGCCATGACAAGAGCACTAGAATGGTGCCAGCAGCTGGACACACACCGAGCATGTCAGATAACATGTCAATTTCTTGGCCACCTGAAATTCAGAGACATTCATTCAAGATGGAGGAAATGGTTTAATAATGCATGATTGGGGTTTGGGGTGATGACAGTTTTACGACAGGCTTCAATCCATTGTGTAGAAATGCCTTGAGAGAGACATCACCATACTGATGGGGCATCTCAAAGCCAAGATTGGAAGTGACAACATGGGGTATGAAGAAGCCATGGGCAAACATGGCTATGGTGACATGAAGGCGAATGGTGAAAGGCTCGCAGATCTCAATGCCCTGAACAGTCTGGTGATAGGTGGTAGTGTATTCCCATACAAAAGAATACGCAAGCCAATGTGGATGTCACCGTACCATTCAAAGGACAATCAGATTGACCATGTCTGTATTGCCAACATTTTCCGGAGGTCTCAGCAGGATGTGAGAGTGATGAGAGGACCAGACGTGGCATCAAATCTTCACCTTGTTGTGTATAGGGTTAAATAAAAGCTGAAGAAACCATGGATGAAACCGACAAACCAATAATGCCAAACCTGTGGCTGCAAATGGAAATCAGTTGGGGTCATGTAGCAAAGGCAGCCAAGTGCCAATGTACCCCAAAAGAGCTTCTCACCTTCCCCAACTGCCCCGACCAAAGTCTTCCATGATCTTCGTGAAGCGGACAGTGTGTCTTTACAGCCCTTCCTAGCAGCGGAAATTTCCGCTCTGCTACTGACCTTTAATGCCCTATTCAGAGTAAGCCTCAATACCCTGCATTGTCTATTAAACCAGGCTCCATGGGGTTGCAGCTTACTGGCCTTGCCTAGCTCTTTAGTTAGTAATACCGGAGGGTTACTGTAAAACTGGTTGTAGATATTATGAACATATAATTCAAGGGAATTAGTAGAAATTTTGTTTTGAATTTTCTCAAGGGTATTTGCACCCAGCTCAAAAAAGGCTGCTAAGGCACTATTATCCTGGATCATGTAGAACCATTTGAAAGCATGCTTATTATTAGAAAGGCCAAGATTTCCTATCATTTTCGAAGTGGGGTGGGAATGATTTTGGGATCCAATACTAGTGATTTTAGACTGACCATGTTATGGTCGCTGTCATGTCTCTCGACAAACCACCATATCAATCAGGGCAGCCCACATTCTTAAGGGAAAAAACAAATAGCTAATGCATCTTTTCTGGTTGTATATTTTATAAGTGTGGGCACCCCTACTGTCTGAGCTGGTCTCTCCATTGCAGGCTCTTAGCCCCAGTGAAGAGAAAGCCCCAGCAACTGGGTGGTCGTTACCCAGCCACTTTTAACTGTGGGGAGATCAAGTTGAGGGGCACCTCAGCTGCATCTTCATCTTCTAATATATCAGAACACAGGGGTCTGGAAGCCCCAAAGGTAACATTAACATTTCTAGCAACAATTAACAACTTATCATGTGGGGGCTCTCTTATAGTCTCCACAATAGATAATGTAGTGGACAGCCTATTCAGTCCTGTGCACCTATTATATACATTAAAACTATACAGGGTGGACCCATCACGTTCAAGGTTGATTCCTAAAATATCCGGATTGTCTAGAGACTAATCCTCTTAATTACACAGACTTTGAAGATCTTTACCCAAATTATGAGACCTCCCGCTGGCCGCCCCCTCCCCTGTGAGACAGCGCAGCTGGGCAGTAAAATGTAGTGTACTCCGATTGATACACCGGCTCTGTACACTAGGTCTCCTGTAAGAGGCAAAGGTCAAAACTATCCATAAAAGTCTCCCAGTCAGGGTCTGCCACCTTGGCTTTCAAGCCAGCTTTGTTCCAAGAAATCAGGTTCCAGGTTCTAAGTTGTTCAGTGGGAGAACCGGGGCGTGGGAGGGGAAATCCCTGGTGTTGATGGCAGGTTCCCTGATTCTATGCCAGCTGAGGTGCTAAAGCCCCTCAGGGGTGCACCCTCCACTGTGGGAGCTACCAGTGGTGGTGTCCACTTGGGCTGGAGTGAGAAGGTCTCTGCCGGACTGACTCCTCACAGGAGGAGCCTCTGGTGGGGAAACACTCTCCTCCCTCGGAGCCCTACTAGTCCTCGGTCTTACAGTAGTAAGCTCCCCAGCCTGGATATTAAACCTCATTTTCCTTTTTGACTCAAGAACAACAGATCCCCATCCATCCTGATTTACACAGGGGAGCTGAGTACAGGCAATAACATTGAGCAGTCAATCGCTATCGCCTACCCTGGTGTTCTCACAGAGTCAGATCAAAGAGCTCTGGTATAATGCTGCATTTCCTGGTTAAACCTGTATCTGATCTGTAATTTGGTTTCATCCGCACATATCCTGCGTGAATCCCTAGTCAATTGACCATCCACCAAGTCCCAGTTTCTCCCGACCACTCTCATCTTCGGGTTGCCCTATGGGCACCCACTATTCCTTCAGCACTTACGATGTTACTCCTAAGCAGCCTTTTACATTCCTGAACCAATGGGTAACCTTATTGATAAGGGAGTTTTTTATTTTCCCGTGCCCCCTGGGTGACCTTAAGGACCTGGTATAAAAACAACCTGGTTCTAACTTGCAGGATGGAGTCTAACATGTTGTGCCCCCCCTTGTTGTTAAACCATCCCTGTGCCGTTCTATTTGGGTTTGTGAGGCGTAGATAGCATACGGTATGGGACATCGCCCCTCTCCTGTGGCACAGGATACATGGGGCCCTTTGGCCCCTCACATTGGATGTGGGGTCGTCACATGTCTCCTCCAGAGATTTCACGGCCATTCTCAGCTCACAAACTTCGCCCCTCAGTCATCTTCATCAATGGAGCCGCACCTAAGGACGTGTTAACCTGTGGGACACAATCAGTTACCGACACACCCTCCCCCTGGAGGCTAAGGACTGCAGATCTATTTCCGCAACTGATATCTGGGTTTACCAGAGTTTCACGTTCCTCTCCAACGCCCTGCTCAGCGGTGCTGCGAGATAAGACGGAAGTCACAAGAGATTCAGCGGAGGGTGGGGTCTGAAACTTTGTCCCAGTAAACATATCTGGGACCCTCTTCGCCCTTTTCCTCTTGGCGCACTGGGTTGGGTCTTCTTCTGCTCCCTGGGTACTGAAGAGTCGTCCCATGGTTGTAGGATTTCCTCCACTTCTACAAGCAGGCCATCTATTCTGTCTATTACACAGTCTGCTCCTAATGATCTAGGATCTTTTTTTTGCAGACGGTGACCCGTCTGTTGCCTCTGCTGCCTTTCTCTTCCCCATCAAAGTATGCAACGCAGGTTAAGGCCAGTCCACTTGCCAAATACGCCTAGCTTATATTCCTTTAGTTGACTTACAAAGGAAACAAGCCTTTGCAATGCAATATGTCTCGCATTTACGCGAGTTTAAGCTATTGGCATTGTAAATGACAATGCCTTTTGTTTATGTTTTAAAAACAAACATAAAAATAAAAGGCATTGTTATTTGCAATGTCTATAGCTCAAACACGCATAATTGCGAGAACTATTGCATTGCAAATGCTTGTTTCAGAGGCTATTGTGTTTTGCTCAGATCACTCACTACATAGATGGAATCCGAAAGTAATGTCTCTTTTTATGTAGAAAAATCCCAACATCTAAAGGATCCCACATAAATGAAAGGAGCCCAGAGTTTTGGAAAACATTTCCTTCAAAGCACACAGTGTGTCATGGGAGTAGCAGAAACCGGAGCTGCTGAATTCTTGTTTTAAACTACAAAACTGCAACCTTCCCCTCTCCATGCAATCATATTTTGGAAAGAATACGAAATGTAAATTTTATCGTGTTTGTGTTTGAGAGGATCCTGGAAAATATTCTATATGTCGGCGTGAACATAGTGGACCGTTTGTCACATATGCTAACTGGAATTGTTTGCATTCTCATCGTTATGCGGCAGTGCTATGTTTATCGGGTTCTTCAGTCATAAAAATGCGTTTTGAAATGCCGGTGTTTGGCTACGCACACGGTTTGTCTCTGTCATACACAGGCCTTTGTGCCCCACAGCCATGTGTCAGAATACAGGGTCATGGCAAGCCCCCGTTATTTCCAAGTCAATGCAACACGCTGTGGCATCCATTGTGTGTGAGTACAGTGCACTAGTATTATCTGTGAGTACAGCACTCTAACTGTGCCCGTTAGATTAAGTGATTTGCCCAGATTCACAGGATATTGAGCCGGCGCGGAGACTCAAACCTGGGTCCCTAGTTCCAAAATCTGCAGCTCTGGCTGTTACGCCACGTCCTCTCCCCGTCCTCTTGATAGTATATCAATAATTGAGTCGAAGGGCCTTACAAATCACGTTCCACTGATAAATAATCTCACAGAGCCGTGCTATCTATCTAATTAGAATGATCAGTGTGAACCGTGCAATGTGTGAAAAAAAGTGCTTGGTGCATATAAACGAATGTGCGTATATACATCCGGTTGTCTTGAAGATTTACCTTCTATCTGCACTGGTAGTGTCTGTGTGTGAGTACACAGTACTGACAGCAAGTGTGAGAACACAACGCTGCAAGCATCTGTGACTGTGTGCGTTTGCATTACCTACGAGCATGCCTCAAGTACACCATGAGTGAGTGCGCTGCACTGTCAGTATTCGTGAGTACGCCTCCATTACCGTGTGTGCACCATCCTCACCATCTGTCAGCACACTGTGCTTGTATTGTCTGACAGCGCCCTACTCTGGTTGTCTGTGAGTGCTATGTACTTGCTCTGAGTAGTCTACACTGGCGTTTCCTTCTCACTATCATGATATTTTGTTCCTTTGTCACGATTCTCACTTATTCCGCCTGTGTTCAGGGCAGAAATGGGCACACCTCGCGAGTAGTGGGGAATGGGTCTTATGGGTTCTGGGCGGAAATGGGCACACCTCGCGAGTAGTGGGGAAAGGGTCTTATGGGAAAGTAGACCACCCCTCCCCAAGTCTCTCATTTGTTCCTCGTCTCTCTCTCTGGCCCTTCCTGCCTCTCAAGAGCTCTATTCTGGGGGACACAGACTCATTTCTTTTCTCTCACAGGAGCACAGCACACCCTGCTGTCTTAGCGTGTGCTCTTCACACCGCGGTCCTGCGGCCTGTCTTATGGAAGAGACGGGAGGATGGCCTGAAATGGCACCTGTATTCTCCTGCCAGCTTCTGAGAGAGAGGGGTAACTTAATAGGTATAAACAGCCACACATATAGATACTCATTTCATTAAACCTGGTATACGACACGTCAAACACCGACACCTTCAGGTCACAGTCAAGTCAATGGCATTGAAACAAACAAAATTATTTTAATATTATAGTAATATTGAAAGTTGGTGCGTTTCTTGGTTAAACTGTTTGATGAAATATTAAAGAAGTTAGAAACATTTTGAGCAAACCCGAGAGCTTTGTGTTTTGATTTATTCGACCCACGTCCTTTCCCTTTTCTCACAATATTGGTACATGTGTGAATGTGGTATAAGTGCAACATTTCACTTTCGGATTCATTCACACGAGGCACCTTGGGTAGAATGTGTCCTTAGAAAATGTTCACGCGGACAGTTACTTAAACAAGCAAACCCGGCAGCGTCATTCCAAAGTCGAGTTATTGTCTCCTGGGAGGGCAGTTTCATTTGAAAATTTTCAGGCACATTAGCACAAGAGCAGCAGTACAAAACAAGGAAGTAGTCCCAAAATAAAAAGATAACAGCCCAGCAGCGGAACTAAACTGTAGTTGGTCGGTACTGCTTCCTGCAAAACGGAAGCAAAACGGAAGTGACGTATCGGACCACCAGCCAATCAATGAGCGAGATAAGAAGAGCAATGCCAGATTTAACCAATGGCACGCGACAAAACAAATAGAAACGCAATGGGTGGCGTTTCACCACTAATACTGATTACATGATGGCTCGGAGAGGCAGCGCATGCGCTGCTTGTGCGAGACCTAAAAGGAAAAATGCTCCTACCCTAGAGCAAGAGTACATGCAGTCCCTTGGCCCAGATGTTAGGGGGGGGCACTAGATGTTCTCCAAAGGGTGTGTTTTAGCCGAAGATCTAGATGACTTGACATCTAGCTCCAGCCTTACCACTTTACCAAGTTATGCTCATATTAAAAATTAGATTAAAAAATATTTATACTGTAGGACCACACAACGCAGAAAACAAATTTTGAAGCAAGGTAAAAGGTATCTGTGCACACCACTCAAAACTGATTAAAAACTTGAGAAATCGTATTTGTACTCCATACTTAGGCTTTCCTGTTTTCAGTTTCTATTTTTGGTAAATTCTGGTGGCGTTTTTTCAGTGTTTTCTATATCTTAAAAAACAGTTGTTATCAGTGGTTACACATTTTCGCGCCACTTTATAGAACGTTTTGCTTTTGTTATTGCTTGCTTTCTGCACTGAAAGAACATGGTATTTAGACAGTGTACTTATAGTGTATATGAGGTCCAAATAGATTTTTGCAAATTAATCTTATTGTAGTGCACCATACAATACTTCTTCAGTGAGTCTTTGGGTCATGTGCACTCGCTCTTTCCTTCCCATGTAATCTTCTGCGAAAAGCCCCTCTCAGCATACCATCTAACAAGTGGCAAGGATCTCCTACAGGGAATCACTTCAGCTCGGGTATCAATTTTGACAGGTCATCACACAACTTTTTAATATACGTAACTGAATCACTGCAAATACAAACAATATGACTCCAATATTTGTTGAACTTGGAAAGAACCATTTTTGCAGAGTATTACAAGTGAGACTGAGTCCAATGCTTTCCAAATGTCTGGTGTCATGTTTTCACCACTATCCCAGATGCTTGGTGATATATATATATACTTGTCACTATACCTTGCATTGAATATTTAAAGCCTGAGGTGTTGGCAATTCACCTACTTTCACTACTGACCCACTAGAAACTATGGTCCGATGTATTAAGGGTTTTTACCCATTCTCAGTGGGTAAATGTGATGACACATATTAGGAAATATGTTTATGAAACCAGCCATTTTACCTATCAGTGAAAGAATCAAATGCAGCCAAAACATCAAATATGAGTTTGACATTTTCTAATCTCTACAGTTTATAAAATAATTAAACTAGACCTAAAACATGAAACTAAACCCTACATCTTTAGACCAAAGGCCACAAAACTGAAAAAAGTAAAAGGAAGAACAAACAACATTTTAGTGGCATCCCTAAAGAACAAAACTCAAGCAGAATAATGTTAGCCAGTCTTCCTTACTGCTAGCTTGTATAACAAAGTTACATTGTATTGACACCTTCAGGAAGAAAAAAATGACTCTTTCATTCTCTTTTTCGTTTCTTTGAATGGCATTTAGTTTTTGGTTGTGCAGGTGTTTTTTCAGTGTTTATATGTTTCCACCGGTGAGGGCTATTTATCTTTCAGTGGGGTTTTATCAGTTATTATAGGTTTAAACCTAAAACCCCACAGCCTATCCATACTTCAAGTAGATCTGTTGGAACTGTATTGAAACAATACAGCTAGTGAATATAGTGCAGTCTACAAGCTCACTGGTTTGTTAAAATACATTTCCAAAACAACTCCTGAGCCTGATGTGCACAGACTCCTCTTACCTGTTTCGGTAGACAACCTTCTTTTTGCTTTCAGTTTTAATATTGGTAGAGGTCTTTTTTTCCAAGGGTCGAGAACCTCTCTGGAGTCAACGAAGGCTCTATAAACAAGCATTGACATAGCCAATAGGTCTCCCCTTTGGGACCTTATAAGTGTTTAGTCATGCAGCACATTATCCATTACATTTAGGGGAGAGAATGTAGCCTTACGGCTAGAGCAGTCAACCTTGAAACTGGGGAACCGGGTTCGAGTCTCGGCAACAACGCTCAACATTCTGTGATATTGGGCAAATCACTTCATCTCCCTGTGCCTAACAAAGAGAAATTAATGTTTTCTTGTGTAACGAAACTGGTGCTATGTAAAGCGCTCTGATACCCAATATTTTCGGGTCTTGTTTGCGCTACATAAAACTGTAAAAAAAACTTTAAAAAGGATGTCCGTATGATGTTAAGCATTTCTGTGTACCCGAGGCGTAGGGTTTAAAAGATACTGTAACCATCATGTATACACAGCCCAAGACTACGGAAACAGTTTCAGTCTTAAATGCACAGTCTATGTTCCCACAAGGGACTATGGGGCATATTACCAACAACTAGCGATAATTATCGCTATGTTTGCTTAGCGGCAATATTTTTACACTGAGCTGCGGCGATTTTTATCGCAAATAAACCTTGGTATTACCAAGGTGTATCGCAAATGCGATAAAAATCGTCCGCAATGCATGAATATCGCTGAAAAGTCAGCGATATTCATGCATTACCGAGCTAATGCTCTTAGCCATGTTATCCACGTCCCATTGGATAACATGGCTAAGAACTGCTCAGGGCAGGTGTTAGCTTTTGAAGATATTCGCGCTTAGCGCGAATATATCCAAAAGTTGGTAATAGGAGATAGCGATGTTAGCGACATTAGTGATAAATATCACTGACATGCAAAGTGGGGCCCAAGATGGTCGCTATCTCCTACTAGCTGTCGCTAACTGGTGTTAGCGAAAGCTAGGTAATAGGGAGATATTTTTATCTCCGCTTTCTTGGCTTTTAAAGCCAAAAAAGCGGAGATAAACCCCCTTGATAATATGCCCCTATGTGTTGGTTGCCCTCTGCTCTGGATGGTTCTGTGCTGGAGTGTAGCGCGAAATGCAATGGGTTTTGCATTTGCGAGAGTTAGAGCTATTGGTGTTATAAATGTTAATGTTTTTTACTTATGTGTTTTGAATCGTGGATGTATGTGGTGTGTAGTGGAATGATGTGGTATGGTGTGCAGTGGAATCGTGGATAGTAATTATGTTGTATGTAGTGTACTGGAATTATTTGGAGGGGGACTGTGTGTTATGGAGAGCAATTATGTGGTATGGTATTTTGTGGTGTGGAGTGTTATGTAATGGAGTTTAATTATGTGGTGTGCTGTTGAATTATTTTGAGATGTGGAATTGTGGTGTGGATGTATGCATGTGGTGTGTTATGTTTTTCTGTTATTGATTTGTATTATGTGGGTTCTTGTTGAAGTATGTGGTGTGGAATGGAAACGTGCTGAGTTGATTTGTGTTGCGTGAAAGTGTGTGGCTTTGAGTGAAAGTATGCTGATTGGAATTAGGTGGCATGGTGAGGAATGTATTTATGTAGATTGTTGCTATATAGTATTGATTGGTTTTTATGAGGTCTGTATTTATGTGGTAGAGACTAGAGAGTTATTATATGGGGGTGAATTAAGTCGTGCTGAGTGGCATGCATAGTGTAATTTTGCTGTGTGGATTTTCAATTGTGTGCTGGTGAATTGTGTAGTGTTGTGTGTTACAGTAACCATCAAGTTATAATGAAGAAATGGTGGGTTTGAAAGAAGAATATGGGGAGGAAGGGTGGAAGAATTGTCGGAAGAGAGTAAAAGAAGGTAGGAGGTTAGGGTGGATGTGAGGTAAGGAGGTAGGGTGGAAGAGATAGTGTAAGAGATGAAAAGGGAGGAAAGAAGAGAGGAAGGGAGAGAGGAGGTTGAAGGAAGAAAAGGAAAGGCTTTTGTGAGAGAAAGGAAGGCATTTGTGAACGAGAAAGAGAGAGAGCATGAGAGGAAGAGAGTTGGATAGAGGTGATGTAAGTAATGAAGAGAAGGAAAAGTAAGGAAAAGTGAAAGGAGTGAAGGAAGGGAAGGAGAATGGAAGGGAACGAAGCGACTGTAAAAAAGGCATACCTGATGGAAGGAAGGACATAAGGCAGTAGATCGTGTACGCAGTGGAGAAGAACGAAAGAGAAAAGAGGACTGAATTAAAGAAAGGCAAGAAGGGAGTGGAGTCAGAAGGAGGCCAAAATGCTTTGCAAAGTATGTGCTAGATGGAAAGAGGCAAGTGGGAACTTTAGAGCCTTTGTCTTGATTTATGAAGACGGGTGGAAATAAGCTTGTGCAGAATGGGAGAACAGGACAGGGAAGGCTTGTTGGGTACTTTAGAAGGGAATAATTCGAAGCCAGGGATTGTGGGGGAAGGGGAAAATGGAACAAAATAAAGACTAAAGGAAGATTAGAGTGCGAAGGAGACAGGGGCTGCCTCGACCTTCCTAAGAATGAAAGGGCCGAGGTATGGGAAGGAGAGAATGAGAGAAATGCAACAATTCCGCAGTTTTTGTTAAATGATTCTTTCCTCTGTGATGATCAAGATTGACGGGGCCTGAGGGGGGAGGACAAGGAGTGCGTACTTGGCGCCTCCTTACCGGTAGACCAGACTGGACCATACATTGAAGGAAAGGTTGAGGGAAAAGACGTCACCTTTTTGTTGGACACTGGTGCTACCCGTTCTACTGTGAGAACAGTGGATGTTCCTAACCTACCCCTCTCGGGAGAAGCAATCCAAGTAGTGGGTGTCTCCAATCAGATAATCAGTACTCCGGTAACTGAACCCATGGAGATTTCCATAGGAAATTTCAAGGAAATGCACAGATTTGTGGTCTGTGACTCCAGTCCCGTGAACCTGTTAGGACGAGATTTGTTGTGCAAAATGAACTGTACCATCTTTTGCACACCAAATGGTGTCGAGATTCAGACCCCAGATGAAGATGGCCTGTACAAATTGATGTTAGTAAGACCTGACACCGAGATTAGACCCTTGTCCATTGAAGACTTACCTGAAGAACTACAGCTAAAGGTGGTACCTGAAGTATGGGATTTCACTGGAAGAGATGTGGGCTTGATGGCAAATGTAGACCCAGTTAAAATAGCAATAAAGACAAATGCTGTTTACCCAAGAACCAGACAATACAAAATGAGTGCAGAAGTAAAAGCTGGAGTTGCAATTGAAGTAAACAGATTACTTGAAGCAAACATCATACAGGAAGTAATGAGCAGTCCCTGTAATTCGCCCATAATTGGAATTAAAAAGCCTAGCGGAAATTACCGAGTAGTGCAGGATCTGCGCAAGGTAAACCAAATTGTTGTACCTTGCTGTCCCATTGTGCCCAACCCCGCAGTGATACTGTATCAGATTCCTTGGAATGCGGAATGGTTCACTGTCATTGACCTGTGCCATGCATTCTTCTCCATCCCATTGCATCCTGAAAGCAAGTTCCTTTTTAGTTTTGAATTTGACAGCCATGTCTATGTCTGGAATCGTGTCCCCCAAGGGTACACCGAAAGTCCATCGATTTTCAACCAGATCCTAAAAAGATGCCTTGAATCTTTAGTACTGCCAAGAAAGTCTGTTCTGGTACAGTACATAGACGACCTTCTGGTGGCGTCTAAAAGTCAAACTGACTGTGTCACTGATACCATTGCCTTGCTGAATCACCTAAGAAAGGGAGGACATAAGGTATCACCAGACAAATTACAGTTCTGTAGGAACTCAGTGAAATATCTGGGGCACCAAATAGAGAAAGGGATCCGAAAAGTCACTACAGAAAGGATCAAGATAATTCAAACTATGGACCTACCCAGAACCCAGAAAGAAGTAAGAATGTTCCTAGGAGTTGTAGGATACTGCAGACAATGGATTGTAGGATTCGCAGCTCTAGCCAAACCCCTGATAAAAATGACCAAGAAAGGAGTGGAAGACCCAGTCAGTTGGGACGAAGAAAGCATGTCCGCTTGGGTAAAATTGCGAAATTGTCTGTGCTCAGCTCCTGCATTAGGAATGCCTGATTATTCCAAGAACTTCGAACTGTTCTGTGACACAAGAGACAATTGTGCGCTCTCAGTCCTGACACAGGAGCATGGGCTGATCAGGCGTCCCGTGGCCT
Source organism: Lissotriton vulgaris (assembly GCF_964263255.1). Lineage (NCBI taxonomy): Eukaryota > Metazoa > Chordata > Amphibia > Caudata > Salamandridae > Lissotriton > Lissotriton vulgaris. The sequence continues at coordinate 1,266,389,313 of NC_141695.1, forward strand.
ATTTTTCGGCCACTTTAGATCCAGTGGCTGCTGGATTACCCGGATTCCTGAAGGCAGTAGCTGCTACTTGCGCTAGTCTGGAACAGAGTGAGAATATTGTCATGGGACATCCTGTCACTGTATATGTTCCACATTCTGTTGTAATCTTACTGACCCGAACCAAGACCCAGTATCTCACCCCTAGTCGGCTGACTAAATATGAGAGAATTCTAATAGGTGCTGAGAATGTAATTATTTCCCGGTGCAATGTCTTGAACCCTGCAACCCTGTTGTCTATTCCTCTGGATGTAGAAGCAGAGGGTGAAATGGAGCATGACTGCATAGATTTAACAGAATTCAGCACTAAGCCACGTCCTGATATCAAAGAAATAGCCTTACTCTGTGAGGATATTATGATGTTTGTGGAAGGCTCATGTTTGAGACATGAAGATGGAGGTTTAAGTGCTGCCTATGCCGTAGTCACATTGGCGACAACCCTGGAAGCATCTTACCTATGCGAAGTAAAATCTGCACAAGTAGCAGAACTAATCGCATTGACAAGAGCTTGTAAGCGGGGGAAAAACAAAAGAGTAACTGTTTATACCGACAGCCAGTACTGTTATGGGGTCGTTCATGACTTCGGCCAACTATGGTTACAAAGAGAATTTATGACTTCCTCAGGTACCCCTATCAGAAATGGAAAGGTGGTACAGAACCTACTGGAAGCAATTCAATTGCCCAAAGAATCGGCTGTGGTCAAGTGTGCGGCTCACAGATCTGGAAATGATGATGTGACAGCCGGAAATCGATACGCTGACCAAATTGCCCAGTTTTGTGCCAGACATAAAATGTCCCTCCAAATTGGATTATGGGGAGGTGGAAACAGCTGCCAACTGATGTTGTTTGAAAGTGTATCTACATGGGAGTAATTGAGAGACTTGCAACAGACAGGGAAGAAAAAGACAGATGGAGGACGAATGAATGCAGGATGGTGTGGTGGTTAACCAAACTGGTGTGCCTGTTCTGCCAGACAGCCTGGTAGACCCAATGGTCAGAGTCATACATGAACCCACACATATGGGGAGGGATGCAATGTGTCGTGTGTTTGAAAAGGTATTCTATAATTCAAAATTCAGGAACACAGCGGAAAAACTTTGCCAGAGGTGTCTAGTGTGCCAGCAATTCAACGCAGGAAAGAGGACTGTAGTAGAACAAAGTACAATTGGAAAGGCAGAAGGTCCCTTTGTCAGGATGCAGGCGGACTTTATCCAGTTGCCCATGTGCAAAGGATACAGATACGTCCTGGTCATAGTTTGCCTATTTTCTAGATGGGTGGAGGCCTACCCAGCAAAGAAAAATGATGCCATAACTGTAGCCAAACTATTACTCAGGGAATTGATACCTAGATTTGGAATTCCAGAGACTATTGAAACAGACCAAGGTGGGCACTTTGCAAACGATGTCCTAAAAGAACTCTGTAGGGCATTTAAGATGGAGCAAAGGCTGCACTGTGCATATCATCCAGAGGCTTCTGGAATAGTGGAACAAGTGAATGGTACTATCAAGTCCAGACTGGCGAAAATATGTGATTCCACCAAAATGAACTGGATAGAAGCTTTGCCCCTTGTGCTGATGAGTTTGAGAAGTATTCCGAACCGAAAAACAGGCCTGAGCCCCCATGAAGTGCTAATGGGAAGAGTGATGCGACAGGCATGGGTACCTGGACACAAACTGCTAAGTATTTCTGATGATTTGGTACTAGAATACTGCAAGCAGCTGGGTGACCAAGTGCGTTCTATCTCTCACCAGATTGGAGAGACTGCTGACGAATGACCCAAGACTCCAGCACATAAACTGAGACCAGGTGATTGGGTGGTGTTAAAGAAACACACCCGGAAGAGTTGCCTAGGACCAAAGTGGGGAAAGCCAAGACAAGTGATCCTTGTCACCACAACTGCTGTAAAGTGTGCTGGTGTACCAAAGTGGATCCATGCCAGCCACACGAAGCGGGTAACCGGAGAAAACGCGACTGAAGCTGAAGGTAGTCCAGCTGAGGAGACTCCCGAGGAGGGTCCGGATCTCGCTGACATCGAACTACCGAGCACAAGTCAAGACGTTGATTGGTTCCCTGCCGACGACCAGGTTCTTGATCCAATACGAACCAGAAAATATTCTTACCTAGATAGTGAGTGGGATAGTGAAGGTGAGACAGAATTAGAGGACGAAGGTCAGGTCATCGAGACTCACATCAAACCTGATCAGGAAATAGGCCAAGTAGGGACAGATCAAGTCATCGACACTCCTCCTGAAACTCCAGAAACTGGAAAGGGTCAGATAGTGGTTAAAGTTGAAGTTCATGCAGAAGAAAATCAAGGGATCGAAGTGCATGAACCGGAACAGATAGATATAGACGAACGTGTTCAGGAAGCAGAATCCAGATCGCCTGAAAGTAAAGAACAAATACAACTCCAACCTGAACAAGGCCAGTTTAGAAACCAGGCAGAAGAAATAGATGAAAGACCTGGAACTAGTCAGACAGGAAGGGAAATAGACACTGTCAAGACAAAAGGGCCACAACGAAGTGAAATCAAGAGAGTTCACGAGGAAGGTCAAGTTTCCTCGACCACTGAAAGCCACAAGAGTAAGGGTGAACCCCGATACATCAAAAGACTGAGACTCCGAATAAAAACAGTTGAAGAAAAACTAAAAGACCGAAAACGGGCTGAAAGTGAAAGAAAAGAAGCCCGAGGCAAGTCTAACAGAAAAAGCACCAGAGTAAAGAAACAGAACAGGTTGTATCGGAGCCCTGAATGGACTTACTTGGTGTTGGAAGAAATTGACGAGCCCAACCACAGTGGCAAAAGTGACGAAGAGTCCATTGCTGATCGGAGTTCTGACGAAGACCCTCCTTGAAACACACCTAAGTGAGCCTCTGGTGTAAAGAGACAAAGAGGGGTCGAAAAACCACCTGTGAGCTATAATGTCTGATTCAAGTGTCAATGGAAGATCCAAATTTAGTTGTTGCAAAACCTGCTGTAAAATATGCTTATGTAGTATAGCGATGTTGATAGTGATATGGATAGGACTAACAGTCTTTATACCCTTTATGATAAGTAAAGATCCTAACTTGTACCCTACTGAACCAGTGACGTTAGACTCAGAAGTTGTACAGACTGAAGAAACACCACGAAGTTTAGAAAAACGTGACAATACAGTTAGCCTGAGACACACACAACCTAAATTAGAAGCATCAGATGAGGGTGGACTACATTTTCACAAAATGAAAAACAGGACACACTTAAATGTCTTTGCTAACCTTTTAGTGCACTATGTAGAAGCTATGGAAATAGAAGATTGTTATGTTTGCATGAAGCTACCCTCTTCTGTAGCTGAAGGCGTGACATATCACCATTTACCCCTGACCTACGGAATTTCCTGTTGTATATTAGCAAGCTTATTCTATAGAAGCACTTTACAGTACTATTACTCAAACACTGACGTAATCTTTTCAGAACTTCCTGTTCGTGGAAACCTAAACCTTGTACATATTAGAAGTGAGGTGACCCGTTACATGGGAGAATATTTTCTGACTATAGGTGACATAGACTTAAATGAAGCTAGACAAGCTAATCTGACCTGTTCCTTGCAAGAGAAGGAAAAGATGTTTATAAAAATGGCAGAGAGAAGGAGGGAAAAGTTTCAGAAAAAGGCCACTGACGAAAAGGATAGAACACCTAGGTGGGCAGAAAAGATGGAAAGCACCTCAGAAGGCGAAGCTGCTCCTGCTTTGTTGCTGGATTTTGAACGGAAAGGGAAACTCTGTCTTCATAGAGAAAAGACTAGTTATTATAACAATGTATTCATCGGTTCCAGCGAGTGTGAACATAATTACAAGGTAATTGGAGGTTGGGGTTTCAAAAATGGGTCAGAACCTGTGTTTCCTGGAATATATTTTATATGTGGGAACAAGGCTTATTTCAAATTACCGGATCACTGGTATGGAAGCTGCTACTTTGGCATTGTGTTCCCAAAAATATACCATGTGAACAACGCTGCTGGAAGCAATGAAGATACTAATGGCTTAGCGCGTAGAAAACGTGAAAGTGTAGGAGAAATTGTAGGTGATATATTTAGTGCACTGATACCTGGAATGGGGGTAGTTCTAAATACTCACAGAATCTGCAAATTGTCTACAGTAGTGGATCGGTTGTCAACTGACACTGCTGCCGGATTCCTGCTGGTCAATACTGAAATGGTTGCGATCAGATCAATGGTTTTACAGAATCGCCTTGCTCTTGACACCTTATTGGCAAAAGAGGGCGGAGTGTGCAGGATGCTGAAGGCGCAACATTGTTGCACCTACATACCTGACAAAAGTATTGAACTTAAGAAATATGTAAAGAACATAACTAATTTGGAAAAAGAACTCAAACCATTAGAGGTTGACAGTGCCTGGAAGAGACTGACTGATGGTCTCTCCTCTGTAGGTAGTTGGTTTTCTAACTTAGGTAAAAGTCTTCTGTGGAAAATACTGATGCCAATAGCTGGAATAGGTGTGGTTGTACTGATCATATTCATCTGCTGTAAATGTCAAAAATGCAAAAAGAAGTACACTGTGAATAAGAGAGGAGTGAAGAGAAATGTTGATGAGCTAGAATTAGAAGAGTTAAGAAACCAGATTTATAAAAAGGCCAAAAATCACCACTCTCATAGAGAAGCAGAAAGAAAACTCAACAATAAATTTGTTGAAATAGAAATGAACGAATTGGAAGAATGAAGTTGGCATCTGTCTCCTGTATAGTGATGATAGTAAATATCATCAAAGAGGGGATTGATGGAGCAAGGATTCGCACGTAAAGCGACTTGCTCCTACTCAAGAACCTCGCCTAACTTGTAATAATATTAATTCAACCTGTCCGTCATTTATTTCGCCTTTTTCCCCAACACGCGGGTGTCCCTAGGAGGCTTGCCTATGTGTCTTTTCCATAATAACAAAGCTTGCACTACTGAATGGCCGCTTCGCAGAAATCCAGTCTGCGCATGCGTCGGTCATACCCACGTGATGTGACGCACTCGCATTTTGGAGGGATATTGTTGCTCATGCGCACTGTCGCTGAAAATGGCCGCTTGTATTTAACCATGCTCTCTGCCAGCTCCTGCTGCTTTTTGCATATCTGTCTTTTTCGCACTAACCTTAATGCTATAGATATTATAAAATAAGGGGTGCAGTGAAGCATTACCTGGTATACAGTGTATTCATTTTGTCTGTGTTTCTAATTTGTTTTCGCTTACTTTTCATGTATTACACATCCATGGGCCTGGGTCGGGAGATTGAATCCATTTTGAAGCATGTAAACTCCCCGCACACGTGATGAGGGAAAAACCCAACTGCGCAGAAGCAGAACTCAGCCAGCTGGCTCCTGAAGCAAGATGCGCCTGGGAACCTACCTAGGTCATGGGAGAAGATGCTGCTATCTACCTAACTTGTGCTACAATGTTTCTATATGCTGTACACTCTCATTGTTTTCCATATTCCTATGCCTGGGAACGTGAACGCAAGGGGCGGGTATGAAAAAATTAAATATTCATTGTGGGAACGAAGAATTATAGGTGGTAACCATGACATAACCACCTTTCCTGACCAATCATAAGTTGGGAACTTGTCACTTGCAACATTTGTGGGTGGTCTAGGGGTCCCAACAGAGTATAACTAGTCTAGTTTAGCTTAGAAAATTGTCCGACTTGTCCGAGTAGCAGACCTGTCACTGACCCTACGAACTCTATAGGTGATTGATACAGAGCGCTGCGGAGCACTCCGTCCGCACTTTCCACAAACTCCAAGGGGTGGAAATAGTCTTAAGTGCTGGCGAAGCACTTTGCTGGGAAATTCGAAAACCCAATCGGGGTTACTGGCGGATTCCGTGCAGAAGAGGGGGTAACGCAGGCGTTGCATCCGAGGCTGCAGGTGTTGGTCGTGCCCTTTGGTGAGCCCAGTCCTGACCCAAATCCTGAGGGGTATCCTGTCCTGACTGTCCGTGAGCTATACCTGCTCACCTTCTGGTATTCCTGAATCCTTGAGGGTCCTTGTCCCCGATCTTGTCCCAACTGACCCGTGGCCAGGGTTAGTCTTCATTCCCGTCCTAGGTAAATATTTTATGTGGGTGTCCGTCTGACTATACTCTTACCTTTCCTTTTCTTAATAAAGCACTCTTGCCTGTGATATTTGCCTTATCACCTTTAAAGTGATTTATATGCAGTTGTTTATTAGTGATGTTCCACTTCTCTCCCTACCTGTAGGATCATATTAAATTGTCATATTATGTTAGTGTGTTCCATCTTCCCTTCCCTTTAGTATGGTTGCAGTGAACTTAGTAAGAATAGCATAAAGTTTAGAATAAGAATATTATTGCACATGTTAGGTCCTTCTCACGTCCCCTGCCTTAGTTTAAATTTGTATGGTACTTGCCCTAATTCATAGTTACATTGTGGCTTTAATCCTAATCATTGATGTACTGATTTGTATCTGCCTCATTATCCTGGCGTATTCATTCTAAAAATTTCTTTATATAAACTTTGAAAACCCATCAGGTGTCTGTGGTCATTATACAGTATAAAGTGTGGATAAATGTACTAAGTGTATACAATTTATACTCCTTTTAAGGAATCCTGTTGCCTGTCCACTGCTAGCTCCTGGTCCATCAGGAGTAATGTGCCTGTGGTAAGTCAGGTACATGAATAGTAAGTGGTGTGAGAGTCACCCCCCAAATTACTCATAGTAGCGTGTGGAAAATCACCCGGTTCACGCAAAACACTGTCATTTGTATGCACGCCAGGGCCCAGTGCGTGGAAATTGGGAAAAAGGTGACCCGGGTGAACTGCGCGCTCTATCACATGTACCTGCAAAGCCCACACCTGAAGCGAGAGAAATGGCGGAAGGAAGAGATGAAGAGTGACCTGGTGACTACTCTAATGTGCTTATTGTTTGGGCATACAAGTAGGAGAGTTATTGGGAGGCACCCCCTTACTTTGGCACAGAGCTACGCTTGACCTTCTGTCTCTCAAACGTGGATGAAAGTTCTTATTGCCTAACTCAATGACACAAATGTGGTCGACTTCCCAAGCACTGAAAACTGACTCAATAATGGCTAAGAATTGAAGTTTAGAGACCTTCATTTACACTGCACACAGATCTCTCCAGTCCATACACACAACTCTGGCTATCTCACACAACACCCAAACCTGAGAACTCTCAAGCTTGCCTCTTCTCACCTACAACGCACACCTGTGAGACACTCCACACCGTCGACTACCAGTTCACATTGTCTCTATGAGATATGGCTGCATCTGCCTCTATTTCATTTTTAAAAATCTGCGCTTGTTGAGTAAAATCACCGTCCCCCAAGTGGTAAACCGTTATTTGCTGGTGATCTGCTTGCCATGTTCATGTTTGTTCACTTTGTAAATAAATGCCAGTTTAACCCGCGGCCTGACATTTAAAGAGCCAGCTGCAGATCATGAAGATTTATGGGCAGTACAGGGAAGAGTGCAAAAGCCATAGTTATAGCGGGCACGTCTTTTTTTTTTAAAGCATTTTTAGTTTGCATTTCTTTATTGACCAACTATACACATGAGGCAAATACTGGATTCTCAAGTGCTGCAGTTTTTTTTACCTTGCATTGTTAGCAAAGCAGATACTGAAGGAGGACAGGAACTGTTGATAATTTGAGAGCATAACAGACACAATAGTACCAGTTTAACAATATAGAGTTTTTTATTCGGTTTTATAAAGTACTCAAATGTGTACCCCAGTACTATGTAAATAGCAGGGACCGGAGATGCCCTGCATTATGCTCATTGTTGGACAGGCCTCGTGGCATGCCCGACCCCTCCCCGCATGGCGGGTCGCGGACCCCTGCTACCCCTGTTTCCCGGACAAGAACAACTCCTGCAACCCGTCGGGGCAACCCACGGCCCTTCCCAGACGGAACCTGGGCTCATGAACACAACAGTCTCGGCTGGCCCGGGTCCCTTCCCGAACCACGGTCTCCGGCCCAGCCGCCATTTTGGACACTCCACGACCCGGCCTCGTGGCCTCGGGTCGACCTCGGCCTCGGGCCCAGCCAGGCCCCGACATCGAGGCACCACCATCCACCCAGGGGGTAGAGAGACCACTTGGCAAGTCAATGGGCGAAGGAGTGTCGATGGCTCCCCTCCGCCCGGTTTCGATCACCCTCGGCCTCCCTGGGCGCTGGCTCCACCCCCCTGCTGGTGTCTGGACTCCCTCATCCCGGACCTCCCGACCTCCAAGCGCGAGGGTCCGGACATCAAAGGGCACCAGACCTATAACTGGGGTAGCTCCAGAGCAGGAAGGCAGTTGTATCCTGGAGTCGAGAGACACCGAGACAAACTCATCCTTGGAGGCCTGCTGGCGCTGCCGCGGCTCCTCTTCGTGAACCACCTTTGAAGGCCTGCTGGCGCTGCCGCGGCTCATCCTTGCCATAAAACCATCATGAAGGCCTGCTGGCGCTGGTGCGGCTCATCCTCTTCGTGAACCATCTTGAAGGCCTGCTGGCGCTGCCGTGGCTCATCCTCTTCGTAAACCATCTTGAAGGCCTGCTGGCGCTGCCGCGGCTCACCCTCTTCATGAACCATCTTGAAGGCCTGCTGGCGCTGCCGCTGCCCATCCTCGTCGTGAACCATCTTGAAGGCCTGCTGGTGCTGCCGCGGCCCCTCCTTGCGAACACTTCAGCTCGAGGATTGTGAGCTCCACCCCTGCTACCCCCGTACCGGATCGGTACTCAGACTGTCCCGCTACCCTTTTCCCCAAAGAGACTAGAATTGACGGGATCCTCAAATCCTGGTCCCCACTGTATCGTCAAGTTAACCTGCTTAAGAATACCTATAAAAGTATACGTAACCTATCTTGGTGTGGTGTCCATCTGTGGGGGGGAAGTTACTCGTCCGTACGATTACCGGAGAGGGCCCTTGCCAGGAGGCCTCTCCCCCTTGCTCGGCCGACCCTCCGGGTCTCCGTCTAACACTCATTTGTCAGCCAGGAGGAGAGAGACATCTGCAAATGGTAGTGTAATGTAACTTTTAGTTAAATTAGTCAGCACATACAATTCAAAAGGAATTGGTGTCATTTTAAAGCTCCCATTTACTTTTCAGAAGGATCTAGAGTTCCTCTGAGGTTAGTCTTGTTTCTAAAAAGCATGACACAGGTAGTTTCACGCAGCAGCCCGAGCAACATATGGGATACATAAGAATCCTTTGCCCACTTGAAATGCTAATCATCAAAATCAACAGTCATTAAATAATAGTGGTCCCCCATATCGTGTCGCATGGCCTTATATAACAACAATAAAAACATACACAGTCACCCTCCTATCCCAGAGGGCTGTCTATTCCTTTCATGTGGGATGGACAGATATGAGCATACATTATTCACAACAAAAATCAAAAGCAGAGAAAAGAACAGGGATGGCTTGTTGTGTAATATTCAGAGTATGACAGCTTGCTGCATCAGCAATTGTGAAAACCAGAAGGCAGGCAGAGATAGTGTAAAGTAACGGAGCGAGAAACATGAGCTGTAAAGTAAATGGTGCGCGTGCATGGGAGAGCAGTCTTCACTTGTCAAGCACTGCACTTGTGCTTGTGGCACGAGTGCAGTGCTTGAAAAGTGAAGACGGATGGCGAAAGGCCCTGCTAGAGCAGCACGCTGCCTAGGCGAGAACTAATAAAAACCAAACAGAAATATGTATTGTGTGAACCGTGATATATTAGCCATGATTGTTGTGGTCTGGTGTTTCATGGTAGCACAATATCACATTTTAGTAGCAATAGTATATTAAACACTGAACAATCACTCTGGGGCAGATTGATTGTAGGAATCCTACAGCATTATATATCTTGCAAATAAAAGGAATGTATTTACAGCTACAGGTAGCATCACTGCTCTCGAGATGCAGAGATAAAGTGTTACACGTCACCTGAAACACATCGTCACTGTGAACCAAGAGTATGCCTATAATACTGCAAAAAACATATTTTAGGAAGAGTATATATATATATTTTTGGCAGTTTTTTATATAGCGCAAACTCGACCCGAAGGTATCAGAGCGCTCTACATGAGCACCAGTTGCATTACAGACAGACGCATTCATTTTTAGCCAAGGGGAGTGTCACCTTTGGGTCACAAGAAGGGGAAGGAGCCAACACTGAAGAGGGTCGATTTAAGGATTTTATTGAGTTTAAACAAAAAAAGTTGAACTTCAATAATTAGGCAGTACGAGGTCCTGGGTCCGTCCTTGACATTCCTTGACTTCAGGTATGGTGGCGGAGGTCCGGGTAGCCCAAAGCATGTAAGAAAACAAGAAACAACGAGGCTATTAGATACTGGCCACGCTTTCTTCAGAGGACAGGGGAAGGGAGTGAGGGGACAGTCAGAACCACCACCAGCCAAAACGTGTCTACCCGTGCACAGGGGTCGAGGTGTACAGCGTCAAAGAACTCCGTCTACTCTGAAGGCAGTACTGACACAACCCCCCCCCTCCCGTAGCTCTACTCGCTCCCGCCCTTTTTACCCCGAAACAGCGAACCCAAACGAGCACGCACCTGGGTAAGCCACGCGTCCTCCTTTGCGTGGCTGGGCGATACGCGGTATCGTTGGCCTCCTGGCGTCTCCTTGGTCGGTCTCTCCCTCGCGTCCGATGCAGTCCTGGCGTCTTCTTTACTCTCGACGTCAGCTCCCGTGAAGGACTCCGCCGCCTGGTTCCCGTCTTCCTTTCCGGTCGTCGGTTCCTCGTCCTTGGTGCTCCGGCTCACGTACTTCTGCTCCTGGCGTTGAACCGCTGCATCCCACGAGTCATCCAGCCGCGACGCGGCGTCTTCCGGGTCCTCCCTGATAAGTCCGAATCTCGCTCCGGATTGGTTCCCGAAGTCAGCTGGTCCAGAGGCAAGCACGTCCTCCTGAACAGGACGATTATTCTTAAAGGGCCAGCAGTCTTCCTGTGGGTAAGATGGAGAATCCATTAGCCGATCCGGGGCCAAGCAGGGGACCGGGCACTGAACCCCCTGACAAATCTCCCCCCTAGACTTTTCCCGTTCGGGGGAAAGTGGATAACGGGACAAATAGTCAGCATTAGTCTGAGCAGAGCCTTTCCGATGACACACCTCAAAATCATAGGGTTGCAAGAAGAGGAACCAACGTAAGATGCGTTCATTGCGACCCTTATTTCGCTGTAGCCATTGCAAAGGCGCATGGTCCGAGAACAAGGTAAAATGACGACCATCCAGATAGTAGTGAAGTTTCTCAATGCTCCATTTCACGGCTAAACATTCTTTTTCAATCGTGGGATAGGCAATCTCTCTAGGAAACAGTTTCCTACTTAAGTACAGAATAGGCCTTTCCCTCCCGTCCTGGTCTACCTGGGACAATACCGCACCCAACCCAACCCCTGAAGCATCGGTCTGTAGGAAAAAAGGTTTGTCAAAGTCAGGGGTTATGAGAACTGGAGATGAGGAAAGAACATCTTTCAGTGCCTGAAAAGCCTTTTGAACGGCCGAAGAGGGTTGTTTGAACTGGCTGGAAGTGGCAGTTTTTTTCAACATATCTGTCAAAGGGGCAGAGAGGGAGGCAAAGTGCGGGATGAACCGTCTGTAATAGCCAACAAGGCCAAGGAAAGCTCTGAGGTCCCTCCTCGTTTTGGGGAAACTTTGACTCTGAATGGCTTTGACCTTCTCTTGTTGGGGGAACAATTGGCCGTTTCCTAAGACATACCCTAGGTACTTAACTTGAGAAAAGGCAAAGCGTGACTTTTTCGAATTTAGATGTAAGCCGGCCTTTTCCAAGGCCCCCAGAATCTGTTCTAAGTGCTGTAGGTGGGTCGGCCAATCTGGACTATGGATGACAATATCATCCAAGTAGGCTGCTGCAAAGCGTCTATATGGGGCTAAAACCGTATCCATAAGACGTTGGAATGTAGCAGGAGCCCCATGGAGACCAAAGGGCAACACTGTGAAATGAAACAGACCGTCTGGGGTAGTGAACGCGGTCTTCTCTTGATCTTTTGGGGAAAGGGGCACCTGCCAGTAGCCTTTGGTGAGGTCAATAGTTGTTATGTATTGAGCCTCACCAAGATGTTCTATCAATTCATCGACTCTTGGCAGAGGGTACCCGTCTTGCTTTGATACCTTGTTCACTGCTCTAAAATCGATGCAAAACCTTTTACTCCCATCGGGTTTTGGAACTAGTACCACTGGAGAGGACCAGTTGCTCTTAGAGGGCACTATGATCCCAGCCTCTAACATTTTCTGTACCTCCTCTTTTATTACCACTCGCCTGGCTTCAGGGACTCTATAGGGTTTTTGTTTTACTGTCACCCCGGGAGTGGTCGGAATGTGGTGTTCTGCTAATGTAGTTCTGCCAGGTTGGTCAGAAAAGATGGACTGATGTTTAATCATTAACTCTTTCAGTTCGTCCTTCTTGGGGTCTGAAAGGTCGGGGTTCACAACTGCATGCTCTATGGTATGAGTAGCAGGAGTAGCTAAGGACACTGCAACAGGTTTTTTAGGAGGAGACCCCAACCACTTCTTTAAGATGTTAATGTGATAAATTTGAGTTCGGTTAGGGGAAAGTTGTAGAGCATATGTAGTCCTTCCTATTTTCTTTACTACTTGGAACGGACCTTGCCACTCCTTTCGGAGTTTGTGAGTAGACGTAGGAAGGAGAACCAGAACCCAGTCGCCTATGTTCAATTCTCTCCATTTTTTCCCTTTATCATAGAAGTACTTTTGTTTGTCCTGGGCCTTCTCCAAGGTTTCGTAGGACAATGTCCGTAACTTGTATAACCTGGACTTTAACTGTTGGGAGTAGTCCAACAAGTCTTCAGCGTCTTGTTTCCCCGTAGTCTCCCAGCTCTCTCTAGTTATTTCCAAAAGAGTCCGGGGCTTCCTCCCAAACAGTAACTCAAACGGGGAAGTACCTAGACTACTTTGGAACTGGCTTCTCAAAACATAGAGGGCCAATGGCAGTAGTTGGTCCCATTGTTTACCATCCCCTGACAATAGTTTTTTTAATGTAGTCTTTATTAAACCATTGTATCTTTCGACTAGTCCGTCGGTTTGAGGGTGATATACCGACGTGCGTAGATGTTTTACGTTGAGAAGATGGCAGACTTGTTTCATAAGTCTGGATACGAATGGTGTTCCCTGGTCTGTTATGACCTCCTTGGGGAATCCCATTCTCGCAAACATTTCTACCAACTTCTGCGAGATGGCAGTAGTCGTGGCAGCCCTAAGAGGGAACGCCTCGGGGTAACGTGTCGCATAATCGACTACTACCATGACGTATTGGTACCCCCTACATGATTTTGGTAAGGGTCCCACGATGTCTACCCCTATTCTCTCAAAAGGTTTCCCTATGATCGGAAGAGGGACAAGAGGGACTTTGGGAGGAATGTACGGGTTTCTTTTCTGACAAATATGACATTCCTGACAATACTTCTTGACCTGAGCATACACTCCAGGCCAATAGAAGTTCTCAATGATGGAATTTGTGGTCTTTTCCGCCCCAGAATGGCCTGCTAAAAGGTGTGCATGAGCAAAAAACATCACTTGCTCGCGAAATATAGTTGGCACAATCAGTTGGGGAGCTGCTTGCTTCTGTCCTACTCTGTATAGGAGGCCATTTTGTTCAATAAAACAGGGATAGGTAAGGGGGTTCTGTCCTTTGTTGTTAAGGGCACTCTGCCAAGCAGTTGCCAAAGAGGCGTCGTTTAATTGGGCTGCCCTGAAATTGGAATCAGTGGACCACGGTTCTTCAGCTAACAGCCCCTCCCTAACCATACTTTGCCCCTGTTTGTCTAGAACTTCCTTCACTAAAGAGGTGAACCACTTATTATCAGTTCCTATAAGGAGGGATTCAGGTAACTCGGGTACTACTCCTAAGTTGCACTGTAATTGGGTCCCCTTCTCAGTGGTTAAAGTGACCTGGGCTACAGGATAAGTACGCACATCCCCATGTACACATTTTATCCGTACGTTATGGTCCAATAGCACAGAGGTATCGCTCAGCGCACTTTTCCTTATCACTGACTGGCGACACCCTGAGTCCAGCAAGGCAGAGGTTTTTTTTCCATCTACTAAGACACTTACATAAAAGGTGGGTCCTGTCTCTTGTGCGTACAGGATGGCGCGAGGAGCATACCCAACCTCCATGGGTTCTTCTTCTTTTTCTTTCCGTTTTCGGCAATACCTTGCAATGTGACCCCATTCACCGCATTCATAGCACTGGGGAGCTGTGAGGACAGGTGGTTCTAGCTTTGAGGGTCTTGTCTTCAATGGAACGGTTTCGTCATTGTTTCTAGAGGGCTTTTTATCTGTTTTTGTAGTTGACTTGCTAACAACAGGTTTCTCAGCTTCACGGAATACTGGTCTTGTTTGGGCCCTTGCATAAGAATTTGCCATTTCGATGGCATGTTCTAAAGTCAATCCTGCATGCTGCCTGAGCCACCGCTGAGTGCCATAGGGCAAAGCCTCAAGGAACTGTTCCAAATAAATCTTGTTCATGACATTATCAAGATTACCTTCTTGTGGTTTCAGCCATCTATCCGCTGCGTCTTTCAATTTATAAAAAAGAGTTTTAGGTGCGTCATTTGGCGCTCCTCTTTCTTGTCTAAAGCGGATTCTATGCGTTTCATCATCCACCCCCAATCTGTCCAAGATTAGTTGCTTCACATGTCCGTAAGCAGCTGTTCCGTCTTTGTTTGCTAACTGGTATGCAGCCTGAGCTTCTCCAGTGAGTAGAGGAGCCAGGTAAAAGGGCCATCTATCCCCTGGCCAGGCACTAGCCCGGGCCGCCCTTTCGAAATTCAGGAAAAACGAAACAGGGTCATCCCCTGCTACATACTTTTGGAGAGGTACTACTGCTCCAGGAGGGTGGGCTGCTCTGCTTTGTCCCAAGACTGCTAGCAATTGCGTTTGCCCTTCAGCTAATTTAGTAAGGTGATCGGACTGTTGCTGTATGGCGGCACTGAAGGTCGCTCTGTCACTGTCTGCCTGTTCGCTAGCCTTACCAATAGCCCACTCCAGTTTGGCCTGTCCTTCCAATACGGTCTCCATCATGTCTCTGATGGAATGCTCCTGGCTGGCTCGCCACTTGTCACCTTTGGGTCACAAGAAGGGGAAGGAGCCAACACTGAAGAGGGTCGATTTAAGGATTTTATTGAGTTTAAACAAAAAAAGTTGAACTTCAATAATTAGGCAGTACGAGGTCCTGGGTCCGTCCTTGACATTCCTTGACTTCAGGTATGGTGGCGGAGGTCCGGGTAGCCCAAAGCATGTAAGAAAACAAGAAACAACGAGGCTATTAGATACTGGCCACGCTTTCTTCAGAGGACAGGGGAAGGGAGTGAGGGGACAGTCAGAACCACCACCAGCCAAAACGTGTCTACCCGTGCACAGGGGTCGAGGTGTACAGCGTCAAAGAACTCCGTCTACTCTGAAGGCAGTACTGACACAACCCCCCCCTCCCGTAGCTCTACTCGCTCCCGCCCTTTTTACCCCGAAACAGCGAACCCAAACGAGCACGCACCTGGGTAAGCCACGCGTCCTCCTTTGCGTGGCTGGGCGATACGCGGTATCGTTGGCCTCCTGGCGTCTCCTTGGTCGGTCTCTCCCTCGCGTCCGATGCAGTCCTGGCGTCTTCTTTACTCTCGACGTCAGCTCCCGTGAAGGACTCCGCCGCCTGGTTCCCGTCTTCCTTTCCGGTCGTCGGTTCCTCGTCCTTGGTGCTCCGGCTCACGTACTTCTGCTCCTGGCGTTGAACCGCTGCATCCCACGAGTCATCCAGCCGCGACGCGGCGTCTTCCGGGTCCTCCCTGATAAGTCCGAATCTCGCTCCGGATTGGTTCCCGAAGTCAGCTGGTCCAGAGGCAAGCACGTCCTCCTGAACAGGACGATTATTCTTAAAGGGCCAGCAGTCTTCCTGTGGGTAAGATGGAGAATCCATTAGCCGATCCGGGGCCAAGCAGGGGACCGGGCACTGAACCCCCTGACAGGGAGATTAAGTGATTTGCACAGAATAACATGATTACATGATTCTCCTGCCAGACTCGCACCTGGTTCCCAAACTTCACAGTTGGGCGCTCTAGCCATTAAGCCACATGAGGCCCCTTTACTGTGCACCTGCCATAGGCGCAGTGTATCATGTGATTTTACAACTTTTAAGAGTAGTGGGTGAACACATTCCACACCAATAGAACTTGAGCACCTTTTTAGATCTCAACTATTCTATCCCGTTAGGGATTGAATAGGCGAGATTATAGTAAGCAGTCCGAAAAGTCTACCTAGCCTGCGGATCACGTACAGTTCATGTGAGGCAGGCGTGTGAGGCAGGCGCGTGCACATCAAACACTATCGGCCTCAACATCAGACTTCAAAGGAATCCGCTCACAAGCCGCTCCCCGACCCCCCCCTCAGACTTCAAAGGAATGCGCTCCCCCGCCACAGCAATGCCGAGAGCTTGGGTTTTTTTGCATCCATTTCGCAGGGAAGCCGTGTTTTGTTCGGCGTTCTCTGCAGCTTTCTCGGTTTTTTTTCTGAACGAAAGTGAAAGCCTACCGTGCTTGTTTACAGTAGCCTTGCTCCTCAAATGCTGTTGCTGTGTTGCATCTCTCTAGGGACACTCAGCTTGAAAACACTCGACTTGCTAGCTGCAATGCTACATCCGCTATGCTTTGCCTCTAGACACGTTGATCCCTCGCAGACTGTGCTGACTCTGTCCCTCCTGATCCTGAAACTGACCAACGCAGTCACCCAGTCTCTTCTCTCTGTCTTATGATGTCTGCCCTGCCACCATTTACTTCAGACCCTCACCCTCACACCTCCTGACCCTCACACACCCTCTCACCCTCACACACCCTCACTCAGCCTTACACCCTCACTCACCCTCACACCCTCACCCTCACAATCCTCTCACCCTCACTCACCCTCTCACCCTCACCCCCTCACACCCCCACACACCCTCACCCTCACTCCCTCACACCCCCACACACCCTCACCCTCACACCTCCTCACCCTCACACCCCCTCACACTCACACACCCTCATCCTCACCCTCACACACCCTCACCCTCACTCCCCCTCTCCCCCTCACACACCCTCTCACCCTCACATACCCTCTCACCCTCACACACTCGCTCACCCTCACATCATCTCATCCTCACATCCCCTCACCCTCCCTCACACCCTTACCCTCACTCTCACACCCCCTCACCCTCACACCCCCTCACCCTTACACACACACACCCTCACCCTCACTCACCCTCTCACCCTCCACACACCCTCACCCTCACTCACCCTCGCTCTCACCCTCACACCCCCCTCACCCTCACACACCTTCTCACCCTCACACCCCCTCACTCTCACACCCCCTCACACTCACACCCCCTCATCCTCACCCTCACACACCCTCACCAACCCTCACCCTCACACACCCTCACCCTCACTCACCCTCACACACCCTCTCACCCTCACACACCCTCTCACCCTCACTCACCCTCACACACTCTCTCACCCTCACACACCCTCTCACCCTCACACACCCGCTCACCCTCACACCCCCTCACCCTCACATCCCCTCACCCCAACACCCCCTCACCCTCACACCCTTACCCTCACACACCCCCTAACACCCCTCACTCTCACACCCCCTCACCCTCACACCCCCTCACCATCACACACACACCATCACCCTCACTCACCCTCTCTCACCCTCACCCCCTCACACACCCTCACCCCCCCTCGCTTTCACCCTCGCACCCCCTCACCTCCTCACCCTCACACCCCTCACTCTCACACCCTCACCCTCACCCTCACACACCCTCACTCTCACACCCTCACACACCCTCACCCTCACACACCCTCCCCCTCACCCTCACACACCCTCTCACCCTTACACACCCTCTCGCCCTCACACACCTGCTCACCCTCACACCCCCTCACTCTCACATCCCCTCACCTTCCCTCACCCCCTCACCCTCACACCCCCTCACCCACACACACACCCCTCACTCACCCTCTCACCCACCCTCTCACCCTCACACACCCTTTCACCCTCACACCCTCTCACCCTCACACCCCCTCACCCTCACACCCCTGAACACCCCCTCACCCTCACACACACCCTCACCCTCACCCTCACACCCCCTCACCCTCACACCCCCTAACCCTCACACCCTCACACCCCCACACCCCTTCACCCTCACACCCTTACCCTCACTCTCACACACCCTCACACCCCCTCACCCTTACCCTCACACCCCCTCACCCACCCTCACCCTCACACACCCTCTCACCCTCACACCCACTCACCCTCACACCCCCTCACCCTCACCCTCACATCCACTCACCCTCAAACCCTCACCCTCACACACCCCCTCACCCTCACATCCCCTCACCCTCACACCCCCTCACCCTCGTCACCCTCACACCCCCTCACCCTCACACACCCTCACCCTCACACCCCCTCACCCTCTCACCTCACACCCCCTCACCCTCTCATCCTCACACCCCCTCATCCTCACACCCCACATACCCTCACACCCCCAAACCCCCACACCCCCTCACACTCACACACCTCCTCACTCTCACACGCCCTCACCCTCACACCCACTCACCCTCACTCTCACACCCCCTCACCCTCACACTCCCTCTCACCCACACACTCCCTCTCACCCACACACCCTCTCACCCTCACAACCCCTCACCCTCACACACACCCTCACACCCCCTCACCCTCACCCCCCTCACCCTCTCACCCTCCCTCACCCTCACACCCTCACACCCTCTCACCCTTGCAAACCCTCACCCTCACAACCCCACACCCTCACTCTCACAACCCCACACCCTCCCCCTCACACCCCTCACCCACCCTCACACCCCCTCACCCTCACACCCCCTCACCCTCACACTTCCTCTCACCCACACACTCCCTCTCACCCACACACCTTCTCACCCTCACGCCCCCTCACCCTCACGCCCCCTCACCCTCCCCCTCACACCCCCTCACCCTCATCCTCCCTCACCCACCTCACCCTCACACCCTCACCCTCACACCCCTCACCCTCGCAACCCCACACCCTCACTCTCACAACCCCACAACCTCCCCCTCACCCTCACACCCCCACACCCTCGCACCCCTCACCCTCACACACCCTCACACACCCTCACCCTCACCCTCACCCTCACACCCCCTCACCCTCACACCCCCTCACCCTCACACCCTCACACCCCCTCACCCTCACACACCCTCGGACCATAGGGCTCCTTTACAAACTTCCAAGTAGTTACTTTTTTTTTTAATTAAGGTTTTTATTTTGGTATGTGCATATTACCACAAGAAAGCAAGAATTCACAAAACAGAAAACAGGCAGAGCAAAATATAAATCAGGGCTAAGGGTAAAAAGACTGAGAACAATACAGCCAGACTGCCAGCAATTACAAATTACAGCACAGCAGGTACACAGTTAAATGGGACATAGTTGCAAGGAGCCACTAGGTTCAGGGAATCATGCGTCTCTGTGGCCAGTGGGGCATGTGTTAGCTAGGGGGCAACGCTGGCTAGGAGCTGGGTGATCGACTGTGTAAAGGTGGTGTCACACTCAGGGAAGACCACTCACGTGTTTGAGGGCTGGGGTATTTTGAATACTAGGTGATCCAGTTTGAGAGGTAAGATAAGAGAGGAAGGGGATAGGTAACCACCAGAGGGGAATCCTGGGGTAGAAATTCCCAGTATGCAGTGAGTTGTTCTTGACAGTATGTCACATCATGTATCCAGCTATCTATTTGGGGTGGAGGGCAGCACCCCCAGTGTATCGTAACTCTGCGCTTTGCTAGAAGTAGCAGCATTGCTTTCTGGCATCTGACTGCTGGGAACGTCCTTAACATAACCCAAAATGGCTATCAATGAGGAGCTCTGGGGGCAGTCAGTGATTAAGTTTCAAGTTTATTTTATTTATGATTAAGTAACTCCAAAGAGGTCCACATAAAATCACAAAGTTGCATACATGTAAATAAGATACAATTCTAATTTACAATTAATTACACATAATATTCCACCCGCATCATTAGTTCAGGCAATCATACCCAATATCCAAGCTGTTAGACAGGGACCCGGAGGGTCGGCCGAGCAAGGGGGAGAGGCCTCCTGGCGAGGGCCCTCTCTTTAGATCGTACGGACGAGCCACTACCCCCCCACAGATGGACGCCACACAAAGATAGGTTCTGTACACTTTTATCGGTATTCTTAAGCAGGTTAACTTGACGATACAGCAGGACCAGGATACGGTGATCCCTTCAATTCTAGTATCTGAGGGAAAGGGGTAGCAGGACAGTCTCGGTACCGGTCAGGTACAGAGGTAGCTGGTGTATAGCTCTCAATCCTCGAGCTGGAGGGTTCGCAAGTAGGGGCCGCGGCAGCGCCAGCAGGCCTTCAAGGATGGTTGACGAAGATAAGCCGCGGCAGCGCCAGCAGGCCTTCAAAGATGGCTCACGAGGATGAGCCGCGGCAGCGCCAGCAGGCCTTCAAGGATAGTTCACGAGGATGAGCCGCGGCAGCGCCAGCAGGCCTTCAAGGATAGTTCACGAGGATGAGCCGCGGCAGCGCCAGCAGGCCTTCAAAAGATGGTTTACGAAAATGAGCCGCAGCAGCGCCAGCAGGCCTTCAGAGATCGTTCACGAGGATGAGCCGCGGCAGCGCCAGCAGGCCTTCAAAGATGGTTCACGAAGAGGAGCCGCGGCAGCGCCAGCAGGCCTCCAAGGATGAGTTTGTCTAGATGTCTCTCGACTCCAGGATACAACTGCCTTCCTGCTCTGGGGCTACCCCAGTTATAGGTCTGGCGCCATTTGATGTCCGGACCCTCGCACTTGGAGGTCGGGGGGTCCGGGATGAGGGAGTCCAGACACCCAGCAGGGGGGTGGAGCCAGCGCCCAGGGAGGCTGGGGCGATCGAAACCAGGCGGAGGAGAGCCTTCGACACTCCTTCTTCCATTGACTCGCCAAGTGGTCTCTTTACCCCCTGGGTGGATGGTGGTGCCTCGATGTCGGGGCCTGGCGGGGCCTGAGGCGGAGGTCGACCCGAGGCCACGAGGCTTGGCCGTGGAGGGTCCAAAATGGCGGCTGGGCCGGGAACGGTGGTTCGGCACAGGGCCCGGGCCAGCCGAGAAGGTTGTGGTTACGAGTCTGGGTTCCGATGGGTACGAGCTGGGGGTTGACTCGGAGGGCTGCAGGTGTGGTTCTTGTCCGGGGAACAGGGGTAGCAGTAGTCCGGTATCCGCCATGCGGAGAGGGGTCGGGCATGCCACGAGGCCTGTCCAACACAAGCTTTAAAAAACTTTCATTTGGCAGTATTCTAACAAATAGCAGCATATCATGCAAAGCAAAATATAAAGTGACTTTCGTGCCATTAGTGCAGGAGTTTATAAATATATATAAAGAAGAAGAATTTATAGACCATAAAAAAGGAATCAAACAATACAAATGACTATTACATAGAAAATATAAATTGCCCTTATACAACCTACAGACTGAATGCTGATTTTAAAAAGCACTTTAAAAAACTTAAAATTGTATTACAAAATATTTGAATAGGAGGATCATAGAGTGATTATGGGACAAGAAGAGAGGATAGATAACTGTAAACATATTGGCCTTAGTCATTTTCGCCGACATAATAATAAAGCAGGCCAGATGAATAATACATGGTTAATATCTTGAGGACCTTTTTACACAGCTGGTGAGCTATTCCATTTAGCTAGGAGGGGATGTGGCTATGCAGGACATGTCGTCCATTGCACCCCCAAGGCCTTCCTCAGCTGGGAAGCCAAGTTCGGGCCTCCTCTTACTGCAGGACAAATGCATTACTGCTAGAGGCGGCTCATCCATTTATTTTTATTTTATTGTTTTATTTTATTTTTTATTTATAAAGTTTTATATACCGCGAACTTGATCCTGAAGGATATCAGAGCGCTCTACAATACTTTTTATAACAACAGTTGACCCGGATTGTAACAGAGCGGAGGACTGTCGCCCCACGGGTTAAAATGCTTCCTTTAAATCCCCTCCTAGCTAAATGGAATAGCTCACCAGCTGTGTAAAAAGGTCCTCAAGATATTAACCATGTATTATTCATCTGGTTTTTTAAAGCTTGTGTTGGACAGGCCTCGTGGCATGCCCGACCCCTCTCCGCATGGCGGATACCGGACTACTGCTACCCCTGTTCCGACTCCCTTCCACGGAACAGAGCATGGAGCAGCTCACCAAGCATGAGCCGTGACCAACAAAGATGCGAGGCCCATCACGGAGAAAAACAGCATTTATTTCTGGAGACAGCAGCACAAATCTTCACTCCAACTGCACCTTTCGACAGCGCACTCGCAGACGGGTGCCTCAAACGCGACGGTGCATCTGCGTTCGCCTAGTTGCGCAATAATACTTTGTCCCTTTATTTTATATTGCAGGGTAAATGCGCATGTGGCGTCTTGTGAGAGTGTCTTTTGTCCAAGAAATATATTGAAATTGTCCCCGTGAGTGCTGTGTACTTCTGTGCAACGGAGCTTTTGTCTGATTGTGACCTGCGTGGTGCCATCACCCGCTGTTCTAGCACCCGGCCGAGAGTGAAGGAGAGCAGACGGATTAGTGAGCTTTAATATATATGTATATACATATAAAAGCTCTATTCCCTTCCAGTTCAGGTACCTTATCCCTTTATTTTATATTGCTTAATCACAGTAATGAACAGCTGATTGAGCCGATACACGGCGTGATTCAAGTGTAGACAAAGTAATCTTTTGTCGTGTTATTATGTAAACAGAGGAGAGTTTATTATCTATGGCCACATGCGCATTTACCCTGCAATATAAAATAAAGGGACAAAGTATTATTGCGCAAGTAGGCGAATTGCCGGAAAGGCGGTGATTCAATAAAATTTGAATTGAATTATACTATTCAAAGATGGCCGCCATACACAGACTCTGTTAGTCCTCTTTTGATTATTATGAATATTCTAATCATGTGATCCATGCAACGTAAGCCTTAAAATGCTGGCGCGAAATTTGAAAAACACAAGACTAAGGCATATGAAATAAAATACCCTGATGAATTACAGTGGACCCCGCGAGTGCTTTTTCTGGTACCTGAACTGGAACGGAATGGAGCTTTTGTATTAACGCAGATGCACCGCCGCGTTTGAGGCACCCGTCTGCGAGTGCGCTGTCGAAAGGTGCAGTTGGAGTGAAGATTTGTGCTGCTGTCTCCAGAAATGAATGCTGTTTTTCTCCGTGATGGGCCTCGCATCTTTGTTGGTCACGGCTCGTGCTTGGTGAGCTGCTCCATGCTCTGTTCCGTGAGGCCACCCTGAAGGGTTGAGGGCTCAGCTGATTTGGAGACTTTGTTTGTTTGCCCAAAAAATCGGGAGCATGACCCACTGCAGTCGCCCCACCTGTTGAGGAAATGCCACAATAGTAAAAAGAGCTGACTGTGTTGGAAGGGAGTCGGATGGGGGAACATCCCGTTTTCCGACCGCTAGGAGCAAACAGCTGATTCTGGGACCCAGGCTGAATGTGAGCACTTGTAGAATCATTATTGAATTAGAACACATGTCTGCGGGACTAAAATACCACTGTAATGATGCAGGTACTCAAGAAATGATGTTAAAATAACATGTGAAATGAGGATCAATCATGATTCCATTACTAAGAACTCGTGAACAGTACTAATGCATCATGGAAATTGTATTCCGAAAAATAGTCATGTGACATAAGGTTTAAAAAGCGAGCACAACGCATTTTGCATTTCTTTGAACTTCTAACCTGTGATCAAGGCGACAGCCAAAACGCGTAAGGTTACAGACGATTTGTGCTGCTGTCTCCAGAAATAAATGCTGTTTTTCTCCGTGATGGGCCTCGCATCTTTGTTGGTCACGGCTCGTGCTTGGTGAGCTGCTCCATGCTCACTGTTCCGTGAGGCCACCCTGAAGGGTTGAGGGCTCCGCTGATTTGGAGACTTTGTTTGTTTGCCATATATATATATTTTATTTTTTAGTATATATATATATATATATATATATATATATATATATATATATATATATATATATATATATATATATATATATATATATATATATATATATATTATTAAAGCCAATTTTTAAATCGATGCCAGGAGCAAGGAACCTAAGGCACAAGGCTTATGGTAAGAGCAGATTTTCCATGCATTTTGTTGTACCGAGTCATGCAACGATAATGAAAACACTGCACTTGTGACATTTTTATCAAAAGGCGTTCAATTAATGGATTGTGTGACTTGTTTTGAAAAAATATGGGATATGTTAATTTTGCGCAACATTTCATTTTGGAGCACACCGGTGCATGAAATGTGAATTATGAAGAAGAAGTAAAATGAAATATTGAGGCTCAAAGAAACATAGGTATAAAGTAGAGAAAGAACTTGTCACACTGAAAGTATATCTTTGTCAAGTACCACGCACCTTAAACTCCAGGACTTCTACAGGAGCAGACAACTTTTCCTCCACTTCCAAACTCCACTGGAAGCGGTGTTTAATCCACTGCCAATAAAGAGGGGGAAAGGGGTATAGGACAGAAAGAGAGACTCCACTGATGTGCCTCTTCCTCACTGGTATTCTAGTTATACTGCTGGGCACCTGAAAACACAAATGACAACATTAATGCATTCTGACCCCACTGAGAATCTATACGAGAACTCTACTGACTGACCAAAACGGTTCTCATACCTTCACTTCTGCAGTGATTAGCTTCTCTATTAATATATATATATATATATATATATATATATATATATATATATATATATAGATACTGTCGAAGCTGGTATAGCGAAACACGTGTGTCTGGGGTGAGGGGGTTTGCAATAAAAATTCACCAAATCGGATACCTGAGTGCTTGCGGTCTTTTCGACTTTTATCAAGTTGATACGTGTTGCAATATATATATATATATATATATATATATATATATATATATATATACATATATTACCTACTGGCGGTCGCCAGTAGGTAGTTATAGTTAGGATTTTTTTCAATGTTAAATCTCAAAATTCTATTTGGAATAACTTTGGCACCGGTTGACGAATCTGCCTGAAAATTTCCTGAAAATGGCCTCGTCGAGCTCCGGTCCTTCCTTGAAAGTTTGGGGGGGATACGTCAAGCGGGGGCCGAGATAAAAGGGGGGTCCCAAAACGCGTTTTCCCCATGTAAATTTCCATAGGGCGGTTGATTTCACTTTTAGCCCGAACGGCTGAATGGATTTCCAGCAAACTTGGCAAAATTGAAGGGACTGGTAGCCCGATGTGCCTTTGCTATGTCTCAAGATATGTGCTGCAGTGGATTTTGAGTAATTTAGGTTCAAAAAAATATATATATCTATAGGCGCTCTCCGGTGCGCGCACCCGAGTGCGCTCCTGGCGCGACACGCGACTTGCGCGCAGGAAGCTGATTGGCTCTTGGGTGTCTGTAAACATTCTAAACAGTCTGGAGAGGCCGCCATCTTGTGTCTCGGTAAAATCGAGACACAAGGGGTTTGAACAAAAAAGGGGCAAATGACCATAAGGGGGAAGAGTAGACCCCCTCTGACCCCCTAGGTTTGATGTGGGGGCTAAAATAGGGTCCTGCGGGGCATTACATTTTTTATTTTTTTTTTCGTTTTGCGCGGGGGAAGCGCATGGTACGCGCACCGACGAAGCACGGGGAAAATCCAGGACCATATTTATGAAGGCCTTGCGCTGCCAGTTTTGCGCCGCCTGTGCGTCAATTTTTGTGACGCACCAGCGGTGTAAAAAAATGCGCATTGTTACGCAATATTTAAAAAGTGACGCATCTATCTAGATGCGTCACTTTTTAAATATAGTGCAACGAGGCACATTTTTTTACACTGCTGGTGCGATGCGTCACTTTTCTGTGCGCACTCCTTATGACATTCCAGATGTGTCATATTTAATGTATGACGAATCATGTTGCAAGGAGTTACAGATACATCAGTATTTCTGACATATCTGTAAACATAAAAGTGACACGAGGCAGGCGCAAGATTTTGACGCAACAGCATCCTAAAAGTGACGCAGAGAAATCTCATAGATTTCAGTACGTCGTTATTACCAAGCTTTTTGCGGGGGAATGCCCCCTCTGCATACATTATACCTGACGCAGATATAATGTGGCGCAGAGTTTTAAAAAGTGACCCATGTACCTAGATGCGTCACTTTTTAAAAATAGCGTCAGGTATAATGCATGCAGAGGGGGTGTTCTCCCGCAAAAAGCTTTGTAATAGCGACGCAGTGAAATCTTTAAGATTTCACTGCGTCACTTTTAGGATGCTGTTGCGTCAAAATCTTGCGCCTGCTTTACAGCAGGTGTTAGACTGACGCAAGACCTTTCACATGGTGCTTTTTCCATGTGAAAGGACACATTACTGGAGTTGCGTCACTTTTGTGACGCACTCCAGCAATGCGTTACTTGGAATGCCATAAGGAGTGCGCACAGAAAAGTGACGCATCGCACCAGTGGTGTAAAAAAATGTGCCTCGTTGCGTTATATTTAAAAAGTGACGTATCTAGGTAGATGGGTCACTTTTTAAAATCAAGCGCCACATTATATCTGCGTGAGGTATAATGCATGCAGAGGGGGTGTTCCCCCGCAAAAAGCTTTGTAATAGCGACGCAGTGAAATCTTTGAGATTTCACTGCGTCACTTTTAGGATGCTGTTGCGTCCTTTAAATATAGTGCAACGAGGCACATTTTATTACACTGCTGGTGCGATGCGTCACTTTTCTGTGCGCACTCCTTATGACTTTCCAGATGTGTCATATTTAATGTATGACGAATCATGTTGCAAGGAGTTACAGATACGTCAGTATTTCTGACATATCTGTAAACATGAAAGTGACGCGAGGCAGGCGCAAGATTTTGACGCAACAGCATCCTAAAAGTGACGCAGAGAAATCTCATAGATTTCAGTACGTCGTTATTACCAAGCTTTTTGCGAGGGATTGCCCCCTCTGCATACATTATACCTGATGCAGATATAATGTGGCGCAGAGTTTTAAAAAGTGACCCATGTACCTAGATGCGTCACTTTTTAAAAATAGCGTCAGGTATAATGCATGCAGAGGGGGTGTTCCCCTGCAAAAAGCTTGGTAATAATGACGCAGTGCGTCACTTTTAGGATGCTGTTGCGTCAAAATCTTGCGCCTGCTTCACAGCAAACCTTTCACATGGTGCTTTTTCCATGTGAAAGGACACATTACTGGAGTTGCGTCACTTTTGTGATGCACTCCAGCAATGCGTTACTTTTGTGTTTACAGATACGTCAGAAATACTGACATATCTGTAACTCCTTGCGAATTGATTAGTCATATATTAAATATGACATATCTGGAATGTCATAAGGAGTGCGTCCAGAAAAGTGACGCATCGCTGTTTTCACGTAGCGATGCGTCACTTTTCAGAAATGAGGCCTCCAGTTTATTCACTGTGTCATAACTTTCTTTTCTAACACTCACCTTCTTTCATTCCTCCTACTTCACTTCCTTTCACCTCTCATACCTTTCTGTTCTTTCTTACTCATTCTCCTTTCAATTATCAATGCACTATATTTCACTTACTCTTCATTTTTTTAAGAATATAGCTCTTTGATGAGAATTGGAGGTAGTTCTGAAAAGAACTTTTGGTTTTCTTCTTTTAACTGAACAGGAACAAAAACAGGGAATGGAAACTGCTCAACAGGAGCAAAAAGAAAACAAAAAAATTAGGGGTGGGAAGGGCAGCGATGGTTCTCCAATGCTCGAACCATGAGCAGGACACTTTGCTCCCCATAGGTGAGGAGTTGATTGCAGTATCTGCATTTGACGACCCCATGGTTAAATGCAGGTTGTATGTTTGGCACCTGCTCCTGCGATTGCTCTCTCCCAGAAGAAGTTGCTCCTCCGGTTGATGTAGAGGCCCCATCTCTGGGAACCTCTTGTGCCAGAGCCCTGACACTTTCCCGGGCAAAATTCTGGGGGTGCCTCCTCTCCACATGTCGAATCATGGTAAAGTTCCCAAAAGAGTACTTTTTTGGGGGTTACCCCGTGACAGGACCTGTTTGCAGATCCTGCACTCCACTTTTGGTGCATTCACCTTTTTCTGGTCTGCTGGAAACTTAAAAAATTTCCAAATGAAATGCTCTTTCACCTTTGGTTGAGGAGGCTCTTCATCGATGAATTCAGGCTCATCTTCACTGCTGGATGGTCTGGCAGCCATGATTAACCAAGAAATATGCAAGAGCAAAAAGGCAGGTCTTTCAGTCACAAAAGTGAAAGAAGAAGTGAAGGAAATGGGTGGGGATTTCATTCATTGTAAAAAAAAACTGTTAGCAACCAATGAAAAGTGTTATTTTAGGGTCACATGACCCGACGCGTTTACGCTGCGCGCTCCGGAGCACTTCCGGTGCGTTTACGCAGCGCGATCGTAGGCGCTTCCGAGGCGCAAACGTGGCGCGATCGTAGGCGCTTTTGCGTGCGTTTACGCGCCGCGAACGTAGGCGCTTCCGAGGGCACTTACGTTGCGCGCCGAAGTGACGTCATCAAACTTTTACAGAAATGCATAATCATTTTCCTTATTAAAAAAAACAAATTTTATTTGTATGGTACGAAATGTTTTGCATTATTATTAACTTTTCATTCATATTTTTTTTCACGAACGACAGTGGCGCTCTGGGTGCGCTTTCAGATGAGCTCACGGAAAAGCTTACCGGAGAGCTTAGCTGAAAGCTTCCCGGAGCGCGCACCCAGAGCGGAAAAGAAAAAAATTATATAAAAAAAAAGAATACTTTAAAAAAAACAGCAAATTGTAAAAAAAAAAAAAAGGTTAGAAACTCGATATACAAAGGAATTAGCATTTTAAAAACCTATGAAATTCAATGGAAAAAACCATAGGTTTCACACCAGTTATAGTTAGGAATTAGCATTTAAAAAACCTATCAAATTCACTGAAAAAACCATAGGTTTAACACCAGTTATAGTTAGCTGGAAATTTTACTGATATAAAACCATTGAAATTCCCACGTTATAGTTAGATGGACTCACTATAACTTGCGCGTGCAATGCACTGCTGATGACGTCGGTATTCACCTGTTACAACGCATTTTTTACTCCGCACTACCACTACAACGCGGGCATTATAACGCATACCGTTACAACGCATTGCGCTGGGGGGCGCTCTAGGATAAGAGGTAAGTTTAATTTACTATCCAACACCTTCCCTAGGGTCCACGGGGACTGGAGTTAGAATAGTAAATTATACTTACCACTATCCAGCACCCCAAAGCGCTATGCGTTGTAGCAGTATGCGTTGTAAATACCGCGTTGTAATGGTACGCGGAGTAAAAGTATGCGTTGTAACGACATACATCCATGACTTCACATATTACATCACTCATGACATGGTCAGTGACATCACTCATGACATCACTGATGACATCATCCTTGAGACAGAGTGACAGACCTCCTTTCAGTGTAATGTAACCCATGAAACACATATTCAAAAATAGAAATTAACATTTTCAAAAAAATGGAGATACACATAAAAGTTACAACAACCAATTCAATAATTCCACCATCTATATACACATCCACTCATTCACCAACAGTTCTATATAGTCACTCATACATATACTCACTCATCATATGTAGTGATACACCTATACATCCTGTTACACACCAACAGTCATCCAAAAGTTACTCTCACACATACTCACACATGCAAGTAAACTATTGAACATCCATTTATTTGCATATACATCTAAACACACACTACCACCTTACTTCTAAGGAAACTTACACATACTTACTCGCTTAAACAATCACTTATAGAAACACATACTTATTTAAACAGGAACTCTTACAATCTCTTACTCTCACATATACTCACTTATATACATCAATATTCACATATACTAGATTAAAACATATGTAGTTACTGATAAAGAC
The DNA here is from genome assembly GCF_964263255.1 of Lissotriton vulgaris. NCBI lineage: Eukaryota > Metazoa > Chordata > Amphibia > Caudata > Salamandridae > Lissotriton > Lissotriton vulgaris. The sequence continues at coordinate 1,266,419,354 of NC_141695.1, forward strand.
ACTAGTGAGACAGTCATTCACGCAGTAACACACACATATACACACTCATCCACCCATACAGTCCTGCACATATGCTGTCTTCAAAACACATACAAAGAGAGAGTCAGTCATTCATGCATCTATGTGATAAGTAATACCCCCACCAAACCATACAAACACTCATACTGATACTAAAAAAACATCTAATAAACCATATACCTACACATGTAGCTACTCACCAACCCATGCAGCCACTTATAAACAAAGTGAAACACTAATACATATATTTAAATATTTAAACATTACTCACTAATATATGTATTCACTAAGATACACTTAATAAGCCAGTTAACCAATCAATTTTTTTTAAAAAAACCATCCATTTAGACACTTATTTAAACATTTATTCTTCCATCAACTTTTACATATACATATATAAAATATATTTATTTTTCAGAAAGACACACATTCACTGGATGGTGTCATCAGTGATGTCATGAGTGATGTCACTGACCATGTCATGAGTGATGTAATATGTGACGTCATCAGCAGTGCACTGCACGCGCAAGTTATAGTGAGTCCATCTAACTATAACGTGGGAATTTCAATGGTTTTATATCAGTAAAATTTCCAGCTAACTATAACTGGTGTTAAACCTATGGTTTTTTCAGTGAATATATATATATATATATATATATATATATATATATATATATATATATATATATATATATATATATATATTATATAGTGCTGTAGTGTAGTAGAGGAAGTTTCTCAGTAGACCTACACAATCGGTTGGCAGTTGAAATGGAGTGGTTGGTAAGTATAATATATATATATATATATATGGTCCAAAGCGAGATTGAGACAACCACGACGTTAAAGAATCAAGAACTGATCTCGCAAGAGTTGAATGTCATCAACCTCTCTAATAGACACCTATCAGAAAGTGAAAAGAACATCTTAAAGAAAGGTCTCAATTTCTACCCAACAGCCCACATTAATATTGCAGAAACCCGTGTGGACCTATATAAATACACACGACAACTGAAATTGGCTAAAATCTATGCAGAGAAATCAAGAAATAAACAAAGACAAAATACAAATACAGATATTGAACTCCACGTAGAAGACTTAGAGGGATTATCTACCCTCATGACAATGGGCGCCATAACAATCTCCCAGGAAGAAGCAGAACTAATTGAATTAGAAGAAACCCTTGCACAGGAAAGAGCCACAGAAAGTGGTCTGAAACCAAAATCAAACTGTAATCCCATTCTGCCACCGGGGAACAAAATTGATACTTTCCAGGAACTAGTGGTTGAAGAACTATATAAAATCAAATATAGCCAAATCAAAGACAATCTTACGCCAAAAGAGAAGCAAACCATCAAAATCCTCTCGGAGGATAAAAATATAGAAATCAAGCCTGCAGATAAGGGCGAAAACATAGTAATCATGAACAAGTGTGACTATGTAACTGAAGCCCAACGCCAATTAGGGGACATAAATTGCTATGAATTGCTGCAAACAGACCCCACGGAAAATCTGCAACTGGAAATCTCCAGACTATTAAAAGACTGGGTAAACGCAGGCCTAATAAGTGAGAATGAACGGAAATACATGACTAATGAACATCCTACATTCCCCACTTTCTATTGCCTCCCAAAGGTCCATAAAGATGCTCAAAACCCGCCTGGAAGGCCTATTGTTTCAGCCAACAACTCCCTATTAGAAGGAATCTCTAATTACATCGATCAGTTCCTGACGCCTCTGGTAAGGGACCTTCCATCATTCATCAAGGATACAACAGATCTTCTGAAACATCTAGAAAATGTTGTCTGGAAACCATCCTTTAAATTAATCACCATGGATGTAACATCTCTGTATTCAAACATCGAACATCAAATTGGCATAAAGGCATGCAAACACTATTTGAAGAAAAGGAATATAAAATACAAGGAACATAACAAAATGTTGAACCAAATGATCCAGTTATGTTTATATAACAACACCTTCCTTTTCAACAAAAAGATCTATAAACAAATAAGTGGCTGTGCCATGGGCTTTTCATTTTCGCCCAATTATGCCAATCTAACTATGGGGTGATACGAACAAAACGAAGCCTGTAAAGTAGAACATTATGCATGGAAAGAGAAAACAATCTTATGGGTCAGGTTCATTGACGACCTACTCATAATTTGGGACGGTGAAACATCTGACTTTGAAAAATATTTCGAAAGGTTAAACAACACCTCTACTAACCTAAAATTCACCTACGAAATAAGCAGCAAGCGAGTGGTATTCTTAGACACAGAAATTTATGTGGAAAATAATCATCTGGAAACCACCCTTCATCGTAAAAAAATGGCAACCAACTCCATTTTACATGGTCAAAGATTCCACAATGTAAAACTGAAAAACAGTATCCCCTACGGGGAATTTCTCCGCCTCAAGAGAAACTGTTCTCAACAGTCAGAATTCCAGCAAAACAGCATACGAACCACAGAGACGTTCCATACCAGAAAATATCCACCCAAGACAGTACAAACATGTCTCAAAAAGTGATTGAAACCAACAGAAACGACATCCTACACAAAGTAAAAGACAAACAAAAAGATAACAAGATCAGACTCATAACATCTTACAATGCGGAAAAACAGACACTGATCCAAATAATCAAACAAAAAACACTGGGCTATATTACGTGCAGATCAGACCCTAGCGCCAATCATCGGAACACACCCTAACATTTCGTTCCGGAGAGCCAAAAACCTGGGAGACCAGCTAGTGCACAGCCACTTCCAGGACAAACCGCAACACACCTGGTTACATCGGAAAGGCTTCTGGCCTTGCAAGCATTGCAAGGTTTGTAAGATAGCAGCAGCCACCAGGGATATAGAAATGGATGGGGGAAAAATGTGGAGGATCAAACAACATCTAACATGCAAAAACACGTTTGTCGTATATATGGTAATGTGCCCTTGTGCCAAAAGATACATTGGCAGCACCATCTTTGAGGCAAAAAAACGGATCCTCGAACACACAAGAGCCACCACCCACGGAGATCAGGCAAACGCAATTGCCAAACACATGAGTCTATACCATGACAACAATTGGGAAAATCTCAAATTCGGCGTCATTGACCAACTAGCGGACACAGAAAGGAGAGGCGATCGCAGGAAATCCCTGAGACAAAAGCAATCGCGACATCATCGCATTCAGGACCCTGGAGCCAAGAGGTTTAAATCAAACAGAAGAGTTATATGTACATTTATAAAAAGAACATGAAGGAATAACTTGCTCACCAGAGAGAGCATAAATCAATGGTTTGTTCATTAACTGTTATACAAATCTCACTAGAGAGAATGAAACGGAAATTAATGGTAACTTCATTGGACAGTAAATTATATTCCAAGAAATTAAAATGTAAATATTCCTTCTTGACTTATTGTAAAACGCTACAAGCTTGCTATCCCATTCCATTGTCATTCTGAACCAGAGCTATTCTTAACACACAGAACACAGATGCAAACTACGTTTCCCATAATGCATTTGCATGATAGCTAATTTTTTTTCACACTGTGCACTAACATAAAAGAAAGCTCGTGTTAGAGCTCTGTACCCGTGATCAAGCCTTCGGCTGAAGGCGAAACGCGTTGGGCTAGTGACGATTGAGCTAAAAATAAAGCTGTTGGTCTAAGCTTTATACCTGCCTGTTTGTGTGCCTCCTTACCTCCGGTGCTGGGCCGGATCGTTGGACATATATATATATTACTACATTCTAATGGACTGGAATAATGAGATGATACACTGCCAGTACTAGATCGAAGTTTTAGTCTTTCAGTAGCCACAGGGAGATGTGCAGTCTTGTAAAGTTCGAAATGAAAACCTCAGCAGTTCATATAGGAGAAGGCGGCTCTTTAGTACTAGTTTCCAGACAATTAGTACACTGTTAATAGTCTTTTGATGTTAAACGCTGTTGCGATTCTGCTGCTCAAAAATTAGGTTAGTTTGCATGCTCCTCTTACATCACAAGAAAGAAGTAAAGGAAATGAGTTCAGCAAGGAACAATCTGGCTGGAGCTGCAGAATACTGGCAAATGGTTAAATCTACATAGTTCTGTAGCGCTTATAAATTAACATAAATGCAGGAAAAAACAACCTTGGAGAAGCGCTTAGCAAACATTTGTTTGAATGTTCGAAAGAGGCTGTTTAAAAACGCACAGTCAAAAAGACTCAAAACAAGTAGAAATGAACAACTTACTTGGAGAGAGAGAGATTACTCGTATCTCTACTCACAACTAAGCTGTACTGGCTGCAGAATCAACAGATGAATTCAGAGCTAACAGAATGACAATGGCGAACTCCGGAATCTCTGGAATGCCGCTCTGAATACTCAAAGAAGTGTCAGGCAGAGAAACGCTTGCGAAAGTTTTCCCCTGACGATGAATGTTCAAATGAGAAGAGCGAGCGATAGAGAAACTGATGATTGAAGTGCGTCGCGCAATTAGCGCCAGCGCACTAACACCTGTATGTATGTATGTATGTATCGCATACTTCTATATCGCATAAACTGTCACCCAAAGGGTATCCTGGCGCTTTGCCTCTACTTGACCAATCACGCAATCACAAAGTTACATTGCCCTGGGGAAAAGATAAGTCTTCAAACCTTTTTTAAAGGGTGAGAGTTCTCCCAGGCTCCTCAGAGACAGAGGGAGTGAGTTCCAAAGTTTAGCGGCCGTGTGGCCAAAAGAACGGCCACCCATCAGTAGCCTCTGGATTCTAGGAACTACCACCAAACATGCAGAGGAAGAACGTAGAGGTCTGGCAGTGGAGTACCATCAAAAAAGCTCTTGCAGCAAAACCGGCCCCTGACCATGAAGGGCCTTGAAGACTAAGCAAGATGCTTTAAAACAAATCCGCAGCTAGACAGGCAGCCAATGAAGATCAATGAGCGCCAAAGAGGAGAAGGCAGAGCGCAACCGAGAAAGGGCAAGCTTAGCTGCCATATTCTGTATGCGCTGCAGCTTACTGATCAAGGTGCTAGGTGTGCCCAGAAGCAGTGCATTACAGTAGTCTAACCTACTGAGAATGATGCCACGCACTACCTCCGGTCTAGCCTGCGTCGGAAGCATGGGAATGATCTTACGCAGTGTACGGAGCAACAGCATGCAGGTGGCGATTGTCTTATTGACAAAAGCATCCAGTTGTAGATTAGGGCCAAACATGACCCCCAGGTTGCGGGCGGAGTCCGCCGCCGCCACCGTGCCTAAGGAAGATGTTGGACAGAAATCCGCCAGCAAAGGACGTGGGGTACGGTCTGTAGAGCAATACAGCACCTCCGTCTTGGATCCATTGAACTGGAGGGAATTATGTCGCAACCAGTCCGCAGTAGCTGTACTCCTCCATTTGGCTGCAACACTAGAACGCCTATCTAAAAGCTAAAACTACCACTGCAGCCGCCATATTAGAGACACAGTGAAACTTCCCGAATCCTTAATGAGAGAATCGGCGAAACTGATTCCATGAGTAGACTTGCTGAGTCAGGAACCTTTTTGCACACTAACTGAGATACGGGATTGGCCAACCCTGACAATCTTCAGTTTTTATCACATGCATATATTAGGCCATATATTAGGCGCAAAGATGGTGACTAGACAAATTGAAAAAGGCTGTCTAATCGGCCTAAACTCGTCTTTGGATACCAGAAATTGCCGCTTTGCATTTGGAAATCAAAGGCTTTTTGAATAATAGTTGCTGCGGTTGTTGCATTTCGAAATCAAGGCTGCTGTCATTGAAAATTGTGATTTATATTTTGATCTTGAAATTTCTGATACAAAGTGCTATTGAAGGAAAATGGAATAACCTGTTCAGAGTGCCAGCTCTCGGGAAAGTGGAAGAATATTGTTTGTAATATATATATATATTATGGGCGACTGTGGCAACTTGGTATAAATTTGGAGAAATAAAAAACGGACTTGTATTACTACCGTGATCAAGAGCTGTGTGCAGCTCGAAACGCGTAGGAGGAGAGAAGAGAAGTCATTAAAAACGAGTTGATTCATTCCAAAAGGAGTGCGGCGTATTTCTCAAAAGTTGTGCTGACTAATATAGATATATATTTTTTTTAATTCAAAGGAAGGGGCCGGCTGAGTGTTCCCCCTACCTGGAAGTTACAGAAGAGACTACATGTATTTATTTGCGCCCTGACGAAGGATTGGTGGATATCGGTCCTGTTCCGAAACGCGCGTTTGCGCCTTTTGTTTTGTTTTGCTTTTGTATGTCTGTTTCCAATAGTGTATATTTTTGTACATTGTTTTTGTTCTTTGTATATATTGCTGATTGGTATGACTGATGATGGTTTGGATGGGTGTGATTGGAGATTGCTATGAAGACCACATAAAATTGGGTAGGGAATGACCCAACATTCTTTTAAGTAGTCATTTGTTTACACTACTATATTGCACTGTTTTTATAACTTGGGAGTGAAGAGGTGCTCATTAAAATTTCTTTACCCCTTCACTACCCAATTTTATGTGGTCTCACATTAGTCACTTATCATTTTCACTATTTCAGCACTGCTAGTCAGTTGCCACTTGACACCTAGATTTACTATACTATCACTGGGACTATTAGGTGAGATTAGGCTTACATTTGCCAAATCTGCAGAGGGTACATCATTCTACCTTCATGTTATGATGGATCCCAGATGATGTAGGGTGGTACAGTTCGGTAATCTGATGGGAATTTTTTCTTACTGGGGAAGTACCCTAGGTATGATTTCGCTGTTTTACTTTAACAGTTGAGGTCAGGTTCTTACAGATACATAGTCAGTAGATTGTTTGTCTTTTTTGACCCATTGCTACTTTGTGTTGGTTCATATGTATGCTCAGTAGCAATGCTCGGTCGGTAAACATCCCCTAGGACCCCCTCTCCCCCCTTTGTATTTATGAGCAAAGTATCTGTACATGTTGTGAATTAAAATGACGAAAAAACATGAATGAATGGAATGGAAAATATAACAAGCATTTGCAATGCAATAGGTCTCGCATTAGGAAAGTTAGAGCTATTGGTATTGTAAATGACACATTTTTTATTTATGTGTTGGTTTTGAAAATAGCTAAATTAATAGCTTTGTCATTTAGAATGCCAATACGTTTAACTTTTGCAAATGTGATACCTATAGCATTTGTAATGCAACATGTTTTGTATTTACGTGACTTAGATGTATTGATATTACAAATAACAATGGCTTTTAATTTTTTTAATAATTAATACTTAAATAAAAGTTATTGTAATTTATAATGGCAATAGCCTAAACTTTTGTAAATAACTTTTGTGAAGATTATGTTCAGTGTATTTTATTGTGACGAAAATCCAAGAACAGAAGTGAAATATTAACATCTTTTTGTGACATTTGTAATAAAGCTTGAAACATTGAGAAAACAGATTTGAACCAGTTGTTGAATGGTTGCACAGGTTGATGCTGTGGTGGCGCTGTGTGATGTTGTGGTGGCGACAAGTGATGCTGTGGTAGCGCATAGTAATATTGTAGTGCCCCTGAGTGATGCTGTTATGCCCCTGAGTGATCCTGTGGTGGTGCGATAGATAGAGTGAGGGCAATAGATAGATAGAGGGAGGGCGATAGATAGATAGATAAATAGATTGAGGGCGATATATAGATAGATAGAGTGATGGCGATCTATAGATAGATAGAGTGATGGCGATAGATAGAGTGAGTGGGATAGATAGACAGATAGAGTGAGGGCGATAGATAAGACAGATAGAGTGAGGGAGATAGAGTGAGGCGATAGATAGATAGCTAGAGGGCGATAGATAGATAGAAAGAGGGCGATAGATAGATAGATAGATAGATAGATAGATAGATAGATAGATAGATAGATAGATAGATAGATAGATAGATAGATAGATAGATAGAGGGCGATAGATAGATAGCTAGATAGATAAATAGAGAGAGTGAGGGCGATAGATAGATAGAGGGTGATAGTTAGATAAATAGAGGGCGATAGATTAATAGAGGGTGATAGATAGATAGATAGAGTGAGGACGATATACAGATAGATAGATAGAGTTAGGGTGATAGATAGATAGAGTGAGGGTTATAGATAGATTGATAGATAGATAGATAGATAGATATATAGATAGATAGATAGATAGATAGATAGATAGATAGATAGATAGATAGATAGATAGATAGATAGATAGATAGATAGATAGATAGATAGATAGATAGATAGAGTGAGGGCAATAGATAGATAGATAGATAGAGTGAGGGCAATAGATAGAGTGAGGGTAATAGATAGATAGATAGATAGATAGATAGATAGATAGATAGATAGATAGATAGATAGATAGATAGATAGATAGATAGATAGATAGATAGATTAAGGGCGACAGATAGATAGAGTGAGGGTGATAGATAGAGTGAGGGCGATAGATAGATGTGTGTGTGTGGTTGTATGTGTGGTTGTATGTGGTTGGGTGTGTGGTTGGGTGTGTAGTTGTGTGTGTGTATGGTTGTGTGTGTGGTTGTATGTGTGACTGTGTGGTTGTGTGTGTGGTTGGGTGTTTTTGTGTGTGTGTGGTTGTGTGTTTGTGGTTGTGTGTGTGTGTGTTGTGTTTGTGGTTGTGTTTGTGGTTGTGTGTGTGGTTTTATATGTGGTTGTGTGTGTGTGGTTGTGTGTGGGGTTGTGGTTGTGTGTGTGGTTGTGTGTGTTTGTATGTGTGGTTGTGTGTGTGTTGTTGGGTGTGTGTGGTTGTGTGTGTGTGGTTGTGTGTGTGTGGTTGTGTGTGAGATTGTGTCTGTGGTGTGGTTGTGTGTGTTTGTGTGGTTGTGCGTGGATGTGGTTGTATGTATGTGTGTGAGATTGTGTCTGTGGTGTGGTTGTGTGTGTGTGTGCGTGGATGTGGTTGTATGTATGTCTGTGCGGTTAGAGAAGGATGTATGTGGAAGAGAGCAGCAGATCAGCACAGCAGAAGAGAATAGGGAGTTAAAGAAGGAGGCGGGTGGAAGAGAGCAGCAGATCAGCACAGGAGAAGAGAACAGGGAGTTAGAGAAGGAGGCGGTGGAAGGGAACAGCGGATCAGCATGGGAGAAGAGAACAGGGAGTTGGAGAAGGGGGCGGGGTGGAAGAGGAGGCGGGTGGAAGAGAGCAGCAGATCAGCACAGGAGAAGAGAAGAGAACAGGGAGTTAAAGAAGGAGGTGGAGTGGAAGAGAGCAGCAGATCAGCACAGGAGAAGAGAACAGGGAGTTAAAGAAGGAAGCGGGTGGAAGAAAGCAGCAGATCAGCACAGTAGAAGAGAACAGGGAGTTAAAGAAGGAGGTGGGGTGGAAGAGAGCAGTAGATCAGCACAGGAGAAGAGAACAGGGAGTAAAAGAAGGAGGTGGGGTGGATGAGCGCAGCAGATCAACACAGGAGAAGAGAACAGGGAGTTAAAAAGGAGGGGGGTGTAAGAGAACAGCAGATCGGCACAGGAAAGGAGAACAGGGAGTTAGTGGAAGAGAACAGCAGATTAGCACAGGAAAAGAGAACAGGGAGTTAAAGAAGGAGGCGGGTGGAAGAGAACAGCAGATTAGCACAGGAGAAGAGAAGAGAACAGGGAGTTAGAGAAGGAGGCGGGGTAGAGGAGAGCAGCAGGTCAGCATTGTGTTTAACTCGCCCCTTGGCCTACACCGGTTTGGTGTGTAGTGCTGGGCAGCGCATGAGTGGAGTATCTGCTCTGGGTGTATGCAAGGATAATGCAGTACTGTGCAGTGCATGCATGTTGAGTGCATGTTGAATGCATGTGCTGAGTTTATGTATGATTGTGAGTGGCACAGTACATAAAGGATGTAGTGCTGGGGAGTGCATGCATGTTAAATGTATGTACTGTGTGCATGTATGCCTAGGAGTGGTACAATACATAAAGGATGCAGTGCTGTGCAGTGTATGCATGTACAATTTATGTGTTGGGTGTCTGTGCATCTTTTTAAAGGTTACAAATGTGCACACAATGTGAGTTTCACAAATAGTTTTTCTTTTAATATGACAGAGTCCTATTGAAGCATAAGACAAAATTACACAGCAACTCCAGTATAGTTGCTAAACTCCCTTTAGGTGAACAAAAATATCATTCAACATATTTTTGGGAAGGTTTTTACATTAAAGTTAATTTTAACTATGGTAGTCTTTAGTGAACTCCCATCGGATGTGCTTTCTGGTCACCCAACTGAACTTTAGCAAAGATTCCTGTAGTGCTAATAAACTTTAATGTAAAACACTGAGTGAAATTGCATTGGACGCAGATTGAGGACATTTGTTACATTACAGTTTGTTATCACTACGGCAATCCTTACTACATTCCCGTTGAGTGTACGTGTTTGGATGCAAAAAATGCCAATTGTTTGGAAGTGAGAATGTAGCATCACATCCTGAACTGCCGACTGTGGAACAAGGGAACCGGGTTTGAATCGTGGCGTGCTCTCAACATGCCAACAAAAAAAAGTCTCGGCATCGGCTCAATAGCCCGTAATTCTGGGCAAAGCACTTAAACTCCCTGTGCTTTAAAAACAAAAAAGAAAGAATGGGACCTTGTGTAATGCAACCTGTGTTCAAGTAAAGCACTCCAATTACTTTGGTTGAGTTTGCGCTTAATGAAACTGCAAAAACAACTGTCAACAAAGCGAGATTCTGTAATCAAGATACAGCCCCCTGCAACACAATTTCCAATTATTGGCAAATGTGTTTTAAGACATAATTTAAGCATAGCGCTTTTTTAAAATATGCGCTGCTATGGAATATTGTAAAAATAGCTGGGGTAGGGCAAACACTGAAACACAAGGCAAACATGAGCAAGAAACAAAGAACGGACATGCACGGCATGGGAGGAGGTGGGAGGGACGAATGCTTTAATAAACTGCTCCAACTCAATGTGTCCGCACACAGATTCTAAACAGATCCCGGAGACCGGACAATTCTAAACATTGATACGAATGATTTACGGGGAATCAAAGGCCAATGGGGGTTCAGAAAGGCTAAAATAATGCAAGCAGCGATGGGTGCCACAAAGGAGATTCACTATGCCTTTGCCCTTCCATGAGAAGATCCTTTCCTGGCCCGACCCAGGGAGGGTCTGGGCTGTCCTGGAGAGAATCTATAGGACGGGTCCAACTCATGGGAAAAGGGGTGGTTTGCGATTAAATTAATGGAGTAGAATGCACTTCAGCAAACAGGAGAATTGCTTTGTAACTCTGGAAAAACATGTTAAGCCACAGGATGTGTACTAAACGACAATTGTCCGTCATGATTTTTGGGGAGAACGGAAGTAGCAGCCTCTGTTACAGAGTAAAAGCTATCTTCACTTGATAAAAGAAAAATCCCTTGCTGTTCTGGATATTGTGGTACAGTCCACTGTACTTCATGTCTCAGTTTCAGATGGCTTAGGAAAACACTGAGTGCTAGCTAATAAAAACAAGCTCTCGAAATTGGGCGGCGGGGGCGGGGGAGCGGCTTCCTTTGAAGTCTGATGCCGAGGCTGTGGGTGTGCGATGTGCGATGAGCACGCGCCTGGCTCACATGAACTGTACCCGATCCGCAGCAGTTTGGGTAGACTTTTGAAAGCCTCACTATAATCTCGACAAACAAGCATTGCTAAAGCAATGCTGTAGGTTGAGACCTAAAAACCACAAGTCCCATAATGCCCCGGGTGAAATGGCGCCCTCAACGGGGGCTGAGCACTTTTAAATGTTGAACAAGCTAATTTGTCGGGGTGAACTCTCACGCTTTGAAGCATATGAAAATGGTCCTTTGGAGCCTTGCTTCCTGTGCGGGGGTTGTGCACCACCGGGGAGGCAATTTTGTCCCTTGCCCTTTGAACTGCATCCTTGTTTACACTGTGAGTAGATGCTTATTTTGTTGACAAAGATTAAAGAAAAATCTACATATGTTTGTGAAGACTTACAGTGTTGTAAATGAATGACTGACGATTGAGAGACTACAAATACAATGATGCAAAGCGAGAAATTAATCTAAAGGGGGCTGGACCTGCCTAACCCGAAAAGCGTGTGATCTGCCATTGCGTTGCATCAATTTCAATTCCTATGTTCTCATTGGGACATCATTCGCTGCATTACATTTAAATATAGCCCCCAGAAGTGATCCAGTTTATACAGTGCTCTGTGAAAAGAGAATGTTCCGCTATATGCTAACAAAGCGCAACAAGGCGCACAGGGAAATAAATGAATTTCATTCAACCTCACACACAGCATCAAGTACTTCTGGTGCTATTACCGGACTGGTGACCTGAACTCCTCTTAATATTTTTGGGTGCTATGTGTGTGTTTGGGGATTAATGGTCTGGTTTTGAACACAAAGAGGACAGCATTGTAAAGAATAAGAGTGACAAAGATTACCTTAACTGTTTTGTTTGTTGAAAAGTTGTGATGTGGCGCTCTTATGCTGCGTGCCTGCTGTTTCAAAGCGCTTTGAGACACTGTAAGCATGCCGGCACGACATGTCGGGGCCTAGAGAACATAGTGATTAGAGTGCTATGTATGCAATGGAGAGGCACGGGCTGTGAGGTAATGTCGCCTAGAGCCCCCCCCCCCGTGGTTTGGAAGGCACCCAGCCAGCGGGGTATATTCTGTACCCAACGGCCTGCACTCTCTCCGGCATCCACCAGTGTACTCCAGGGCCTAGTAGTATATCTGTCCACCCCAGCGTCGAAGTGTATAATAAAAAACAAGCACAGACAGTGGGCATGTTTATCGCTCAAGGGGGAGCATGAACTGCAGATGCGGGGACAGTTTACCTCGCTTTAAAAGTGAAACCCTTGCATGTCACACCAAACAATGATGGCGTCGCCCTGTCCAGATGGGCCGTCCTAAAAGTGGACAAGGAGGTAACCAAGAATCCAGATTTCCAATCACGTGCCACTGTTTATCATAAATGATGACACAAGCCAATGGGAAACAGGGGAGGGGCTTCAAGTCCTTTCCGAAACTGTATTCCAAAAGGCCCTCGCATGGCGGGAGCTACGTATGCTCGCTGCGAACACCAGGCGAGACCTAAAAAGCCAGCTTTCTAAGGACAGATCTATTTTTTTGCAAAATTTGCTGTAATTCTTTTCATCCATTTTTCCTGTGTCACTTCCCAATCTTTCTTTGGGAAACTGAAAGGTAAAAATGTGTTTTGAAACTAGCCTCTTTTTCTTGCGTCCTGCATGACAGATCATCCCAAAACTTTCCAGGACAGAGCTCAGGTAGATGAATTTTTGTTTAGAAAGTTTTTTGAAAATTCGTCAAACTGCACCAAACCTGCAGGAAAATAAAAATAAAAACACTCTTCCTTTGGAAACTCTGACCTAGATATAAATGCCACAGAGTGATTAAATACACATATATATTAATATATGGCATTCTACAATCCCTGCATTATAAGTTTGTCTCTAGTTTCTTTATAATTAGTGACTTCTGGCACACACAGTTGCCGATTACAAAAAAAAAGATGTCAGAAGTCAACTGTAATTACTTATTACAGTTAGGTTCTGACGGCACAATGCTTGCTTCTAGAGCCAGCAGTCAATGTAAAAGCCAGATCAGATCAAGGAGCAGCTGTTTAAAGCAACGAAAATGTAACTTTGTTTTTCTTTCTTCTGCTCTTTTTTTAACACTACAGTGTCAGACAGAAAGTAGATATTTATGGCAATATGTTTGTTTATGCACTCTATGGGAAATTATAGAAAAGTAAATATTCTTTCTGTATGTTTCTGCTACGCCTTTTTTTGTTTTAAAATTACTTCTATTTAATTGCTTCTACTATCGTTTTTCAACAAGCTAACACTTTTTTGGATATGTTTAATTTTGCACTAGTGATCCTATCTTTATTCTTCATGTTTGCAAACATGTTCTCTCTTTATTATGAAAGAGGTACTCACAGAGGATTTAAGTGGTTTATGGGAAAAGGTGATGGTGTCACCAGGTATTATAAGGGATAAATTACCCCTTGCTGTACATCATAAGGATACTGCAAGTCACCTCAGAGTAACATAACCTTAGAAAGGAACTCGGCCTTCGGCTTTGTTCCACTATATGGCCATGTAACTCCTTTGTGACTTGCAATAACACACGCACATACACACATATACACACACACACACACACAGTATGACTACCAGCACTAAAATTTAACTGTACAATGCAGACCATACAAGCAAAACATTACATAATTAGAAATAAATATCTGGATCTAGTGAAGGAGGGTATGCACACATATGAGCACTGCTCCCCTCAGACTTTACTTTTGCAGGGTCCCAAACAGCAATAGTAAACATTTGTTGATTTGTACTTCTAAAATATGATCGGCCCTCTAGTTAGAAAGCAACAAAGCATACAGACGACTGCAGGAGAGTCAAGTGTTACACGTTTTAACTTGGCAGATAGTCATTGCTGGCTAGCCTGAAGATTCAATGCTTCCAGGTGAACTAAAAGGTACTTGCATAGAATATGGAGGGAGTCAGAGCTGCCGCCAGAGGACCTGGAGAGAACCAATGCTGGCAGAGGACATGGAAGCGGTGCTTGCAAAGGAGTCATGGTGCGAGTAGAAGCAACTGTACATGGTGCTGAGGACAACTCCTATTAAGGCAAGATGCCCTTTGTGATTATTTCTGTAGCTGTAGGTGCAATCCCTCTTATAAAGATCAACGACTGTAAAGCCTTGGGCCAATACTCTGGTCGGGCACCAGTGGTTATACTACTTCCATCGATTCCAGTTACAGGTGCACTGCATTCTTATGTCGCAATTCAATCATTTATTTTGTTATAAAGCGACATACATAATGCTAGCAAATATCACTCATTGGCAAATTGAAAATACAAACCTCGCTATTTACCCCGATTTCTCCACAAACCCATTGCATCTCTCTCCTTCCCTCCACTCCTCCAGCATTGCTGTGCTACCCCCTTTTCCCCCTTAGTAACCCTTTCCATTTCCATCCCTCATGCCCAGCAGAACCATTTCCTTTCTGCAACTTCCCTTTCTCCCAACCCCCCTCACTCTGCCAGATGCCCGTTCCCTCACAGCCACCTCTCCTAGTTGACAGGACCTCTCCAACCACCTTCCCTCTATTCCTCCCAAACCTCCTACATTCCTATGACTCCACAAAGTCCTCCCCTCTCCTTCCACCCCTCCGCCGTGATCCGCACCCATCTCCCCTAATGATGCCCTTATTTCCTGTCCTTCTTGCAACGCCAACAAAGACAACTACCCCCTCACCTCTGATACACCAACTCCCGATCTCAACCTCCACCTTTCCCCACCTATGAACCCTATACCTCAACTCTCCTCCTGTCCCACCACCTCTCCCTGCCTTCTACCACCAATTTCACCCCCTCCTTCGCCCATCGAGTCACCCAACAGTCCGTGCTCTGCCCTACTCTCTCTGGCAAATATGCTAGGCTCTCTTATCACCTCCATCTCCCATCTTGTAGCTTCCCTTTCACTTTTAAGCTCCAAGATTTCCTCTTTTCCATTCACCTCAACTCCTTTGGAAAACTCACCTTCCCACGAGATGCACCTCGCCCCCTCACCCCATTATAGCCAAACATAACCTGTCATCTGCAAATATTGTTAACTCACACAAGCCCTTGAACTCCAACCTTCTCCAACCTGCATCTCCAAGTAACCCTACTATCTACACTATTCCGACCATCTCCTCTGTCAGAACCAAGCATCCACCTAAACCCCCCCGAGCACCCCCGTATAAGCACAATATCCCTATCACCCTTCATAGCCCTAGTGCCCCTGTCACCAAAACAGTCTTGACAGAGCTGCGATGTCTGCTCCACAACTGCAGATCTGCAATTAAACACAAACTTGAAATCTCCAATACCATCACCCTTCACAACATAGACATGCTCTTCCTCACAGAGACCTGGTTCAATGATACCTCTCACTCTATGTTTGATCTCCTATTACCCACAGGCTATTCTATATTTAGGAATGATAGACCTGACAAAGTTGGGGGAGGTGTTGCAGTCCTCTTTAGAAACTCCCTTCAACATAAGGCTTTTCCTATCAGCTCCTTCCACACTTTTTTGAATGCCTATCTCTTGAGCTTTAATGACACCACCGCTCACCCCTCAGATTCCATGCCATTTACCGCCCGCCGTGTAGCGGCCCTTCGTTTATGGAGGAACTCACTGACTTCATCAGCGACCAATACTCGCAAAGTGACAATCAGACCTTCGTGGTTGACTTCAATCTCCACTGGGGCTTACCGCAAGACTCTTCTGCAAATTTGCTGGCCACCTTCCTCTCTGCAAACAATCTTTTCCAACACTGCACAGAATCAGCACACTCCAAGGGCTCAATCCTGGACCTTGTGATTTCTCAGGCAGGCATGCGTTGTATCGCTACCCCTATTCATGTAGACTGGTCTGACCACTTCCTCATCCCATTCTCTCTTCACCTATAACACTTGGCTAACCTAAGAGGGCTACCTCCTGGTTCCGTCACACTAAAAATATTGACATCCGTTCCTTCTGTGAATCAGCTTTGCTATCAGTTCCAGGGCTAGACCCGAATCTAGATGTTGACGAACTCACCTCCCAATGCCTCAAAGTCCTTGCAGTCGAAATCAATAACGCCGCTCCTCTCCACAGCCAAAAGAAAAGGCCCACTCCCTCAGCACCTTGGTTCAACAAATCCCTCTATAAAGAACGGAAGCACCTTAGATTCCTGGAGAAACAATGGAGGCAAGCGCCCTCCATCGATAATTAGTCCACGCTTCGTTCAGCAAGATACAAGTACCACAAGCACATCTTCCTTGGGAAAGCGTCGCACTTCAGAACCCTCCTTGACTCAGCCAAAAATAGACCCAAAAAACTATTCGAGCTCATCAAGAATCCTAACTGCTCTCCCCCAACCTCCAAGTTGGAGGATTCTACAAAGAAAGTAGTGGATTTCGCTATATTCAAAACTGGGCAGGTCACCCCTCTGCTTAAAATACCCACTGCGGATGCGATTGACCTCAACAACGTCCGCCCCATCACTAACCTACCCTTTCTTGCGAAGATCACAGAAAGATGTGTAGCGAAACAACTCTCTTGTCATATCAAGGACAATGATCCTGATAATTTGCAGTCTAGCTTCATCCAAAACTGCAGCACTGAAACAGCCCTGCTGCAAGTGATTGATGACGCGCTGCGGATACTCGATACGGGGGGTCTTGTGTTCTAATTCTCATTGACCTTTCTGCAGCCTTTGACACTGTCAATCACAACACCCTCCTCAACACTCTCCAACAGAGAATGAGCATGGAGGGGACTGTGCTTAAATGGTTTGCTTCCTTCCTCTCTGATAGCTCCCAAATGATCAAACAGTCTTTCATCTACTTTGGCGGTAGGTCAAGGTGTTCCTCAAGACTCTATACTTGCACCCACATTTTTCAATCTCTATTTAGAACCACTGGGAAATCTCCTAAGTAAATCCGGGATCCACTATCATCTCTATGCAGACGACACTCAAATCTACCTCAAGGTTGCCTCCACTCACGATCTCTCCATCCTAAGCTCTACTCTCGACTCCATTCAAAACTGGATGTCAACTCATCAACTGATTCTGAATCCCTCCAATACTGAATTCCTCCTCCTCTCCTCCTCACTTTCTCCTCCCCCGGTTCAATCATGGATGGATCAGCTGAATCTACTTAACAATAAACCCATCATTGTCGACAGCGCAAAATCCCTTAGTGTCATACTCGACAAAAAACTCAATCTAATCTCCCACATCAATTCCATTGCAAAGTCTGTTTGATACCAACTGCGCCTTCTTTGGGGAATTAATCGCTTCTTCCCAGAGCAAGACCTCAAAACCCTGGTCCAATCGCTGGTCCTCTCCAGACTGGACTACTGCAATTCTCTTCTTACTGGCCTCCCCATATTCCATCTGTCCCCCCTTAAATCTGTTCTCCATTCAGCAGCTCGTTTCATTTTTGGGGCCAAAAGAAGCGACTACATCACACCCATGTTATCCATCCTCCGCTGGCTTCCCATCGAGGTAAGATCTATCTACAAAACTGCCTGTATCACCCACAAAGCCTTGCATTCCACTTCTCCTCGCTACCTGGCGAATATACTGAAACTTTCTGGAGGCTCTAGACCATCACGTAATGCGGAAAATGTACTGCTTGAACCTCCCACTTTCAAGAAGGAAAGATCAATGGCCCAATCTTTGCCAGTCAACGCGGTGAGAATCTGGAACTCATTTCCGCCTCAGCTCCGGACCACCACCTCTTCCCAGGCCTTCAAAACTGACCTCAAAGTTTTTCTCCTTCAAAGACACTTCCAAATTTAATCCACGCCCTCTCTATTATCTGAAGGAAGACCTTCCATTATAGAAAACTCTATTCTCCTTGACTATGGAAGTGCCTTCCCAGTGTGTTCTTGTGGTTTGAGTGTCTGCCAAGTATTGCAGCATTATCCTTCTACCTGTGTTTGGTACTCTTTTGTAACATGCACACGTCACTTTTCTCTTGTAACACACTTGTCACTAAGCCGAGCTCCCTGACCTAGATGAGCTTCCTGATTAGGACGGACGGGGTGTACTTGCTAACGTTTCTTCCTTTCCACCCCGTCCGCAGGATCCTTTGGACATTTCCTGGGTTTCCCCGGCTCTGCCTCCGGTACGTTCCTCTCTGTATCCAGCTTCTGTGACGCTGGGGGCGTGTTCTCCAACGGTCGGCCAATCAGGTGAGCGGACGTCATCTGACGCTGCCCAATCAGAAGAGCTGGGGGCGTTTAAGGAAGCCCCGTCTTGGATTGTCGGCGCGGAACCTTCGGAACGCCAGCCGAAGCACGAGGAGGACGCCACGGAAGAAGACGGAGGAACTATCGTGGAACTGCTGCTGGGACCCCTGGAGCTGAGAGACGACAAGCCAGGAGGCCAACGATGCCACGAGCCGCCCCGCCACACTTCCAGGGGAGAAGTGTGGCTCCACAAGGTACGAGGGCGTTTTCAAGGGTTGTTTAAATCACGGGGTGGGACGGGGTAGCCTGAGGGTGGTCACTATCGTCGTACCTTGCCGGCCGCCTACACTCAAAGACTGCTATAGTTGGTGGTAGCACCCTGGTGATCCCTCACTACCCTATCCTCCTCTCACCTGTTGTATATACCGACCCCAGCCCCTAACGTGGCTGCTTTTCTTTTCCTTTTCCCGAGTGCATCTCCGGACCTGTGGCCACCTCCAGCTGACTCAAGACTGGAACCGAAGACTTCGGAAGTTCCCCTACGGAGAGATTCCACGTTTATTGTTTGTACCCTCCAGGATATTGTGCTCTTAAATCCTTTTGAACCTAACTCGGTGTTTTCAAACCGAATAAAGTGGTTAAAGATAGACTCCAACTCGTGGCGACTCTCATTCTCCCGACCCCGTTCCCCACAAGTGGTGCCGTGACCCGGATCAACCAGCGAACCACGCCATCCGATACAGAATGGAGAATCTCTTGACCCAAATGGAAGCAGACCGGACTGCGTTTTCCCAAGCCATCCAAACGCAGTCCGATAACATTCTAAAATTGGCGGAGGGACAAACACAACTAATGACTGTATTAGGACAGGGAAGGGCTACAGCTCCACCTCCGGGCACTGTTGTACCGTTACAGAAGTTTAGTCCAGGCGAAGACCCCCTTGCTTTCTTTTTGAACTTTGAAAGAGCGGCAAGAGCTAGTTCCTGGCCTGGCGATAGGTGGCCCTTCTATTTGGCGCCATTGCTAGTTGGTGAGGCCCAGGCAGCTTATCAGACAGTAAACCGGGATGGAACCACTGCCTATGCAGTTGTGAAACAGTATATCCTCGATAGGTTGGGGGTAGACGAGGAAACCCATCGACTGCGGTTTCGTCAAGAGAAAGGGTCACCCGGGGATTTACCCAAAACCTTGTTTTTCAAATTAAAGGAGTCTGCGGACTTATGGCTAAAGCCCCATGAAGGAAACATCGACGCCATTATGAACAAGGTATATCTTGAACAGTTCATCGAGGCACTTCCCTATAGTACCCAGAGGTGGCTTAAGCAACATGCAGGTTTAACGTTGGAGCATGCTATAGAAATGGCAACTTGTTATGCCCGGGCTCAGGGTAAGCCTTATATGAAGGAACCCGAAAAAAACACTAAAATCTTACCACCTGTTAAAACTGATAAAAGGTTCCAAAAACCCATCCCCGATCCTCCAAAGGTGCGGTTCCAACGACTTGAACTTCCCAATTCAGGACCTCAATGTTATGACTGTGGTGAATGGGGGCATATTGCTCGGTTTTGTCGGAAAAAAAAAGAAAGAGAAGACGAACCTATGGACGTGAGCTATGCCCCAAGGTCCATCCTCTATGCTCAAGAAACCGGAACCACTTTCTATGTACGTGTCTCTTTGAACGGTACTAGTATAAGAGCATTGTTAGATTCCGGTTGCAAACATTCAGTTATAAGAGAAGAGCTGGTAGACCGCAACTCTCTCGTTCCGGGGAGACGGGTCAGTATCCGTTGTGTCCATGGGGACGTTAAGGAGTATCCTATAGCCAAAGTCACGCTTCACACGCCTTCAGGGAAAAACATGGAAGTTGTTGTGGGAGTTATGGCTGGTTTACCTGAACCCATAATCATAGGGACTGATAATCCTTCATTCAGTACTTTGTTGTCTGATACCCTTCACCACTTGTCCCTTCCCCGTGATACCTTGTTAGCTGCAGAACCCTGGGCCAGGGACACCCATTTTAGGACTGCCCAATTGAACGATGCAAGTCTCACCAATGCATGGCAGGTTGCACGAAACGGACAGGATCCGACCACTAGAAGTTATCCCACTTTTGTTGAAAAGAATGGTCTGCTTTATAGACTCGCCAAGGCTGATGCTGAACCTCAACTGCTGGTCCCGAATATTTTTCGTGATCAGATATTGTTTTTTGGTCATGCTCATTTGTTAGCTGGCCACTCTGGGGTAGAAAAAACGAGTCAGTCCATATTGCTACACTTTTTCTGGCCAGGTATTTACGCCCAAGTACAAAAATATTGTCAGGAGTGCAGAATATGCCAGAAACGGAACCCCTACATACCCCCTCCTGCCCCTTTGGTACCCATGCCTATTATAGGGGTCCCATTTGATCGTATAGGAATGGACTTAATCGGCCCTTTACCGAAATCCTCCCGAGGACATCAATACGCCCTGGTCTTGGTTGATTACGCCACGCGATATCCCGAGGCTTTTCCTCTTAAATCAGCCACTTCAGTAGCGATAGCCCAGAGGTTAGTTGAAGTGTTCTCTCGCATGGGTTTTCCAAAAGAGATCGTTACCGATCAGGGCACCCCTTTTGTTTCCCGTTTGATGCAACAGGTATGCAAACAGTTAAACATCAAACACATTAAGACGTCTGTGTATCACCCGCAAACAGACGGTTTGGTTGAGCGATACAACGGCTCCCTTAAGCTAACCTTAAAAAAATTGTTGTCGGGTGATGGAAAAAACTGGGACCAGTTATTGCCCCTGGCCCTCTTTGTGCTCCGTAGCCAGAAACAGTCCAGTCTAGGGACCTCTCCATTTGAATTATTGTTTGGGAGACCCCCTAGAACACTTCTTGAGATCACGAAAGATAGTTGGGAGACTGAGGGAGCACAGGAAGCTGAGGCCCTGTTGGATTACACCAGACAACTCCAGAGCAGGCTACACAAACTTAGGACGCTTGCTCACGAGCATTTAGCGGTAGCTCAAACCAAACAGAAAACCCTGTATGATCGTGGTACAAAGTGGAGGGTGTTGGATGTAGGTGATTGGGTTTTGATTCTATTTCCCTCCTCTACACATAAAATGAGGAAGGAGTGGCAGGGACCCTTCAAAATTTTGAAGAAAATAGGACGCACTACGTACCTGGTACAGTTAGGAAGAGGTAAAACCCAAATGTACCATATTAACATACTTAAAAAATGGTTAGGTCCACCCCCTCAGACAGTCAACGTGGTGTCTCCTGTACTCGATACAGACCATACAGTCAGTGCTGCTCCTGTCAATCCTGAACTATCTGTTACCCAGCAACAAGAAGTTAGGAATCTGCTCTTGTCTCATTCAGTAGTCTTCTCGGATCAACCGGGCCGTACCCACTTGGCGGAACACAGTATACCTACTCTCCCCAATACAGTGGTAAAACAGAAGCCCTACCGAATCCCCGAGGCAAGACGCTCAGCATTCCAGGCCGAGGTAGACAGTATGCTGAAGTCCAGGATCATAGTCCCTTCCCACAGCAACTGGTGCTCACCGGTGGTCTTGGTACCGAAGCCTGATGGTAGTATCCGCTTTTGCATCGACTTCAGGGCCGTTAACCGGGTGTCTAAACAAGATGCATACCCCTTGCCTAGGGTCGATGAATTACTGGAACGCCTTGGAGAGGCTCGGTATATCACCACCATAGATCTCACCAAGGGATATTGGCAGATACTCCTTGCTCCTAAAGACATGGAAAAGACGGCATTCTCAACCCCATCTGGTCATTACCACTTCACGGTACTTCCCTTTGGTTTGCATGGGGCGCCAGCAACGTTTCAGAGGGTCATGGATACACTATTGGCACCTCACTTACAATGCGCGTCAGCCTACCTGGACGACATTGTAGTCTTTAGCAAAACCTGGGATGACCATTTACAACACCTTGGGAACATACTGACCAGTCTAAGGGATGCCAATCTCCACATTAATGCGAAGAAGTCCCGATTTGCTTTCCAGCAGGTAAAGTATCTTGGGTACCTTTTGGGGGATGGACAGATTAAGCCCCAGACTGAGAAACTGGAAGCGATCAAAGCTTTACCCTACCCCTCTTCAAAAAAAGAACTCAGGGCCTTCTTGGGGTTGGTGGGTTACTACCGCCGATTCATTGCTCAGTTTGCTAGTTTGGCAGCTCCTCTCACAGACCTCCTCGGGAAGAACATCAAGTCTGCTGCACTCCCCGCTCCTTCTCTTGTGCGGTCTTCGGCTTTCCAAGCCTTGAAGGACGCTTTAACTTCTTCATCTGTTCTCATTTCCCCTGATTTCCTCAAGCCGTTCATTCTCCAGACGGGCGCTTCTGGGGTTGGTATTGGAGCGGTTCTTTCCCAGGAGGACGAGAATGGGGCTGAAAGACCTGTGCTCTTTATCAGTCGCAAGTTGTTTCCTAGGGAGCAGGCGTATTCTACGATTGAGAAGGAATGCCTAGCTTTCCGTTGGGGAGTGGAAAAACTGAGATACTATCTCGAAGGGAGACCGTTTGTGTTGTATACGGACCATGCTCCCTTAACTTGGCTTCAGCGTAACAGGGGGAACAACGATCGCATTCTGCGTTGGTTCTTGGCCCTACAGCCTTTCCAGATTGAGGTCCGTCATCGAAAGGGTTCCTTGCAAGGAAATGTTGACTTTCTGTCCCGCTATCCGATTCCCCCCGATCGGGTCAATCCTGGGGGTGGGATGTGTCACGAAGCCGAGCTCCCTGACCTAGATGAGCTTCCTGACTCGGACGGACGGGGTGTACTTGCTAACGTTTCTTCCTTTCCACCCCGTCCGCAGGATCCTTTGGACATTTCCTGGGTTTCCCCGGCTGTGCCTCCGGTACGTTCCTCTCTGTATCCAGCTTCTGTGACGCTGGGGGCGTGTTCTCCAACGGTCGGCCAATCAGGTGAGCGGACGTCATCTGACGCTGCCCAATCAGAAGAGCTGGGGGCGTTTAAGGAAGCCCCGTCTTGGATTGTCGGCGCGGAACCTTCGGAACGCCAGCCGAAGCACGAGGAGGGCCACGGAAGAAGACGGAGGAACTATCGTGGAACTGCTGCTGGGACCCCTGGAGCTGAGAGACGACAAGCCAGGAGGCCAACAATACCACGAGCCGCCCCGCCACACTTCCAGGGGAGAAGTGTGGCTCCACAAGGTACGAGGGCGTTTTCAAGGGTTGTTTAAATCACGGGGTGGGACGGGGTAGCCTGAGGGTGGTCACTATCGTCGTACCTTGCCGGCCGCCTACACTCAAAGACTGCTATCGTTGGTGGTAGCACCCTGGTGATCCCTCACTACCCTATCCTCCTCTCACCTGTTGTATATACCGACCCCAGCCCCTAACGTGGCTGCTTTTCTTTTCCTTTTCCCGAGTGCATCTCCGGACCTGTGGCCACCTCCAGCTGACACAAGACTGGAACCGAAGAGACGGAGAGACTCCACGTTTATTGTTTGTACCCTCCAGGATATTGTGCTCTTAAATCCTTTTGAACCTAACTCGGTGTTTTCAAACCGAATAAAGTGGTTAAAGATAGACTCCAACTCGTGGCGACTCTCATTCTCCCGACCCCGTTCCCCACAACACTGTTTGCTACCTCTTACATTTTGTTTGCCTCCATTGCCTACGTAACGTTTGTTCTTTTGTTTGAGTGTCTACCATTTATTGCAGTATTATACCTCTATTTGTACTTGGTATGCTTTTGTAACTTGTACACGTCACTGTGATGCGGCGTCATCCCTTACCTCACTTGGGCCGCGTCTCTTCGGACATTCGCGTTGCATGGAAACCACTTCCGATGCGTCCCTAGCAACAACCTTGCCAACCAGAAACCCACCCCTCTGTCCTCTATTCCAGGAGCCAATCAGGAGCAACCATTTCCCGGAAGCACACCATCACGACCCCGGAAGTACCTCCCCCATCCAGGATCCGGACACTGGAAAAGCCAGAAGCAGGAACCAGACGGGCGTCGGATCAAGCTCGTGGCAGGAGACCCAGACCGGAGCAGTGACGGAGAAGGCGGCTGAGGAAGAAGATGAGTGAAGCAAGGACTGGTGGAGTCCGCAGGAGGTGGCTGGGGAGCGGCCGCAACTCAACCAGGAGAGTTGCGGCGGAGCGTGTGAGTACCCGAGAACCGCCCCTGTAGCACAATAGGTGCATTGTAGATAATTTACCCTTTTGAGTCACCCGAGAGTCACGCTATCGTCTGTAAACACTGTAGTTATTTGTAAAGCATCTCATCGCCCTGTACAGCACTGTAGGTAGAGACTCTTCCTCCCTCACGCCCCTCCCACAGTTCACGTTCTGTCTCTCTACCTCCGTTCTCTTCCGTATCCTGACCCGACCCTACCTTCCCCCTCCTCACTGTCGCTTCTCCCCTCTCACGTATACCCGGGTGTTGGTGAACAGTTCCAGCTTAACAAGTCCGGTGAGACTAACGGCTCCGTTTGTTTTGTTTCTTTCTCCCGGAACCTCCGAGGACCACCCCAGACCCGAATCCTGGAGGAACCAGATCCTGGCGTGACCCGGACCCGACCACAAACGTCATACAGAGGAGCTGCTTCTTGTTTTCTCTGTCTAAACCCTTACGTACTCTGTCTATCCAGTTGCAAGAATAAACAAACATTGCCCACTACATACGGCCTCCGCG
This sequence comes from Lissotriton vulgaris, assembly GCF_964263255.1. NCBI lineage: Eukaryota > Metazoa > Chordata > Amphibia > Caudata > Salamandridae > Lissotriton > Lissotriton vulgaris. The sequence goes on from NC_141695.1 coordinate 1,266,444,761, forward strand.
CTTGATATTCCGGTCCGCCAGTCCCCCACGTTCACACTTGGTGTCAGAAGTGGGATCCGGAAGCATGGAGGCCGCCGTTCAGAAAATGGCTGAGTCACAGGAGATGTTGGGTAAACTGATGGAACGCTTCCTGAAGACCGCGGAAGACGACAGGGGACAACTCCACGACGTCCTCAAGGGTCAGGGAGACGCACACGATCAAGCGATGGGAAAGCTTACAGATGTTATCGGACAACAACGACCCATAACCTCCCTCCCTTCAGTTGTCCTGCAGAAGTATGTTCCGGGGGATGACCCAGACTACTTCTTCACAAATTTCGAAAGGTTAGCTCAGGCCGCATCATGGCCCGTTGACCGATGGGGGCAATATTTGGGACCACTACTGACTGGCAAACTGCAAGCCGCTTACCAACAAGCCAATCTTCAGGGTAACACACCCTACAACGATATCAAGAAATGCATATTAGAACGTCTAGGTATAGACGATGAGACTTAAAGGGTCAAACTACGACAAGCCAAGGAAGGACCACAGGAAACACCCAGGGCCCTGTCCTTCCGCATCAAGGACCTCACAAATCGATGGCTTCGCCCCGATTCATCCACGAAAGAGGATATCCTTGCCAAGATCTATCTGGAACAGTTCTTGGCTTCCCTACATCCGGCCACCCAACGATGGGTACGGCAACATGCACACCTCACCTTGGATACGGCGGTAGAAATAGCGAGTGCCTATAGTCGGGCACAGGAGTCCCAAAGAGGTAGAAAGGAACACCCCAACAGACAGCAGAATACAAACACTGTCCGGCCCCACCGAGCGCCCCTACCGCGGAAACCGGACCCTCCTCCTCTTCTACCAGCTCCCCTCTTGTACAGACCACCCACCCCAGGACCACAGTGTTATAACTGCGGAAGCTTTGGCCACATCGCACGCGTATGTCCCCAGAAGGATGAACCAATGGAGGTGGGACTCGTACAGGACCATGTTTGCACAGCTCCTGGGGCTACTCCTCCTCCATTTCGTTGTCCAGTATACATTGACGGGCATCCCGTCTTAGCCTTGGCTGACACCGGTTGTAGACAAAGCGTCCTACGTCCACAAGATATGCCAGCTCCGACTGCACCTCCCACTGGCATGGTTGCCATCCAATGCGTCCATGGGGATACCAAGAGATATCCGACCACCCAGATACGGGTACGACATCCTGCAGATCCCGGAACTAACCTCACGGTGGGACTCGTACCTGGTCTTCCTGAACAAGTTATATTAGGGAGCGATTATTCGGGCCTTCCCAAATTGTTGCAAGATACAACGGACTCCCTAACCCAGTGGTGGAACGAAGCACCTTTTTCCGGGGACCAGCCCTCCCCCAATCAGACACTTAGGCCACGGAAGACCCGCAACCAGAAAAGAAAAGAGAAATCATTTCACAGCCTACCCTGCGATACCTGATGAACATCCATGGCAGACGGACAGGGAGTTCAGGGCCTCGCAACGAGAAGATCCCGTCCTACAAGAGGCATGGGGAAAGGCCTTGGATCAGGAAGACCCTCTACAAGTAGGTCCCTATTTCTTCACAAAGAATGGACAACTGTATAGAAAAGGGGGTCCTCGTCAGCCGTCCCTGTTACTGATCCCTGGGCCCTTCCGGGATAAGGTCCTCTTTCTTGCACACAGCCATCTGTTGGGGGGTCATTTCAGCAATGAGAAAACAGGCCTTTCCATCCTAGAGAAATTCTATTGGCCCGGAGTACACCAACAGGTCAGACAATACTGTAGAGAGTGCCCAGTATGTCAGAGGAACAGTCGATATCGCCCTCCTAAGGACCCCTTACATCCCCTGCCACTCATCGATATTCCTTTCAGCAGGGTTGGGATACACATTATAGGACCATTGCTCCCCTCCCGTAGCGGTTGTCGTTACGCCCTGGTCCTTGTAGACTATGCCACCCGCTTCCCTGAAGCCGTGCCCCTACGCCAACCCACTACTCAGACCATCGCTAAAGCACTGATCTCTATATTTGCTCGAGTAGGGTTCCCCAGGGAGATCCTTACGGATCAGGGCACCCCATTCGTTTCTGCCCTTATGAGACAAGTGTGTTCTAACCTAGGGATAAAGCAGATCCGTACCTCCGCTTACCATCCGCAAACAGACGGGTTGGTAGAGCGGTATATCGCCACCCTTAAGATAACACTAAAGAAATTGTTGGCTCTGGAAGCAAAAAGATGGGAAGAAATGCTGCCATTGGCCTTGTTTGCTATACGCTGCAAACCACAAAGCAGCACAGGCTATTCCCCCTATGAATTGCTTTACGGTCGTCCACCCCGTACCCTCCTGGACATGGCCCAGGAAGCCTGGAAGGCAGAACCCGACCGTACACGTCCCCTCCCTGAGTATGTCGAGAACCTCAAAACCCATCTCTCACTGATCCGCGATATAGTCAGACAAAACATGGAGAACGCACAAGACACACAAAAACGGCAGTACGATAAAGGCACCAAACCCCGTGCTTTTGCCGACGGGGACCTAGTCCTCCTGATGAAGCCGTCCTCTGACTAGAAACTGCTGGGTCAATGGCAAGGCCCCTACACTATCCTTCGACAGGTGACCCCTGTCACGTATGAGTTAGAGCTAGACCCCACTCGGGGTACTACTCAGATATATCACATAAACCACCACAAGAAATGGGAAGGACCTCAACTGGTCTTAGCGAGTGCTGGCCTTCGCCCTTCTCTCTCTTTTGAAACCTGTTTTGACCCCGAAATGACAGGAGTCCAAAGACAGAGCCTCCAGAGGGTGCTACGGCCTTTACAGAGCGTATTTTCCTCTTCCCCAGGTCATACCTCAGTTATAGAGCATACTATTCAAACAGAACCCGGGAAGACGGTACGTCTACGACCTAACGGGTCCCGGAAGCCCGCAGGAATATCATATGACAGGAAACCGAACACATTTTGAGTATGGGGATCATTGAACCACCCGTAAGCGATTGGAACTCCCCCATAGTGTTGGTGCAGAAGCCGGACGGATCCATCAGGTTCTGCATCGATTTCCGCGAGGTAAATAAAATCTCCACATTCGACACCTACGCCCTACCAGGCGTCAACGAAATGGTCGAAAGAATAGGGAAAGCCAGATACATATCCACCCTAGATCTCTGCAAGGGCTACTGGCAGATACCATTAAAAGAGCAGGATAAGAAAAAGACCGTCTTTTCCACCCCAGACGGGTTGTTCCAATTTACCGTATTGCCATTTGGCCTACACGGTGCCCCAGCGACCTTTCAAAGGGCTATGAATCACATCCTAAGACCCCATTCTAGGTATGCAGGAGCATACCTCGATGATATCGTTATTTGCAGCGATAGCTGGAAACAACACCTTGACCATTTATACAACGTAGTCACCTCCTTAGGTACCTTCGATTTTACCATCAATCCCGCAAAAACTACCCTGGCAGCCCAAACCGTAAAATACCTTGGTTACTTCCTAGGCGAAGGGGTAATTCGCCCACAAGAAAAGAAAATTTAAGCCATCCAATCCCTCCCTTTTCCCCAGTCCCGAAAAGACCTCCGAGCATTCTTAGGCCTACTAGGTTATTACCGCAGGTTTATCCCCAACTTCTCCCAGAGTGCTGCCCCGCTCACAGATTTGTTAAAAAAATCAGCTAAGACAGAAGCCGCCCTAAAGCATCCCACGCCCTTATTGTGGCTAGCCTTCAACCGACTTAAGACTGCCTTGACATCCAAGCCTGTGTTGGTAAGCCCAAATTATTCCCGGCCCTTCATCTTGCAAACCGACGCCTCAGACCAGGGCCTGGGTGCGGTTCTTTCCCAGAAAGATGAAAACGGGAACGAGAAACCTGTATTGTATTTGAGTCGCAAACTATATCCCAGGGGAATGAACTACGCAGTCGTGGAAAAAGAAGCTCTTGCCATAAAGTGGGCTGTTGAGAGCCTGAGGTACTATCTGGAAGGAAGGGAGTTCCTTATATATACAGACCATGCCCCTTTGGAGTGGATGGCCCGGAATAAAGGACATAATGACCGGGTCCTCCGCTGGTTTCTGGCTTTACAACCGTATAGGTTTCAAACCGTACACCGAAAGGGGACAGAACAAGGTAACGCCGATTACCTCTCCCGATACCCCATGACCCAAACCCGTACAAGAAGGACAGCTAGGGGAAGGGGATGTGATGCGGCATCATCCCTTACCTCACTTGGGCCGCGTCTCTTCGGACACTCGCGCGGCGTGGAAACCACTTCCGATGCGTCCCTAGCAACAACCTTGCCAACCAGAAACCCACCCCTCTGTCCTCTATTCCAGGAGCCAATCAGGAGCAACCATTTCCCGGAAGCACACCATCACGACCCCGGAAGTACCTCCCCCATCCAGGATCCGGACGCTGGAAAAGCTGGAAGCAGGAACCAGACGGGCGTCGGATCAAGCTCGTGGCAGGAGACCCAGACCGGAGCAGTGACGGAGAAGGCGGCTGAGGAAGAAGACGAGTGGAGCGAGGACTGGTGGAGTCCGCAGGAGGTGGCTGGGGAGCGGCTGCAACTCAACCAGGAGAGTTGCAGCGGAGCGTGTGAGTACCCGAGAACCGCCCCTGTAGCACAATAGGTGCATTGTAGATAATTTACCCTTTTGAGTCACCCGAGAGTCACGCTATTGTCTGTAAACACTGTAGTTATTTGTAAAGCATCTCATCGCCCTGTACAGCACTTTAGGTAGAGACTATTCCTCTCTCCCACAGTTCACGTTCTGTCTCTCTACCTCCGTATCCTGACCTGACCCTACCTTCCCCCTCCTCACTGTCGCTTCTCCCCTCTCACGTATACCCGGGTGTTGGTGAACGGTTCCAGCTTAACAAGTCCGGTGAGACTAACGGCTCCTTTTGTTTTGTTTCTTTCTCCCGGAACCTCCGAGGACCACCCCAGACCCGAATCCCGGAGGAACCAGATCCTGGCGTGACCGGGACCCGACCACAAACGTCATCCAGAGGAGCTGCTTCTTGTTTTCTCTGTCTAAACCCTTACGTACTCTGTCTATCCAGTGGCAAGAATAAACAAACATTGCCCACTACATACGGCCTCCGCGCTTGATATTCCGGTCCGCCAGTCCCCCACGTTCACAGTCACTTTTTAGGTCGAGGACTGAAGGCTGCGCTTGAGCATTCTCCAGTGGGAGATTTAATGATTTGTAGTATGGGGCTTGAACCCGCCTCTCTCTTCCATTGGCTGGCTCCCTAAACGGAGGCCAGCCATTGGATGAGAGGGTCATCACTCAGTTCAAGCCCCGTCTCTTTCGGATTCGGGGCGTGTTTTTTGTGTTCTTTCGATTTGTGACATCATCTGTCACTCAGAACGCCAAAAACATGCCCCTGATTCTGAACATTTTCGGAGCTTTGCGGCCGCCATTGTTGCCCGGCCGCCGCCGAGTCTTCCATTGAGTGCTTGTTCTCTTATGATCTCACTCCCGCCGCCATTTTGGTGCTGTTAATTGCAAATGTCCGCCCGCCTGTGTCTCTGTCTGTCCACGCCCCTGTGTACATGCCCGTGTAAACAGGCTCATGCAAACACGAACAGAGGTATCACGGCTCACTGCTAGCAGAGGTCGTGGAATCCCTGCTCAGCGCAGTGTGTACCTGCGGCAATGTTCTCCCCGACACTGCACTCCGGAGTCCATTAATTCTTCTTTCATTGCATTTCAGTGCTCACCTAACACCGGTACCCGCAGCATGCGCACGCATGTCCTAAGTAGCGCCTAGAGCCTTCTAGAACAGCTTAGCCGACTGGTAACGAGATTTTCATGGCCCATGCCCTGATTATCGCGGGGTATCGCTTCCATTTACTATCACTATGGTATCGATACTATGAAAGTTCCTTGAGTAGCGTCTTCTATCGATACTGTCTGTCTTGAATACCTCTATACAAGCACATGTACCCGAGGGGCAGTGCCCGGACCTTGCACTCATCAATACTAACCCGGGATATTCCACATATTTCTCGAGGGAGGACCCTTTAAGCGCCCCGTATTCCCTTGTAAGTGTTCGACTGAACATAGCGTAACTCTGTGCAGCTATTTCTTCAGAGGGTCTCCCTTGGGGTGCCTGAGACACGAGGAGGTCCCCCGCAGCCGGGGGGGGGGGGGGGGGGGGGGGGGGTTCACGCTCCACTCACTCCTAGGCGAGACTGTGGGTCTCAGACCTCTTCAGTCTCAGACCGACCCCTGCTTTACAATAACCCAGCGAAGCGGGAAACAGGCAACACTTGCACATAAACGAAGAACTGCACAATGGTGGTGTGGGGTTTGGCTCTTGGAGGGTTTGCTCGTCCTGAGGGAGCACGTGAAATGTCCTGGCCGCTCTCCGACGGGCAGGACTAACAATAAAAGCCAGCAAGTGCCAAATCGGCCAAGGGTCCGTGACCTACCTGGGGCACCAGGTGGGAAGTGGCCAGCTGGCCCCCCTCCAACCCAAGATCGCCGCCATCCTGGCCTGGGAACCCCCGGTCACCCAAACAGAGGTCCGGGCCTTCCTGGGGCTCACGGGATATTACCGGCGCTTCGTGAAGGACTACGGCAGCATTGTGGGCCCCCTCACAGAACTCACGTCAAAGAAACACCCACCGAAGGTACACTGGACACTAGAGTGTCAGGCCGCCTTTGAGACCCTCAAGACAGCTATGTGCACCGCCCCCGTGCTCCAAGCCCCCGACTACAGCCGGGAATTCATAGTGCAAACCGATGCCTCCGATCACGGTGTCGGAGCGGTTCTCTCCCAAATCAATGCCGAGGAAATTGACTAGCCCGTAGTCTTCATTAGCCGACGTCTGCTGGCCCGAGAACACCGCTGGAGTACCATCGAGCGGAAGGCCTTCGCCGTGGTGTGGGCTCTCAAGAAGCTCCGGCCCTATCTCTTCGGCACCCACTTCCGGGTACAAACTGACCACCGACCTCTGCAATGGCTGATGCAGATGCGAGGGGAGAATCCGAAGCTGTTGCGTTGGTCCATCTCTCTGCAAGGGATGGACTTCACTGTGGAGCATCGCCCAGGCAACGACCACGCCAATGCAGACGGCCTGTCCCGCTTCTTCCGCCTCGGCGAGGAGAATACCCAAGGAGAAGGGTGACTCTCCCTGCCTTCAGCTGGGGGGGGCGCGTGTTGGACCCGGCCTCGTGGCATGGTCCCCCCTCCTCCCGCATGGCGGGTCCCGGACTACCTCGCCCCTGTTCCCCAGCCAAGAGCAGCACCTTCCACCCTCCACGAGTGCCGCCCCTCCGGCCCGCCCCCAGCTCTTCCCCGGTGGAACTCGATCTCTTCTCCTCAACCCTCTCGGCTGGCCCGGACCCTTTCCCAGTCCACCATCTCCGGCCCAGCCGCCATCTTGGACCCTCCACGACCAGGCCTCGTGGCCTCGACCCGACCCCAGCCACCGACCCAGCAAAGCCCCGACATTGAGGCACCACGATCCAACCGGGGGGTAAAGAGACCACTTGACGAGTCAATGGAGGAAGGAGTTTCGATCGCCCACAGCCTCCCTGGGCGCTGGCTCCACCCCCCTGCTGGGTGTCTGGACTCGCACATCCCGGACCCTCCGACCCCCAAGTGCGAGGGTCCGGACATCAAAGGGCTCCAGACCTATAACTGGGGTAGCTCCGGAGCAGGTAGGCAGTTGTATCCTGGAGTCGAGAGACACCGAGACAAACTCATCTTCTTGCAACTACCTTTGGAGTCCTGCTGGCGCTGCCGCGGCCCATCTTCGTGAAGCTGTCCTTGGAGTCCTGCTGGCGCTGCCGCGGCTCATCTTCGTGAACCATCCTTGGAGTCCTGCTGGCGCTGCCACAGCTCATCTTCGTGAACCATCCTTGGAGTCCTGCTGGCGCTGCCGCGGCTCATCTTCGTGAACCATCCTGGGAGTCCTGCTGGCGCTGCCGCTGCTCATCTTCGTGAACCATCCTTGGGGTCCTGCTGGCGCTGCCGCGGCCCATCTTCTTGAACCATCTTTGGGGTCCTGCTGGCGCTGCCGCGGCCCCTACCGAAGAACCCTCCAGCTCGAGGATTGAGGGCTGTCCGCAGGATATCCCTGTACCAGACCGGTACCAAGACTGTCCCGCTACCCCCTTCCCACAGAGACTAAGTTCAAGGGGATCCTAGAATCCCGTTTCTACTGTATCGTTACGATAAACCTGCCGAAGAGTACTGATAAAAGAGTTAAGAACCTATCTTTGTGTGGTGTCCATCTGTAGGGGGGTGGTTGCTCGACTGTACGATCTAGGAGAGGAACCTCGCAAGGAGGCCTCTCCCCCTGGCTCGGCAGACCCTCAGATTTCCCGTCTAGCAGTGTGTGTGTGTGTGTGTGCGCATCTCTGCCTGTGTGTGTGTACGCGGCTCTATCTCTGTGTGTGCGCACAGCTCTGTCTGTGTGTGTGTGTGCGGCTCTGTGTCCGCGAATACTCTCTAATACTCACCTGTTGCCATTGTAAATGACGATACCATTTATTTATGTTTTTTTTAAAAAATGTCATGAGCAATGCCAATCGCTCTACCTTTAATAATGCTGAGACCATTGCATTGTAAATGCTTGTTCGTCCTGTAATGTACCGTTTGCTACCTCTTGTATTTTGTTTGCTCACATTTGTCACTTTTGTCTTATTTAACTTAACGTTTGCTTTTCAATTTGTTTACTTCTAATTTTCTCCTCGTGTACCATTACAGTACCTATTATGAAGCGCTTTGACACCTTCGGGTAAATCCGCGCTATATAAAAACGCATTAATAAATAAATATATGAACTCAAATTTGCCAGCTATGGGGTCCTCCTGCCTGGACCTCGCAGCACTGGAGGCTGTCAAAAGGTGGCGCCCTAGCGCCCTGTGCAGCTCTCACACTGCCCATCTTGTGACATGATACATGTGTGATTTACATCTCAGACCTTTCGGGCTAGCCCGTTTCTTTAAACCAAGCCAGGCCCGTGGATCTATTAATGTTCTACTTAAGCCACCTCCAAGGAAGCAGTCAGCCAACGAAACATGTTGAGGATATTCGTACAGCATTTGAAAGGCGTTTGCTGTTTTAGCGACTCACGAGGAATGGATTAGTACACGCTTTTAGAATACTGCATTGTGTATGGGACGTTGAGCAGCCAATTGAGAATCTGGTGGGTTCGCGTGTCAGCTTGTGAGCGAGCAAATTTTAAAGCAGCATACGTGTAAATGCTACGTTCAAACCTACGACTGCCACTGCGTCAACCATGGAGTAGTCGCTTAAGCGTATCAACGCGTTGAAGAAAAATACCAACTATGCCCGACATTAAAGAACAATATACCACAAAGATTATCAGCATGTATATGCTGACGTCATCCTCAACTGCAAGCTATTAACAAAGGACCCGCCCATATCATGGATCTCTGATAATTGTTTTCCCGCCTCAAGGCTACACGAGCGCCCTCCGCCCCGAGTCCACACCCGTAATTCTTCCTCCCCTGGTCCGGTTTTGCTCTCTTGTCTAGCGGCTCCTCCTCCTCGCTGCTTAGCGCTCTCTTCAGGCAAAGCTCCTCCTCTTTTCTTCCCTCCTGACATCTCTCCTCTGCGCATGCGCGGACGTTTGACAACGTCCATCTCTGTATGCCAGAGCCTCTCTTGCCTTCTAGTTTTTCTCGCTGCCCTACGCTCTGTTCGCTTTACGCGTCACTTCCTGTTACCAAGGGAAGGAGGGGGAGAACGAGAGCGCGGCCCGAGGTGAGGAGGATGAGGGACTGGGGCACCGTGGGAGCGAGATGGACAATGGAGCCCCTGGGGGGGGCAAGTGCGCGGTACCGAACGCGCCCCACTAGGGAGATAAACTGAGGGGAGGAAGCGCGAGGGAGGGGAGTCTCAGCCAAGGCCTGCTGCACGGGGAGATAGAGCACATATAATAAAGGGGGCCAAATACGGTATTATCGAGAGGGCAGCAAAAGAGTGGGTTGACTGCTGTCTTGGTATTGAGTAACGGCTTACTTAGCATCCTAATACAGCAACAGCGTGGGGGATAATGTGACAGATTCTAGTGCCGGTGGGCCGTGGCTATCAGATGAACATAGATAATAGATAATAGGATGCCCGAGAAGATGAGATAATCAGCAATACTGAGCTTCCAGATGACCGAGGATGGGTAACCAGGATTCCCGGTCGTGCGACGGGTTAGATGTTTTGGAGAAGCTGTAGGGGACATTGATTGTGTTGGTGACCAGGTTTAGTATAGAAGCACTGGAGGGGGAGATCTGTGGTGTAAAACACATGGTTGGCGGAGGAGCAAGCCTTTATAATAGTTATGTGGTTCATAATCAGTCTTCCGTAAACTCAATAAGTACTAATAAATTGGGCAGACGTAACGTTCGTTAAAGAACTTGCTAACCTCAAAATTGGCATCAAGGGGCTCTATGAGAAAACATTCAGTCTGTCTGCTCATTATAGCTACAAATCTTACATTTCTATTATAGGAAACTTGCAGGTGCAGCGCCCTTGTTGTGCATGCCTAGTGAGTGTAACGTACTCTGTTGCAAGCGTTTTTGGTTGTCTCCAATGGATAAGGTATCTTGCAACTCTTCATGATCGTGGTCCCTGGCCGTCGCGGTTTATTTCTGAAGTGTGTTTCCCCATGTAACTGTGTTGACAGTCAAAAGCATTTGTTGCTGTCAAACCTTCGCCACCCAGGCGGGGTGAGCCTGTCATGTTGATTAGACATGCAGAGTCAACTCTTTAGTGCAGTGATTGCTCTGCGACATGCTTTCGGCTCTATAAACCATTTGTCATTCAGCAAGGCGATACCCAAGTGTAACTGAACCCCAATAGTTGTCAGTTAGAAACTGAAGGCCACTGGGGTTCAGTGTCTCTTGCGCTCACCCGTTCTCGAAAGCATTTTACACGCCTGAGGTTAAATTAAGATTAACTTCCAAATTTTAAGTTATTTCAGTGAACGGCAGATACTTCCTCACCGTTTTAACCATTACCTCTAGTAGTATGAACATATTAGCCTCCCTTCAGCGTGGTAGCAGTGAGCAAATAATTACAAAAATACTCCAGTGATGATCGCCACCTTCAAACAATTTCGTTTTACTGTATGTCTTTAGTAAAGATTAATGCTTCTTGTACATTTTAGACAGGAATGTGGTCCCCCCCCCCCCTCCTTTAGAAATATTTGCGTATGTCCTTCACCCAGTCCGTGTGGAATAAGCCCTTGCGGTGGTTTCTGCCACACGTGACCATAAAGATTGGCGAACCGTAAGTAATCCAGTGTTATCGGGTATCTCTTGTCAGAAGCCCTTTTAGGAATAAGTTCCGTGCCTGAAAGCCACAATGTACAGTGACGTATTGTATTGCCTCTGATTCAGATTCGAATAATGTTAGCATCTTTTGTTGACAAAGTACTCCCGAAGTGTAATCCTTACAGCCTTTTCGCTTGTTGTTAGCCGTTATAGCGAGTGGTTCAAGAGGTAGCTAGCTAGTCGTAAGGCCCCATCAGGTATGGTAGGCAAATCATCCACCACTTCCAACAGTGTTTTTGTGTTTTTTTTTTTGTAGTAAAGCCTGTCTAAGATGAAGCAAAATAGTTTCGAGCTGTGCTTTGCTTGTGTTGGCATTTGATACAGCAAAGGCATGTTGGAGTAGTGTAAACAGGGGCCCCGTGGATACAGTCAGAGAGGATGAGGAAAGAATTAACATAATAACGTTCTCATTCTACATAGTGATTTCGTCCTTGTGAACTGCCATCATAGTCTTGTCTCTTGTAAAAGATGGTCGATGCGCTCACTTGTCTTTTACTCTGGACGACACAGATAACACATTTTAGGGTGCCACAAATGGTTCAATGGGGGAAAGGCAACTCCAGCCTTTCCATGGTGTTCTTTACTTGATGGATCGTCTCTGTCTATCCCTTTATTACTTGTTCCAGCGAGTAGTCCAGATATTACACTGTATGAGGCTCGATTTAGTGGGTGGTAGTAGTAGTAGTAGTGGTGGTGGTGATGGCACCCAACTTCACCTTTGTGAAATAGATGTTCAGCAGTAAGATATCTGAATCTTCCACGTGTGTAATGTCTGGGTATTTTAATAAAGTCCCTCAATAAATACCGGAGACATGGTATGATATTCTCTGGGGTGCTATGGAAGTGGAGCATATCGTTTGCATAGTCAATTTATGTTTTGTGTTGCCAGCATTTTTAGCTTTCTTAGTAGTTTCGAAGAACATTGAAACAAACTGTTGGAAAATGAAGTACCTGATTGCTGTCAACTGATGAGTATTTGTTGTAGCTGCTGAGTGTCCGTTTTTCTGTAAGATACTGAGGTTTCATCTTGATACGTTCCTTTAGCTCTCATATATACTGCTAGGCTTTCCATCTTGCCAAAGGCATTTAACCAGGTATCACTCTGAAAACATATGGTATTTCAAAAACCCATCAGTTCAATACAGAATATTTATGAATCACGTGCCAGTTCTTAGGAAAGTAAAATACAGAAGTTTGGGTGTGGGAAAATTAAAGAACGTTTCACAGCAAACCTCTGAAAGTAAATGCTCACAAAGATATAGCTTTACTGGTGAAAGGTCTGTCATCTAGTCATTGTTTTGATATCCAGTCTGAGACAAAATAATCTGTATCCCGCAGGGTCAGTGCCTTTCCATGTGGACGCATTTAGTGCCACCACTAAGTGAATGAACTTCAGTAAGTGCAAAACACCTTGATGTCTGACCAGAAACTTGTCAGCACATTTGAGGAGTAATGAAGAGTAACTTTTACATTCTTGCTGCTTCTGTCCCCCATGTGTGATTCTTTTTATTTTTTGGTTTGGTTGCTGATTGACCTTCATCCAATAATATACATAATCTTAATTAGCGGTGTTCCATGCAAAAATCCTGTGGTTGGGAGGCAGCCTTCTTTGAGGAGTCGTTTTTTCGGGCCGAGCTACGCCACTTTCTCGGAACCAGGGGTTATTTTCTGCTGATCCTCTGACCTACAGAGGATCAGCATAAAATACCCCCCTTAATGCTGCCTAGACGGAGCTGTAAACCTCCTGGAAACCTCCTGGAAAAATCATGGAGATGAATGCTACCTCCAGTCAGTTGCTTTTCGATGAAAAAGCTTTTTATCACCCAGTCCTACTAAAGACTTCACTGGAACGGTGTATTTCGAGATTCAAGGGAGAGCTAGTGTACTAGTCTTTGTGGAGCTCTCCTGGTAGACTAGGAAAAAAACACGCAGGAAGGGTCCCCTTAATCCAATGAAAAAAAGTCGCATTCCACATGCCCATATACTGATATTCTCCTTTACTTGTGTTTATTCTCTAATAGTAAACAGACTGGTGCCACAGACAGATTTGGGTACCATGGAAGAAAATAAAACTGTACATTCGTGAGGATCCTGTAAATGCAGAGTCTCTTTAATTATAATACTGTTGTATATGTAATACTGTTGTATAAGTACTACCATCATAAGAACTCTAAAAGATTGAGTTTGACCACATCATACCTAGAAACCGAAATAAGGGTTGCTGTCATCAAGAGGCAAGATTGACAACGCCAATGCGTTGATGGTAGTTTGACTACAGGTCTGGGAAAGCAGTATGTTGCAATTGTCTTATGTATCCATCCATCCATCCATTTCATTGATAGTGCTAGACATCACTCATCATCAAAGATACTTAGGTAAAACACTAAGACACAGTAAGCACATTAAACGCAATTTAAAAAATTCAAAATGCAAAATCGCATACAGTACATCAGGCAGTTGAAATGTCCACCAAAACAAGGTGGCGCAGAATCATTTAAGGCATAGCTGCTTGTTCTGGGCCTAGGAGAAAATTAGAATTAGTCAATTAAAACTATAAACCAAATCACACAGTTCATTCATAATGTTTAAAAATACCAGAAAAATGAATTAAAAGCAGATTTATCACACAATACGGCCGCTGGGCATCCTGCCACAATCCCTTTGCTTGCTTCAACTTTCCTTCCTAGGTATTATAGTCGAGATGACAAATACGAAACTACATTGGATAAAGTGGCTAAACAGGGGTTGATCTTTTCCCTGTTATCTAAAAATGCGTAATTGCCATACAGACGGCTCAGGTTCCCTTAAGTGTATTGATATAAGTAATTAAGGTGCATATAAGCAAGACCGAGGTTGATATGTATGCAATGCCGGCTGGGCTATGAGTTCTGCTGATGGAAGGGTGCGTTCAACAGGGCTGATTCTCTTAAAATGGAATATGATTTCAACACCAGCCACCCAAGACGCCGTCTAGACAGGCTTTCTTTGTCTGCCATCCAACTTTGTAGTTTAATTGATTTTATTTACTAGTGTCTAAAAGGTTTGCGCTGAAGTATTAGAGGTCCAAAGGTCACCCAATTCAAGCGTCATAATGCTGTATTCTAAATATTTCTTGTGTGCACCATTGCTATGTTGCAAGTTAATTTCTATCCAGACTAGATTAGCCAGGGTGTTTTCAGCTACTGCTCTCAGGTTATGATAACGCTTGACGAATGCTGCCTGTCTAGCAAGTGTCTGTTTTGCACTCAGGAATTCTAGCCGGATCTGTGCAGGAAAGGCCGACCTGGAGAGCCTAAAGGTATGTTTGTAAGCTTTTATCATCCATTTATCTAACAGAAGAGCATCGTCCACCAGCATGATCTCCAATCCACATGCAAGGGTTGGCAACAATTTGGCTTTCATAACTGATCCCATGGGCTGTAGATCATGGCCTCAAATGCATCTGGCCAGTGACGAGAAGCCATAGTTAATAGTCTGTGCTTACTCCTTTATCGCCTTCTTCTGGGAATCAAAGGAGCCATTTGCAGCTTTTTTCACTCCTAGGTATACAGAGTCTGACCTAGTCAATTCTGTTTCCCCCCTAATAAGCCATTTTTGATTGGTCTTAGAAGGACGATTGCGCACCATCACACTTGTTTTCGAAAAATGTATTTCCAGGTCGTTATTTTCAGTGTAAGCTCTAAGAGTATTAAGCAGCCTTTGAAGGCCTATTCGAGTATTGCTGAGCATCACCACGTCGTCAGCATAAAGGTATGCAACATTTGTTGTCCTCCAATGCTCGGTGCATGGGCCTTCTGGTCGTCTAGCTCAATAGAGAGATCAGCCAAAAATTGATTTTAAAGGAAGGGGGCTAGGACAGAACCCTGTTTTACGCCAGAAGTTGTTTGCACCTTCCATGATACGCACTTGCCATCTCCAATTTTAATCCTGATCCAGGTATCCGAATAGACCAGCCTAATTGCTCGTAAGATGTTCAGTGGGATACCCCATCGCTTAAGCTTTGCCCATAGTTTGTCCCGAGCGACACCATCAAAAGCTGCTTTGAAATCAGCAAAGCACAAATAAAGAATTGTCCCAGTTGCTTTTTTCCTGATTAGACTCGGGGTCATACGATTTGTTGAAGTACCTAGGCCCCTTAGGAAGCAGGTTTGGTTTAAAGGGATTCTTCCTTAGTCGTGCGACCAGGATTCCAAATCATGCAATAACTGCGTTGACAAATATTTTAACTCACCATCCATCAATGCTATTAATCTGTATTTGCTGGGCGAACATGCCAAGCTTTTTTTAAAAAATGGAATGTAGTATGGAGTCCCTCCAGCTGTCAGGAATAACATTGTTGTCCAGAATGAAATTAAACATTAATGCTAGGAAGTCTGCCCATTGTGGGGCAAAATGTTTGAATAATGCCTGTGGTAGCCCATTTGGGCCAGGGGCACAGTCCGCCCGGGACTTTTTGATAAACTTCTCCACTTTGGTTGCTGTGATTATCCGCTGTGCCACAGTGGTTTTATTAGGACAGTAAGGACTAGCTTGAAGCATCCAACTGCTCTTGAAGTGTGAATTTAGGTAATGTACCCATTCTGTCTCGCTGATTTGTTATTTTCAGCTGAAGGACCTTTCTCCTTCCTATGAATTATCTGTCAGAATCTTTTCGAGTCGAAGGTTTTGAAGGTGTGTAGTCGCTGGGCTCGTAGTGTTTATGTTGTGAATATGGGCGGGCATAGTTGACGATTTACCATGATCAAGTCGACTTCCCTTTTTGTGGCGGTTTCCACTGTGGATTTTGGTCAAATTATTGGCAAAAGTCTCCCATGTCGCTATAGGATTGAGATCTAGTTGAGCTAGTACCTGTAAGCTTGGGACTGCATCCTCTGCTATTGAGATGATGGAGCCAGAGTTCAATTTCAGGCATTTCTGGTTTTCTGAGTGTTTCTCCCGACGTGCAAAATTCCTCAAGTTTGTGCAAGGATGCGTTCTCTATGATGACCTGAGGATTGTGAACGTTTTTCACACAATGGCATATGCTATAGTCGGAAACCTGGTTGAAAAGGGGCATTGAAACAAGGGTGTAGTCTGATTGAAACCGCGTTACCACAGACCCTTTGACCAGACAGGTGGAATGTCAGATGGTTTTCGGCCATTTAGTGCCATCGGACCCAATTCACAGGCCTTTGAGTTCTTCTCCTGACTTGTTCCTCTGTATTTTTGATGGTTTTACTTGCTCGGGGAGGGGGCCCACTGCGTCCAAACGTTCCTTCAGATGAGCAATTAAAATGGTTGAGGTTTAAATCTCCAGAAACTAGCCAATGTGCCTTATTATGGCTATCTTTCAACTTGGCTAAGTGAACTTTTATTCTCCTGGGTGATATCACTTTTTGTTTAGGATTGATGTACAGATTGACAACGATGATTGGATCTTTAGAATTATTGGCCCAACTTTCCAGTTTTAATACCAGCATCTTTGGGTCGTCCACAAACACTTCCACCGTTTTGCTTGTTATGATGGTGTTTATTTAAATTGCCAGGCCCCCTTTTGCCCTTCCGTAGGCACTCTTTCTTTCTGCTGGTTTTATGTATTCTTTGTAGCCGATAAGTGTTAGTAGTCTGCGCACAGATTTCCTGGAACATTAAGATATCAAAGGATCCCAGGAATCCTATAAATTCTGGATCCGAGAGTTTTGTCTGTAGACCGTTGATGTTCCAAGAGCAGACCATCACTTAGTCCGGAACCTTTTCTGGTGGTCTTCCTTCGCCTCAATCTTGACTGCTCCTGCTTCGAGACAGGCCCATGAGGATATCTATCTCCGTGATAGGAGATGACTTCGATGCCCCAGGCTTTTAGGTGCTTTTTCTTTTCCAAAATCCAAGCCGGGATCGCTGAGGATGATAATGTGACTAAAGTGGGGTCCGTGAGCTGACGTCTTCTAGTCATCTGACTTCACGTGGGCCAGGTCTGGCAAGGCTTTGAGCAATTTCAGGATGTTTGACCGGTTTAAGATGTCTTGCGATCCCCTCGATTTAAATTCTGGGAACCACAGCAGCATCTGATTAGTTTTTTTTTTTTAAACCAAAAAGTTCATCACGACCGACACTACCTCTTGAAGTCAGTTGATTACCATCAATTTTTACCTGCAACTGAGGTTCCAGTAGAGGCTGTTCACATGAGGGCTGTGTCTGGGTTTCTTCTTCCGTGAATTCTTTTGCTTGCGGTTTTACGGTGCATGCTTTTTTGTCCTCACCGCCAACATGGTGAACTCCATGAATTCCTCTGGTTGGGGACTACGTAACGGCAAGGGGCCACTGGCTGTGTTACAAGATGCCTTCCAATTTTTAGGGGATACTACTTTGTTATGAACAACATTGTGGGAAGGAGCCACAGTGGTACCATGTGTCTTTGGGTCCATTTGAGCTATCCCTAAACAATCCGGACCTAGTGCTGGCCCTAGTGCTTTGACATTATATATTCAGGCTATGTACAGGAATTTAGATACAGACACAAATGAGGAGGTATCACAATTACATCTTTTGTAAGCTTCAACTCGAATTTTTAGGCTAAGGGATCTACACAAATAAAACATCCATTTGTTTCTGGGATTGACAGAGAGAAGGCAAAAAAACAAGTGCTCATTGTTTTCTTGATATGTATTCAATAAAGCAGCGATCAGATCCCTGTTTCCGCTTCACCCAGTTAGTAGTAAAAGCTTCTGCTGGGAGGGTCCCATACCTAAATTGGAGAAAGAGGGACCAGTCCTGCACAGGGCGGAATTTTTTTTAGGAATTCCTCTGCCTTATTTGAGGATTTGTGATGAAGGTAAGCACTCGTTGGGCAACGAATCGATGAATGGTCCCTACTGCTAATAGCTTTCTCTTGGACCAATTTTTTGACTTTAGAACCTCTCCTCGACAAACGGACTGGGGCTCGTTCCAAAAGTTCTCTAGCCCCAGCTCAATCCAGGCATTTTTAAGCAACCTGAGCCATCTGATTTTTCCCACCCCGTTGGCCTTAATGACTTTCTGCAAGCTATCCCTAAAATGGCACAGTTCGTGGGTGCTCCAAATGTGAACCCAGAACAATAATGGTCTCAATGCTATCTGTACTGATATCTCGTTGATCCCCAAATCAAGGTGGAGAGGGACCAATGGCGTGGCTTTCCCTAAGCACAAGATGCCACTGAGAAAATTATTTTCTGCTGTACTCAAGGGGCTCATTATGCAGTGGAACCATAATACTGAGCCGTATCGTACGCACCCCCCCCACCTCTTAGCATGTGGCTTGCAAATTTCAATTGCTGAGGGAAAGGAGACCAGGCTGCTGTGTTGGCAAATCGATGTATGACTGCAGTTTGAGGTTTATACTTAAGGTATTCTTGGTGATGTGTGTCCCCCAAGAATCCATGTCGGCCAGCCTGATACCCAGATAATTGAATTCTTCTACCCTTTCCGGTGTTTCAGGTCCCACCTTAATAACCACTCTCGCTCGGCCTCTCTTAGTGTAAGTTATATATTTGGTCTTTGGTGTATTAATTTTTAGACCAAAGTCTCCACAATATTGGTTAAAACTATCAATAAAGTTTTGAAGGCCCCTATTAGTTTTGGACCGCACCAAGTCCCCAAAGAGGAGTGCCAGTATTTTTACTCCTGCTAGTGTTGTGGATTCATTGGCACAACTTAATAGGTAGGGAATACAGTTGTTAATATATAGAGGAAGAGGGTTGGGTCAAGTACACACACCTGGTGCACACTTTGGTTTACAGGTATAAACCTTCTTTAATTCTCCCTTCACACTGCATCTTACTTTAGCATAATTCCCCTCGTGGAGCAACTGGATCAAGTGCATGAAATCACAGGTGTCTCCATCCTCCAAAGCATCTTCCTTAGCCTTCGTCTAGGCACAAGTTCAAATGTGGCGCAGAGGTCAATAAATGCCAAGTAAAGGTCGCCCTTGGTCATGTCCACCGCCTTCCACTTTGCTAGGAGAAAGCAAAAGGCCTGGTCAGCCTCAAGGGTTTTCTGCCTGAATCCTGCTTATGGTCATGAAAGAATGTGTTTTTCCTCACCCCAATTCAACCACTGCCCTAGCACTTGCTTGCATAAGATTTTTTGCAGGTTTTCAATTGGGCTGTTAGGGGAGTAGTTGGCCGGCACCCTGGGATTCTCCTTTTTAGGTCTCGCAGACCTAGCGCTGGAGCGCGCATGCGCTCCTTGAGTCTTACTGTGATTGAGATGATTTCGGCAGGGGACTTGAAGCCACGTCCATTGGCTGGCGTCATACTTTACGGTAAACTCTGGCATCCGGTTGAAAGTGAGGCTTTTTTGTTACCGCCCTGTCTCCTTCTGAGACGGCCCATCCTGACTGGATTGTTTACTTGCGGCGTGACACTGTCTCCTTCATTACTCAGTGTAGGTCCTTTTTTCCCATCAAAGTGAAAGCGTGATGGCTACAGCTTGTTTCGTACTTGCAGGCACAACATGCTTTGCTACATTCAGTATGCCATGCCCACTTTCTACCCCGTTTGCCCACCCCACCACCGTTCCGAGATCGCAACTTAACATTTTTAAACTGATACGGCTGTTTGCAACAATTGTTTGCTGTGGCTTCTGTCCTCTGTGGGACACTGCGCGTCAGTCGCCGGTGCTAACCCCATCTCCTTGCCATTCGTTGACTCCGCAGCATTGATCTATTATAAGGGCTTTCCTTGCTGTTCCTAAGCTGCCTGTCCCGACAAATTCGTTATCGTTCTAATTATAGCGCAGGGGTAAGAGTGATGGAGCCAGCTTGTGTTCCTTCTTAATAGCGGGAAGCCCGCTATAAACCCAGCTGATGTGACGTCCTCTCATTGTAGACTGCACATCAGGCCTTTAAACCATCGCAGGAAGGCCCTGGACAATAGAATTCATTCCAAGAGCGCATGGTGACCGTTTTAGAAATAGTGTGGGCTTTTATGTGTTTAGAAAACCTGCAAGCAGTGGGTAAACACCGCTTGCAGGTTTATAAACACATATATAAAAAGGCATTAACATTTACAATGCCAATAGCTGAAACTCTCGCAAATGCAAGACCTATTGCACTACAAGTGCTTGTTAAAGAGAGGCATAATCTCTGCCCCTTTCCATGATGGAGGGATCACCCCCTCCCATTTCAATGGCATTAGAAACCATATTAATATAGGGGACCCACACACCTGGGTCTAATTTTTAACACATCTGCAGAAATTATATGAAGCCCCTGAGCTTTCCAGTGCTTCAATAAGACAACTGCTCGCGCAGTTTCCTCTATATGATGACTACTGGGGGGGGGCTGAAGCTTTGTCCTAGTGGGCCCCTACACACACAGCCAGGCTCAGAGACGTGGACGGAAGAGTTCAGACTCCCAAAATGGTAGGCTAGCAGTTTCAGCAGGATTGCCTGACCTCCCATCACTCTTGCTGACTAAAGCCCTGAATTTCTTCTTGTCATTAGCTATACCTGCGTCCGGTAAGTCAGACTAGATGCTGTCTTCCCAAGATCTTTTTTGCTCCTCTTAAGCTAGCCTGGTAAATGGCCATGTTTCCCCTTCTAGTCGGCATATGCTCTTTTATGTCTTGGAGGAGCTTTGCCTTTGATTTTTTGCATTCGCCTTTGAACCATCCTTTTGGGTGCCACCTTTACTCCTCCACTTGGCAAATACCATTTTGTGCTCTGCTAGTATCACATCACCACCCTCCCAATTAGAATATAGATTACCCTTAGGAGTGGCCAGGATTGTGTATTCTGCCTTAATTCCGTTGGGGAAGAGCCCACTACTTCACATTTCACGTACCTCCTGTTATTAGTAGCCACGAGCTGCGTGCTAGCATGCGCAGTGGCCACCGGGAAGGGGAGAGTCATTAATTCTTTTAATCGTTGTAGAAAGGGGTTGTTGTCGCTCTCTCCTCACTCCACCACCATTGTCACCTAGCTTACTCCATTTCCGTACGTCCAAGAAAATCTAATCAATTGTATTATTTTATGGACCTCTTTTAATGTCGATGCAAGCAATTTATCAGGAGACCATCCGTTTAGCTAGCTCGTATAATTCCATGGCAAATGGCTTGTCATGCTTGAGTATTTTATTGTTTCGAGGGGGATGTGCATTTCTTATTGCGAGTTATTGCTGTCTATTTTGTTTCAGAGAGCGGTGTCCTTATTCCGAGGTTGAAAATACTGTTTTGTTACAATTAAAAGCCCTGAATCAAGTTTAGGAAAGCTGCTTGGAAATATTGCTATGAAAAGGGAGTTTTTCATGTTGATAAATTGCAGCTCACTGTCCTGTACTGGATCACTTCCTTCGTGCATGCTTGAAGGTCAAGAGTTGCTGGAATTGTTTTCTTGAACATGGTTTTGTGATTAAATATAAAATTGTCAATGTTTTTGTTGCCAATGTTTTGTTTCTGAAGTAACTATTTGTTTTCCCCTGGTCTAGATGCCAATCTGTTTTGTGTAGAGTGCCCTGTCCCCGTCCTTCAGTTCCCCACAGTTTTGTCATACATGACAATGTTAAACTATTATATACTGATGTGGTGTTTTTTTTTTTTGTATATCAGTATAGTGTTCCAAATTTGGCTAACTGCAGAAGGGAATAAACGGTTCGGAGTTCACAAACATCACCTTTGTCAGAGCAGAAAGGCAGACATTAAGGACGGTAAGTGTTGGTGGAAAGCAGCAATATTTAAAGTGAGGCCCGTCTGACCTTTGCATGTGGCCCCCAACATAAGCACTGGACTGCTGTTTACTCAACTCAGCGCTAACATTAAAAAGATGTTAAACAGGCAATCTCTTATTTAAACATTCGTTGGAGATTAAAGAAGGGAAGTAACTAGCTTGTCTTGGCACTGCTTAGTTGTAGAAACTCCTTCATTTTGAAAGACATCTTGTAGCAAAACTGTAAAATTACAATATGGTCTCTTAAAAATTAAATTGTTTTTAAAAAAAGTGCATTTTATTCACATGTAGAAAGAACCATTTCACCTTAGTGCATCAGATTATATCAGTGCATTAAGAAGTTTTTTTTTAAAGTGATAGATTTCAAACATAAATTCCGAAACATGAATTCTTAACTCCACCATGACAGTGCCCACAGTGAACTAAGAGGCAAGCCAGTTATATGCACTCTTTAGGTGGCCTGGTCTCCTATTCTACAAGAACAGCATTATAGTTTATTAGATCAAACACAAGAGAAGCTTTTGTACAGTGCACATCCTTAAGTGATACATGTGCAGGTCCTCCTATACAATCATGAAGAAAAAGGAAGGAAAATAAATTGAAACAGTTTGATAACACAAGGTGGAGAAGCGGTGATTAGTCCCAGGCATTCTGCTTTCACTTTGTTTAATTCAGCCACTAGACGTATATGCTTTGCTTTCCCTGCACGGGAAATCGCCTACAACGCTGTCATAACCACACATACGCCATTACCACATACATGGTTTTACCTCGAAATTTGTGGAAAAAGAAAGCATGATAAAGGTATATGCCTGAAAGGACTTCTCGCACTATGCTTTAGTGTTTAGGGTTGGTTTTCGAAGTTGTGATCGCACCATGCTTTAGGGTTGGCGCTATGCTTTAGTTTTTTAATAAAAAATATATATAATTGTTTTTTAAACGTTTTTTTAATCAGGGGTAAGGGTAGGTATGTTTTTTTCCGATTAGAAGAAATGCATCTTTAACCTGTTTTAATAAAAATGTTGTCACGCATCCGCTATTGAAAAACAGCCACTAGATGGAGCTATGACATAGCAAAAAGGAAAACCCGCAGTGCTTGTGTTGTAAAGGAAAAATGCAATCATAGTATGCGTAGATAATTATTAGATTTTATAAAAGATGATTAAAGACTAAAACATTAAAAATGTATAAGAAACATAAAGAATGTTCGTAGCAGATACCGGGATCGAATGTGTGATTTCGTTTATACCCTATAAACGCACTCCGTACCATCACGCCACAGCCCATACCATTGAAAGAGAGAGAGGAAATTAACAAAATGATTATTCTCACACATTTTTAATTTTGAACACACAATGCCTTGAACAACCAAGCCTTTACAACAAAAGTTTCATGGTAAAAGCTTGCGTGGAAAAGGCATATGCCTTTTTCAGCATATTCGTTGTAAAAGCAGGCATGGTAATGACACATGCGTATTATAGATGGTACGATCAGGCATGCGTGGTACGTCATACAACCCCCTACACTCGCCATACTGACCGCCACTGTGCTAGCATCATTGCAGCCTGTGGTCACATCACAGACCAAACTTTGTTGCATCTTGGAAAATGTTTGCGAGCACCCATGGTGTAAACGGTGGTTAAAAGAAAGTACAGCTTTCAAGGGAAAACAGTATCCATCTACAAGGAGCATATTTTAACTAGTTCATGGCAGTGGCGGGCGTCCCTTTCACATCTGTAGCATAAGTTAGAAAAATAACTCCAGCGTTATAGCTTTGTGAGGGGAAGTGTATATTCATGATTCCGGAGGCTGAAAATAAAGCCTCAGAATAGGGTTTGATTGCTACGTCGCCCACCCTCCCTTCCGTGGCTAAGCATTCTGGACTTTTCAAACCCTACCTGGGAACCGGACTTTTATGGTTAGAATCCAACTACAGCTTGACACAAAAAAAGCAGCTATCTAGCTGGGCAACAGGAATGCTATCGCTCCTGTATGACTCTCTTCTTCCTTGCAGAAAATCAGCTGGTCCTTTTACCCATACTCCTTCATGCAAAGGGGTCAGTTACTTTCCTTTCTGGGCAGTGCAATGTAGACCTTTTCTGGTTAACCACAGCAGCAAGAGTTCTCTTATCGTGTGGGAGTGGCTAAGATGGCTGCTACATGGAATGCACTTTGCTAAGCTCTGTTCAGGGCCCAGCTTAGTCCGGCATCTAACTTGCATACTGGGCAGTGTCTTGGTGCTGCAGCAATTTCCTTTTGTGCTCAATGACTGGGGCCTTGTGATCTGGGTGACAGTTGCCAGCGTAGCAGCAATGCCAGACGGACCCTCTGGGATCAGAGAGTCCAACCTGACGGCCGCAGAGGACCTGTTGTCTGACAATGCTGGGGAGACGGCAGAGCACAAAGGGAGTGCATTGTCCCCCGGGGGCTTGTGGCATATTTTTTTTAGGGGTGTGCTCAGTCTCTCCCTCCTGCCTCCTCTTGGTCACTGGTGGATTGCCCAAAGGAGCGAATTTCCCGGGGCGTGCTGAGAGGGTCATGGACCGTTATCAGGAGTGAGTGATGTGCTGTGCGAAGCCCTGATGGCAGTTGAACGACTGTCTGCCCTGCTAGGACTGATGGGGACTACTGGGCCTTGAGTGACTATGCTGGGTCCACTGAAGAGCTTTGACACGACGGCCAGTAAGATTCCTTCTGTACCTAAGGGTTGCCCATGACCAATTATGTAAACTTGCTTTGTGGTGGCCCTCTAGGAGGTGATAGAGCTCGATTTAGTTGGCTGGCCCTTCTGTTTTCTCCCACAACTGCGAGAGATTCATGGTGGTGCCTCTCCGGGGATGGAGCGGGCCACATGCATCGCACTGTGATTGTCACTCAGCAAGTGGCTTCTGCACAAGTGCAATACATGAGTAAGGGTGTCCCTGACTCTATCCCCTGTTGTGGCTGCACTATGCTTGACTGCACATAGTTGGGGAGGGGGTGTTACTCCTGGCATTCTCTTGGGTACAGTCGCTGAGTTAGGCCCACTTGATCATCACTCTTGGTTTGGTTGCCATTGATTTTGGGGTGTCATCCTAATGCAGTGGAGAACGTCTTTGTAGATGGTGGGCCTGGCGGACAAGGGCAGACAATATTCCCTAGGTTGTTAGGTGGACCGATGGGCGGAGTGCTGTCAAGCTAAAGACCATAACGCCCCCAGTGTGATGAAAATGCTGTGGACCATGCCGATGGTCTTTGGTCCACTTCGGCAAGTTGACTCTACTCTACATAAACACACCAGGAAATTCAACCAAAATTCTCCAAGTGATTCTAAACACTAAAAGCTTTCTGGAATCTAAGAATGTCACAGTCACTGAGGTCCGCTTCAATCGGGCAGACGACAAGAAACTCACAACATGTGAACTAAGGTGAATCTGCAATGACCTCCATGACCCCATACTGAAAGAGGTGCAACCAGAACTACAAACCCTACAGGCCAAGATGAAAGGGCTTCAGATGTGAGCTAAAGACTTAGGGAGCTCTTAGCATAATGACATTCGGAAGGTGGGGTTCATTGAACTATCAGTGTAGAGGTATTCCTGGAAGAATGGCTGACTGACCCCGTCCTGGCTGGTAAGATTCCAAGATTTTTCCGGGTCATCCTCCTTTACCAAGAGCGACACCTCGCCTTATTGTTGCTTGTCTGCTCAACTATAGGGCCTGGGTATCTCCTCCATCAATTTTCATCATGCACCAAGGGACTGTGCAACCATATCCATGCATTTCAAGACTTCACCCAGTTCCTCAGATTGGAGGACGACCGCTGTGAGAAGTTAGCCTGGCATATGATGTCCACTAGTTCTACTAGGCACCTTGCACCAGTCTAATCGACCCTTATTGATGGAGGTTGTAAAGTCAACCTTATAGAAAGCTATCATAGTGGTAGCATGGACCAGCAGTCATCAGGCTAAGACTTCAGAGAGCGTATTATTCAAGTTGTTTTACCAATTATAATCCCTTGAGTACCAAATGAAAGGACACCACACAAGCTATATATCGAATATAAATGTATTTATTCTAAACACCACCCCTCTGCACTCTTTGAGTTCAGAGATAAAAGTACTATACAATTTACTCAATTAATATATGATAAGTTGCACAGTATACGTTATGCCCTAGGGGCCTCACAAACCATATACTAAAATAGTGGTATAAGAACCACAAGAGAATTAGAAAGCAGGCCTGGGGCCTGTGGAATCGCTGGGGCTGCTCTAAACAACCAAGGGTTAGGAAGTAGGAGGCCCACGGGAGACGCGCGCAATGTCTGAACACAGCCGTGGGTTACCATTGACTTTCTATGGGAAACGAAGAAGTTACAAATTTACAATTTAAGGACCCTTCTGGATGGACTGCGATGGAACCCTTTGAAACTAGGACACTTCGAGAGTCAAGACCCACGGGAGCACCGGAGTACTCGTTACCTCACCCAGGGAAGCTGGTGCATAGGTGTCTTTTCGTGCTGGGTTTTGTCGTCTTTTTCAAGGGAGAGCAGCAAAGAAGTGCTGCAGCTGACCAGAGGAAAAGTGTCCTGGTGGATCGAAGATCTGTAGAACCTGAAAGCAGAAGGGACAGTGTCTGGGTCATTTGCCAGTGAGCAGGGCGGCGATAGAAAGATGCCACCAGATGTCGGGTGATTTCAGGTGAAGATGTGAAGTTTGTCTCTCCAGCCACGAGAACCAGGAGGCGTCGACAGCGACCAGAGGCTGGATTCGAGCTGTCCCACGAAGGATTTAGTTGACTGCAGTGTCTGTATCAGGACTGGACATAACAAGCCTTGGCAAACGCAACCCACGCAGGATGTCGAGATTGGCTTCGGTGCAGACCAGCAAGGTCTGAGTAACTTCTTTGCAGGGATGTTGGAGCAAGACTAGAGCAACCAGGAAAGCAAGTTAGATTCCAAAGAAAGTGTTTGGGGGGCTCACTAGCCAACGGACTAGGAACCGCGAAGATGCGTCGAGCTCAAATGCAAAAGCGGGGCCCACGGGTCACTCGTGGAGTGAGGGGCTCTGAGCTTCGGTGCAAATGGTGCTCTGGTCTGGGGCATAAAGCACCCCAATGCACGACTTCGAGTTACCTCGTGAAGTGAGTGCAGCTTGCAAAAAGCAGGATGTCCAGGAGTTCCGGTCCCGCGTCTCTCGTGTCCGCCCCAGGTCTCAGCTTTGCTGTGGGCAAAGGTCGGTGTCCGAGATGTCTGGAAGTCAGTGTACTGTGTCGCAGATTCCTCCGGATCCGGCGGGAGCCTCGAAAATGCAGACCGGCAAAGTTGCTGTTGGTGCCTATTTGAATAGGGTTGTCACTCCTTGACCACAAGGGAGATGTCTTCCGTCTTCCAGCCGAAATGGAATGTCGAAGGTCCAGGATTTAAGTTATAAAGTTTCGTCCAGGGTAATCTAAAGTCCTAGTGACTGGGCTCCTATACTTATACAGAGTTTAGGGTCTGGACTACCCTTAAGGTCCCTCCTATGGGTGGACATGGGAAGGGGTGGTTACACCTCTTTCCCTTTGTCCAGTTTCGCGCCAGAGCTGGGGCAGAGTGCCCCAGCAACCGGTTTGAACTGGGAAATGCATGGAGCACCTTGTGTGCCCCAGGCAGTGTATGGAAAGCATTCACTGAATGCAGCCCTCCCTGCCCCAATACACAAAAGCCTGTCTGGGGAGGTGTCAGCACCTCCTTGGACAGGAAACCTTTTGTCCAGGCCTCCCCTGCCAGAGTATCGTCCAGCAACAGGAGGTCAGACTCGTGTCTATTGCAGCAGCATCCATTTTGTGATGCTGAGGCTCTGTTTAACTTTAACCGGGTAAACCAGTAACTACATGTCTTCTCCCTCTAGAAGGGTGGTATTCCAAAGTGTTTGACACCTTACACAACATGTTTTGATAAAGCCAACCCAAAGTTAGAATTAACCGCGAGGATTATAATGCACTTAAGACTTTAAGTATGGCCATCTCATAGAACCGCTATAAGGAGATGGTTCCAAAAGCTGCACATGCTAGGGCACCCTTTCACATAAAACCAAGCACTCTGCCTCCAGGATTGTTAAGGCCTGCCATAGGAGTGACTTATAAGTGTATATGTGTCTATAGGTATATATAGATATAGGTGTACTATATCTAAGTAAGGGGTGATTACATCACCTTACCCAGGCTGTGTGAACAGACCTGTGGTGTCAGTTTGGAAGGCAAACCAGGGGTGGCACAATACATTCTGCAGCGCCTGGTAGGCCTAAGGTGCACCTATGCCCTGGGTGCCTATGGTACACTATACAGGGGCTCACAAGGGTGACCCAGTAACCAATCTGGTATGTACCTAAAGTACATGGAATCAATTTACAGAGAGAACTGCTGGACTGTGGGCCTGATTAGCAGGTCCACAGCCACACTAAAGTCGAAAAACCAGACAATCACAGCAATAAGAGGGGGTAACCTTAGGAAGCAGACCCTTCTCTCCTACAACTGCCCTAGCCGTTAGGCCAACTCCTCTCCCCACCTAGGGCAAACAAAAGAAGTGTGGGGGGAGATAATCATCTAGAGCCTGCATCAAAGATAAATAAATGAAGAAAAGAGCTCTAGCAGGATATATTGTAAAGGGTCTGAGTAAGAAAACCTTATTTTTGCAGCGTGAATCTTTCTGGATTCACTATGCTGTGCATTATTCCGCAGTCTAGTGGTTGGGTCCGGAATTGTAGTCTTTTTCTTTCTTTGCTTTTTTTTTTCTTAGCTCAGGTGGGCGTCGACGTCCCACCTTCTGGTGTACTTCCTGTGACGTTGGCACGCTTCCTGCGGAAGCTCCCACCTTTGAGTTCCATCTTCAGGTTCTTTTTTCCGCCGTTGGGTCTGGATCGTCACCGAGAGGTTCCAGAGTTTTTGGAGAAAAAAAGCAGGTAAAAGCTGAGTCTACCGAAAAAGTTTGGAGAATACATCCAGGAACAAGACCTCCGGGACAACGAAGAAGGAGGAGAACTTTGAATACTTCCACGCCCAACGGAGTATGCGCTCACGGGCCCCCCCCTGAGCGCAGGAATGGACAAGACACCGTTCAAATTCTGCCGCAATTGCCACCACAAGTACGCGCAGAAGGACCAGCACCCGGTTTGCAACCTCTGCCAGCCGGTCGACCACAAAAGCAAGGATTGCAACGCCTGCTCCCGTCTTCACGCCGAAGACTCTCAGGATTAGAGAGAGGCAGAGGATAGCCAACCAGAGCATGCAAGGAAAAGGCCAACCTCCGTCGCTTCGGGCCTCTCCAGTGACTAAGAGCACAACATCGCCGAGGGACCAGATGACTTCACGGTCGTAGAGACCGCTAAGAAAACTACAAAAGAGATAGAGACGTCGACCCCCTAAAGTCCCAACAGACTCTTGAAAGTCTGAGTCAGACTCTCGAATAACAGTTTAAATCCAAGAAAGGAGCACTGGGGCCGAAAATTTTGACGGCCGCAGCTGCATCCAGGGACAAACAGCCCAGCGGATCCTTTGAAAAGGACTCCCAGGTGGCGAAAACACACGAAAAGCCTAGGTCGTCGAAGCATGCCCCCAAAAAGGAGCACTCGACGCTGAAGGAAAAGGACCCAAAGGCTTCTTTGAAATCTACTTCGAAGAGATCGTCCGAAACACACGACGCCGAACAGGCCACCGAAATGGAAAGGGAAAAAGAGAAGGCTCAAGGCTGAAATGGATAACATCCTGCAAAGGAAAAGAGAATTCGACGAGCGGTTGAAGAGGTTCACAATCCCGTCTAAGCCGGCGGCGACTATAGTCTAAGATGAGGAGGAGTTCGACACCGAAGAGCCGCCGAAAACTCCCGAGCCCCAGGAACACCAAGAGGAAGAGGGCATATACTATTTCGAGGAAGGCGACGAAGACCAGCGCATGAGTTTGAACTCTGCATCCTCGGTGGCGCAGGACCTGGATTGGCAGGACCTCGACTCCGAAAGAACAGAAGAGGCCATGGAGCTGTACCCTTCGAGGCCTTTGCCGCCAGATGACATTGGGATCTACAACTTGGTCATCAGGAACGCGGCAACAGCTTATGGAGTGAAACTGGAGGAAGAAAAACCAAAAGCCTGTTTGCTCATAGAGACCCTGCTCCCCACTCAAACCAGGAGTCCATTCCTCCCCATGCTACCAAATGTCCTGGACCAGGGGAGAGAGGCATTCAAAGAACCAGCAAGCTGTAGGTCTGTCACACCCAGGACAGAGAAAAAATACACTCATCTAAGGATCCCCCCTACATCCAGGGATCCGTCACAGCTGACTCAGCAACAGCCAGAAAAAAAGCCAACGTTCCCACAAACTCAGGCCCACCACCTGACCGAGAGTAAGAGGATAGACCTCACTGGAAGGAAGATGGAGAGGAATGCAGCAGTTTACTGGCGCATTGCCAACTCTAATGCCCTACTCAACAGGCATACGTACCAACATTGGGACGAGGTAGGACAAATGCTCAAACACCTCCCTGAGCAATGCCAACAGAGAGCAACACACCTGGTGGAGGAAGGCAAGAATATAGCCACCTCATGCCTAAAATCAGGCCTGGATGCGGCAGACCCGTTCTGCAGGCCCATCATGATCGGGGTCACAGAGAGAAGGCATGACTGGCTGAGAATATCAGGCTCAAGCCGGAGGTACAGAATAACATCCTGAACACCCCCTTTAATGGTGAAACCCTGTTCGGAGCACCAGTGGATGAGAAACTCACCCAACTCAAAAAGGAAAATGAAACTGCAAGGTCCATGGGGGCCTTGCAATTCAGAGGAATGAAAAGAGGCACCCCGACACGGAGGCCAAACGGAAGAGGGGGAAACCAGACGGGAATGTCCCATCAGATAGTCCTGCAGAGCTACCTGGGCGACAGCCAAGCACAGAAGGCCCAGCAGAAGGAAACCTGGCAATACCAGCATCTGGGCCAGTCCTTTTGCGGGAGGGCGAATGGACGAGGGCAAAAAAGAAGAGTGAGCCAGCAACCCACCTCAAAGTGACTCCGCACCACCAAGCGTGCCCACCCCCACAACACTTCTATGGGAAGGGCACAGCAGAGCCAAGAAAAAAGGGTTATACGGGCTGAAGGTCAACGAACATGTAACACCAGTAGGAGGCAGACTGAAACACTTCTTCCAGGAATGGAAGAAAATAACAGACAAATGGATACTGAACATCATACAGTTCGGATACTGCATAGAACTGAAAAAGAAACCACCAAACAGGAAACCAAAAAAGAAAGCACGCTCAGGAAAAGAACTAGCGCTACTCAGAGGAAGCACAAGAACTCCTCCAAAAAGAGGCCATAGAAACAGTACCATGCAAAGAAAGAAACAAGGGGGTGTACTCTAACTACTTCCTCGTACCAAAGGTGGACGAGACGTTAAGACCCATCCTGGACCTACGGTTCCTGAACCGATACTTAAAAACCCAAAAATACAAAATGACATCCCTACAAGAAGTCATCCCTCAGATAAGGGACGGAGACTTTATGTCCACCATAGACCTAAAAGACGCTGACCTACACATTCCCATAAACAGGCAGCACAAACATCTACTGAGATTTGCCATCGACAAAAACACTACCAGTTCACTGCCCTGGCCTTCGGACTAAAATCCGCGCCAAGGGTCTTCACCAAGTGCCTCGCAGCTGTGGCAGCGCACCTAAGGAGGGAAGGGATTCATGTATACCCCTACCTCGACGACTGGCTAATAAAAGCAAGTTCCTACAAACTCTGCAAAGAACATGCACAGCGGGTCACAGAGACACTAACAGAACTGGTATTCTCAATATACTGGGGGAATTCCTCGCTGGAACCAGAACAGGTGAAGATCTTCCTAGGCGCAGTAACAAAATGAGGTACCAGGCTGTTCCTAATCAAGGAGGGGTGTGTTAGATTCGAACGGCTGGGTAGGTAGCATAGGAGACCAAGGGAAACCCATGGATGGGCATCCAATATGTTGGATGTAGTGGCCTCACACACCTTTTCAGATGTCATGCTTCATCATCGGCAATGCTCATCGTTGGGTCAGCGGTGCAATACCCAACGGGCAACACCTCGAAGAGGGGCTCTTTGGCTTAGATCTTTTATCCAACTGCCGTATTGGTGAAGTGTGGGGCCCGGATTGTGTAGACGTTATGGTGGTTTAAAATGGGGCTGAGGGTACCAGGATCAGGTTTATTCTAGTGGTCCCTTGCTCCAATTAAGAGATCTAGATTAGACTCGAAGGGAAATTATGTACCCTTGTGCGAGACTAGGCTACCTTGTGTATGACTGGGTCGACATGTTTCTCGCTACTTGTCCTCTGACTAGCGATTCTTCGGGACCAATATCAAAAGGGAGTTTGAATCTTATCAACTATCAACAGTGTCTTTTCCAGAATCAGAACATTGTATGGAAA
Source organism: Lissotriton vulgaris (assembly GCF_964263255.1). Classification (NCBI taxonomy): domain Eukaryota; kingdom Metazoa; phylum Chordata; class Amphibia; order Caudata; family Salamandridae; genus Lissotriton; species Lissotriton vulgaris. Next base: position 1,266,477,165 of record NC_141695.1, read on the forward strand.
AGGAAAATGTACCTGTGTTGCGCTGTATTTGCCTGGATTGGGAGACAAAAGGAAGCAAATCATAACAGGGTACATTCCACACACAGTAATCCGGAACCTAACCACACACAGTGTCGCATGCCAGTGTGAGTGTCGCCAGCATGTGAATTAAAAAATGATAGTGTCATCCTTAGTGAGCCTAGTGAGTGGCATGCCCATGTGGGAAAACACTTCTTAACAAGCATTTACAATGCAATGGTCTCGGCATTATTAAAGGTAGAGCTATTGGCATTGCTCATGACTTTTTTTTTTTTAAAATCATAAATAAATAGCATTGTCATTTACATTGCCAATAGCTTAATCGTTAAATAAATGGCATTGTTATTTACAACGCCAATAGCTTAATCGCTCGCCTATGCATGACCTATTGCATTTACACCTACACAGAGCCTCACACACACATACAGAGCCACCCACACAGTCATTCACATAGAGCCACCCACACACACAGATCCAGCCTCACACAGACAGAGCCACCCACACATAGAGCCACCTACAAAAAAAGCTATCCACACAGAGCCACACACACAACCACACAATCGCAGTCTGTTACTAGAAGTCCCTCTAGAGCCGTTCTCTAGCGCTGGCTGAACCGGGGTGCAGTGTCGCAGTCTGTGACTAGAGGTCCCTGTAGAGCCGTGCTCTAGCGCTGCGTTGACAAATGTGCAGTGTAGCAGTCAGTTCCATTAGGCAAAATATCGCAGACTATTGCAGTGCTTTGTAGTAGTAGTATCCCGCATAATCATTTCTAAATACGTAACATTGGGCGTAGGTTAAGTGCACTTTAGTTTGCTACTTTTAAAGCATGCGATGTTATGTTGTCGTTACCTGATGCACCCGTAGCCTAGTTGTATGCATAGTGCTTGCACATTTGTAACGCTTTAAAACGACTTTGACATACAGCACGTTATATCGTGGCTTAATTGCTGGCTTTAAATCGTGTGAAATAGACACCCTGTGTTTTCGAAGAAGCACTCGTAACAACGCTTAATCAAACCTAAGCCTCGATAGCTAATAAGAGACACAATAGCCACTTGTGTGCTCAGCTGCTGATCATTCCCAGCTTTCGCATATACAGAGCCAGGCTCCTGCGCGATGTGAATAGGGTGCAGAATCGCAGTATGTTACTAGAGGTCCCTATGTAGAACCATAATACAGTGCTGGCGTGCAGCGACCATAGGTAATAAATATTATCCTCTAAAACTGGTGTTGATAGAAAAGCAGTTTTTCTGTGGTTTAAATGCGGCAATCCGCTTTGGAAGTTCTACAGGGTGCAGGACTGTTACAATTACGGTTTCATTTTGTGTATAGAGGAACGTGTATATAATTGTGACCAAATATATAAATTATGCCTGTATCTAGGACCTGGCATTTCAAAGTGTGTATTCTTATAACAAACCTGTATCCAAACTTTGAACTTTACCAAACAGCCCTAACAGTAGCCCTAGTCCCGAGACTGACTTGTGACTAAGGAGCTTAAAGGATATAAACTACCACCAATGCCAGATCCCTAGGGTTTACACTGATCTTGTGCCATGTAAATCAATGACTTAAATTTGCATAGGATTGAAAGGTATGTAGAGCTGAAAATGCCATGCCAGATCAAGATGCTACTAAAATTGTTTGACGTTCAGTTTGGGGTTGGAAAAAAACCTTGAAGGCTATGCTGCAATCATCGATTCTATGATTTTGGCCCATACAGCATTTAAATGATGCAGTATTTGTGAGAAACTAAAATAATCTTGCTGAAAAGATTACACTATTTGTAGAACTAATGTCCATGAGGAGTTAACATGTCCTCAAGTTTCAGGTAATGCTTCTCAAAAAATTAAAATACTTCGAACTGGACCTACTTAACCTTACAAACATGAGCATAACACAAGCAGTGCCTACAATAACACAAGCAGTGCCCACCAATCAGAGGCCCCACACTTGGCTCAAGACTTGTGTACAGTTGAAGCAACTACGCTAAATGAAATTTTGGTGGCCCCTCACTAAATTTCGAAGATTGTGGCTCAATCATTTTGTACTACTCTGCTGTTTACACAGGAATATGCTATGATGTAGTTTACATATTATTTTGTTGGTCTCTGAATTAAATGCTCATCGCTGTTATATTCTGTGATCTGTAAATCAGGAGTTCAATTTCCGAAGGGCCAACTCCTTCCCAGTTTACTAAATTGGTACCATCATATTTGGTGATACGAACACCAATTATTTACACAACTTGTAAAGACCAGAAGAGCAATATAAAATTAAGCAAACATCGATTTATTATGTTTTACAAGAAGTATTTTCTCTGAAATAGATGGTTACCTCTGACAATCAATTGTATTTTCCAAATAATTCCAGCCCATATATGCTTGACTTCTAGGTTGCTTGGTGCAGCTGTATAAAAGTCGAAAGCGAAGGTGACCCGTCAGCACATTTTGAAAACTATTCACAAGCAAATTACAAAGTGACTAATAGCTCATTATATGCCTACGGAAGTATTAATCTGTAATCTAAGAGGCGTTTAATGTTTTGAACCCAGAATTGTAAAGTTATGTAGGCATTAGGTAATACTTAGCATAATTTTACAGTCAATAGTACATGAATTAAAAAAAAATCTAGCTTCGCTTAGTGAAGGGGTGAGAGCCTTCTTACATCAGTAAAACAATTAGTATGAGGCAGTTAGCGCTGGCTGCACCACAGCACTTTCTTTTCCTTTACCTTCAGTCATGGTGCACAGCAGGTGCACCGCTGTACAACATGGCTAAACAAAACTTTGACAAAGTCAATAACTCTAGCTTAGTTAAGACCTATTGGCTTTACCACAGTTTTAATGTTTTCCAATCCCCAGTCACTGCTGCCAGCTTCTGGCTTTTCAGTCATACCATTGCTGTAAAACTTGAAGGTTTAGTAGACTTTTGTGCTCGCAAAACGTTTGAGCATGACAAATCCCTAACTAAAAACCAAAGAAGTAAAAACATGCATACATGAAAAAAAAAATGAGAGTTGTAAAATTGAGTGAAAACATAATCCAGGTTCTTCTTTATCCTAGAAATTACGCTCGATTATGTGGACCTAACCTTCAATTTTGCCCAGAAATGAAATCGTTCTAACCCTTTGTAGCCAGGGGCTTGAAAAGCTGGAAATGAACCCCTTGTTTGAAATGTTGTTCAAGCCCTCGCAACGCTCGCTCTGAACGTCTCATCATTTAGGATGTCATCGGATGAAGTGGCCCTGCTTTAGTCCGTTTTCTGCCTGTAAATGTAACTGGTTGTGGTGGTAACCTCACACTATGCTGTATGGGGGCAAAACATGTATATGAAGTTTCCATATGTGCTGTTGCCATCTGCACAACTAATCTTAGACGTTTTATCCTTCAGTTGAATATGGCCCTTCTATCTCTTCTTCTTAAGGTGCTTGTGAAATTTATGAGGTAGCAATGTTGTTGGTTTCTTTTAGTGCATGGAGGCAGTGCATGTGTGTTACCAGCTAGCAGGCTTTATACAGGAATGGGATTGATCTTCGTGTTATGTTTGAGATGTGCCAAAGAGAGATATTGTTTTTACTTTCCACACAGCTCTTTTAAAAAATGCAGAGAATCCTAAACAGCACCTTTATAGTAAGGGCAGCAGTAAAGCGATTAGTGGAAAAAAATCAAAAGTGCATCTGGTTGTTCTTGTTTGAATCTTTCACGGACTGCCTTAAATAAAATCATGCTCAGTTAATCCAGCCAGGAATGTCAAGCTTTGCTACAGTAGGGACGGGGCAATTAAAACAAGCAAGCAACTATGTGGGAGGAGGACAGGGAACGAACAACAACTGCTGAGCGACGACGTGGGGGACGGGGCAATAACGGGCGAGCAACGACACAGGAGAAGAGCGAGGGGATGGCAAAGCAAGTGGCGAAACAGCAACAATGACATTGTGAGGCAGAAATAATAAGTCCTAAACGAGAGCGGGACGGAGGAGGGCTGCGGGCAGAGGGAAGGGGGAGCGAGGCGTGACGAAAGAGAGCTGCGGGCAGAGGAAAGGGGGGGGGGCGCTCCCTCACAAGGCAGTCTGTTGTCTCATACTAGCGGATCTTTCCTTTGGGCGCGATGTCTCAAATCACAGCCCCAGTCCCCTTACCTGGAATGTATTTTCGGAACCCCAGTTAGACCGCTGCATGCAAGTGACCGGACTGTCACTGAACAGTGCTTGCTCCCCGGACTCCACTTCCAGCGGAAGGCAGGAAAAAGATGAGGCTGAAGAGCAGGTTCACGGAGCCACTGCACAAGTAGCGCCTTGACCCACACGGGTCACGGGCTGTGCTAAAGGTTCTCTCGTGCCTGGAGAGGCGCAGAGCTGCAGGACTGGTCTGGGTGGGCATAAGCGGAGGAAGGGATGTGGGTCCGGCGGAGGAAAGAGCGCAGGGAGAGGAGGAGGCTGAGAGAGGAAAGGCGGAAGGAAGGAAATCGAGGCAGGATGCAGCATCGGGACAACGGAGGGTCTGTCTCGTCTGGCGGTCGGGCAGAAATGGGAAGGAAACCGAGGCAGGATGCAGCATCGGGACAACGGAGGGTCTGTCTCGTCTGGCGGTCGGGCAGAAATGGCAGCCTCAAGCTTCCGAAATTTTTCGAATTCGGGGGCGTGTTTTGCTGTCCTGATGACGGACAACGTCACGAGCTAAAGAACAGCAAAACTTACGCCCCCGAATCCGAAAAAGACGGGGCTTGTTTGGAGTGACTCACTTCTCTTCCAATGGCTGGCCTCTGTTTAGGAAGCCAGCCAATGGAAGCGAACGAAGCTGAGAGGCGGGTCTAAACTGCCTACTACACAACATAAGATCTCCTGACCGGAAGCTGCTTCGCAGCTTAATGGTCCCGAGACCTAAACAGCATTCACAGCAGTATTCTCATTGTGTCAAAAGATTCTTGGCACTCACCTATCTATGCGATGGTGAGCTACAACATCAGTACCTGGCGGGTAGAACACCGGGTTAGCACCTCTTTGCTTTCAGGCTGAACATGGCAAACAAGGGGCAGAAGTGATTAGAGCGCTTCATCAAACTATGTAGCGTTGTTTAACGGGTTGGGGACCAATTTGACTGTCCCTCAAAAAAAGGTAACCTTGAAAAGAGAAACCCCATCACAACCTTGGTTCACAGACGCGCTAAAAACACAAAAACAAACGTGTAGAAGAGCAGAGAAAAAATGGAGAACCAACTACGACGCCCACCTCAAACAAGAATATAAAGTCACCTTAAACAACTATAAAAAACTAATAGAAGAAAAAAGTAGATACTTCACCAATAAGATTAATGAGTCAAAAAACTCCAGCAAAACTCTTTTTGACACTGTCAAAAAACTTTCAAAGTTTGAAAACAATAATCGGGAAGCACTGTCATCAAAATTTTGCAATATACTAGGTGACTTCTTTGTCAATAAAGTCTCATCAGTATATAACTCCTTCAAAAATCAGAACAACGAAACCCTGGAAAAGGACATATCTCACTCAATAAATGCAGAAACCCAACAAGACCAAACATCAGCTTTTAGATTTATACCCCCTACAGCCGAGCAGATCCAGAAAGAAATCCTCACCACCAACTCAGGTAGCCCAACGGACCCCTGTCCACCCCGAATTATGCAGGTTTGCTCCATTGAACTAAGCCTGGTCTTGGAAAAATTATTTTCCAAAATTATCACCACCAACACCTTCCCAGATGAATGGAAAATGATATCCATTAGGCCACTGTTAAAGAAACCCAATCTGGACTGTGAAAATCCCAACAACTATAGACCCATAGCCAGGATCCCTTTTGCTGCTAAAATTTTGGAGAAGCTGCTAAATAAACAATTATCTCAACATCTGATGGACGGAGACTGGCTGGACCATTCGCAATTTGGCTTCCGGGCAGAACACGGGACGGAGACAGCCTTGATCACAGCAGTAGAGGAACTCAGGACAATAATGGATAATGGATCGAAGGCCGCACTGATATTACTTGACTTATCAGCGGCCTTCGATACGGTCAGCCACGAAATTCTCATAACACGGCTAAAAACAGCAAACCTACAGGAGTCAACCTGCGCTCTTATAGCCTCTTACCTAGAGAACAGAACCTTCTTAGTTGAATCAGGAGAAGCGAAATCTAATCTGTTCAGCTTACCATGTGGAGTCCCGCAGGGATCATCGATGAGCCCCACTCTTTTTAATTTATATGTAGCTCCACTCGCGCAAATAATAAGGAACGATGGCTTCACCCCTATATCCTACGCCGACGACACCCAAATTGTGGTGTCAATAAGTAAGGAGGTACAAGACACAGCAGAAAAATTCCAACGCTGTATGACAAAAATCAGCCAATGGATGAAAACGAATTGCCTGAAATTAAACAGCGATAAGGGTGAAGTCCTGATACTAGGAGGAGACACAAACATATGGTCATCCCTATGGTGGCCTGCAGATATGGGAAGATGCCCAGAGTCGTCGGAAAAGGTGAAAAACCTAGGAATAATGTTAGATACTAACCTTTCATTTGACGCTCAAGCAAGCAAACTAGCTTCATCACTTTGGTACATCCTGAAAATGATTAAAAAGATTTTACCTTACATACCGCATGACTTACGCAAAACAGTGGTGACGGCATTGGCCTTGTCCAGACTGGACTACGGAAATGGCCTATATGTCGGAGCAAGGAAGAAAATTCTCCTTAAGTTGCAACGCCTGCAGAACGCAGCAGCGAGGCTGATATTGGAAATACCAAAGTTTGAAACAGTAAGTCATAAACTAAAAAGTTTGCACTGGCTCCCAATTGCAAGCAGGATAACATTTAAGTCGCTATGCTTGGCATACAAAGCAATAAATGGAACTGGATCTAAATTTCTAAAAACACACCTGCAACTGTATGAGCCAAATAGACTTCTGAGATCCGGCCAAATGAAACTCATAAAGGTACCCAGATTCAGAAGAACAAATTGGGGAGGCAGAAGCTTCCTGGTACAGACTGCAAAAACATGGAACCAACTACCGCTGGACTTAAAAACCAGTCCATCCCTGAAATCCTTCAGAAAAGGAGTCAAAACATGGCTCTTCGCTAAACCGCTCTAATTATACACCTTATGAGTCAGTGGGAATCTCAGCGCCAAGACGCCTTTGGGCATTCGTGCGCTATATAAATTGAAAAATCAAATCAAATCATGATTACACCAATGTTACTCTTAATATCGCTTCATAAGTGAAAGGTGCCTGTCGTAATTGCTGCGTACCGTTTACAAGCATCTCCTCTCCCTCTTTCCCTCTTTATTGTGTTGTTGGTGTTCGAAAAGTCGTAGGTGTTAAAAGTCGTTTCGCCGCAAATACAATGAATATGACAGGCACTCATAATAAACTAATAGCGGGTATTTTGGCATATCCCGCACAACCGCGTCTTTTCCAGTCTCCAAAGTGAGGCGAGGGCGGAAGTCTTGTAGCTCTATTTCCTGCTCTTAAAATATAATCAACCTGATGTTTGAGAAGGAGCGCATGTAAGACACGCCAGTCTCCCGTTAGGTGAAGTGAATACATGTACCCTCGGGCGATTCACAAGACAAGAATTGCTGTCTTTCTGACTCGTTCGAGTGAGAAAAGCAGCAAACGCATTCCATGCATTATTCACACAGTCCATACAATCTTGTTAGGGGACCGCGATCAAACAGTGAGCCTAAACCTATAGCGGGTACCAGTAGTGACCGGCTGATATGCCGGTCCTGCTCTAGTACGCCACTGACAAACACTTACTTGTCTGCTCCCATGTCTCCGTCAGTAGACCTACCCCTCGCTACCGGGTCCGGAAAGGTAAACCGGAGCCTGGCGTGTGACCTCATATCTGCGCCTTCCGTCACCTGACTGGGCGTGGTTGGAAGTTAGGCATGGGTGTAAGCCCGAAGGTGGAGTCAGCCTTCAATAGGGCGGCCATTAATAAGTGGAGTATATGTGACTTGTTCTGCCTGCAGAATCCGCCACAGCACCCTTGTTTGCAAAAGATTCGCCCTCCCAGCGTGTTATGGTTCTCGCGTTCCAGCCTTATTACAGGAGACAACCGGTGTTTGCAAAAGATTCGCCCTCCCAGCGTGTTATGGTTCTCGCGTTCCAGCCTTATTACAGGAGACAACCGGTGTTGAAACTGGTGTAGCACGGGGAAAAAACCCAATATTAAGAGTGGCGCACAGATCAACACCATAAAGAGCAAAGTGTTCCCCTGCGACAAGAGGACACTGGCCCTACTGAGGGAGGCACGACAGTAGCAGAAGGGGCGAGCTCTGACAGAGAGTAAGATTATGGGGATGATGGCGTCCTGCATACACCTAGTCCCCAATATTCGGCTCCACATGAGCCATTCCAGGAATGGCTGCAACAACAATGGTCACAATCTACAGGGAGTTTGTAAGATCTAGTTTTTGTAACGCACGCAGTGCAGAATGAGATGGCGTTGTGGAACAAGGAGAACATAACCAAGGGGAAGCCTCTAACACCACGAAACCCAACAGTGACCATCACCACAGACGCAGCCCAGAAAGGATAGGGAGCACACATGAACAAACTCAAGGTGTGGGGCCTGTAGACCCCAGCAGATGCAAACACACACATCAATTATCTGGAGCTGAGGACTGTGTTCCTCGCATTAAATGCCTTCCAGAAACAACTGTACGGGCACAGAGTACTGATACAAACCGACAACACCACAACGATGTTCTACATCAACTAACCGGGAGGAACACAATCAGTAGCGCTATCCAACCTAGCGCAGGAGGTATGGAGATGGGCAATCCCACTAGAAATAGACCTTCTGGCAATACACCTACCAGGAAAGGACAATGTGGAGGCGGACTGGCTCAGCAGACAGACATCGGCATCCCACGAGTGGGAGCTCAATGCACAAGAAACACAAAGTCTATTCAAGAAGTGGGGGACACCAACACTAGATCTATTTGCAACACACCAGATTGCAAAATGCTGATACTTCGCATCCAGGCAACCAGCGGAACAATCCCAGGGGAATGCCCTATGGATAAGCTGGTCGAAAACAATTTGCCTACGCTTTTCCCCCGATACCACTGATGCACAGGGTACTCGGCAAATGCAGCACAAGCAACATGACGCTGATCCTGGTGGCACTGCAGTGGGCCAGACAGTCTTGGTTCTCACAAATAGTGGAAATGGCGCAGGAGCCACCTCACAAGAAAAGGAAAGACTTACTCTTCATGCTAAACGGAGAGGTCCTCCACCCAGAGCCAGAGAGTCTCTGCCTAGTGTCATGGCTCCTGAAGACCTAGAGTTCACACACCTGAAACTGCCGGAGAGCACACTGCGATTCACTATGCTGTGCATTATTCCGCGGTCTAGTGGTTGGGTCCGTAATCGTAGTCCTTTTTTTGTTTTTCGTAACCCAGGTGAGTGTCGACGTCCCACCTTCTGGTGTACTTCCTGTGACGTTGGCACGCTTCCTGCAGAAGCTCCCACCTTTGGGCGCCATCTTTGGATTCTTTTTTTCTTATTTTTGTGTTTTGTTTGTGAATCCTTGGCGATGTTTTCAAGTTCTTCCTTAACCCCTTCCATGCTGGTGACGAACCCCAGCCGTCACGCTCTGCGGCGCTCGTGTGCTGATGACGGCTGGGGTTCGTCACGGCCCCGCCCTGTTCTTTAGTTTACCGCACAGCGGCGGAAACGGCCCAGCATGGAAGGGGTTAAAGTAAATGAATTTTCACTTTGTCTCTTAAAGTGTGTCTATTTTTTTGGGGGGGGATTTCCACCTTCCTCTCCTGCCTCATCCTTCTGGCGCAGGTGGGTGGGTTCGCTAGTGAATCCAGAAAGATCTTCAAGCTGCAAAACTACACCGACAGGTAAGAAACTATTCGTTTTGCAGCATGAATCTTTCTGGATTCACTATGCTGGGCATAGACTTTGCAGCGGTTTGTCATGTTTGTGGCGGCTGGGTAGAAGATGAGCGTTGGTTGTTGAATATATGTTGAAGACCTTTCTGTCCTACTTGTTCTTCCTTGTTCATTTGTATATCCACGCAGTAGTGCTTAGTGAACGTATGCACTGAAGCCCATGTTACGGCCAGGCATATGTCTAGAATGGGTGTGTTAGCCAGGAAGGCTATTGTTGCTACTTTTTTTCTGGTAGAGTGGGCTTGTGCCCCCTCTGTTAGTTCTTGACCTGCCTATTTGTGGCAGAATTGTATCGTTTGTGCGATCCATCGTGCGATTGTGGCTTTAGTCACTGGTCTACCCAGGACACTGGTTGCAAAGGACACAAAACTTTTGTTTTCCTGTGCTCCTTAGTTCTTTCCATGTAATGCATTACTGCCCTTCTAGCTTCGAGTGTGCAAAGCCCTCTCTGCGCTCGTGGATGGTTTCTGAAAGAAGCTTGGTATTTGTATTGTCTGGTTCATGTGAAACCTTGACACCACCTTTGGCATAAAGTGTGGGTCCGTTCTCATTACCGCCCTGTCATTGTGTATTATTTGGCTGTAGGGTTCTTGCAGTGTTAGAGCTTGCAGTTCGCTTACCCTGTGTTGCGAGGCGATTGCCACTAGAAAGGCTGTCTTCATTGTGAGCATTTGTAGTGAGGATTTATGGATGGGCTCAAAGGGCGCCTTCATAAGTTCTATTAAGACTAAATTAAGGTTCCATGCCGGTGGCGGCATCCTCTTTGGCGGTGCGATCCTTTTGGCCCCTTCCAGGAAACTCTTTACTACTTATGATGTAAAGAAGCTCGTACCGGTCTCTCCTCTTGTGTAGGCTATTATCGTTGCTAGGTGTACCCTCAGCGAGGAGGAACTATTTGTTCACTCTACTTTGAATAAATAAACATGGAGAGAGAAATCCTAATTATTGTAGTAAGTTACTGTAGGAGGCTGGCTCTGTTATATACTGTACCAAGAAAGATGTATAGTGTGCACGGAGTCCAGGGAGTCCCCAAAGGTTTGGCAGAGGTTAAAGTAGATACTACCTTACTCAAGTTAGTAGCTGGACTGAGCAGTCCGGCTTATCAGAGGGTAGTGTTAAGCACTTACACAGGGTGGTAAGAAATGTCACACACTCAGACTGAATCCAGAGCAATTGTTTGTATAAAAAGTTGTTACTTTGTTATTTTTATTACTAGAACCAAGAATCGCTTAGTTATACAGTTTGTAAAACGGGCAATACCTTTCAAGAATGTAGTATGGGTTTGTAAATGCCGAAAATACTTTAGTTTCAAGAAAACGTTCTGTAATTTTCAATCAAATACAGTTTTAGACTTTGGAATGACAAAGATATGTAATGTTCAATGTATTCCTATAAGGAAAACAAAGTTATTGACGTACAGATAAGTACTCTGTTTTGTAGTTCAGTCTCAGGCTGGTAGCACTTATATAGGGCAGGGGTAAGGTAGGTAAGGAGCGTGCACCCTCAGCGGCACAGGGGCGACCGGTTGCTGAGGTCAAAGGAGAGGTTAGGACCCAATGTAGGGCCATGGAGACTGGGTACTCTGAAGAGCACTATTCACAGGTAGGTACCTGTGGTTTATGGGTCTGGCCCAAGATCAAAGATAGGCACAAAATGGGCCACAAGTAGGCACCAAAAGCGCACCTCGAGGGGACCTCGGGCAACAGGGTGTAGGGTAGGCATCGGACTCTCCATGCAAACCGAGGACGTATGTTGTGAAGAAATGCTGCAGGCTCTGCAGAGGAGGCTTGGAGGAGGGACCCAGTGGCTAGAAAGTGAAGTTAGTATTGGTGGTCACGGAGGCACTGTCGGTTGGGCTCCCCGAGGCCTGGGGGTTGCGGGTGCAGGGTTGTCCTTTCGTGTCAGTTTTTTTTTCTTCAGGTCCAGTCACGGTCAGGGGGACCCTTCAAGATGAGGCTGCAAGCATCGCTGGGGAGGTCGGAGGTGGTCGTTCAGCACAGGATCCCAAGTCCGGATCGCTAGGAGGACCTACCTGTGGTGTTGAGCCACTCTGACTCAGGCTGTGGGCGTCTGGTGCAGACACGCAGTTCTGTCCTGATCCTGTGTCTGAGCTGGATTTAGTTGTTGAACAAATCCGGTGTCCACAGGAAGTTAGAGCCTTTACTTAAAGGCAGGGCAGGTCCCCTGGGTTCATGGAAGCTGCTGACTGCAGGAAACGCTGGTTTCAGCTTGCAGGGGTTCCAAAGCAGGAGACGGGCCAGTAGGGCTGGGGCCAAAGCAGTTAAATTGATGTGCATGTTGGTACGAACGGCTCCCCTCTCTGGGGTGTATACACTCTCTCTTATGCCACCCTACAGTAGGAGGGGAGCATATACTTTGTCCTGATAGGGGGAGTTCCCCTCATCTTCAAGATGGTGAGGACTGAGATATGTGCTTCACTTCGCCTCCCCCACCTGAGGGGGGGGGGGGGGTTGGCTAAGGTGGGAAACACTGTCTTTCTCACTAGGGTTTCTCCGCTGATTTTCCTGTTCAAAGTGGAGGTCAGAATTGCTGGGAGCCAGATGCTGATAGCAGCAGAGGCTGAGGGTAGCTAACAAAGTATCAAAAGCGGCAAGTCTTTGAAGCTTCCCCTTTCTGGACCCGACCCATCCTGGGGAGAAGGCGTGACACTTCTACCCAGGATGAGCTTTGTTTAAGGAACCAGGAGTGGAGGCTCTCTACCAAGGGCTCCGGAAATGTGTCTGGTGGTTGTAGATCGCTGGTAGCCAGTCGGGAACCACACAAGGGTTTTTTATTTCCAGGGGGCATCTCTAAGATGCCCCCTTAGTGCATTTGACATTAAATCCCATACCTGCATCAGTATGGGTTTATTGTGCTGAGAACTTTGGTATCAAACTTGCCAGTTTTCAGTCTACTCGTCCTGGGGCTGTTGTGTTTGTAATGACAAACTTCCAGCCCCTATACTCCAAATGGCTTTACTGCACTTAAAATGCCTGTGAATGGCACAGACACTGTAGGGGCTTAATGCTTATGTAGTTATACCCACACTGGTGGTATGGTGCACCCTGCCTTTTAGGGCTGTAAGGCTTGCTAGAGGGGTGACTTAGCCATGCCACAGGCAGTGTGGCTGGGCATTGCACCCAGGGATGGGTGCCATGTTGACCCTTCAGTTTAGCCTGCACCAAAACATGCAGCCTGCAATCAGTGTGTGGGTTTTCAGGTAAAGGGTCTGTGAGGGTGGCATAATACATGCTGCAGCCCTCAGAGGCCCTCTCTGGTCACAAGTCCCTTGGTACCAGTGGTACCTTTTTAAAAGGGACTCGCATGTGGCCCAGAGGTGCGTGATTCTGAATTCTCAATTTGGCCGGGTAGATCAAGGCATACCTGGTGCCGATCTGTTGGAATATTTTCTTCGCAGGGATTAACTCTCGACGGTCAGCTTGCACCTGCAGTGTAAAATCCGGGTATAAAGCTATGTTACCTTTCTATTGGATATCTCCTTTCTCCCTGGCTAGCCTGAGAATCGTATCTCTATCTCTGTAATTTAGTACTCTAGCCAGAATGGGTCTCGCCGGCGCCCCTGGTTTCGGTCTAGGACCTAGTGTACGGTGTGCGCGTTCAGTTAGGAACATGGCGGATCGTCCGGCCCAAAGAGATCTCTCATCTCCTCGATATTTTTCTCCATGTTCTGGATATCCGTAGTTTCTGCTACTCCTGTAATGCGAACGTTGTTCCTCCTCGATCGTGCTTCCAAATCATCGTTCTTCTGTTTAATTAACTGCAACACCCCATCCATACCTCGCAATTTCTTGTCCCTTTCCCTATGACCTTCTTCTGTCTCCGTGATCCTCGTTTCCATCAGATTCATGCAGCCTTCATGTTTTTCTACTCAGTTTTTGATTATATCCATTCTCTCCACCAGCGAGTCCATTTTAGGGTCTATTCCTTGAAGACTGAAATTCAAGTCCTTAAACATTGCTCACAATGCTCTCTACCGGCTGCTCCTGTTGGCCGACCTCGCCGTCCACGGATTTGTGTTGAGTTTTTTGTCAGTTAATTTTCGCTGGCGTGTTTCTGGTTTCCCAATGTCTGTTTCTGCGCCTACTGGAGTATACGTAACGGTATCAATAATCCTGTATACTATGTATCTTTCCTATGGTGTTAATAACACCCCAAGAAGGTTGGTCTGTATTGTATTCGCTGGGTTCTCGGCCACTGATGACAGTCTCTGAGAACTCTGTTGTCCACAACCGAAGTCGCACCCTGTGAATTCGCACCCCAGGGAATCGCAAGTAGCTGCCACCTTTCAGCTGAACCTTCCTGCCCGGCCTCGGGCTACACCAGCAGTACTCAGCGCGAAAACACCATCGATAACATGACGCAATGCTCAGCTGCCTTCATGAAGTCCAATACCAACAGCAAATCAGCTTGGCCACTGCAGGTCTCCGGCCATGACACACAGGACCATGCAGCAGATATGACCGCCGGGATGCCTGTGAGGCTGCGTAGCTTTTTATAATGCAGAGGCACAATCCACAGCATATGATGCAGCGCAGTTCAAACAGTGTGCCCCTCGTTATTCAGCACCTGCTAATGCACCCTCAGATCTGGCGGGTTGGGGGGGGGGGGGGCAACTCACCCAGTCCACTGTTGTCCAGATTGACCGATATCAGTACTAGCGTGTTGCCATAACCGCTCGGAGGCAGGGCATTAATTGTGTACAAGATCAGCCCTGTATTGTCGCCATACGTCCCAACGTTCTACCTTCATATAAAGTTCAGCAGGGTAGAAAAATAGGCAGCCAAATCCCCAATGCAGTGGGACCATTAGGCTCTTGTAACCCCCCTGGGTGTAGATCAGCAAGAACGCGAGCTCTGAACAGGGTGTCCTTAGCAGGCTCAGCCACCATCCCAAAATGGCGGCTGTGCGAGAGCCTCAAACGCTCACCGTGCCAAATGGGTAGATGCCGGGTGTCCGTTCTGACGGCGGGGGTCTGCAGCCAGCGCGAGGCACTACGGGCCGCCAAACCTGCACTGCAATACCTCCACCGCAATTGGGGCCGCCTCACCTGGTCTGCAGTCAGTGCCCCGTTAATGGCGCACTCCGCATCGGCACATACGCCCGAGCAACCACACTGCACGCTCAGCGGCAGCGTCCTTCAGCCCCCACCTCGATCAGCCTCATATGCTGCAACGGTTCCAGAGAGCGGCCGCCACTTCTCCCGTCTGCCGGCGCAATGTTAGGTGTCAGTTCTTCTGTGTCCACGCACCTCACGCTGGAGGTGCTTCAAACTTTAGGCCCCGGCCTCACTCTGCAGGCATGGAAGTAGGCCTCACCTCGGTGCTACCGGTTTGCTTGCCGCCAGGGACGATCTTCCCACTGCAATTTTAAGATTGTCTCCAGGTGCCAGTTAACTACCTTGTTAAAGCATTAGACCGCAGTCTAATAGGTCATGTACGGATGAATGTCTGATATGTCCGCCGCTGCCGGCGGAGCCGCTTTTAGCAAGCAGCCATTCCGCAGTTCAGCGAAGCCACGCCCCCGAGCAGATAATGTGTAGCTGAAAATGAAGCAGATGAATCACTGGGCTACAAATGTTGAATTAGAGCCTTACTTAAGGAACACACCGAACAGAGCCATAGGCATCGAATGGTGGACTATAGAGCCCACAAGGAGAGGTCTCTTTGGGAGGGGAACAAGCTAGGCTGAGTTCTCGACTAGTTTTTGAGATCGATGGAAACCCCCAGAACCATAGCTGGGGCTGTGAGAACCCATGTGGCAGTGGTACAGAATACTCAGTTGGGTATAAATGAGCCCTTTGCAAATTATTATTGTGCTTTATATGCGGCACCACAGGGAATGTATGATCCTCATTTGAGGGACTGAATCTATTCAATACCTCTCTTTCTGGTAGATCTATTACATTTCCAGGAACTGTAAGCCTATGTGGCTTGAGGAAGCGCATGCAGCTGTTGCTCAAGTTGCATGCAATAAGGATCACAGGCTGGCTGGCCTTCCGCTGGAGTACTATACCCTGTATAGGACACAAACTACCACAAAAGTTGCTGGTCAAATATCCATGCAGCCAAGCGGTCTGGTGAATTGCTGCAGTCTCTACGGGAAGCCTTGACAATCGTGCTTCCAAAACCTGAGCGATCCCATGGATTTGCTTTACTACTGCCCACTATCGTTAATACATTTTGGATTACAAGGTACTGGGCAAGCTGTTGGCTAATGGTTTACTCCCAATGATTAATAAACTAGTTCACCAGAAAAAAACGGTTTATTCTTTGGAGAAACACCTTCATCAATATTCATTGACTTATGTGGATGATGGAGGCGTTCGTATCTGGCGAAAATTTTAAATTGGCGGTATTGCGCAACATAAAATACCTTCTGTTACTTTGAGGTGGCCTTTCCTTATGATGACCCTAGAGAAAATGGGTCTGTGCCAAGAGATGCTTTGCTGGATCAAGTTCTTCTACACTAACCCAGTAGCCAGATGCAAGACAGGTTGGGTGATTTTTGTAATAATTTCCCATATGCATGAGACGGGGATGCCCCCTGTCTACGCTTATCTTTGCCCTGACCTTGAAGCACTTGGCATGTATGCTTCGTACTCTTGGCCCTGACAGGGGGAATCCTACTTCACTGTAGCTAGCATATAGTGTCCTTGTACTCTGACAATACACTCATTTATATTTGTGACTCACAATCTGTGCTACAGTGTTTGATGCAGGCACTGACTTTGGGGACATGTCTGGTCTAATTGGTCCAATTCATGTTTATTTCCCCTCTGATACCTGACTCGCAATATCTGAGCTGAGCTGCCAAGCATTGAACTAGATTGGAATTTTGACAAGTTCAAGTATTTTGGTGTAACTATCAGATTGAGTAAAACGTGATGCATGGTTAACATGGGTAAGGTGTTTATGGTTTGTCGCCAGTCTACCCTCTCCCCATTTAGATAACCCCACTGATCTCCCCAGTAGGAATTGTGGAATTAGCCAAGATGTTGCTTCTTCCATTTTTTTTTTTAATACTACTTCACGGCTTTACCAGTGCTGCTCAAGAAATTTTCTTTGTGGACTTGCATCGTTAGTTTTCAATTTAAATATGGGGCACAGACAGGAACGCTTGGCACTGAGTAAAGTGGCACATCAATTGGAAAGCGCTGGCCTTGTGTGTTCCCATCTATGAGTTGTAATCCACTGTAGCCCACTTGCAATGGCTGATGCATTGGCTAAATGACCTTTAGAGATCATCCTTGCTTGGAGCTTTGAATGATACCTCGTGATTGGATGGTTGCTAGAGACTGATTACTCAACAATGGAATTAGACAGATTGGAGACCATGGTGAAAATGTGCAGGTTCTGCTGTGTTCAAGTTCGGGTGCAGCCCTTCACATATATCCCAGATTTGCCCATTTGGTATCTACCAGTGATAAAGAGGCTAACCCCAGCAGGATCTCCCAGTGTCTGTACACATTTCAGGACATGCAGTATCAATAAGGGATGAGGCAAGACCTAGTTATGCCCTCTGGTATTGTGGTGATGGGCCTGCAGCAGTTTTGGGGTGCTGGATGGACCAGTCCGGCTACATCAGTTGCATTCCAATGCATGCTGACGCATGGACACTGGAGGAGGGCAATCATAGGCCTGTATGCAGTATTATCAACACCGCCGGGGCATGGGCTAAAAAAACAAGCATTTGCAATGCAATAGATTTCGCATTAGTTAAATGGAAAGCTATTGGCCTTGCAAATGGGAAAGAAATGTGGTATCCACCTGACTTTGTTTCGTTATTTATTGACTTTTGTAGCAATGGTGGCACACCGCGCTTTGGATTTAGATGTTTGAAGCTAAAGCGTGATGTGACGCCATTGCTACAATAGTAAATAAATAGAAAAAAATACGGCAGCCACAAACTTTTTTTTTTCTCCGTTTGTTTACTATTGTAGCAATTGTGGCATGGCACCCTTTAGTTTAATGTGCGTAAAAGTAAAGCGTGGCGTGCCGTGATTGCTATAAAAGTAAAGAAACAAAAATCCGGCATCTGCTCGCCTCTGTTTTTCTAATCTATTAACTTTTGTGGCAATGGCGGCATGCCACGCTTTTACTGTAGATGTTGAAAGCTAAAGTGTGACGTGCCGCCATTGCCACAAAAGTCAATAAATAGAAGGGGAAAAAGTTGTGCGGCGAAAACCAGGGAGGACGGCAGCAATAATGGGAGGGAAGGGTTGCATTTGCGAGCGAGGAGGCAACAGATTGCCAGAGATGGCCAACCAAAAGAAACAATCAGTGATTTCCCTGTGGGAGGGAACCAAGTATCCAAGGTGGGACAGATGGATCCTATTGACCCGCCACAGCAAAGGAATTTCTAAAAGATAAGCCAACCAAACAGAAGCGCTGGGCGGAGCTTACAGCCCATATTCTGAATACAACATATTTCGAAAAGAAAGCACAGGCGATGCCTTGGCGAGACCTAAAAAGGATGAGAGAGTTGCTTAGGCTTTGAGTTGTCTGACGCACAGTGATTGCATGCTTTGACACAAATGTACCAAGTGTCGAGTAACTCCAAGCTAAAGTGTACATAATTTAAGTATATCCATCAGGCCTATCTAGCCCTGGCTCTCATACATTGTATGTTTCTGCAGGCATTCTCGGACTGACCCAGATAACAGCCCGACACCAACTTTTACCATATGGTCTTTACCTGCCCTCCTTTATTGCAGACATATGGTAAGGTCCTGGATGTAGTGAAGGATCCGGAGGACTGTCTACTTATATTGCCCCCCGCTGCTTGCATGCTAGGTTTAATGCCTTGCAGCCATGCTTATCAGCAGATGTGCTGCTAGACAACACTGCTAAAAGAAATTCACATTGACAAGGCCAATTACTCAGGAATTGCCGAGACTTATTGGCTTTGACTATCTAGTTTATAGCAGCACATATTGTTGACGATCACATGCTATGCCGTATCCTGCACTCTATTGTTGGGTTTGGAATATTAAAAGATGTGTACCTGAAGAATTTCGGTTTCAAGAATGACTCGCAGCTGAAACCAGCAATGCATCAACGTTCCGACTCCACCTTAAATAAGTTTGTTCGATCTCTGATCTGAGCTAAAATTTGGTGTGGTGTCTTTGAAGTTGTGCAGTGGGCAATTTTTATTGCACAAGTAAACAGAACACTATGAGCAAGGACGCTGCCCAACCGAAAAGAGTTTTCTCGAAGTATAAATAACCTGGAAGGATACAAAATTCTGTAAGGAGGGACTACTAAGTGCATTCACCAATGAAAAGCCAGTATTTCTGAAGGACAGGAACCAATTAAAAAGGTTTTTTTCAAGCCCATATCCTAGATACTTTGTCTCTTATAGACGGCGCAAGCGCTGCCTAGACGAGACCTCCAACTAATTGAGCTTTTATACCTGGCAGCAGAGAGGAGGTGGCACCCAAAAAAATGTGCAGCTGCTACTGCAGCTCGTCGGACTAGTCTATGGTTTCAAAAGACATCAAATCTAGAACTGTGAAATACTGAAGACTTGATACTATTTTTCCAGGTTGTACAAGACTTACTCCTCGAAAGTGGCAGGGACGGATGAAATGCCATTTAAGTTTTATCCTTGGCACTGGAAATGTAATCTGTGCTTTCCTCGATCAGACAAAAAAAGTTGTTTGGAGAGTTGGCCCTTAAATGTGCAAATGAACTGTTGTGATTTGTAGGTGGGCGTACCACATCATCATGGAGTCGAAAGATCCCAGGAAATGGCTCGCAGCGTATAAGAACTTTGATGTCAAACTCCTATAGTGCCTCATGGGCAGCTCCCTGACTAGGAAAGCAAATGCCTTAATGCAGTGTGGATGAGCGGCCGTGGATGTGTTATTTTTTTTTTTCCACACCTAATCTATTCCTAAGCCAATATGACTCTTTCCAATGAGCTCTCGTCCATCACCTTCCAGAAAAATATCAGAGTAAATAAATTGTCACTGTGTATGTATAAGCTGCTCCTTGAATGATGCTTTAGATATGGCATGCTGCCAGGTGAACACCAGCGTCACTTTTAAGTTGCCATCCTTAGCAATGCATTTCCTGGTTCTGCCCTAAAGTACAGCAGTACCTGTTCAATGATGTCTATTTGTTCAGCCCTTGTGTTGGTGAGGCTCTTAGGAAGGATACCTATAAAGCTAGGTCTGAGTGTCCTCCAGCAGTAAGGGTGTTCTTACTGAAACTGCAGACTATTCTCCCATCTTGGGTGTAATGCCTGTCTCACACAGAGGAACAGTTTCTAAACTTCATCAGTTATGGCTCAACAACTGCAGCCACTGCAACATTGAATACCTAGTTAGCTCAAGCTCTTCTAATTCTGGAGAGAGTACATGCATTTCAGAGACTCCTTTCAATTTTCCAGAAGTCTTAATCTCGGACTAAAGACTGCTGATTTAATTTGTTGAATTTGATAGGCTTTGTGATAGTAGAGTGCTTGGCATTCTAGGGGGATCGTGAGCATCTGCAGGCTTGGGGAAATCTAGTGTGGATGTCTCCAATCAAGCTCCGGCTCCTCTGTTGGAAAACTCTCACTATAGGGCAACACTATAGATCCCTAAGTTCAAATGCACCGCACCTTCCATAGTTAATGGAAAATCGACCAGTCAAACAACTGTTCAACATTAATGTGTTAGAATGAAGAGCAGTGTCTCTGGCACTGAAAGCTTTACATCACTTGTGCTGCAAAAATCTGCTTATACACACACTAACAACATGACCGCCATGTATTGCATTTCAAAACTGAGGGACGCTATCCCTACGTGTGTCTCAAATTGCATGAGAGATGTGGCACTGGACTTTCAAACACTACATCCACCTTCTGGCAGACCACGTATTCAAAGAACAGCTTCTTTGCTAAACTGCTCTGCCTGTTCCATTGTTTGCAGAAATTGTACTAAAAGTGCAACAATCGCCCATGATCTTTAAGTTAGTTGCACCAGCATGGCCAATACAGGTATGGTATTCCCAATTTCTTGACATGACAATGCAGCTCTCTACAAGCTCAGGATTTGGCCAGACTTGTTGACCATGTGAAAGTGCAAATTGACAGTACTAAACCAGATTTACTGCATAGAAGTCTTACATTTTGAATTCCTTAATGTAGCCTATTCTTCATGAAGCGCACCAGCCTTGTTACATGAACATTCTGCGCAGCAAGGTAGAAACAATCATTTGCAATGCAATAGTTCTCGCATTTGGGAGAGTTTAAGCTATTGGCATTGTAGATGACAATGCCTTTTATTTGTGTTTTGATAATTTACACATAAATAAAAGGCATTGTCCTGTAATTTACACATAAATAAAAGGCATTGTCCTGTAAAATGCTGATAGCTCAAACTCTTGTAAATGCGAGGCCTATGCAATAATGCGGCCGCCATTGTCCCGGGATGCTTAGAAAGTGAAAGCGTGCATGGTGCGCTGAATGTTGCAGGAAAGCATATTGTGCCTGCAGTAGGAGAAACTAAAGAAAATAGTGCCTACAGACTAAAAAAGACTCACCTTGTAACAACCGAAGTAAAAGGGTCAGTCCTCATGGGAGGTTACGAATGAAGACAAGGCGGTACTAAGGAGGGACTAACCAGCCTATTAACAAATCAGAAGCCAGCCTTTATGAAAGAAAATGACACAAGCCAATGACCAATATGGGCGGAGCTTCTATTCCATACTCCACTACAGTATGGCTTGCAGAGCAGCGCATGCGCTGCCCAGGCTCAACCTAAAAAATGTAGTTTGTGAGCCTCTGTACATCTACTCAATGGGACTCCTTCACACTTTTGCATACTGTGCAATATTTTATTCTGTCATGGAAGCTAGACTAGCCTACACCATTCTAGTTAATTTGTGAGCAATAGCTGTAAACTTTAAAAGCGACAATCCATCTTTTCGGAATGTCCCAGACATTAAAGTCTTTTTGGAATGGTTAATAAGAATTGTTCCACCAAGTGCACCCCTTATTTCTTTCCAGAATGTCAAGATTACTCGAACAAGAATAAGAAGGTGCTGTTTGAGCCACTGCATTCTTGCTCACACCAGAGGTTAATCTAAAAAGTTGCTTTTCTAATAGAAATGACTTCCTTGTGCAGAACTGAAAAACACTGTGCTGATCAGTGAAAGTACCTTTTCATTCCATTCCACACAATGTAGTTTTACACACACATCAACGATTAGTTCAAAAGTTTGTATCGCCTTTTCACAGAGGTCAAGTGCTTGACATTCCAGCAAAACCCTTGAAGCCGGTCAGAAAGAGCAGCTTTGCATTCACTGGATTTCAAACTCCTGTACTTAATAGATGTGTTTTGTCCCTTAAGCCTGACCAGTTTTGTCTTGTTGAAACCAACACACATTGGGGAAACCCATTTCTACAAGAGGCAAAGCCATATTGATTGTACAATGTATTCAGGTTTACGATACCTGTTTAGCATGTTAAAAAGGGGCCACGCCTATTCCGATGTGGTAAAATGAAGTAATCCATGGTGGAGTCTGCAAGCTGATCCATTGGGGTTTCAGCTATATAATTGCCAGTCATTCTCAAAACCAAAAGTTACATTCTTAAAGTTAAAAACTTGTAATATTCTAAACTCTGTACTAGATGGCAGGATGACTCACAGCATGCAAAGATACAACACAGCCAGCTGTAAACATTTGTTGTCAGGCAAGTAACAGTTTCCATTTCTGTTCCATTAATTCAATTTCAAGGGTGTAGAGAACAACTATTGTCTTTTTCTTTTTACAGATATTCAGAACAATAGCACAGTGAGCTGCAAAATGCTAGCAATTAAATTAATTGCAGTTTTACTGCTATCTACAATGAAAATTTACAACCAGTGTAATGAACAAAATTCTGTCTCAAAAATCTCTGGCTTAAATATTTTATTTAATTGTGTGGCAGTTCTTGCTTGACAGTCAAAAGAAAATTCAATATAGGTTTTAGTGTGGCACGTCTCGACTTCTATGGATTATCAAGGGTGACTTGAGTGTTTCAGGCGAGTAGTATGTCCTCATGTAGATCCCCCTCTGTCTGTGTACTTTGACCCTTATTTTTAGGCTTTGGCTAAAATGGCACATGTCCTGGTGCTTGTGAGACATTGTATTAGTTTAAAGGGACTTCAAGCTTATCATTGCTTCACATTTGGTTGACTTCATTACTCTTATTGCTTTTGTTTGCTTTGCGCGTGCTGATTTCCTTTCACCTTAGTGTGTTGGTCCCTCCTGTGGCTCATGTCCGAAGTACAGCTGTTGTTCCCTTTGAGTATTCTTCCACTGTTCTTACTTTGACATCTGCCATTTTTGATTCTTTGGGAGCAAGCACTCCATACTGCATGTGTTTGCAGGTTTTCTATTTCCATCCAACTCCGTCCCCTGCTTCAAACTTGCTTCTTTACAGTAGAGAAAGTGTTTCTTTTCAGACTGTGAGTGTTCAGTATATTTGTCTGAATATAGTTTTTGATCTGATGGCTATTACCCTTCTGTGTTGTCTTTGCACCCTCCATCCCACTCCTTCCCTCCGTCTTTGTGTCCTTTACCTCATCCATCCCAGCTTCCATTCGTGTGGCTTTTTTGGAGTATGCGTCTCACATTTTTCTGACTTTTGTTGATTTAGTTGTATTTAGACATGATATTTCTTTGTGTTGCCCTCTCTTCATCCATCTGTGTTGCCTTCACCCCCCCCCTTTATCTGTAGGTCTTTGCCTCTCTCCCACCCTTGGGTCCCAGTGGCTTTTGACCTCTCATTATACTATACAATGACAGGCCATACCATAATTCACCATAACAGGCTGAACGAAGTTGGTCTTCGCGAGGGAAGGCAGGCTCTCGATTTTGATACTGGGACTGGACTGGAGGCAGAGCGAGCTTCCCTGGAGTACTTTTTCTCAAGCTCCGGCGTTTGTGACTGGGAGGTTCGGCGGAGATTACCACAGGTACGGACTGCGTTGTCCGGGAAGGTGAGGAGGAGGCCGGCACCTCCCGAACGGCAGCTGGGATTCCTCTGCGGCTACCCTCTGCGGCTACCCTCTGCTTCATCGACACCCTGAGGCCGGGAGCAATTAGACGAGCGGCTGCTGGCTCCTTACAGCCCTAAAATCCGTATTTGTTTTGCTAAAAATTCAAAGACACGCAAATTTGAAGAGGTATTAGCAGGGAGAGCCTCTTGAACATAACGCGGGAAAACAAATATAATACATAGAGCGCCGTTTTTGCCTTCACGGACTTCAGCGGGGGTGATGCGGCTGGCGTCCAGTCGATGTGTAAGGTCGAGGGGTGTTTATGGTCCCCCGGACATTGCAACTTCCCTGCTTCACGCCCTGAGCCCGAACTTAGGGGGCATAGACTCTCGATAATGGAGCTGCTGATTAAGGGGGTCCAGCTCCTAGCATTGCAGAGGATTTTTCGGGATTGTGGTGCTTCTTCCTTTGGATTTTACACTGCCCCCTGAGTTTTTAGGTCTCGTGACCTTTATCAATGCGCATGCATTGATAGGTCACAAGACTATAGGGCTTTAAACAGACTTTAACTAACTGGCGATTTGGTGCTGTACCCGTGCTTTTAGGTCAATGCGCAAGCGCATTGACCTAAAATGCGCGTGCACAGCACCGAATCGTCAGCCATCTGTTGCCCAGCTTGGTGCCGCTCCACCCCCTGCGACATCAAAGGCTTTCATGGCCGGCCTGCCGTGCTTTCAGTTTCACGGCCGGCCGGCCGGCCGTGTCTTCTTTTGTTTTAACTTGTTTTATTTACAGGGTATACGATTCGAACTCCAGTCCCCAAATATCTGTGAAAATCGCATTTTTCCAGAGCCTTGCCGTCACCTCGGCATTTTTAAGTATGGGCCTGTAAGAACGTATGTGAAACTTGGCTGCGGGGCAGAGACAGATAGATGGAGGCTTCAATAGGCTCACGATGCTCCATTGAGCCACGGCAAGCAACTACAATCCCAAACTGCCACAAGAGGGCACCACATAACAACAAAGTATTCCCTAAAATATTATTGTTCGAGGAAAAGAGCGTCAGAATACAATCAGAAGCTATGCGCAATAGAGGCTCGACATTAGACACAGCTGGTGTGAAATCAAAGGCGCTCATTTATACGGATATTCATAACCGAGCAAGCGCCACTGAGCCTCTCTTCAACGCATCCCCGCCCTCCCGTCTATTTGCTCTCCTATTAGGAATACTCGTCTGTCCGAGACTTTACTGAATTCAGGCACTACTGCTGTTGGAAGAGGGTACTATCATCATACATACATTTACCACTTTTTGTCTGAAGATGAGTCATTCCCTTAGTTTAGAGCCAGCCTTCTGCTGGAGTATGCTGGCTTTCTCTAGAGTATGCAGTGGCGTAGCAAAGGCCCCAATAGGGCGGTGCGAGTTTTGGGGGCAGCAGCCTCTACCCTCCCCCGCCGAGGGGCGGCAACACGGAGACCCCCACGGGCGGCAAACGTGCTTGCTACCCTACTGAGTGTATGTATACCTCCGAAGTATTCACTACATCTCACTACCCTTAACCTGAGCTCTTATAACACCGCACACACACACACACACACACACACACACACACCTACTTTCACCTGTTCTATGGAAGGCGCTCGGTAACCAACCGAAACCCTCCGTGTCATGTAACAGAGCGCTTGAGAACCCACTCATGCCTCACTTTGAGTGTCTATGCAGGGCCCGGCCTTAACTTCCTACTATTCACCAGGCAGATCTATCAGGAGCGTTGGTAGGCATCTGGTGGGGGCCAGGAGCCTGCACCTTTGCATGGCCTCGCATAGTTTTTCTGAGCGAAGAATCAGCTTTCATTAAGAAAGATGCTCTGGGAGGGGGCACTGCTACATCCATTAATACTACATCAGTCAGGCTGATTCGGATGGAGTAACTACGGATTACTCACCTTGCGTTTCTAGCCTCCAATAAATTAGCAGTACATCTGCTTCAGGAACATACTGTAAAAAGAAAATACTACAAAAGGAGAAGATGCTGCAGCGCGCGCGCAGGTCTTTATCTCCGCTCAGCCCATAATGAAGTGTGTTGAAATGATGGATGAGTCCCGTCGGCAGTGATTTGCTCGCCTTAGCACTAGCAAAATTGGCTTTCAGTATCCAAACTTTTATGTCAAGATGGTCTGCACTTGATACAGGTGTGCTGGGGTTTTGTATTCAATTGCAAACACACACACACTCCCACTCACACATGCACACACAAGCATGCACAAACACAAGCACGCACACAGACACACCACCACTTTGGAAGTAGAACTAGTGGCAGGCTAAAACACTAAGTACAAAATAAATAAAAATCAGCAGATAATATTTATGACTGGTAATATGCTGCCACTGACCAAGGTAAACAAAAGTTAGCTCACGATCTGCGACACTGCACGTTCTTGTCTTCGCTCAAGTTTGGCTTGCAACTGCTTGGCACCAACATAACATTTTTCAAAATACATAAAATATACACCGTAGCACTTTGTACATTTCCCCCCCCCCCCCCCCCCCCCCAAAAAAAAATATAATATAATCTGACCTGTTACACTGCTAGGTGTGTGTTGGTTAGTAGGCGTGTTGGTACTGTTATTGGCAGCTCTGTGTATGAGAAATGGGTGGGGAAAGCTGCAGTGGCCTCCTGAGGAGAGCCCTGCACTTATTATTTTCACAAATTAAGCACTGACGGTAATCCTCAGGTGAACACATTGACAATGTCTTTAAGGTAATCTTCGGTCACCTTGGAAAGCCTGTCATAAAGAACGGATTTAAATCTAGAGAGCGCTTACAAACATAGACAGCATACACAACTTTCTCAAAATACAGCATGAGAGAATTCTACAGACACACACACGCAGGCACTTGCAAACAGACTCACATGCATGCACTCACATACACACACCCACATGCACACTCACATGCACACACACTCACACTCACATGAATACTCCCACTCAGACACACGCACACAACTAGCGGCAGGCTGAAACACAAAGTAAATAATAAATACAAAACAACATGTAATCTTTATGACGGGGATTACACTGCCACTGACAAAGGTAAACAAAAGTTAGCTCAGGATCTGCAACAATGCATGTTCTTCTCTTCGTTCAAGTTTGACTTGCAACTGTGGGTAGGGGGCGGTGTAGTCGCCAGAGCACTTCCACCTCATAATCTGGAAGCATAAATCACCCCGCCCTCCCTCGCCCCATTGTTCGGCTCCCATTTCCTGTAAAGTTCAATTCACAGTTTCTGTATTTTGTGGTCGCCTTAACATAGTGCATTACACAGTGAGTTACAGCCCTCAGTTCACGACAGGCGACACTGTTTCAAGCTGTTTTCAAGCTTTATTACAAATCACAAAAAATATGTTAATATTTCACTTCTGTTCTTGGATTTTCATCACAATAAAAAACACTGAATATAATCTTCACAAGTTATTTACAAAAGTTTAAGCTATTGCCATTACAAATTAAATAAATTTAACACTTAATTTAACAAAAAAAAGCCATTGTTATTTGTAATATTAATACATCTAAGTCACGTAAATAAAAAACATGTTGCATTACAAATGCTATAGGTGTCACATTTGCGAAAGTTATAACTATTGGCATTGTAAATGACAAAGCTATTAATTTAGCTATTTTAACAAACACATAAATAAAAAAAGATTTAATTTATAAGACCAATAGCTCATACTTCCCTAATGCGAGACCTATTGCATTTCCAATGCTTGTTGAGTTTTTGAATTGGGACGCGCAATCAACCAGGAGAGGCTGCTTACCGACCGTGAGGGGAACGGTCCAACTCACTGTCCCTGCACCTGTGCTCCCTGTGGCAGGGGGGGGACATTACACTAGCGCGGAACCTTGCACACTGACCGGGCTCTGCTCCGTCCTGGGTGCATTTGGGTTGGGGTTCAGTCCGCCGTTTCTACTGCTGTGCAGGGCCCCGCTCCACCACCGCTGCTGCCTGCAGGGCATCGCTGCTGCCTGCTGGACTACAACTCCCAAGTCTCCAGAGAGCGCACACGTCAAGCCCCAGCGCCAGGAGGCGCATAAAGCTCCTGTGGGACCCTCGCACCGTGAGACGTGTGCGGGACGGGCCCCCCCCCCCCCCCCCCCCCCACTTGGCTCTTACTGAACAAGGTATAGTGAGACTCCGACCTACATCTCTGCACATACTGTCGCCTCAAGACACTGGGACTTTTATCGACCTTTTGCGGGACTCAGTTTGCTGCACCTTCGCCATGCCTCTTAAGAGGGCTCCCAAACCCAGTATTCCCCCAAGTGACTCTAGCAGGGGGAGGTTAGACTGCTATGTAGACAGGGTATTATTACCCGTTATTCATGATTTGGAAGATATAGAAACTCGTTTGCCCTCACATAGCATAGCCTGCAAACATCCCGAGGCGCAGCTAGCCGACTCAGCATTAAGTTTGTCCTGGTTGGAGGAATTGAACGCCTTATGTCACATTCGATATGCACCAGTCGAAACCATAGCAGACCCATCCCAAGCCCTTTCCAGCCCAATACTCCCCATACATTTGCAGTCTAGCTCATTATTGAACGCAAACGATAACATTCTGGCTGCCCCACCCTTATCCCCGTTAGTAAAAGCACACACTAAACAACTTGGGAACCCTAAAACTCCTACGGTCACAAGAAAGCGTTCCGGGGATAACTGCATGGGGAGGGAAGCAAAACTGCTAAAGCCTTGCACAAGTTCCTCACCGTCCGTCAGCACCCTACCTACAGCTTCCCAGGCCTGCGATAACATTGAATCCTTTGCACCCCCCTACCAGGCAGCTCATCTGGACCTGATTGAACGCCTGGTCACCTCTCTAATATCCCCTTTGACTGCAAGAATCAACTCCCTAGGGGATAGGTTAAGGGATATAGAGACCTCAATTAGGGCACCGACTCAACCTAATAAGAACCTGGCAGGACTTAGCCAACCACAGCCCTTACCCGCTACCGTGGTTTCTAAGTTAGCTCCTCAAAGAAGTAGCCTCCCTCTCAACAGACCTACGGTCCCAAAGAACCACCCATGTATCTCCTCGCCATCCGACATCGAGCCCACTACCACCAAGAGTATCTTCGTTGATGTAGGGGTGCCAAACGTTCCCACACCTTATGAGGAGAAAGCTACTAACCTAGATTATACTAAACACATACATTTGCCTCTAATGGCCGCCCCCTTTGTCTGTGTTCTCACTGGTGTTTTACCAATTACAAAGGGAAAAACCGAGAGACCAGAGGATCTAAAACACAAGGTCATCTATTGGCTGTCTAGGAACCGACCCTTGCCAGTGAACATTGATGGTGCCGTTCGAAGTGTTAGAAGGGTGGGATGGCTCGGCCCCCTTCCAAAAGATCTCCCAGGCGAACTGGTGTTAGTTAGATTCTGGAGTGATCGGGTTGTGCCTTATTTACAAACTTGGTCTCCACAATTAGGGGATGGCCCTATCTCTGTCTGGGGGCTCCATGATTTCTACCCTAGGTCCCGCTACCCTCGGCCCTTAAATACAAGACTAGAGAGAAAACACCACTTTCCAGAAAGAACAAGTTTAGAGACTAATTATCGGCGGGATCGGAGTGTGTATGTACAGAATGGCTTTAACAACCCCATCCCAAATTATTTTCCATTAAGTGTTTTTAGCAGTGGTATCCAATGATTAGCAATTCGTTTGAACTGATTTAATAATGTCTTAACTTATTATTAATTATTGTAATGAAATGGTTCTTAATGATGTGTATATAATGAATGTTGCTTTTATGATTTTATGTATCAAAATCGAATAAAGCTAATCTGAATCTGAATCACCATACCAGGTCAGTCCGTATCATAAAATGACAAGCCATGCCATACCATACAATGCACTGCAGCCCCTCTATTGTTCAACATAGTTAAAAAAACATGAAAGCATTGACAAAGCCAATAGATATCACGTAGGTAAGACATATTGTCTTTGCCACTGCTGATAGCAGTAAGGCAGGATCTTCGTCAAGAGACCTGTTATTACAAAAACCTATTTACTACCAACTGTTACTTCTGTATAGTTAAATGTATACGGGACACATGTTTAGAATACGAAGTGGTGCGTTGAATGTTGAACTAGGTTTGTCTTCTTGCAAGTAAATGCAGATCGAACCATTTTGTTTACCTCTGATCTTGGGGGTGGGGGCTGAGTCTGGGGGCAGAAAATGGATTTGAGAGATTGCTTAGTCGAGCTCCCAGTATTTGTGTAGGACTAGAGATGGTGGTATGCACTTTGCTTTTGCTGCCGGTATCGCTTGTGCTTCAAGGCCTTCATTTCACAGAACGCATAATATTTAATTGTGAAGCATTGTTCCGTTTATAACTTTACATTTTTCTTAATGATTTTTCATCCTGGATAATGCTTAAATGTTTTTATGTTGTGTATATATGATCACTACTGGTCAGTGGTTACTACTGTTAGGTAGGGGGGTGGCAGTCAAACCTGCAATATGAAGGTAGTATAATGAGCATGGGTCAAGTGGTAAGACAAAGCTCCAGTGGTAAAACAAGGCTCCAGTATTTGTGCACTCCCCAGAAGAATCGTTTTACCTTCGCTTTGTATGGTAATTGTGCTGAAAACCGACAATAGCACATTATATATCACTTTCAGTTAAGAATGAGGAAAGTTAAATGTCTACTTTTAAACATTCAGAGATGCGAGGACTTATACACCTATGTAATCCTTTTTACATGGAGATGCAGTGGATTGCGGTCAGTATTCTGGGTCTTGAGGGGGGGTAACGTTTTCCTACAAACTTGGCTTTATAGTGTCGTTTACGCCCTTCGTTTGACAAAATAAATGTATATTTGTCTGTATTACTCTAAAAATGCTACAATCTTGATATCCATTTAGATTTTACTGCCTTTTGCTTGCTTAGTTTAGCGAATTCCACTGGTAAGATTTTTGTTTAGCGGCTACATGACCAGTGATGCTTGCAAGTTTCCACGCTTTCTTTGTAATTCACTGTAATTCACTGAAACACAAAACTTTATCATAAGTCAATTTGAGCTTTAGGAGGCAAACTTTATTCAATCCAGTTGGGTGCTGACTATCCTTCGGGACGGGATTTTGTAATACTACAGCCTATATGTGTGAATTAATCATGTATATGGATTTTGCTGTTGGGGCAGTCACTGCAAGGAAATGCAGTGATCTGTGAGCTCCGCTTGCATTACTGATGGTAGTTCCAGTATAAAAAAAATGTAGACCTGTTTACAAAATACGTTTTGTGATGCACCCTAGTTATACGCAGAAGACTATAAACAAAATTGGTGATAGTTTTCTTTTAAGATAAACAGCATACAAGAATATTGTAACGTTACAAAAACATTTAGTTAAAATTTGGCGTTGCTGTGTTTTGTTAAAATTCTTGTGCAACTTGAATACCTTTTCTTGGAGGTGTCATTTAGTAAACCTGGTATGTCTTCGTATTCATGCAGATTTATGACTTTCAGTAATTCACAAGTTTACAGAGTAATACTTAAACCGTACTACAGTTGTTAAACTGCAGAAGTATGTATGTGCTCATGCAAAGATCTGCTGAGCAAATGCTTACAGGACATCTGAACCTGGAACTGCAGCTTTTCGGTTACTTTCAGCCCATCTATGTAGATTTGCAGAAATGTGGTAAAATCAGATGATATGCTAAAATCCAAACTTTGGTATAAAATCAGCATAATCAGGGAAGCTGTTATTAGAGCTCTGTTAAAATTCAAATGGTGCCATAATTTGTTAGACTTTCTAAAGCGTAATGCCTATACAATTTGAGGTATTATGGAATAATCCATATACTTAAGGTATCTTGTTTGAGTGCATAAATGATCACATTCCCCTCCCAGGGAAAGCCCCATTGTAGTGCAAGCCATATGCCAGGATTGAGCCCCCCCCCCACCCTCCCTCATGATGATTTTATTGCATTCTGTGCATGGGCTAAACCCCCCCCCCCCCTCCCCTTGGAAAAGCGACAATTGGTCCCGGGGACCCCATCCCCATGTGGCAAAAAACATATTAATAGTGGGAGGGGACGCCCATGGACCCTATCCCCCTGGGGTCATACTTAATTTTAAGGGAGGGGGCACATGGCCCCCCTCCACAAGCTTTAAAAGGACCTGGGGACCCCATCCCCTGAGGCGGAACATATGAATGTATTTTCTGTCCTGGGTAATAGGGTCCTTGGGCCTCTTAAGGCACGGGTGGTGGGATGGGCCCTACCCTTTTTAGGTTTTGACTAGCGAGCTGCGTACTGCGCAGCTGCAGGGAAAACCTCATGAGAAGAGTAGAGTGGCTTTGGTACCCGCCTCTGTTTCCATTGGCTAGCTCCATAAATGGAGGCTAGCCATTGGAACAGACATCTGCTCGTCATCCTGAGAGCAGATTCAGGGGCGTTCCTGCAAATTTTAGGCTTTCCGCCCCTTTCGAAATCTTCATGCGGCGGTGGGCGTGTGCAATTTTTGTTTTTGGTCTCGCCAGGTTTTCTTCATTTACACTTTCTTTCGCAGGGGTGGGCTGTGCACTGAGGCCGCTGATCAGGTAAGCAGCATTTTTTTATTAATACTATTGTTTTTATCCCGTTCCCACCCCTGCCCCCCCTCCCACTCTCCGTGTGCCCGTTCCCACCCCTGCCCCCCCTCCCGCTCTCCGTGTGCCCGTTCCTGCACCACTTGTAAATGCTTGTTTACAGTGTGCGCAGCCACTAAGTCTCCAGTTCTGGGACTAAGACAAGGGAGGCCGTGGGACTGACCGGGAGTATGGCAGTGCGAGATGCAAGAGGTACCTGGAGAGAGGGGGGCGATGGTTACACACATTCAGAGTCGCACTTTGAATTCCGCCGGAGCCCATTA
This sequence comes from Lissotriton vulgaris, assembly GCF_964263255.1. Lineage (NCBI taxonomy): Eukaryota > Metazoa > Chordata > Amphibia > Caudata > Salamandridae > Lissotriton > Lissotriton vulgaris. The sequence continues at coordinate 1,266,510,021 of NC_141695.1, forward strand.
CCTCATAGCAGGAGATGGGAAAGAACTGGGGACGGAGACCCCTAGAATGTGACAGCAGACAAGAAAACACAGGTCCTGTGTCATTGACCCGCAGGCCGCTTACTCTCAACCCAGCCCAGTCTCCAGTTTTACACATACCCGAAACCCCACACTCCTACCCCTTCCTCCCAGCCTCCCTTTCAGACTTCATTTCATTCATTCAGGGTTGTTATTTCCATGTTTCCTCTTGGGATACCCAACGCAGCCTCGCTCTACTAATTGCTGTGTTTATATATCGTGCAGTATCCATCCAGGAATGTCTAGGCGCTTCACTACATGTACACACACCAAGACTGATAGCGCCAGCAGACATGGTCACAGTACAACCCTCCGAGGGCAATGAACGGCCGAGCCCATCACGCAGGATTCCTATCCGTAGCACAGTGGTTACACGTAGATCGCTGCTGCGTGAGCGTTAACCCCCTGAGCTGTCTCCGGGGATCAGTGGACAGCCAAGTTAAGGTCAAGTCAGGGGCAGTGTATCTGGGTTACAGGCGAGTTTCAGGCGCCGCCAGAACCTATCTTCTCCGCTCTCCCGAGGCGTGAAGTGGCCTGAGACACCCTAGGCCTGGCTCTGTGCTCAGGGGGCCCCCAGAACACGCGTGGCCCACTCTTTCGCAGGCGTGCTGCCGTTTAAGGGAACCCGAGCTGGTCTAGTGCTTAGAGGTCTCCAGTACTTATATACACCAGGGGGCCGCCGTCTGAGACAGCAGAGAGATGGTCTAGTGCTTAGGGGATCTCCAGTACACACGTACCCCACTCCTCTGAGGGGTACTGGTGAGTGAGACAGCCCGGCACGGCCCGGCGCTTAGGGAAAGCCCAGCACACATGTAGCCCACTCTTTGAAGGGTGCTGCTGTCTCTGGCAGTCAAGAGCTGGCCCTGGGTGCTGCGGGGCCCCATGGCACATGTACCCCGCTCTTCATTGCAGCCCCTTTCACACTTGTTTGTTGCCTGTACAATCCCTTGTACACCTGATGTTACACAAAGAGCTTCTCCCACCCAAACCTACCCATTAGCTACACACTCCCTCTCAGACTTCTTGCTGTGTACAACCCTTTTCACACTCCTCTTTTATCTGCACAAGCCCTCTCTCACTCCTACATCATCATCTCTCTCCCCAGTCTGTCACCTTTTGAAGTCCTTTTTACACCTGTTGGTTACCTATGCGGTCGGTTCAGCTCTAGCAACAGTGTATAACTTGCACAGGGGGTCGGAGGGCTCTGTGTGGGTGTGTGGGGGCTCTGTGGCTGTGTGGGGGGCTCGGTGTGGGTGTGTGGGGGGGCTCGGTGTGTGGGGGGGGCTATGTGTGGGTGTGTGGGCTCTTTCTGGGTGTGTGTGTGGGGGGGGGCTCTGTGGGTGTGTGTGGGGGGGGCTCTGTGTGGAGGGGCTCTGTGTGGGGGGCTCTCTGGGTGTGTGTGGCATTTGCGAGAGATTAAGCTATTGGCATTGTAAATGACAATGCCATTTATTTATCGGTTTTCAAAAAGAAAACCTAAATAAAAAAAATGTCATTTACAATGCCAATAGCTCTAACTTTTCCAAAGGCAAAACCGTTGCATTGTAAATGCTTGTTTATTAATTTGACCTCCGGATGGGGTCCTCGGGGCCATCTCTGGCTTGGAGAAGGCCACACGCCTCCTTCCCCAAATATTATAAAAATTAAAATGCGGAGGGGATTTTTATTTTTTTTGCCATGTCAATCCTGCAGGACTACATGGGAAAGCAATGTTTAAAAACCTATATAGTTATAGTTTGACCCCAGGGCATCTAGGCCCTGTTGGAACCCATCCCACATAGGAGCCTATAGGAGCAGGGTGTCCTACCCTGCCCCTTACATTATTTCTTTAAACTAACCTCAGGACAGGGGACTACGTCGCAGAGTCCTGTAATGACTGCCTACAACACTTGTCGTCATGTTGCAGTCAGAGCCATGCTCCGATGGATCAAGGGTTTAAAAAAAAAAGTTTAAAAAGCCTCCTGAGCCAATCATAAGGTCTATTTTTTTTAATTGGCATGAGTCTTTCAAACCCAGCCATCAAGATAAATATTTTGGGAGATTAATATGGCCTAAACTCCTGAATGGATTTACACCAAAGTGTGCTTTCTGGACCAAAATCTAGTTTCCTGACAAATTTGGTGCAATTTCGTTCAGCAGTTTTTGCGGTAGTGCTTCTTTAAATGTCTGTGGAAAATGTATGGGGATTTTACGTTTTGGGAATGCCTTTTTTTCCTCTGTCACCTCTTGACTGATCACCCTGAAAAGTTCCATGCAAAAACTATCGACCGTGTCTCCGCCTTGGGGGTCCACCACTGAGCCAAGGATCTTTTAGCCTCCTTCTTAGCCAACCGCACACAATCTGTTAAACTGGGCACATTCTACTCACCTACCTTCACCTTGCCATGCGGAGTACCCCAGGGATCATCTCTAAGTCCGACACTATTTAACATCTATGTGTCGGACTTGGCGAGGGTCCTAAAATCTCATGGCCGGAGTTTAACCACCTATGTAGATGACACCCAATTGGTGTTGGCCGTGCACAAGGATGGGGTAGCGGTCGCCTCGAGATTCCAGGACGTCATGCGAGCCATCAGCCACTGGATGTCGAGGAACTGCCTAAAATTATACTCTGATAAGACCGAGGTCATGATCCTTGGCAACCTCTCCCTGGGATGGTCTGACAACTGGTGTAAACGATATGGGCCCCCCTCCAGAACCAGTCACCAAGGTCAGAAACCTTGGAATCCTATTTGACAATAAACTGACATTCCACCACCACGTCAATACAGTGGTCTCCTCCTTCCTGGTTCTAAGGAAAATCAAAAACCTTCTTTCATACCTAACAGCAGATGCTGGCAAAACTCTTATTTCCACTCTGGTCTTTTCCAAATTGGATTACTGTAACTCTCTCCTGCTTAACGCCCAGGAACAGGTCCTAAATAAATTACAGTCCATCCAAAATGCTGCAGCCAGGGTGTTATTGTCCACCCCCAAGCATCACTCAATTGCTGCAGGAATCCGGCAATTGCACTGGCTGCACGTCAGATGCCGTATCAAATTCAAGGCGCTTTGCACCGCCTATAAGGCAATGCACAACTCAGGACCTCATTACTTGAGGAAAGCATTTGCAACCTATACCCCCAACAGACTCCTCCGTTCATCTCTGACCTGTCTCCTACTAGTTCCGTGCACCTGGACAGCTTCCTGGGGAGACAGACGTTTTCAAGTGGCCACGGCGAGACTCTGGAACACCCTCCCTCTCTCTTCATCAAGACCAGCCCTATGCTTATCATTTTTCTGAAACAATTGAAAACCTGGCTCTTTGACCAATGACCTCCTTCAGTGTATTGCATGTCCTTTGCTAAATCCTAGACACCGAGACCCCTCCGGGTATTTGCGCGCCATACAAATCTAAAAAACATAAACATAGAAAAAAAGTAGTTTTTTTTTTTTAAAGCTTTGTGAAGATACGTCAAATTACACCTAAGCTATTAGCAAAACAAAAAATGCTTTTCCTATGGAAATGCTGACCTAACTAGACTACCTCTGTGTAATATTTTTACACACAGGTCTGCACCTTCCTGGTGAATTTCATAGTTGGCCCACAGCCTCTGTTTCCAGAGAATGGTGCTTATTAACTGCAGTGAGCAACTGTATGTAATAGCCACAGATGTCTGTGAAAAGCACAAAGTATGCAAGATGCATGTGTGTGAATTTTTTTTTTGCCAAAAAACACAATCGAGCCAACATGTTTCAGCCTCCACTGGTCTTGTTCACGGTGGAGTGCATCATGTTTATGTCCATGATTGTGGTAAAGGGGCGAGGACTCATCAATATGTTTACAGATCATATATCTCGTATTGGCATGTATTGTTTTCTGAACAGGAGCGCGCTGTAAATTTGAACATATAAACTTTATTGAGCTCACTGATAAAGACAGTGACGGCCAAAAGACCTTTGACGAGTTGTATCGAAACATTACAATCCTGTCTTCAACTGGAATCATTTATGCATAAATACCGTACAATTTCGATATTTAAAATCCCACAATCATATGTTTGTAAAGTACGGCTATATTACAAAATCAGATGTGATAATTTTTTTAACATCTTGAATAATATTTAAGAGAATGAGCCAATCGTTCAAATGTACAGCTGAAAAATTTGAAATATATGCATTATGATGTATTTTCAACTTATGTATAATGGCTGCCACAATGGGTGATCAGGCCTATTTCTATTGTAAATAATGAATTAAAAGGACACACTTTTGTTTTCTCAGCTGAAACGTGTGCAAGCCGCAAGGTGAAAAGCGTTGTTTCCTGCCAATTAAAACTTTTGTGCACCAGCAACTCCAGTGTTTAGAGTACGCTTTTAGGTCTCGCCTTTTCCATTCCCAAGGAATGGAAAATGGAGAGAATTCAAGTGCTCAAAATACTCGTCAAACCAAGGGTTTTTTGGTGCGGTTTTCTTCGAGTTCACGTGGCCACAGGCACGCGCTCTTGGGCCATAAACTTTCACGGCCATCTGTTCCCCAGCTCCAGCGCCTCCCCTCTCTCTCCCCGCACACAGCCTTACTTGGATTTCTCCTCCCCCTCCCCAGCCAGCTTCCCCCAGGCCGTGTTCCCTCCCACCTTTCCTCCTCTCAGTCCCTTCTTTCATTCACAACTTGTTTTAATTTGTCTCTCTCCACCCCCAATCTGAGATTGCTGTTTTTTTAAAAATAATTAAATAATGTACTCCACGCCCAGGCTCGAACCCTGTTCTCCAGCTCCAAAGTCAGTAGCTTCAGCAGCGCACACAGCCTGCCATCTGTTTTGGGTCGGGTTACAAATGCTTTCACTTTCGTGGCTTCCCTGCCATGCTTGTTCTTAATACATTTGTTTTAAAGTGCTGCTGTCTGCAAAAACTTTTTATTCCTGTTCATTATTGGACTGTTCCTTAAGGCCAAATGACTGCAAGGGACAGGCACTTTCAGACGCGTACTTCCTGTTTCCCGCACACCTTGCTACGATGCAGCACTGGTCCACCACATGAGGAGATGAAGATACTTTGGTGTAAAATCTGCCTTTTTGTCACTGACTGACTTCGTGTGACGCAGCAGTGCGCTGGCTTTAAAGGTAAAGCCTGGACTTGTAAATTATCTTTGTATGGGAATATTGCAGATTGTATTGGCCATATCAATATGTTTGGTAGGTGCAATTAAATAAATAGTCTTAATTTTGTGAACCAGTGTTGTCGAATGTCTGTTCACAAACACAAATTCTACGTTGTGATTCAGCTGTCAGAATGGCCATCTAATGTGCTTTGTTCAGGTCCCAGTCTACTCTGAATTCGTGGGTTCAAATCCAACTTCTGACAACTCTGTTATTTATAATTTTATTACTAGACGCATTTAAGAGTACTGTGTAATAATGCAAATATGTTGAAAGCATTCTTTTCTCTGCTCTTAACCTTATATTTGGCTCACAAATTTGTAAAGGCATAACTCCCTCTCAAATTCAACTGTCTTGCTTGAGTTTCCACAGAACATGACTGGCTTCAAACAGTAAGCGGGGGTCGGAGGTGCACATGCAAATTAAATATCTGAATGATTCCTAGAGACGGATCCAGCCTAACGAGCTTCAAAAAAACGAAAGTGCAAAACAGTTTGCAATGGGAATCGTACAGGCCAATGCGACGGTTGCTTTGCCAATGAGGCAGCAATGCCGCTCTCCTTCTTTTTAGGTCTCGCCTGTCGATGCGCATGCGCATCGAGCAAGGCGAGAGTATTGCGAGTTATCCACTCTTTATCTACACTGCAAGGAATCGTGGCGATTCCTTGCAGTGCCCGTGACTTTTAAGGTCAATGCGCATGCGCATTAAGCTTATGCGCATGCGCATTGACCTTAAAAGTCACGGGTGCGTGCATGTCCGTCTTTGTTTACCCGCTCCGCCCCCTTCCCGCCGTCTCGCATTTCCCCCTGCCGCATCAAAGGCTTTCACGGCCGGCCGGCCATGCTTTCAGTTTCACGACCGGCCGGCCGTGTCAATTACATTTCTCTCCCCGCTCCGCCCCCTGCTGCGGCCGTGTCGCACTTCTCCTCCCCCCCCTCCCCACAGCAATGCCCTCCGTCTTGTTTGTTGCAGTCTGTCTTCCTTTTGTCTCTCCCTATCCCTCTTACTTCACCTCATTCTCTCCCCTTCCCTCTGCCTCGCCATCTCTTCTTTCCCTCTCGATTCCCCGTGTTTCCTCCTTTCCCCCGCCTCACTCTCTTCACTATATGTCTCACTCCTGATGTTATTAGGTTGAAGATATTTCAGTGACATATATATTTTAAACAGAACGCGGTATTCCACAACATCGTTATCTTTCCTGAAATGGTATTTTTTTTTATAAAATAAAAGCTTGTGTAAAAAAAACGCTGCACATAGAGGGTACGTGCACTGTTGTTGTCCCGATACTGCCTTCAGAGACAGTCTGAGAGTTGCATTAAACCTCCACTTGTTTGGCGAGTGCGCAGAACATCCTGTTCCTTCTGGGCCGCCAACGGCTGAAGCTCGGCCTCTACTGCCCCCTGCTGGTATCAGGCGCTTCGGACAAGAACGTGATGACAGAAAGCTTAAATGAATCAGGGCCGCTGCTACTGCGCTGGGTAGCTCTCCGGCGGCCCATTGTTATTTTTTTCTGATCGCGTGATTGGATAAAGGCACCAAACGTATATAAATACGGCCCCACAGTCCAGCCATAAATGACGCGGGGAGTCGCATAGGAACAGAAGCAAACTCAGACCAATTTCATCTCCATGGGCCTCACTGGCGGGTGCGGCTCGAATTTTAATTCCACGGTGAGCACAAGACCTCTTCTGTTCGTCCGTATTACTTGGAGCGAATAACTTAAAACTGAAAACACATGGAGGGTGAAATGAATTAATCATGATGACCACCGGCATTGGCTTAGCTATCATTCCATTCCATCGTTTTTTGCTCATTGTGCCGTTACAGACAGTATAGGCACTCATGCTTGTCCGCATTTACATTCAGCGTGCTGGTGCATGAAATCCTAATTTGTTTTAACAGTTTGAGGGAGCGGCCGCAGGGATATATGATTTTTTTCTCCTTTGGGTGCAAGTAGTGGAAGCACGCCCTCTACTGCCTCCTGCTGGTACTAGTAGGAGCAGCTCCTTAGCAGCTATGAAGATGCAAGGCCCCTCCCTACTTTCTGCCCTGGCCCCTCCCCCTCTCCTTGAGGTGAGCTCGGCATCACCCTCGCTCATAGCCTCGAATCCATCACCCTGCTTCCAGTATGCACACCCCGAGCACGTCCTCGAAACACATTTCCATTCTGTCCATTCCTATGCATCATTCATTTATCACGCAGACACCTCTCAGATCCGTTTCAAAGCCAAACTGCAACTTTCTTGCACTCTCACTCATCCTCACTCACCCTCAACCCCTCACCCTCACTCACCCTCAACCCCTCACCCTCACTCACCCTCAACCCCTCACCCCCTCACCCTAACTCACCCTCACCCTCACTCACCCTCAACCCCTCACTCACCCTCAATCACCCTCAACCCCTCACCCTCACTCACCCTCAACCCCTCACTCACCCTCAACCCCTCACTCACCCTCACACTCACTCACCCTCACTCACCCTCACTCACCCTCACTCACCCTCACTCACCCTCACTCACCCTCACTCACCCTCACTCACCCTCACTCACCCTCACTCACCCTCACCCTCACTCACCCTCACTCACCCTCACCCTCACTCACCCTCACTCACCCTCAACTCCTCACTCACCCTCAACCCCTCACCCTCACCCTCACTCACCCTCAACCCCTCACTCACCCTCACTCTCACTCCTCACTCCCCCTCACTCACCCTCAACCCCTCACCCTCACTCACCCTCCCTCACCCTCACTCACCCTCAACCCCTCACCCTCAACCCCTCACCCTCAACCCCTCACCCTCACTCACCCTCACCCTCACTCACCCTCACCCTCACTCACCCTCACTCACCCTCACCCTCACTCACCCTCACCCTCACTCACACTCACCCTCACTCACCCTCACTCACCCTCACTCACCCTCACTCACCCTCACTCACCCTCACTCACCCTCACTCACCCTCACTCACCCTCACTCACCCTCACTCACCCTCACTCACCCTCACTCACCCTCACTCACCCTCACTCACCCTCACTCACCCTCACTCACCCTCACTCACCCTCACTCACCCTCACTCACCCTCACTCACCCTCACTCACCCTCACTCACCCTCACTCACCCTCACTCACCCTCACTCACCCTCACTCACCCTCACTCACCCTCACTCACCCTCACTCACCCTCACTCACCCTCACTCACCCTCACTCACCCTCACTCACCCTCACTCACCCTCACTCACCCTCACTCACCCTCACTCACCCTCACTCACCCTCACTCACCCTCACTCACCCTCACTCACCCTCACTCACCCTCACTCACCCTCACTCACCCTCACTCACCCTCACTCACCCTCACTCACCCTCACTCACCCTCACTCACCCTCACTCACCCTCACTCACCCTCACTCACCCTCACTCACCCTCACTCACCCTCACTCACCCTCACTCACCCTCACTCACCCTCACTCACCCTCACTCACCCTCACTCACCCTCACTCACCCTCACTCACCCTCACTCACCCTCACTCACCCTCACTCACCCTCACTCACCCTCACTCACCCTCACTCACCCTCACTCACCCTCACTCACCCTCACTCACCCTCACTCACCCTCACTCACCCTCACTCACCCTCACTCACTCACTCACCCTCACTCTCACTCACTCACTCTCACTCACTCTCACTCACTCACTCTCACTCACTCACCCTCACTCTCACTCTCACTCACCCTCAACCCCTCACCCACCCTCAACCCCTCACTCACCCTCAACCCCTCACCCTCACACAGTGCAATAGGTCTCGCAGCATTAGAGTTAGTGCTTTTAGAAATGTTTATGGCTTTTTTTTTAATTCTTTAGCATTGGCTACAGGAAACAAAAATGCTAAAGATTTACAAAAAAACCCATAAACAATTCTAAAAGCACTAACTCTAATGCTGCGAGACCTATTGCATTTCCAATGCTTGTTCTATTGTTGGAATTCCATGTATGGAATTTATGAAAGGAGTATACCTAGAGGCATTCAAGGTACGGGACGCTGCCAACAACTGTGAAAGCCGCGTCTAAAAACAAACATAAAAATTCTGTACATCTGTATGTAGAAAAAGCTGTTAACGCATTTAATGGGAAAAGACAGCTGTTCTATATCATATACAGTTATTTTGCCTTGAATAAACCCAGTCGTAAAGCTATACGACAGAGTAAAGAAGCACATTATCTCAGCCAACTATATTTTATGTATTTTAAGTTGGGGCAAACACCCATTTTACCATTCTTTTCCATTGTTGAGGCTTCAGAGAGGCCGTCCCGGTTGTCGGGGAGCAGCCCTAATTGCTTTAATTCCTTGTTGGACGCGCGACAATCCAGGATGTCTGTCGATCTGCATCTTCCACTTTTATTATTTAGGATATATTCAGCGATCTGATTAGGGCTTTAGCCTGTGGAGGCTTGAGTGGTTTCTTTAGCAGATCGTAGCTTGGTGCTTTTAGATATATTTAGGCAGCTCCCAGCATTTTAAGTTAGTATTGTTTATTTGAGAAGAAATCAAAGCATGTCTGAATAAGATGCGGCTAAGCTTTAAAGGGGGGAAATAGTTCTTGGTTTGCAATGCTCTGAATACTTTTCCTTTAAGTTTTGTGTTTTTAACGTGTTCTCTCTCGGTAGTATTTCTTGTCTTCAGTAGTGGCATGAAGAGGGGCTGCAGCTCCTCCAAGGCACAGCTCTGCCTCGGCTGCATCTTCCAGCTGCCCATGGCGAACTCTTAGACTTTCTTTCCCCGGGCCCTCCTGCTGGCCTTCCACCTACATATTCCCTCAGTGTTTCGTGCTTTTGAGAGGATTGCCACCAGCAGCATTTCTCCTCCCCCTGCCTCCGAGAGCTTCAAAGGGATCTGCTTCCCCGCCCACTGCTTGACACTTCACGGCCTGGCGGCTGTGACTCGCATCAGGTCTGCAAAGCTACGGCCAGCTGCTGGGCAGTAAGGTTGCCCCCCCCCCCCCCCCCCCTCCTCCCCAACCATGGGAAGTCCCTCCAGTGAAAGCGCAAAGGCATATAGGGGGTCAGCCCCTGATTTTCAACACTGTTCTCTATCAAAACGCCAATACTTATTGTGGGTTTTATTAACCTGCCTTCAAAATATTTGTTTTGGTAAAAGTTTCCATAACAATTATGCTGAGATTTAGTTTGTTATGCAAACGCCAGATATGAATTTCTGCCCTGTTTTCTGTGCCACAGTTTTTCTATTTTGCCACTATTTTATCTACTTCGGACCATTGCCATTATAAATTACAATCACTTTTATTTAAGTATTAATTATTTAATAAAATTAAAAGCCATTGTTATTTGTAATATCAATACATCTAAGTCACGTCAATACAAAACATGTGGCATTACAAATGCTAAGTGTCACATTTGCTAAAGTTAAAAGTATTGGCATTGTAAATCACAAAACATAAATATTAAATGTCATTTACAAAACCAATAGCTCCAACTTTCCTACTGCAAGACCTATTGGCAACGCCAGTGCTTGTTTACCAATGGAACGTTTGGCTGGCTGTATGTATGTATGTATGTAAATATATATATATATATATATATATATATATATATATATATATATATATATATATATTTGTTTTATTGCATGATCCTGGATGAAAAGTAAGCCTCTAATTCCTTCCAAAGAAGTTCTAGCAGGAATTACATTGAAGTCTACTCTCTCAAGTTTGTCAGAGGTGGTAATCGCCACCAAAATTCTTGCCTGCAAATTTAATCTGTAAGATTTAATGCAACCAAATGCATGTCTGCTGGTTTAACACTCTACAGTAAGAATCATCACGTATATGCTTGTCGGCTTTAACATTTCAAATATTTCTTTTCACAACAAATAATCCAGACACAATGCCTTTGTTGCACCTTTTAAATATTTTAAAAACCCGGCCTGTAGCCTTAATCATTTAATTAGTTCCCTAAGCATCTCCGTTATGCTATGTTGAGCATAACATTTCCCTAAAGGCAGGAAGTGGAGTGGAAGTCCTAGAGCCAAAGATTCTTATTAAACTATATCAGAAGGGAAGTTGTTCTCTTTTGATAACTGTAATGTTGTATGCATTTGTAATTTTATTACGATGTACCGGAGGGTTGCCTTTATGGGAAAACTTATGCCCAATCCAGTAGGTCTTAGTTGTTGTTGTCGAAGCATTTATGAAGGCTATGTGCCAGAGTATTTACAATGAAAGTTAAGATAAAGGAAGTAGACCTAACCCATTCATTGTAAAAAGCATATGTTGTCAATGTGCATTTAAGGGTGGAGTGTTATTACTTTGTATTACAGTCTGCAGAAGTATTTTGTTACATGGAATATCACAGATTACCATAGTAGGCATGTGGTTTTGTATTGGAACCCCCTCTGACTAACTTTGAATGTGGAAAATTTAAACAGTGAGAATCCTTGTTAGAGCCTCTAAAAGAGAGAATTTTGCTTTGTCTAATTACATTTTGTATATATTTAAAATTGTATGACTTTGTCTGACGGTTGCATTGTAGAAAAGCTTTTCACGGTAGACCTGAATTGGTAATGCTGACAAGCCAATGATAACAGCAGTATTCTTTATTTGTTCATTAAGGAAAGTTACTTCAGATGCCATAGATGTGAACTTTTCATGATGGAAAGTTAGGAAAAAGGCATTAGGCCTGATTATTTATTTTAAACTATGGAACATATATCTTGGGGTTTGTGTTTACACTGTGTAAAAGCCCTTCAGTCGGGTATTTTGGATGCTCACTAATTACTTTTGAAGGTAAGGGTTTTGGTTTTGGTTAACCCCCTTTGACAAACCCTAGGAGTAGAAAATTTGCCTTTAATTTATTCTTGCTAGAATATCTTCAGAGGGCCAGAGAGGCTTAGCAGTCTGCCAGGAGATCTATATCGATACTTAAGGCATTAGGATTGCCTTCTTCTGCAATTTGTCTGTCTGTCATTGACCCTCCGCTTCCATCCGTAAGAGCGTACTGCATGGGATAATCATTCAGTCCTCGTCAGTCAATGGCTCTCTAATCCTATAAATCCAATGTGGCTTTTTTTTACTGCGCAATTCACTAGAAAGTGAGTGTGCTTCAGTGTCCGAGCTGGTTGGCAAGTTCTTCAAGTTTTATATTCCCTTGTTTTATAGTTTCCCTTTCATTTATAAGCTTCTCCTCTTAAAAAAAAATAAAACCTTAAGAGGAATCTACAACTCCCCTGGCTGTGCTAACTGGCTGCTTGCTTGCTGATCATTTCACCTGCAGTGCGCCACATTCTGTCTGGCCACTTTCTTTAAACCAGGTGACTATTCTGGAATGCTTTTGTCAATAGGGGATCATTGTTTTACCAAGCCAAGATGGCCATAGTGTTAGTTTTAATTGTGGTTGTCCTGCTGTAATTACACTATTTAAAATAACACTGCAAGATGGACACACACTACTATAACTATTTTTGTTCTGCAAACCTAATTCAGTCATGTTTAGACCCCAGCAGATTTTCTTTTCAATTTGTTTCCACTGTCTTGCCTATGTTGTTGAGTTTGTGCTTGTTTTTTGTGGTTGTGTTAGAGAGAGAATGCAAGAATGAATCCATGGATAGATGCAGGAGGGCAAAGATTAGTGATGGAGTGCATATATGATTACCTATTAAGTGTCTAAGTTTATCAGTTATCCAAAGAGACTTTTATTCATAAGCCAGATCTAGTAGCATTACCAATGCTTGGTCTAATGATCAACCAATGTCTCAACAACTGCTGTCAAGCTAGACCTAAAAAAGAGGATAAAAGCATGCATTGAATTAGGCAGTCTTAAGTGTTTATCACTGCAAAGAAGATACCAGGTACGGACATTTAGGGCCCCAGGTAAGCAAGCATCCAACTAAACTTTATAATAGACTATCGGACAAGTTAGTTACATCATGACCTTTATAATAGACTATTGGACAAGTTAGGTACATCAAAGCCTATGATGCCTCCCTCTGAAATGTGTTTGGCCCAACTGTGGGAATCCAAAGCATTCTGTGTTTAAATGTCAAATATCTAAGCATTTCTGTCCTCTAGTAACAGCAAGTTTTGAAAAACTACTAGGCTAGTACAGTTTTTCCTTAAATTGTAAATAAACAGGTGTATATTTCATAGTAATGGAGTATTAAAACAATATAGGCTTAACTTTATAGTGAATAGAAGTTGGAGAAGAAAATGTTATGCACGCATCACAGCTTGCATTGACTTAAATTTTGTACTAACATACATGTTGAAAGTGTGATGGTTATTAATTTTGTTGGTATATTATTGCTTATCATTGAAAATTAAAATTATGTAATAAGATCTGATTGTTGAATAATTGAACCTTTTTCTTTACTTAGATTTACATTCTCGCGTGGACAAGGTGCAAGCTACTAAGGTAAATAATGTGATATGGCAAACTGACAAAGTCAGTGTACTGATAAATAGTGTGGTTCTTGCCTACTTCTGTGGTAGCCATTTTAATGAGCTTAGAAGGATGAGAAAGATTGGATTTGGCACAATAAATTGGTTTTAACACAATGGTTCAAAGCACCCAGTATTGTGCCAAGTTTGAATGCTTGAATTTGAGGTTGAAATCCAAGGATTTCCTGAAAAAGGAGCACCAGACCATTTGTCTCTGAAAAAATCAGAGCAGGGATATTTCTTTAGCAATATTTGGAAGCTGAGAGCTTCAGGGTATTCGTAAGTTAACTAAGGAGAGGTCGCGTGTTCACCTTATGACTTGCTTTTACAGTGCTTTCCCAAATTGAAGAATAAAGTATTTCTATGTACAGGGCTTTGACTGGAAGCAGAAGTTGCAACATTGCCTTCTGCCACGAGTCAGCTTTTGCTATTCATATAAGCATAGTCTCTACTAACATTGTTATTTCCATGTGGAAGAAATACTGGTTAATTGAAAGTTGTTGCAGAGGATAGCTTTTGGGTTGGAGCTCAGCGTGGAATTAGATTTCCTTCTACCTGTGATGGCATACTAAGTTCTGTATTTTATTTTATTAAGATGGGGGGGCAACTGCTAGAGAGAGACCTTTTGTAACTTCATGTTAGGTTACAGATTTTTTCAGTTGGCTTTGTTCAGGGTTTTGAGACTTTACATGTTTGGTACAGAGTTGTGTTTTTTTTTTTTTCTTCAAATGCCTACAAACTGAATAAAAAAATCATTACAAAGTCTCACTACAGCTGCTTTCATAGTTAGAAGAATATTTTCTAAGTACTGATCTGCCCTTCTGCCATTTACTATAGTTTGACATGGAAGGGCATAGACCACCAGTAAAACTAATGTATTTGAAGTTGTGAAATTACCATTCTTCTTTCTCATCCCATTGGTAGTTTAACTTGCATCCCTATTTAGACGGGAAGGATTTGGTGGGGGCAGGGACTTCGGAGTGTTGTAGCTATAAACATGCCGCTTGGCTCTCATCCCATTGATAGTTAACCAAAACACAGGTAAGTAGGCTGGTACGAATGGTGAAGCTCAAAGGGTGCGTTTCTACCCACCGTATAATTCTACATACTGAAAACAACTTTAGTGAGCGGTTGACCGATTCATGGAGGAAAAAGCTTAAAGTAGGTCCAGACACCCCAACAAGCACCAGCCACTCAAGTTGCCATCCCTTAAATATAGTATTAAACTCATTCCAATTGGGTAGTTTTAAATAGTGGAAACAAATATGTTTCTGATACACTCCTAATCGCAGATTCCTCCATTTGGAATATTTCCCAGACATCAGACTGGATCCTGAAAGTCTTGACCAGTTCTTTTGCGCGATGGTAGGTGGCATTGATCGGCTTGGTGGGATCCCACCCCCCCCTCCCCGGTGGGTAAACATAAGCTATTTTCTTTTCTATTAACTGTGCAGATATGGAAAGCTACCTCTGTCACTTTTTTGCCCATCTTCTTAACCATTGTGTACTAATGTTGAGCTATTGCTCCCAGTGCACGTGGAACATATCCCCTACAGGGCTTATACCTGGTGGGCAGTGTTCCAGGCAGATGTCTGTGTCTGATCCCCACTTGTTTTGTCTCTGGTGCCTGGGGTTGAGTCACGACTCAAAGGTCTGCACCAAGTGCAAGTCAATACACGCCAAAGCAATTTGATAGGCGGACGATTAAGATCCTGGTAGTGCAGCAGAAGACGACTCTTTTCTGTTTGCTCTCCTAGTCCCCATGCAGATCTCTGAACCATTCCCACAGACAATAGTTTTTGCGCTCTTAAGATCTTTCTCCAAGTCTGATAAGGCGAACAAGAAAAAAGTTGAAGCGTTCTTCAGCTTCTCCACCCAAGTGCTGTACTTTTTGGCCCCACTCACAACTGCAGATCCGGTGTCTGGGCCCACTCTGCGTTACCCTGAGTTCCCCCCCAGAACGACAACTGCCCAATTAAAGTACTGTGATGCCACCTATGGGCCAACCACTCCCTCAAGTGCCTTGGCTGGGTTACTGCTGGCGGGTTTGCCACCAACACTAGCTTGATCTGCCACTACAGGTGCCGCCTTCCACTCTGGCTCCCAACTTTGAACCTGCACTTGGCATTGAAAGCTGTACTTCAGTCCATCAAATGGAGACTGGTTCAGGTGTTTATAGGCAACACCACCCAGTCATTTGGTATTACAACAAACAAACCAGTGTGGGTGAGGTCATGGACTCTGTGCCAGGAGGCCCTGCACATTTTTACTGGAGCCCCAGGACATGTTACTGGTTGTGCAGCACCTGGCAGGCTCTTTGTTCACCAAAGCAGACAACTCTATCGTCTATGGCTTGCAGATCACGAATAACAGCTACATCAATAGGTATCAAAAGGTCTCTTCCAAGAATGGTGAGAACCGAGACTCGATCTATTCACCGCTGCAGAGAACATGCAATGTATGCACGTTGAAGTTTCCAAAGCGACTCTGGCTCGGAGACTCATTCAGTTTAGAATGGAATTTGTGACTTCTATGTGCCTTTCCGCTGATCCAACTCCTGCCCCAAGATCAGGACCAGCTGAGCTCAACTCGTACTAGTGACTCTGGATTGGGCATAGAAAGTATTGAATCACATACTCCTGAGCACTAATCTTCCAATCAGGCTGCATCTTTAGGCGCCGCCGCAGCAGTTCATGGCTCTGCACCCGAACATGTCCAGATTTTTCAGTCTTAGTTTCGAGGTCTGTGATGTCCTCCTGGCAGCTAGGCTTCCTCTTTGAAAATGGTTAGGCTGTCCGGAAATCGGTTAAAACAGACTGTGCCCGACCATACCCTACTGGCGAAAAATCAGCTGACCTGGTTTAAACAGAGTGTCGCTGATTTTTCACATTTATTGCACAGAGTGACCAAGTGAGGGAGCCAAAGCAGTGCAAACAGAACTGTACTGGAAACAGCAATTTGAAGCAAACCCTCACTCCCACCCTCTCTCTGCTTGTCCCATCTGCTCCAAAATTTTCAGAGCGCCTCGCACAGCAACATGTTAGCTGGCTGCAATGGCGAATGCAGAGATGGGGTATGGGTTCGATTGGGATCACAGTTAGAGCCAGGCACTTCAGCAAAAAATGTCCCACGTTCCCAGATCGTGCCTTTATGGATCGCTGTTTTTTTTTTTTACCGGATTGATCAGGGTTAGAATGACCTGACTAATATGAAACTGTACTAAACCTGGCTAGATATTTTGCGCAGTTTTATATAGTGTGATCTCTGCCCACAGGCACTAGTGATTTACATGTGTCCGAATGCATACATGACAAAGTTTTGTTTTATTGTAGGCCTTTAAAGATTAAGTGAGTTGCCCAGAATCACTGGATGCTGAGCAGGCGCTGGGGTTCTGTCACTTTACAGCGAGGCCCCAGTAAAGGCACACTCCCTCCACCAAAGCCTAAGACGCTGGGGCCGAGAGGACAATACCTGGGTCACAGCGAGGCCCTGCATATTTTTTCCTCCTCCAACCACTATGGCCTGCATGCAGCGACCTGACTGGGAGGAATGGGTTGGAAAACACTGCTGCTGGACCGGTCCTACACATAGAGGGCTGAGGTGTGAATGGCTCAAGAGCCGGAGCAACACCCGGCCCCCAGCCTGGCTCGGATGGAGGGGAGGGGGTCTCTGAGGTGACAATGGCCCAACAGACTCTGCTGTTCTCCCCCCTCCCCAAAGTCTCACTTCAGTTTGTCAGTACGGCAGGGGAGTGAGACAGCAGGGAGTGTTCTGTGGGCTGGGTCACCAAGACCCTAAAACATCAAACAATTAGCAAACATGTGATCATTATTGGCTTGTGGGCAGAAAAGCGAAGGTAAAATGAATATGGAGGTATAGGAGTCCTCTTTAATGATCATGTCCAGGCCTTTGCACGTCACGCACTTGAGACTACCTCCATAGTGTTGGGCCTCTTTGTCCGGGTCATGTGCCTGCGCTTTCAAGTACAGCTACTTCTTAGAGGACCGGATGCACATCTTAAGTCTTTCTCAAGATGTCATAGTCCTGTGTCTATCTGTTTTTCTGGGATAGGTGCACAGCTGGCAGTCCAAGTCTCAGTAAATAACTACAGCCTGGGTGTGGCAGTAGGACACTGCTGCATTCTCTATTTTACAGAGCGCACTTTTACCCCCAAAAAAGGTTTTATAAAAAGCAATATTTTAAACACTGCTGTTCGTGATTAACTGTTACATAAAGCGAGTTTAATATCTAATAAGGGTGACATAGCCATGCCTGACACCAAGGAAGCTCGGGAACCACTGAACGTGACTGGCTCACAGTAGTTCACGTCACAGATGGGCACACTGGAAATTAACAGAACACAGATTCAAAGAGCTAGATTGCAACAAAAAAACAGCGCTCATGTAAAGCACTCCAGTACCTTCGGGTTGAGTTTACGCTATAAAAAATTGCACACAAAAAACATTTTTTTGGGACCGAAAATAGCAAGGAAATAAACCTGGAGAGCAGTCTCAAAGGTTAAAGTAGCATATCTAACTAGATATTGTGTGTAGTTTTATATAGTGTGATCTCGTCCCAAGGGCTCAAGAGAGATTTACATGTGTGCCGATTTACATACCAGATAAGTTTAGTTTTATTGTAGGCCTTTAAAGATTAGGCGAGTTGCCCAGAATCACAGGATGCTGAGCAGGCGCTGGGATACTGTTGCATCAAAGGCAGGCCCAGCAAAGGTAGGCCCAAGCAAAGGTACACTCCCTCCACCAAAGCCTAAGACACTGGGGCCGAGGTGACCATACCTGGCCCCTAACGAGGCTCTGCATACATCTTCCTCGCCCACCCACTATGGCCTGCATGCAGCAGCCTGAGGGGGTTTTGGAAAACACTGCTGCTGGGCCGATCCAACACATGGGGGCCGAGGTGTGAATGGCTCGAGAGCCAGAGCAACACCTGGCCCTCAGCAACATGTGATCATTATCAGCTTGTAGCCATGAGATACGAGGGCTTTGTGTTATAGAATTGTTTCATTTTACATGAGGTGATATAATGAATTGGGGATCATAAAACTTTGTGATGCACAGTATTGTTACAGAAACATTCTGCCTAACAACCCTGATGACTAACAAGAGAACATAAAAAGTTCTTGCTTTTTTAACAAACCTTGGAATCCCGGTCACCTCAGGTGTGCTGCCTGCCAGAAAAGATATTAACAACTTTTGTTTACTAAGTAAGCGAAGGGCATTGTTTTGGAAAAAAATTTCTGGAACATGGAGAGAAAAGGAAGCACCTTAAAACAATAAATGTATTAGAACAGTAACAGACTCCATGGGGGTGGGAGGGCAGCCATGTAGTGGGATTAACGGCTCGGTAATCCTCTGAACTAAATTGTGCACAGAAAATATTTTCCAGTAAGATTGTTTTTGTTGTAGACTTTTTGAGATAAAATAAATTTTAAATTAAATGTGTCCTCCCTTGATGCCCCCTGAACCGCAGGTTCTCACTTCGGTTTCCTAAAATAAATACCTATATTTATAGTGTTTCTCAATCACAGATCTGTGTTATAGAAAGTTACAATAGGATTGCACATCTGAGAGCATAAAAATGTGTCAATGAATGGGTTTCTTTTAATTGTAGAAAACATGTTAAGCTCCAGATGCAGCATCTAACATTTATTTTTTGAAACACATGTGCCTTGACCTTTCTCTTGTCCCATCTCACCTTTTGATTAAAATTAGGTAATCTCTCGTAGCCCCATTCCTCCAGCGCCCCCTGCTTTGGGGCTCTTGACACCGCTTCCTGGGCCAGCCATGTCTTGCTTCCACGCTGGCCAGATAACCTCACATTTGTATTAAGCACAGATTTTAGAAATAATTTCTTGTACGTTGATAGGATGCGACTTTGCAAAAAAACAGTTTTTGGAAGTTCCTAGTATTAATGTTACTACTAGTTCTTATATGGGGATGACATGGCACATCTTTATTACTATATATCGAAACCATATGTTCCTGTTCATGGCACTGGCACACATATACTGATTATTGGAGCATAAACCAGAGAGGTACACAGTCTATATACCATGCATCTGTGAAGAATGTGAGCAATAATAAAAGCGAAGCATTCCATAAACACCGGTAAAACACTGTTTCTTCAGCTTTTTATGGCATGAAAATGAGTAACCACTGAAAAGCACTGTCTTTTTTTAAGGTATTGAAATCACTGCATAAACACTGGAAAAAAACCACCAGATTTTACCCAAAATAGAAAGTGAAAACAGGAAAGCCTAAAAATGATATATACCTGCCGTTGTTAGAAGTTTGTCTCCTGGTGGTCCTTGTGTCATGTGGCCCCCTTTCTCCACCTGCTGGAGGTGTCCGGTTTGTTTTATCTATAGCACTGCAAGGCTTTTCCCTGTGCACTGTTAAGGGTTACCTCTCAGCCATTGCAGCCTTCCTGCAGTTGCCTTACCAACTTTTCTTTACAAGTCACATGTGACGGTTCATGAAAAGTTTACAGCACTTGTTCCCTTCTAGCCCATTTATGATGCCCCAATGGGAGCTCAATCTGGTCTTCACGTTTCTGATGTGTTCTCCCTTTGAGCTCTGCGCCTCTTGACTCTAAAAATGGTCTTCTTAGTGGCAATTACATCGGCCAGGCGGGTCAGCAAGCTTCAAGCTTTTTCAGTTCACCTTCCCAACACCTGCTATTTCCCTGATAAACTGGTCCTACGAGTGCATGATGTAGTAAAGGAAGTACAGGAGTCCACTGTAGATATAGGTTCCTTTAATGTAAGTTCCTTCCAAGATTACAGGTACAGAAGTAAGACAGATAAAACCCCACCAGGAGCCAGCTCTCATCAGCTCAGCCTGAGTAGATCAACTGACGTTAAGAGCCAGAGAGTCACCCCAGGCATTCTATGATGTCATCAACATTCTAATCAGTAGAGCGCCACAGAGAAGTAGTTTACTACACATCCTCTCTCCTTAGAGAATGAGAAAAGAAAGAAAACATAGACAAAGATACCTCAAGTGTGACATTTGCATAAAAGTACAAAAATGAAGTACGCAAATAAATAATGTACAACAAGTACTGCATGAGGTATGATTACATGAACGGAAATACTATAATCATAAGTATGAGCAGAAATGGAATAACATGCTAAATTTGGATGGAAAGAAACCACTAAATGCTACTATATGCCACATCCCCTTCCCTTAGAGTAAAAGCATGGCATAGATTAATAAAGAGCAGAGTAGCAAAGAAAAATGGTCACGCTGCCAACTGGGTACACCAGAGAGAAAACCCCCTGAAAAAAACAAAGGCAAGCGTAGACACAGACCCTTTACAAGCTCCCCTAACAAAAGAATCTGACAGAGAAAAATAAAAACTCCTCACCCAAAGTCCCACCGACATGAAACCCTTGGCCACGAATCTCAGGCAGGTAGACCTTGACGGAAGCAGAGTGTCAAAAAGCAACGATGTTAAACAATCTCCACCAAAAATAGGGAACACAGGGTACTAATACTTAAAAATCACAACCTCCCCAAAGTAGGGTACACCACAGGAAAGACAACCTGGAACTGAAATAGGGCATCGACTACCCACAAATCAACAACCTCCCCTCAAAAGGGTACACCGCAGGGTAGAAAACCTGGGAACTGAAATGGGCATTGACTACCCTAAAATCCACAACATCCCCCAAGTAGGGTACACCGCAGGGTAGGAAACCTGGGAACTGAAATGGGCATTGACTACCCTAAAATCCACAACATCCCCTAAGTAGGGCATGGACGCACAGACCACTACCTCAACAAACTAAAAGAAATGGGCATTGACTACCCACTCAGACACAACCACACAACCTCCCCTATGTAGGGTACACCGTAGGACCATATTCCTAGGAACAAAAATGGGGCATGGACTACCACCAAACAAATGAAGCAAAATCAAAGAGACATTGGGGCACTGACTATGTAGGGTACACCGTAGGACCATATTCCTAGGAACAAAAATGGGGCATGGACTACCACCAAACAAATGAAGCAAAATCAAAGAGACATTGGGGCACTGACTACCCACACACACACCACCAAGCACACATTTGAGAAAACCAATCTTAAAAAAAATAAGGATGAGAATTGACTACTCGGCAACATCCAACCAGGACATGACCAACACACCATACAGAATTTAAATTAGAGCAAGACAAGTTTGCCACACACCCCTTTCTAAAAAAAACTATATTGAATAATGTGCATAAATAAATGAATAAATAAATAAATCTTGCTCCGGTGAGCGACTTCTCACCCGGGATCCAAACGTCCAGACGAAAAACCAAACAGAACATACATAAGGTCAACTTGGTGTGTCCCAGCAGAAGGCTTACAGATTGAAGTGAGATCAGTACTGCTGTCCACAGTCAAAGTTGAAACTTGCCACACAAACAAGGTATTAGGTCGTTTACTGAATGCCATAACCGAAGAAAAGTCCAGGGATGAAAAGATGTGCTCCACCTTCCACAGAAACATTTCCGAAAATAACTGCATCGTAAGGAAAATTAAGAAAACACTTGCCCTCAGAACCTTTCCCTTGCCGGTAATTGCAGGCACCAGAGCTTGATAAACACCTTCGAAAACGACGATTTGTGTGGAATGTAAAAGATGCGCTCCGACTTCTATAGTTAAATTTGCCCACTTAACTGCGTCGTGAAGAAAACAAACAGCTGCCCTGAGACACGGGAAATGGAGCAAGCTGTTGTCCTGGCAACCAAACAGACACAAAATGGCCGCCACGTCAGTCATAGAGGCGTAAGGAGCGTGAGGGACGTCTCTCCAAGGAAGGCGTCGCAGGAGCAAAGAATGCGGCTTCATCAATACGCCGAAGCATTCTAGAGACGTCATCAGATGGACGGCAGGCAGGAAGCAGGGAAGATCGCCTGTGACCAACGGTCGACGATGGAGACAGCACGAAACAGGTAACTGTGCGCATGAGAAAAGCAGCGGTTGAACTGCCATTCAGCACAAATATCTTCAGTTTAAAAAACCAGCAAAAACAGTGCCTCCCCACTCGCCGGCAAAACACAGTGTGCGCCCAGCCTGCTCAAACACGCACAACGGCTCACCTTAAATGACGTCCGTGTGTAGCTCAAATCCGTTAGTTACATTGGCGCTTGAAAAGAAGGCAATCTGGGGCACAATAACACCAAAAACTTAGTACAGGTTACAACTCCCAAGAAAATGCGCAGGTGCCTCCACTAGATGCCACCACTAGCGTTAGTGAATGAGAGAGTAATTGCTCGAAGAAAGTTTGTTTTTTTAAAGTTTGGTGCTATTGTCACTAAAACTGCCAATCCAGCTGATACTTAAAGAGTGCTCCCAGTTGCGCACTGCCAACATCCTCATATGTGACTCATGAAGTAGATAGAACCAACCGTGAGACCAAGACGCTTCCCACTCAGAATGAAGGCCAGATAAAGTAGATAAATACCACAGGCCTCAGGGAAGAGCGTTGCTGGAAAGACTTTATCCAGACAGCAGCTCATCAAGTAACTTACGCCCAGATTGTAGGCTGTCCAGATGGTACAGGACACTGGTGGGGTTGGCTGGGGCGTTGCCTTTGGGTTACCATTTGACATTTGAAATTGCAAAAAGTCTTTAGTACCTTGTCTTAGTTCCTTAGTCATCCTTTGTACTTAGTTCACGCGTAGGTTCATCCTTTTAAGAAATGTCGCAAAAATGTAGTAAAGGAAGTACAGGAGTCCACTGTAGATATAGGTTCCTTTAATGTAAGTTCCTTCCAAGATTACAGGTACAGAAGTAAGACAGATAAAACCCCACCAGGAGCCAGCTCATCAGCTCAGCCTGAGTAGATCAACTGACGTTAAGAGCCAGAGAGTCACCCCAGGCATTCTATGATGTCATCAACATTCTAATCAGTAGAGTACCACAGAGAAGTAGTTTACTACACATGACTCCTTCCTGCCAAATGTAGTCACCTCCTACCATGTTGGGCAGATGTTCACTCTACTTACCTTTTTTGCCCCACTTTCTATCTCCAAGGAAGAGTAGAAGCTCCATCTCCTGGACCTAAAGGAAGCTCTTTTGTTTTACATTTGATCATATCAAAGACCATTGTATGGACTATCAGCTGTTTATCTCGTTCACTGGAGGAAAAAAGGAAAGACTGCAGAAGCAGACCATATCTTGATGGGTTATACTGTGCGTTCAGGTCTACTAGACACTAGCTAAAAGGCAGCCCTATGAGGGTTTTTGGGCTCATTCCATCAGGGCTAAGGCCGCTACTACTGTGTTGGCACACAGGAGTAAGTACCTGTCCTGTATCTGTCAAGCCGCTACATGGACGTCCCTCCTCACGTTTTCAAACCGATCCTGCTGGGACAGTTGGGTCCGTCGAGACTGGCATTTTGCCTGTTCTGTCCTTCAGGACTTTTTGGTTTGAACCAGTTCGCAGACCCACTGCCTGGAAGGTATCTATTCTAAGGTCAGGCTAGAGATCTCGATCAGCAGACCAAGTTACTTACCTTTTGGTATTGCTCTTTCTGGTAGGGACTCTATCCAACTGGTGATTCCTCACAGACCTTCCTGTCCTCCCTGCTCTGCTGAACGGGATTTTCACCCAGAAGGTTCCATTAGAATCTGCACACTGGTCACAATGGTTTTTACGTGTCTCTGCGTTTTTGGCGTGGAAATCGGTAAAAAAAAACAGATGTCAGTGTACCGGAGAGGTGCTCATAATGGCTCCTTCTTTCTTCAAACACTGATTCAGGACCAGTCGATGCCACCTACTGGCGCTCGGAGGTATTGGTCAAGATTTTCCAGATCCAGTCTAACTGCTGCGAAATATTTGAAGGTGAGGAATCTGCAGTTAAATAGTCCCTACCAGATAAGGCCTTACCCGAGGTAAGTAACTTGGTTTTAACTGCACACTTATTCTTAATATAGATCTGAAATGGCTGTTTCAACTGTAACACCGGACAGGTTTATTTTATTTTTACTCCAACTGCTTTCAAAATGAATTACATTAAAATATGTTTATAAAAACGAATTTACTTTGTGAAGTGACAAGTTCACTGCTTATTTTGGTCTGCTGCTATTAGCTACTCATTGTATAGGACGGAAATAAATCTGTTGCACATTAAGGCCTAAAATGAGGGGGCACTGTTATTTGTCCATCTTTGTTTTACTTTTTCCTATGATACTGCCTTGTATTTCATTTTTCAGTACGGATTACTTTTGAATGAATGAAGCAGAATTTATAACTGCGCAACTTAGCCCAGTTTTAAAGTTGTAATGTAAACCTAGTTGCAATGTAAACCCATCACCTAGGTATAGAAGCAAAACTCCAGTAATAATCTGAACCACTAAACTTTTAAAAACAGATATGTGCTTAATAAAATAGTCAATCTTACTTTTTCTTATTATAAACATGATCGTTTCTTATTATAAACATGATCGTTTCAGTGCATATCTGAAGATCACTGTGACTGTTATTTTAAAAAACACTAACCCTAATTTCAGCTTTGCCAAATCATTTTTAGAATTAAAGTTGGTTCAAATGTTTTTCCGCCATATGGAAGCAGTCATTCTCTAGTGTGAATGAAACAAACAAGGAAGACCTAAGCTTTCAGCAGCGTGTCTTTGAAAAGGTACAGACCATTACTGCAGGTTCCAGAGCGGGCACTTGGTAACTAAAATGGAAAAGCTTTTCAGTCAGTTGGCTTAACCAGGACCTATTTAAAGCAACTCATTTTCAACATAAATTAACAAAGTGACCACTTTGAAGGGGATACTTTTAGATTGATACAACCTTCAGTTTCCTCAAAAGCGGCCACCTCCGTGAATTCATGACTTGTCTTTGAATGTGAAACTGGATGTTTTGAATCGGTCGTTTTTGTTGTCAATATGATGTCTTTTTAGTAGTACTTGTACATTTTGCACTGCCAGGGGCACTGTTGGTGTATGTGGGTTTCTATTCTGGACCCTTTACCTCTTTGTTCCAGAGATTCCCAAGGGATTCTGGGAAGCAGCTGTCAACACCAGCTTTACCATGGACAAACACAAAGTGAAACGGCAGCGCCTCGACCGCATCTGTGAAGGTATGAGCTGCGCTCTTCGCGCCTCACTTACTCAATCTCTTTGTCTCTGTCACACTCTTCCCCCCTCCCCTTTCAGCCTCGCACTTTGCAGCCAGTCACTGTGTGTGTGGTCTCTGCAGGGATCCGGCCCCCCATCTTGAACGGCCCGATGCCCGCCCGGCCACTAGTGGCTCTTCTCGATGGGAGAGACTGCACAGTGGAGATGCCCATCCTGAAGGATGTTGCGACTGTGGCGTTCTGTGATGCGCAGTCCACGCAAGAGATCCATGAAAAGGTAAGTACATATTGACATCAGTGAAGACCACATCCTTTCTTGCCATCATAATCTTTCTACCTCCCTTCTATGCTCCCTTTCCTCCCCCACTTCTGTTCCCCCTATCCTCCCCCCCCCCGCCCTAGTGGCGGCCTGTGCAGGTAAGCGTGGTGGGATGAAAGTGACAAAGCGACGGGATATGGAATGTAAAATACATTAACATCTTGCGCTCGATGCGGCGAGTGCAAGCTATGGGGTTTTATTCATTTATTTACATTCCCTATCCCGTCCTTTGTCACTTTCACCCCCATACCGCCACTGTCCTCCCCCTTCCTGTGCGCTCTTTCTTCACCCCTTCCTGTGCGCTCTTTCTTCACCCCTTCCTGTGCGCTCTTTCTTCACCCCTTCCTGTGCGCTCTTTCTTCACCCCTTCCTGTGCGCTCTTAACCTCACCCCTTCCTGTGCCCTCTTTCCTCACCCCTTCCTGTGCCCTCTTCCCTCACCCACTTCCTCCTTCCTGAGCCCTCTTCCCTCACCACCTTCCTCCTTCCTCTACCCTCACCCCCTTCCTGTGCCCTCTGTCCTCACCCCCTTCCTGGGCCCTCTGTCCTCACCCCCTTCCTGGGCCCTCTGTCCTCACCCCCTTCCTGGGCCCTCTGTCCTCACCCCCTTCCTGGGCCCTCTGTCCTCACCCCCTTCCTGGGCCCCCTTTCCTCACCCCCTTCCTGGGCCCCCTTTCCTCACCCCCTTCCTGGGCCCCCTTTCCTCACCCCCTTCCTGGGCCCCCTTTCCTCACCCCCTTCCTGGGCCCCCTTTCCTCACCCCCTTCCTGGGCCCCCTTAACTCACCCCTTCCTGTGCCCTCTGTCCTCACCCCTTCCTGTGCCCTCTGTCCTCACCCCCTTCCTGTGCCCTCTGTCCTCACCCCCTTCCTGTGCCCTCTGTCCTCACCCCCTTCCTGTGCCCTCTGTCCTCACACCCTTCCTGTGCCCTCTTAACTCACCCCCTTCCTGGGCCCTCTTAACTCACCCCCTTCCTGGGCCCTCTTAACTCACCCCCTTCCTGTGCCCTTTTTCCCTTTTCCAGTGCCCTCTCCCTACCCTTTTCCAGTGCCCTCTCCCTACCCTTTTCCAGTGCCCTCTCCCTACCCTTTTCCAGTTTCCTCTCCCTACCCTTTTCCAGTGCCCTCTCCCCACCCTTTTCCAGTGCCCTCTCCCCACCCTTTTCCAGTGCCCTCTCCCCACCCTTTTCCAGTGCCCTCTCCCCACCCTTTTCCAGTGCCCTCTCCCCACCCTTTTCCAGTGCCCTCTCCCCACCCTTTCCCAGTGCCCTCCCCCCCTTCCTGTGCCCTCCCCCCCTTCCTGTGCCCTCCCCCCCCTTCCAGTGCCCTTCCCCCCCCTTCCAGTGCCCTCCCCCCCTTCCAGTGCCCTCCCCCCCTTCCAGTGCCCTCCCCCCCTTCCAGTGCCCTCCCCCCCCCTTCCAGTGCCCTCCCCCCCCTTCCAGTGCCCTCCCCCCCCTTCCAGTGCCCTCCCCCCCTTCCAGTGCCCTCCCCCCTTCCAGTGCCCTCCCCCCTTCCAGTGCCCTCCCCCCCCTTCCAGTGCCCTCCCCCCCCTTCCAGTGCCCTCCCCCCCTTCCAGTGCCCTCCCCCCCACCCCTTCCAGTGTCCTTCCCCCCCCCCCCCTCCCCTTCCAGTGTCCTCCCCCCTCCCCTTCCAGTGTCCTCCCCCCACCCTTTTCCAGTGTCCTTCTCTCTCCGCCCTCCCCCTCTTTTCCGGTGCCCTCTTCTCCCTTTCGGTGCCATCTTATCCCCTCCCCCCTGTCAGGTGCCCTCTTCCCCCTCTCCACTTGTGCCCCCCCCCCCTTTTTTTCCGGTGCCCTCTTTGCTCCCCTCTCTCCTTTCCTGTGCCCTCTCCCCCCCCTGCACCCTTTCCTCCTCCTTCCTGTGCCCTCTTCTTCTCCCTGCCCCCTTTTCTGGTGCCCTCTTCTCCCCCCCCCCCCTTTCCGGTGCCCTCTTCTCTCCCCCCCCCCCTTTTCCGGTGCGCTCTTCTCTCCCCCCCCCCCCTTTTCCGATGCTCTCTTCCCCCCCCCCCCCCCTTTTTCCGGTGCTCTCTTCTCCTCCCCCCCCTTTTTCCGGTGCACTCTTCTCCCCCCCCCCCTTTTCCGTTGCACTATTCTCTCACCCCCCCTTTTCCGGTGCTCTCTTCTCCTCCTCCCCCCCCCCCCCCCCCCCCCCACCCCCACCTTTCCGGTGCACTCTTCTCCTCCCCCCCCCCCCCCCCCACCTTTCCGGTGCACTCCTCTCCTCCCCCCCCCCCCCCTTTCCGGTGCACTCTTCTCCTCCCCCCCCTTTTCCGTTGCTCTCTTCTCTCCCCCCCCCTTCCCTTCCAGTGCTCTTCTCCCCCCCCTTTTCCGTTGCACTATTCTCTCACCCCCCCCCCTTTTCCGGTGCACTCTTCTCCTCCCCCCCCCCCCCCCCTTTTCCGGTGCACTCTTCTCCTCCCCCCCCCCCCCCCCTTTTCCAGTGCACTCTTCTCCTCCCCCCCCCCCTTTTCCGGTGCACTCTTCTCCCCCCCCCCCCCCTTTTCCGTTGCTCTCTTCTCTCCCCCCCCCCCCCTTTTCCGTTGCTCTCTTTTCTCTCCCCCCCCTTCCAGTGCTCTCTTCTCCCCCCCCTTTTCCAGTGCACTATTCTCTCCCCGCCCTCTTTTCCTGTGCTCTCTTCTCCCATTCCCCCCCCTCTTTGCGGTGCCCTCTTCTCCCATTCCCCCCCTTTTCAGTGCCATCTTAACCCCCTCCCCTTTTTCCGGTGCCCTCCCCCCCCCCCTTTTCCAGTGCCCTCTCCCCCCCCCCTTTTCCGGTGCCCTCTCCCCCCCTTTTCCGGTGCCCTCTCCCCCCCTTTTCCGGTGCCCTCTCCCCCCCCTTTCCAGTGCCCCCCCCTTTTCCAGTGCCCTCTTTCCCCCTTCCTGTGCCCTTTTTTCTTCTCTTCCCCCCCCCCCTTTCAGGTGCCCTCTTCTCCGTCTCCACTTGTGCTCTCCCCCCCCCCCTTTTTTTCCGGTACCCTCTTTCCTCCCCTCCCTTTTTCTGGTGCCATCTTTCCTCCCCTCTCTCCTTTCCCATGCCCTCTCCCCCCCCTTTCCTCCTCCTTCCTTACCCCTCTTCCCCCCCCTTTTTTCAGGTGCCCTCTTTCTTTCCCCTTTTCCAGTGCCCTCTTCTCCCCCCCCGCCCCCTTTTCCAGTGCCCTCTTCTTCTCCCCCCCCCCTTTCCGTTGCCCTCTTCTCCTCCCTCCCCCCCCCTTTTCCGGTGCCCTCTTCTCCTCCCTCCCCCTCTTTTCCGGTGCCCTCTTCCCCTCTCCCCCCCCCCCTTTCCGGTGCTCTCTTCTTCTCCCCCCCCCCTTTTCCGGTGCTCTCTTCTTCTCCTCCCCCCTTTCAGGTGCCTTTCTCCCCCCCCTTTCCGGTGCACTCTTCTCCTTCCGCCCACTCCTTTCCAGTGCACTATTCTCTCCCCCACCCCCTTTTCCTGTGCCCTCTTTCCCCCCCCCCCTCCTTGCGGTGCCTTCTTCTCCCATCCCCCCCCTTTCAGTCCCATCTTAACACCCCTCTCCCCTTTTCCGGTGCCCTCCTTCCCCCCCCCCCCTTCCAGTGCCCTCCCCCCCTTCCAGTGCCCTCCCCCCCTTCCAGTGCCCTCCCCCCCTTCCAGTGCCCTCCCCCCCTTCCAGTGCCCTCCCCCCCCCTTCCAGTGCCCTCCCCCCCCTTCCAGTGCCCTCCCCCCCCTTCCAGTGCCCTCCCCCCCTTCCAGTGCCCTCCCCCCTTCCAGTGCCCTCCCCCCTTCCAGTGCCCTCCCCCCCCTTCCAGTGCCCTCCCCCCCCTTCCAGTGCCCTCCCCCCCTTCCAGTGCCCTCCCCCCCACCCCTTCCAGTGTCCTTCCCCCCCCCCCCCCTCCCCTTCCAGTGTCCTCCCCCCTCCCCTTCCAGTGTCCTCCCCCCACCCTTTTCCAGTGTCCTTCTCTCTCCGCCCTCCCCCTCTTTTCCGGTGCCCTCTTCTCCCTTTCGGTGCCATCTTATCCCCTCCCCCCTGTCAGGTGCCCTCTTCCCCCTCTCCACTTGTGCCCCCCCCCCTTTTTTTCCGGTGCCCTCTTTGCTCCCCTCTCTCCTTTCCTGTGCCCTCTCCCCCCCCTGCACCCTTTCCTCCTCCTTCCTGTGCCCTCTTCTTCTCCCTGCCCCCTTTTCTGGTGCCCTCTTCTCCCCCCCCCCCTTTCCGGTGCCCTCTTCTCTCCCCCCCCCCCCTTTTCCGGTGCGCTCTTCTCTCCCCCCCCCCCTTTTCCGATGCTCTCTTCCCCCCCCCCCCCCTTTTTCCGGTGCTCTCTTCTCCTCCCCCCCCTTTTTCCGGTGCACTCTTCTCCCCCCCCCCCTTTTCCGTTGCACTATTCTCTCACCCCCCCTTTTCCGGTGCTCTCTTCTCCTCCTCCCCCCCCCCCCCCCCCCCCCCACCCCCACCTTTCCGGTGCACTCTTCTCCTCCCCCCCCCCCCCCCCCCACCTTTCCGGTGCACTCCTCTCCTCCCCCCCCCCCCCCCCTTTCCGGTGCACTCTTCTCCTCCCCCCCCTTTTCCGTTGCTCTCTTCTCTCCCCCCCCCTTCCCTTCCAGTGCTCTTCTCCCCCCCCTTTTCCGTTGCACTATTCTCTCACCCCCCCCCCTTTTCCGGTGCACTCTTCTCCTCCCCCCCCCCCCCCCCTTTTCCGGTGCACTCTTCTCCTCCCCCCCCCCCTTTTCCAGTGCACTCTTCTCCTCCCCCCCCCCCTTTTCCGGTGCACTCTTCTCCCCCCCCCCCCCCTTTTCCGTTGCTCTCTTCTCTCCCCCCCCCCCCCTTTTCCGTTGCTCTCTTTTCTCTCCCCCCCCTTCCAGTGCTCTCTTCTCCCCCCCCTTTTCCAGTGCACTATTCTCTCCCCGCCCTCTTTTCCTGTGCTCTCTTCTCCCATTCCCCCCCCTCTTTGCGGTGCCCTCTTCTCCCATTCCCCCCCTTTTCAGTGCCATCTTAACCCCCTCCCCTTTTTCCGGTGCCCTCCCCCCCCCCCCTTTTCCAGTGCCCTCTCCCCCCCCCCTTTTCCGGTGCCCTCTCCCCCCCTTTTCCGGTGCCCTCTCCCCCCCTTTTCCGGTGCCCTCTCCCCCCCCTTTCCAGTGCCCCCCCCTTTTCCAGTGCCCTCTTTCCCCCTTCCTGTGCCCTTTTTTCTTCTCTTCCCCCCCCCCCTTTCAGGTGCCCTCTTCTCCGTCTCCACTTGTGCTCTCCCCCCCCCCCCTTTTTTTCCGGTACCCTCTTTCCTCCCCTCCCTTTTTCTGGTGCCATCTTTCCTCCCCTCTCTCCTTTCCCATGCCCTCTCCCCCCCCTTTCCTCCTCCTTCCTTACCCCTCTTCCCCCCCCTTTTTTCAGGTGCCCTCTTTCTTTCCCCTTTTCCAGTGCCCTCTTCTCCCCCCCCGCCCCCTTTTCCAGTGCCCTCTTCTTCTCCCCCCCCCCTTTCCGTTGCCCTCTTCTCCTCCCTCCCCCCCCCTTTTCCGGTGCCCTCTTCTCCTCCCTCCCCCTCTTTTCCGGTGCCCTCTTCCCCTCTCCCCCCCCCCTTTCCGGTGCTCTCTTCTTCTCCCCCCCCCCCTTTTCCGGTGCTCTCTTCTTCTCCTCCCCCCTTTCAGGTGCCTTTCTCCCCCCCCTTTCCGGTGCACTCTTCTCCTTCCGCCCACTCCTTTCCAGTGCACTATTCTCTCCCCCACCCCCTTTTCCTGTGCCCTCTTTCCCCCCCCCCCTCCTTGCGGTGCCTTCTTCTCCCATCCCCCCCCTTTCAGTCCCATCTTAACACCCCTCTCCCCTTTTCCGGTGCCCTCCTTCCCCCCCCCCCCTTCCAGTGCCCTCCCCCCCTTCCAGTGCCCTCCCCCCCTTCCAGTGCCCCCCCCCCCCTTCCAGTGCCCTCCCCCCCTTCCAGTGCCCCCCCCCCCTTCCAGTGCCCTCCCCCCCCTTCCAGTGCCCTCCCCCCCTTCCAGTGCCCTCCCCCCTTCCAGTGCCCTCCCCCTTCCAGTGCCCTCCCCCTTCCAGTGCCCTCCCCCCCTTCCAGTGCCCCCCCCTTCCAGTGCCCTCCCCCCCTTCCAGTGCCCTCCCCCCACCCCTTCCAGTGTCCTTCCCCCCCCCCCTCCCCTTCCAGTGTCCTCCCCCCTCCCCTTCCAGTGTCCTCCCCCCACCCTTTTCCAGTGTCCTTCTCTCTCCGCCCTCCCCCTCTTTTCCGGTGCCCTCTTCTCCCTTTCGGTGCCATCTTATCCCCTCCCCCCTGTCAGGTGCCCTCTTCCCCCTCTCCACTTGTGCCCCCCCCCCCCTTTTTTTCCGGTGCCCTCTTTGCTCCCCTCTCTCCTTTCCTGTGCCCTCTCCCCCCCCTGCACCCTTTCCTCCTCCTTCCTGTGCCCTCTTCTTCTCCCTGCCCCCTTTTCTGGTGCCCTCTTCTCCCCCCCCCCTTTCCGGTGCCCTCTTCTCTCCCCCCCCCCCCTTTTCCGGTGCGCTCTTCTCTCCCCCCCCCCCCTTTTCCGATGCTCTCTTCCCCCCCCCCTTTTTCCGGTGCTCTCTTCTCCTCCCCCCCCCTTTTTCCGGTGCACTCTTCTCCCCCCCCCCCCTTTTCCGTTGCACTATTCTCTCACCCCCCCTTTTCCGGTGCTCTCTTCTCCTCCTCCCCCCCCCCCCCCCCACCCCCACCTTTCCGGTGCACTCTTCTCCTCCCCCCCCCCCCACCTTTCCGGTGCACTCCTCTCCTCCCCCCCCCCCCCTTTCCGGTGCACTCTTCTCCTCCCCCCCCTTTTCCGTTGCTCTCTTCTCTCCCCCCCCTTCCCTTCCAGTGCTCTTCTCCCCCCCCTTTTCCGTTGCACTATTCTCTCACCCCCCCCCCTTTTCCGGTGCACTCTTCTCCTCCCCCCCCCCCTTTTCCGGTGCACTCTTCTCCTCCCCCCCCCCCTTTTCCAGTGCACTCTTCTCCTCCCCCCCCCCCCCCTTTTCCGGTGCACTCTTCTCCCCCCCCCCCCCTTTTCCGTTGCTCTCTTCTCCCCCCCCCTTTTCCAGTGCACTATTCTCTCCCCGCCCTCTTTTCCTGTGCTCTCTTCTCCCATTCCCCCCCCTCTTTGCGGTGCCCTCTTCTCCCATTCCCCCCCCTTTTCAGTGCCATCTTAACCCCCTCCCCTTTTTCCGGTGCCCTCTCCCCCCCCCCCCTTTTCCAGTGCCCTCTCCCCCCCCCCTTTTCCGGTGCCCTCTCCCCCCCTTTTCCGGTGCCCTCTCCCCCCCTTTTCCGGTGCCCTCTCCCCCCCCTTTCCAGTGCCCCCCCCTTTTCCAGTGCCCTCTTTCCCCCTTCCTGTGCCCTTTTTTCTTCTCTTCCCCCCCCCCCCTTTCAGGTGCCCTCTTCTCCGTCTCCACTTGTGCTCTCCCCCCCCCCCCTTTTTTTCCGGTACCCTCTTTCCTCCCCTCCCTTTTTCTGGTGCCATCTTTCCTCCCCTCTCTCCTTTCCCATGCCCTCTCCCCCCCCTTTCCTCCTCCTTCCTTACCCCTCTTCCCCCCCCTTTTTTCAGGTGCCCTCTTTCTTTCCCCTTTTCCAGTGCCCTCTTCTCCCCCCCCGCCCCCTTTTCCAGTGCCCTCTTCTTCTCCCCCCCCCCCTTTCCGTTGCCCTCTTCTCCTCCCTCCCCCCCCTTTTCCGGTGCCCTCTTCTCCTCCCTCCCCCTCTTTTCCGGTGCCCTCTTCCCCTCTCCCCCCCCCCTTTCCGGTGCTCTCTTCTTCTCCCCCCCCCCCCCCCCCCTTTTCCGGTGCTCTCTTCTTCTCCTCCCCCCTTTCAGGTGCCTTTCTCCCCCCCCTTTCCGGTGCACTCTTCTCCTTCCGCCCACTCCTTTCCAGTGCACTATTCTCTCCCCCACCCCCTTTTCCTGTGCCCTCTTTCCCCCCCCCCCTCCTTGCGGTGCCTTCTTCTCCCATCCCCCCCCTTTCAGTCCCATCTTAACACCCCTCTCCCCTTTTCCGGTGCCCTCCTTCCCCCCCCCCCTTCCAGTGCCCTCCTTCCCCCCCCCCCTTCCAGTGCCCTCTTTACTCCCCCTCCTGTGCACCCTTTACTCCTCCCCCTTCTGTGCCCTTTTTCTTCTCTCCCCCCCCCCTTCCATTGCCTTCTTTCTTCCCCCTCCCCTTTTCTGGTGCCCTCTTCACCCCCCTATCCAGTGCCCTCTTCTCTTCCCCCGTTTTTCCAGTGTCGTCCTCTCTCCGCGCCCCCCCCCTTTTCAAATGCCCTCTTCTCCCTCTTTACTTGTGCCCCCCCTTTTTTCCGGTGCCCTCTTCCCTCCCCTCCCCCTTTTTTCCGGTGCCCTCTTCCCCCCCCCCTGCACCCTTTTCTCCTCCTTCCTGTGCCCTCTTTCGTCCCCCCCAGCCCCCTTTTCCGGTGCCCTCTTGCCCCCCCCTTTCCGGTGCCCTCCTGTCCCCCTTTTCCGGTGCCCTGTTGTCCCCCCCCCTTTCCAGTGCCGTCTTGTCCCCCCCCCTTTTCTGGTGCCCTCTTGTCCCCCCCCCTTTTCCGGTGCCCTCTTGTCCCCCCCCCCTCCTTTTCCGGCCGGTGCCCTCTTGTCCCCCCCCTCCTTTTCCGGCCGGTGCCCTCTTGTCCCCCCCCTCCTTTTCCGGCCGGTGCCCTCTTGTCCCCCCCCTCTCCTTTTCCGGTGCCCTCTTGTCCCCCCCTCTCCTTTTCCGGTGCCCTCTTGTCCCCCCCTCTCCTTTTCCAGTGCCCTCTTGTCCCCCCCCCTCCTTTTCCGGTGCCCTCTTGTCCCCCCCTCCTTTTCCGGTGCCCTCTTGTCCCCCCCCCTTTCCAGTGCCGTCTTGTCCCCCCCCCTTTTCTGGTGCCCTCTTGTCACCCCCCTTTTCCGGTGCCCTCTTGTCCCCCCCTCCTTTTCCGGCCGGTGCCCTCTTGTCCCCCCCCCTCCTTTTCCGGTGCCCTCTTGTCCCCCCCCCCCTCCTTTTCCGGTGCCCTCTTGTCCCCCCCTCCTTTTCCGGTGCCCTCTTGTCCCCCCCTCCTTTTCCGGTGCCCTCTTGTCCCCCCCCTCCTTTTCCGGTGCCCTCTTGTCCCCCCCCTCCTTTTCCGGTGCCCTCTTGTCCCCCCCCTCCTTTTCCGGTGCCCTCTTGTCCCCCCCTCCTTTTCCGGTGCCCTCTTGTCCCCCCCCTCCTTTTCCGGTGCCCTCTTGTCCCCCCCTCCTTTTCCGGTGCCCTCTTGTCCCCCCCTCCTTTTCCGGTGCCCTCTTGTCTCCCCCCCCTCCTTTTCCGGTGCCCTCTTGTCTCCCCCCCCCCTCCTTTTCCGGTGCCCTCTTGTCTCCCCCCCCCCCCCTCCTTTTCCGGTGCCCTCTTGTCTCCCCCCCCCCCCTCCTTTTCCGGTGCCCTCTTGTCCCCCCCCTCCTTTTACGGTGCCCTCTTGTCCCCCCCCCCCCCTTTTCCGGTGCCCTCTTGTCCCCCCCCCCTTTTCCAGTGCCCTCTTGTCCCCCCCTTTTCCAGTGCCCTCTTGTCCCCCCCTTTTCCAGTGCCCTCTTGTCCCCCCCTTTTCCAGTGCCCTCTTGTCCCCCCCTTTTCCAGTGCCCTCTTGTCCCCCCCTTTTCCAGTGCCCTCTTGTCCCCCCCTTTTCCAGTGCCCTCTTGTCCCCCCTTTTCCAGTGCCCTCTTGCCCCCCCCTTTTCCAGTGCCCTCCTGTCTCCCTTTTCCGGTGCCCTCTTGTCCCCCCCTTTCCGGTGCCCTCCTGTCCCCCTTTTCCGGTGCCCTCTTGTCCCCCCCCCTTTCCGGTGCCCTCTTGTCCCCTCCCTTTCCGGTGCCCTCCTGTCCCCCTTTTCCGGTGCCGTCTTGTCCCCCCCCTTTCCAGTGCCGTCTTGTCCCCCCCCTTTTCTGGTGCCCTCTTGTCCCCCCCCTTTTCCGGTGCCCTCTTGTCCCCCCCTCCTTTTCCGGCCGGTGCCCTCTTGTCCCCCCCCCCCCTCCTTTTCCGGCCGGTGCCCTCTTGTCCCCCCCCCCCCTCCTTTTCCGGCCGGTGCCCTCTTGTCCCCCACCCCCCTCCTTTTCCGGTGCCCTCTTGTCCCCCCCCTCCTTTTCCGGTGCCCTCTTGTCCCCCCCCTCTCCTTTTCCGGTGCCCTCTTGTCCCCCCCTCTCCTTTTCCGGTGCCCTCTTGT
Organism: Lissotriton vulgaris; assembly: GCF_964263255.1. Classification (NCBI taxonomy): domain Eukaryota; kingdom Metazoa; phylum Chordata; class Amphibia; order Caudata; family Salamandridae; genus Lissotriton; species Lissotriton vulgaris. The sequence continues at coordinate 1,266,546,194 of NC_141695.1, forward strand.
CCCCCCCTCTCCTTTTCCGGTGCCCTCTTGTCCCCCCCCCCTCCTTTTCCGGTGCCCTCTTGTCCCCCCCCCCCCTCCTTTTCCGGTGCCCTCTTGTCCCCCCCCCCTCCTTTTCCGGTGCCCTCTTGTCCCCCCCTCCTTTTCCGGTGCCCTCTTGTCCCCCCCCCTCCTTTTCCGGTGCCCTCTTGTCCCCCCCCCTCCTTTTCCGGTGCCCTCTTGTCCCCCCCCTCCTTTTCCGGTGCCCTCTTGTCTCCCCCCCCCCTCCTTTTCCGGTGCCCTCTTGCCCCCCCCCTTTTCCAGTGCCCTCCTGTCTCCCTTTTCCGGTGCCCTCTTGTCCCCCCCCTTTCCGGTGCCCTCCTGTCCCCCTTTTCCGGTGCCCTCTTGTCCCCCCCCCTTTCCGGTGCCCTCTTGTCCCCCCCCCCTTTCCGGTGCCCTCCTGTCCCCCTTTTCCGGTGCCCTCCTGTCCCCCCCCCTTTCCGGTGCCCTCCTGTCCCCCCTTTCCGGTGCCGTCTTGTCCCCCCCCCTTTCCAGTGCCGTCTTGTCCCCCCCCCCCTTTTCTGGTGCCCTCTTGTCCCCCCCCTTTTCCGGTGCCCTCTTGTCCCCCCTCCTTTTCCGGCCGGTGCCCTCTTGTCCCCCCCCCCCTCCTTTTCCGGTGCCCTCTTGTCCCCCCCCCCCTCCTTTTCCGGTGCCCTCTTGTCCCCCCCCCTCCTTTTCCGGTGCCCTCTTGTCCCCCCCCCCCTCCTTTTCCGGTGCCCTCTTGTCCCCCCCCCTCCTTTTCCGGTGCCCTCTTGTCCCCCCCCCCTCCTTTTCCGGTGCCCTCTTGTCCCCCCCCCCTCCTTTTCCGGTGCCCTCTTGTCCCCCCCCCCCCTCCTTTTCCGGTGCCCTCTTGTCCCCCCCCCTCCTTTTCCGGTGCCCTCTTGTCCCCCCCCTCCCTTTTCCGGTGCCCTCTTGTCCCCACCCCCTTTTCCGGTGCCCTCTTGTCCCCCCCTTTTCCAGTGTCCTCTTGTCCCCACCCCCTTTTCCGGTGCCCTTGTCCCCCCCTTTTCCGGTGCCCTCTTGTCCCCCCCCCCCCCCTTTTCCGGTGCCCTCTTGTCCCCCCCCCCCTTTTCCAGTGCCCTCTTGTCCCCCACCCTTTTCCTGTGCCCTCTTGTCCCCCCCCTTTTCCGGTGCCCTCTTGTCCCCCCCCCCCCTTTTCCGGTGCCCTCTTGTCCCCCCCTCTTCTCCTACCCCGTCCCCCCTGGCTTTTCCGGTGCCCTCTTCTCCTACCCCCACTCCCCTTTTCCGGGGCCCTCTTCTCCCACCCCCCTTTTCTGGTGCCCTCTTCTCCCACCCCCCTTTTCCGGTGCCCTCTTCTCCCACCCCCCTTTTCCGGTGCCCTCTTCTCCCACCCCCCTTTTCCGGTGCCCTCTTCTCCTCCCCCCCCCCCCCTTTCTGGTGCTCTTCTTTTCACCCCCCCTTTCCCGGTGCACTATTCTCTCCCCCTGCCCCCTTTTCCGGTGCCCTCTTTCTGCCCCCCCCCCCCCCCCCTTTTCGGGGGCCTCTTCTCCCATCCCCTCCTTTCAGTGCCATCTTAACCCCCCTCCCCACCCTTTTTCCGGTACCCTTTTTCCTCCCCTCCCCCCTTTTACGGTGCCCTCTTCTTCCCCCCCCTTCCAGTGCCCTCTTTCCTCCCCCCCCCCTTCTCGTGCCCCCTTACTGCCCCCCTTTCCTCCCCCACTGCTCTGAGCCTTTCTTCCCCCTTACTCCTTTGTTGCCCCTCTTTCCTTGTCTGCCCTTGCCCCCCCGGCTGTGGCCCAGCAATCCAGGGTGTCCTTTCAGGGGGGCTTCCTCACTATGCTGTGGCATTTTGTGGTGACAGATCTTGTGTGCTCTTCCCCTACCAAAATCTTATGTCCTGCTTCCCTTGCTGTCCTCCTCCCCCTTTCAACAATCTTTCCCCTCTCAAATATACAATGTGCTATTGCTCCCTCTACCCTGTGTCTGTTGCTAACCTCGTAGTCTTTCAGGTGCTTGAGCTATTGCATACTTGACGTTGTGTACACACCTTAAAACCAGGGTCACTTGAATTATACGGCTCTGCAGTAGTGCCGTTTTCAGCATAATTATGGATATACTGTATTTGCCTCATAGTCTATCATCTGTTGCATAATCTTTAGATTTTTACCAAATTGTTTATGGCTGAAACAGATCTCCCGTTACTTAAAACGTGGCAAAATAGGCTGCTGCACAGTTTAAGGCCATTCACATAGGTTAACTCGACACCTTTCAGTTGCTTATTGCTCTGTTTGGATGTTTAACTAGTAGTATGAGGTGAAACATTTGTGTTGACGTACAAAAATTGTAAAACAATGCAATACTATCAGCAATTGTGCCACATTATGCTGCATAATTGCCTTTTCTTGCCACGTACTTTAGTAAATCCTGATGCATAATTTGGTACTTATCTTCCGCATAATTCTAATGGCACTACTTAAAACCAGCTCTAGTCAGTGTGAAATGTCTGTGTAGTTTTCATTGCTACTTTCCTCTCCTCATTTCTGTAGGTGTTGAGCGAGGCAGTGGGGGCCTTAATGTATCACACCATCTCTCTGTCCCGTGAAGATCTGGAGAAGTTTAAAGCGCTACGAATCATTATCCGAATCGGCAGCGGATATGACAACATTGACATTAAATCAGCTGCTGAGTTAGGTATGGCACTCCAGTGGGTGTACCCTACCCAATCCATGTACTGTACAGATAATAAGTGAGAAGTGAGGCCTATTTGGGCTACAGTTTATATTGAGAAGGTGAAACTCCAATATTTAAAGTAACTATCTATTACTTAAACTTCAAATAACTATATTGCAGTATTAACCATTCATATTGTGAAACTTTTTCCACCAATTGGTATTTACTTATCTGGGGCTGCTTTTGGGTATGGTTTACAGCATCCGGGCTAATAGTAGACCTCCGGATCTTTAAGAGGCCACAATTGTTCCGTTTTTCTTTTCTTTTTTTAAGATCAGGAGTGTACGATTAAGAGTCTCTAGCAAAACTTTGTCCACTTCTGATTTGCGGAATCTCTTCCTCCACTGTGGCTCCACTAGTCCTTGCTGCACTTAAGTCATTTCTCTGGATCAATAAAAGCAGCCTCTAGTAGAAGTCGTAGGTATTCATTACACTGTCTCAGTCCGTGTAGAGTTGGAAAGCAGAGGGCTCAACCCTCGGAGATTAGTGAATACTAAAATAACTTCCTCAAATATTTCACCCTGTAACACACCATGTTAGTTATTCATTAAAATCTAGCTTGTAGTACTCTAGAGCTGGAACCGTGATGGACTGTGGTATTTAATACCATCTAGCGAAAATGAGTAGAGAACATTCAGGGGAAAAGGATGAGATTGCTGCAATAAATAGTTGAAAGTCCTCATCATTACCACTCAAATGTGGTAAACCGACATACGGTGAAGATTTAATCTGTGGTTTGTCATGAATTATAAATGAACTCACCATTTTTATAACAGCAGTTAAAGTAAATTATTTAAATACGACGATTGAAAGACGCCCAACTTCAAATGAACAGTTTTGGTTCTTCCTTGTGGTTTTGAAGAACACTGGAGGAATGAAGTATTTGGTTATTGCTGAGAGGAATGATCTCCGACTTGACCAGGTCAGGCCCACCTGACGCTAAAGTATGCTGGGTCTGATATGAGCTCCTTCTGCCCTGCTTCTGTTAGTCTTGTGTTGTAGAAGCTGTAGGACTAGGACTCTGGTTAAGAAAGACCAAGTCCAGTACAAACAGTGACCTTGTCTTGAAAAGCTGTTTTTGAGAACATTAGTATAGCTCATAAATGAGGAGTCAGCACAAAAAATTAAATGAGGTTTAAATTATCCTTTGGCTTCGCAGATTTGATTTAGCTAGTGACTGTGACAGTCTTTCTAATGCTTTGCAGTCCCTTTGTTTAAGGTTTACCGAGCCAAATGAACACAGGGTAAACGGTGATTAGGAGCGCACTGTAGTTAATATAGTTTCCATGCATGCTGTTGGGGGAAACAAAAGCTTTCTGAGTAAACGTAAGGGTGCATGGCTCCTACACAAATGCACACATAAATGGCAGCTACTGCTGAAACCGACACACTGAAGGAAAACAGATGGCAAGCATTGGAAGCGAAAGATATGAGATTGGAAGCTCAAGTTGCTACTTTCAGAGTTCTACCCCACTCTCATTTGACGGAAAGTGTTAGTAAAACTCTACCTTTCAAGGGATGTAAAATTCCATGGATAGAGGAATGTAGTCAGTTAAATGGCGATGTAGGGGTATTTGTTGGTGAGGAAATTTATTACAATTGAGGCATTTAGTGGAGACGACATTGGGCTGCATGTCTTGCAAAGCTATTCTTTCTGGTGTTCTTATATGCCTTACAGAGGTTAAAGGTAATTTTCTATGTGAAGTTTAATTGTATCCTTTGTTCACATAGGCATCGCTGTGTGTAACATCCCCTCGTCATCTGTTGAAGAAACTGCTGACTCCACGCTATGCCATATCCTGAACCTCTATCGACGTGTTACATGGCTGCATCAGGCCATGCGTGAAGGGAATCGTGCATCCAGTGTGGAGCAGATACGAGAAGTGGCCGGGGGGGCTGCCCGGATTCGTGGAGAGACTTTGGGCATCATTGGCCTTGGTAATGTACACTTTGGATAGTACTCAACTGCTCTGGTGCCCCTACAAGTGTGTGAACACTGAATGTGACTTGCCCACTGGGCATTGCAAGTCCCTGGTGTAGGAAGCTGGCTCTTTATATAGTGGACCAACATGAGGTACACTGTAAAGAGTCTACGCAAACCCCAGTTGACTGACAAAGGCACAAATGATAACCCAAATGCCGTGTTTTTTTTTTTTTTTTGGTAGTGTGGGCTAGCAGTTAAGCTTATCAGAAGCTAGTGATAAGCATGTATTGCACAAACAGAGGCACACACCCAATAAAGGAATCCGACACCCAGTTTATAAAAATAGCACAGATTTTTATATGAATTTAGATACCAAGATCATCTGAATTGATTAAGTACATTTTGAGATAAGAATGTTTACAGTTTTAAAAAGTTCACAGTTGGTGCAATTTTTGGGGAGGTAATATTATCCTATGGGTTTAAAACATATACTGCATTTGAGAAGTGATCGGCGACTTACGAACACTTCTCCTGGATTTGGGATGAGTATGGGCCAAGGATCCAGGCCACACCAACAGGTCATCACGGGCCGGACTTCGGCGTGTTTTGGCATCGGGTGCCCCGTTCACTTCAATGGGGAACTGTCTGGTCAGAAAGAGGTTGCAAGCTGGGATTGGAAAGCCAGTCAGGTTGAACCCTCTGGTTTGGAGGTGCTCCGGCACATAGATACAGTTTGTCTACTTCTCCGTCTGTAGGGCTTGGGTGTAGTGGTGCTTTTAATTGTCTGGTTCCTGCTCATGTTTGAGGGGGCTTGCACCAAAAACCTGCAGGTGGCACCTGGGAGTCCAGTCTCTGCAAACCCAAGGGTGGGCTCAGCCTTTGAGGTTCTCAAGACCCCGTTGGCAGTCATTTCTTTCAGGCTCTGACTATGGGGCAGTGGTGCTTTGAGGTGTCTGCTGGTGGTGGTTGGAGGCTCACTCTTTGTTTTGGTTGCTGTAAGGGGTCAGTACTCTGGATATTGATGCTGTGCTTCTCTGGTCGCTCCTGGCATCCCCACACTTGGAGGGAGGGAGGACGGATCTGACCTGTGGGAGTATGATGACTTTTTCCTGGGCAGCTGCAACTTGGGTAGTCCCAGTAAGCGGCAGGATGTTGAACCAGACCTTGTTTCTTTTGGTGCCAGTGGCTGTGGGGGAGTAGCTTCTGTACTCCAAGGAAGTTCTCTGGCGATTTATGAAGTCTTGAAAGCGCTCTTGGTTTCTTGGAGTCTGCGCAGCGGTTGGACGAATTGGTTTCTCCACGAAGGGTGGGGTGCAGCTGGCATGGTTGGTGCCAAGTCAGTCGATGCTCCTCTGTTCTAAGGTCCGCAAAATTTTCAGGTCGGGGCATCAGGGGTGCCACCTAAATACTGTATTTAGGGGCGCTAAAGGGAGTGTCTGCTAGTAGCCAATGGGCTGCCTACCTTTAAAATGACTACACCCTCTATATGACCACTTGCTGTGGGAAGTGGGCAGAACCCTAAGCCAGAGGACCTAATTAGAGGCCTTCCATGGGCACAGTGCCCTTGGTAACTGTGGTACCATTTACAAGGGACTGTCCTGTGGCCAAAGCGTGTCAATTGGGTTTTGTCTTAATGCAGTTTTAGGGAAAGAACATAGGCCCTGGGTACCTGTTTGGCAGGAACCAAGGGCACACTCAGTCAGATTACATCAGCAGTTTAGCAAAAAGTGGGGGCAACCATGCAAAAAGATCGCACGTTCTTACAGCTTCTCAGTCCTTTAAATAGTTTGTTGAACATCCAGATGGACAATGGTCCCTGCGTAGATCACTTTTTGAAAAAGACCTCTGATGAATTGTGACGAAATTGTGACCACCTAGGTAGAAATGTGAAGTGCCCTCCCTACCGTATTGCCTCAAACTGTAAAAGGCTTTTCTCTCTTCCTATCCTGGCAGACAATCTGAATTAAGAAAGCTGCTTCTCTGGCAAAACAGATTTAGTTCAGTTGTGTATTGATTTTTCAGTATTCCCTTAAAATCAGGAATTACAGGAATCTTGAACGAAACGTTACAGAGACGTTTCATGTAAGCTGTATTGCTGACAGATGGACCCGGATTATGCTGTATTGAACGTCAACGCTTCCTAATTGAATTACATAAGTTTATTGATCGGTCAAGGGCTTTTGTATGTGATAAAGCCTCTATGAAGAAATCTCTTCCAATTCAAAGAATACTAAGATTTTGTGTAAGGGTGCCTTGTCTCTTAACATCTGCTTGCAGTCATTGGTGAGAATCTAATATGAATGTTTCATATCTCAAGAGCTGGACTGTTCCGCTCCTGGCTGTTTAGTTGTGATGAACGATCCTCCCTTTGCTCCTGGCTAGCAGATCCTGCCTGCAATGTAACTTTTTTTTTTTTTTTTTAATTTGTCCTCATTCCACCAAAAGCAGTGCAAATAAACTTTCTCAGCCCATTCCGTCCTGGGCGCCCGGGGCTGACGTTCTTGCATTAGCCTGGGCTGACCCGCCCTGCCCCTTTATTCCGAGGCCTGGTGTAATCCTAGGACTGAGCAGGGCCTTAGACCAGCCTCATTTCTCTTCCCCATTCTAACAAAGGATCCCACACCGTGCGATTTACATTTTGTGCCAATCCAGATTCTAGACTTGCAATACTCAATGCCGCCCATAGCCAGCTTTCATACAGAGGTAGGCTAGCGTCCTTCCATAACTTACATATCTCTCTGCGCGCAATTAAGATAATACTAAGAAATAACGCCACTTGTGTCCCCCTTAATAAACCCACAAGGTCCATGTCCATCCCAAAGAAAACTCTAGCTATATTCAAGCTCGATTGCACCTTAAAAATGCCCTCCAAAGCCTTCTCCACCGTAGACCAAAAAGGACCCAGAATAGAGCAGTCCTAGAAAACATGTATATCGTCTGCTTCAACTAATCCACATCTAGAACACGATGGGGGCGGGTTCACAAACTTCGCAATCTTTTTTGGCGTGTAATAAAGCCTGTTAATGGTAAGAAAATGATTTTTCTTCAGGGAGGCTGATCTGACATACTTGTACAAGATATAAAGAGATGTATCATAGAGAGCAACTGATGCATCTTCCAGCCTAGAGGAATTCCAGATTTGATACATTGGGGGGCCTCCAATTCCTCCTCCAGCATTTTTCCATACCAGAATCCCACTTCCTTCTTCCTGGGACTAGGGGATTGGAGAGCAGACTAGATATCCCAGTTCCCACCTATGTTCTATCTCTCAGCGGTAAACAAGGAACAAATCTGTATTTATTTAAATCTAGAGAAGGAGTCCTCGATCTTCAATCTCAAAACCTCCCATGGTAGAACCCCCTCTAATGTTACTATATCTGACCATATTATTATCCCTGCTCTCCTTATAGGGAGAGAGAGAGACTATCGTCAAAACATGGCGGCAAACCTGGGGAGTCCCAAATTGGGGCGAGGTCTGAATAATACTTTATGCCCCATCTCCCCTTAATTCTAGACCCTACTGAAAGTGTATTTTTCAATACCTTTAGACGCACCTTTTTGTAATATTTTGGCGCACCAAATTTATAAAGAAAACCAGGACCGCCCCCCTCTTGTTCCACCATTATGTTCAGTAACCGCCCCCAGTTGGAATCATCGGGGCTAGTAAGGAGGCATCGAATATTTTTCAGCTGAAAAGAAAAAGCATACCAGAGGATGTCAGGAAGCGCAAGCCCTCCCTTAATCAGTTTTCTTTTCAGCTTTTTCCAGGAGATCCTGGAGTTTTTATTCGCCCAGATGAAGCTGCCTATTTTCCCCTGAATTTCAGCCAGAACTTTATACGGAAAGGTCAGTGGGATCATATTAAACCGATATGTCAGTTTCGGCAAAATTACCACTTTGACCAAATTGACACGGCCATAAATTGTGAGCTGAAGATTCTGCAATCTCAGCAGAAGGTGATCAATATCCTTAGCCACCTTCTTTGTTAGTCTGTGCTGTAGTGTTAAGGTCCTGTGTTCTACCCAGATACCTAAACTGGCTGCTTCGAGCTCCCTCCCAGTTATCTACCCCCCAGCACATTATTTCAGTTTTAAGGTTATTGCTCATGTACCCAGAGTATTGGCCAAAATCTGTCATTATCTCTTCCACTCTAGGAAAAACCTCAGCCGGATTGCTAGTATAGATTAGCAAATCATCAACATATTATGCCAACTTACAACTTAAGTCTCCAACGCTTAAGGGTGTGACCCGATCATCCAACCGCAGGGCCTGTGTCAAAGGCTCAATATAGAGATCGAATAGGAGGGGCGAGATGGGACACCCATGCCTAGTTCCTCTCCTTACGCTAAAGCGTGATGTGAAAAGGCCATTTAATAATATTGCAGCGGATGCGCCCTCGTAACATCCCCTCAGTGTCTGGATGAAGGTTGCACCAAAGCCCATCGTGCTCAATACATCCCACAGGAAGCCCCAGTTGACACGGTCGAAAGCCTTCGCTGCATCATAAGCAGCTACTGCCAAGGGTTCCGACCGTGCCTCCGCTAGATCTATGCTTCCAATCAGCTGAAGAGTCAAGTCATGAATATATCTTCCGGGCACAAAACCTTTTTGATCGGAATGAATAAGTTTCGGATTCAACCTAGCCAGTCTCCCTGCCAAAACACTTATAAAGATCTTATAATCCGCATTTAGCAGGGAGATGGGCCTAAAGGAATCTGCCTTAAGGGGGTCCTTTCCCGGTTTTAATATAAGCACAATTGTGGACTCCTTCCACGAGGGAGGTTCCCTGCCCGCAGGGCTGTAAACACAATTAAACAATTCACAAAGCCTTGGCGCCAAAGCGTCCTGTAGTACTTTATACAGCTCTCCAGGGAGAGCATCAGGACCAGCCGCTTTGTTGTTCTTTATGTTGTTAATATAAGATCCAATTTCTTCCTCCGTGAAGGGACTATTAAGGATATCTCGGCCTTCATCCGTTAATCTGGGCAGAGCCTTGCTCTCCAGCCGCCGTAGGGTGTTACCCGAGTCTGGCGAGGACTCCTCCTCATCATATAATTCCGAAAACAGGGAAAGCAAATGCTTTTCCATATCCTCCTGATGACATGATATAGTTCCCTGATCGTCAATAATTAGCCTATTTATGTTATTCCTAACCTGATCCGCCCTAATCTTACTAGCCAAGATTGCCCTGGCTTTTTCTCCATATTCGTAGTTCTCCATAGCGTGTACAGCCCATTGTGCCTTAACTTTTAAATCCAACAACCCGCAATATTCCAGCCGGAGGTGTTCTAAGTCAGCTAAAACCTGTGGTAGATTATCTATATGGACGCTGTGTCTTTTATTCTCTAACAAGGAGGTTTTTAAATTTCAAAGCCTCCTCCTTATTACTGGAGCTAGTGAGGCTGTGGATCTGGCCTCTAACATGAGCCTAATACGCATCTGTAACGACCGGATTCTCAGACCAAGCAGCCTACCAACCGTAGCTAACCCAGTCGTCCCGTAACAACACTCTTCTCAGGCCACTATATACACGATATCTAGAATATTCACCTGAGAAGGTGAAAAAGGGCTATTTATAAGCCTATACGGTCAAACATACCACTAACATCTAATGGATTCCATATCTTGTCCTATAATTACCTCATCTTATATTCTTAAACGTCACCCGACGATATCTTTAACGTCACCCGACGATATCTTTAACGTCACCCGACGATCTACCCTGATGGGGATTCACCTTTAAAAGTTATTTCCCAAATGAAGTTCACACTCCCCCCCCCCCCCCCCCCATCATCAGTTACCTTGTCAGAAGGGCATATCCCATCCTTCTGTATGTCAGCACCTGGTTAAAAGGAAAGGTCAATCTCATTCATAAAAACAGCATTCAAAGATATTTATCATTAAATCTTTATTCTACAATTAAGCATGACGGAATGAGCAAAAGAAACATGAGTTCAGTTAGTCGCTACCTATAACCTAAAAGGGGGGGTAATAATGAATGATTGGATATATTCTACACTAAGCTCAGAACGCCTCACCTTAGACGTGTGTCTTTCCATCTCCGCAGCGGAGCTGATCCCTCTCTCTCTTGCTTTGTCTTCAATAAGCTCGGGACTCTGCTCTCCCTCTATGGCTCACAAATACACGTCTGCACCTCTACGCTTCAGCTACGCTGCCATGGTTCCGGAATACTTGAACCCTCTTCTGGACTCAGTCTCTGCCACTCCTGTATGATGTCACTACAGGACCCTTAGTCACTTTCCTTCTTCGTTTCTGGATTTCAATTAGCTGATGGTATCAGTCTCTCTGCACCAGCCTTCGGACCAACTTCTTCTGTCTACTCCACACGTTACTTTCTCTCATCTCTCACTGCTCGCTCCTTATAATATAGAGCTCTCTTTCTCTATGGAAAATTCCGGTATTAGGCCGACTCCCACCAAATTCCTGTACCAGTCCCCGGCTCCCTTCGCCTTCCACAGTGGTCACCTGCGTATTGCGTCCAGAGCCGGGGAGACAAACACATTCCTTTGATAAGGGCCAGTCTTGACCAGTTCCTCACTAGCGAATAACAGGCTAAATTCTAAACACTAACTTTACCCTGCAAGCGCCTCGGACAGTCGTGGCAGAATTACAAAATGGCTTCTCTCTAGCTTTCGGGCCTGTAGGCCCAAGATAACGGAAAAAGGCACTAAACCCTGTCAAAGCGCATAGTTAAGCCCTACAAATGAACGCAAATGCAACTAGGACTGAGATGGTGGTGGATTATAGTCACCACCAGTCTGAAAATAGACTAAAATTACCCTGTCGCTACAGCATCCCAAACTAACTTGATTGGAGCGGAACCAGTGTTATCTAAAAGATAGTTGTTAGTTGCTGTAATGACCGCGGCGACTATGTCCTGATTGTGGAGTACGGCCCTTTTTAGAGTCCATCTGGGTATAGGAATTCGTCTTATGCTCCTAATCAGAGATGTGAACATAATAGGAGCATGGTCTGAAAGAATGCTAGGGAGTATTTGTATATCATGCAGGGCCTCTAGACCCAACCTATCTACTAAGACATAGTCTAATCTTGAGGCATGCCCATGTTTTTAGCTGAAATGCGTAAAGCTGGGTGCCGCCTCCCCCTTGATTATCCATAGGTCAATAAGACCCACCTCATGCATCATATTGACCATAGCTCGTCTGGAACGTGGGGTGGCGACATGCTGACTATAATTAGATCGATCCTGTCAAGGATCAAGAAGAACATTAAAGTCCCCCCCCCCCCCCCCCCCCCCCCCCCCCCTTATAATCACGGGAGAAGTGACCCCTGTCACGTTGGACTGGACTGGAAGTAGCCAGGTAGGATCATCTATATTTGGACCGTAATAGGAAACTAAAGTCTGTTCACTACCACTGAAATCAGCTTGCGCCAAAACCCATCTCCCGGACTGGTCTTTTAATACTGACTTTATAGACCCCCCCCTAATCCCGGCCTTAATCAAAATTGCGTCACCCTTGTTTACCCCAGTCTGCCCAGAGCAACAGAATGAACCTATCCATCTTAGTTTTCCAAAAATCTCTTTACTTTCAGTAGAGCTTAGGTGCATTTCCTGAAGGAAGATAACTTTGGCCAAAGATTGTTCCAAGAAACTCATTATCAATCTCCTCCTCCTAGGACACCGAAGCTCATTCACATTCCACGAAATGAAAGGTATCTTATTATGGGCCATTGATGGTCTCCATCCTTCCCTCCTTGGCCAACCAACCAAACACCCGTCTACTCATCGGGAAATTCCTAAAGATTGTGATCAAATGAGGACTCATTTTTTTTCTTTTCTCCCCTTGCTCCCACCTGTGCTTCCCTTCTTCCCCCTACCCGCCCCACCCTCCTTGGGGAGCCCTCCCTTTCTTCATGGGCATACGCCCTTAGACGGGTACCCCCCCCATGTATGATTGAATGTAATACATTGTTAATTTCACACTGAAATTGCCTGATCGCAGTGATCATTACTACCTCCCAAGTGAGCCTACATTCTAAGTAAATGAATCCAACTAAGAAAAACCACAATTTGGCAGAAATATTAAACCCTCCTTTTCATATTGGCTGCTACTACATCAGAGTCTGCTGCCCAATCTATTATGCAACCTCTCCGCCACCCCCTTTACTACCTGCCCTACTCTTTTCGATGAGGCTATCTGCCTCATCAGTCTGACGTATGTTGTACATGTGGTTATTCCACATTATGCGGAGTGATGCAGGGAATTTAATCTGGGCACGGGCTCCTAATGGATTAAATATTGCAAGTTTCTTGCCCATCTCTCATTGCTTAGTAGCGGTTGTATGTGAGATGTCCGAACGGATTGTAAAGGAGAACGAACTGGAAAAGGAAGTTGACTTTATGGCACCGGTTTTTAATGCCATGGACAAAATCCTTTCTTTGGTAGAGTTTGTCAGAAAGTTCAGCAGGATCTTCCTGGGTTGCTCTCTCCCTGGATTCTGCCTATATGTGTCCCGGTGAGCCCTCTGGATGTCGGCTAGTAGGTCTAAGTCAACATCAGTGGAATCCTTCAGGATAGTAGTTTAACGAAATGCCTTGATATCGCCTATTTCAACATCCTCAGGAACATTCAGGAATTGTAAATTATTCTTCCTAGCACGGTTTTCTAGCCCCTCGATATCCTCTTTCATTTCCCGATTTTGCTGCACCAGCTTGTCCATAGCGACTGTAGTGGCGCTTAGTACTGCCTGCAATGTAACTAGATATAACATGCCATAGACAGCTGTAAAAGGTCAGCGTACCGATGTAGAAGATCAAAATCCAGAATTCCTGAACCACCTCATAGTGAATGGGTTTAGTGCAGATTTTTCAGGCATTTAGTGAACACACTACAAAGATTTCATACCAAAAGGTCTGATAATCGGTAAAGTCCACTAAGAAGCCGAAAAATTCCAGTGTGTGATAACTGATATATAGAAAGCAATAGCCTGAATGCATAAAGTTAGCAGGAAATTCACAAAGTGCTTTCCTTGGCCTTCTTATTTCCTTACTCCATGACAAATCACTCTGAGATATACTTTCCTCTTTTGCATTAGAGTACCAACTTTATGCTAATGACAGATCCTTTTCTCATTTCTCAATTTTTCTTTCTTTCACCAATTCATCAGTCGTAGGTGTCATATTGTTTCACTCCTGCCTACCACTGGATGGACTTGTACCTTCTTATGATAAGCTTTGCTAAAAGAGAGGTCCTGCGCTTTCCCTTCTAGCCCGTACTTATCTCAGACTTCAGTCAATTTTCTCTTGCTAAAATAAACTTCACCATCCTGCCAAAAATCTTGGGATTTTGCAAAAAAATGGAATCCCTTTTATAATTTTTTTATTTTGGTCAGTTTGACCATAAAAGTACCTTTACAAAATATTCTGAAATATTAAAACGTGATATAAGGTGTTCTACTAAAGGAGTGTACTAATTAAAGTTGTAGCTCAAGAAATAATTAACAAAGTGGCTTGACTAATTACTATCCAAGGATTACATAAGAAATGCCCGATGTCAAAAACACATTGGTGGATCTATATACCCACTCATGGGTTATTCCAATTCTTCATTATCTGTATTTATTAATATCCAGCATCCAGTTGATACATGGCTAAACAAAACAGCAATAGGTTAGATCAACACATGGTGTGAAATATTGTTATGGTAAATTGATACCACCAAGGAAAATCTTCAGTACGTGTAAGTTAGAGGACCATATTTGTAACAATAAAAAGTTATACAAATAATATTGCTAAAGAACCAGAACCAATCCCTGATGAAATGTTAATGTACTCCTAAGAACATCTTCTCTTAAAACCACTTGCAACCAGTACGGCCATAGCAGTATAATATATTCAAGATCTGCCCACAGATAGTACCTGCTGCTATAACTCATCAGTTCCCTGGTACTTTAACTACACAAGCTGGACTGCTACAAGAGTCTGCTCACAGATTTGGCCTTATGCTAATTTGCTCTACTTGACAAAGTCTTAAACCTCAATGGTGAAGAGGTGAGTATGCCTGGGAGATTATGTAGGGTTCGTATAACAATCTGGTTCTCCGCTCAGAGCAAAGCCATGTACAAACGACTTAGGCTTGAATCTAATGCAGTAAATGGCAGTGCTCCCAACTGCCTGTCAATCGCTATGTCTCACCATACTCTAATCTGGAACATAAAAATGAGAAGCTTCAATCTGCTAGCAGTACCAGGCCGCACTCTGCTCCTTCCAAGTTCGATCACCTCACTTTCACTTTACTTTTAAATGCAGCAGTGAACAGAAAAGATAAAAAAAAGCCTGCAATAGGAAGTCAGGAGTTAGTCCCTATAGAATCTCTTATCAGAGAGATGGGTCTATACATACATTGAAGTTTACAATCACTAGCTTTCAGGTTAGACACCTGTCTCTGCTAAATAGAGGGTCAACAGAAGTGGATGCATGGGTTGCTGTTCCTGGACCGTCCCCATCTGCCGGCTCTGGTATGAGAACTATCTAATCTTTAATAATGTCTAGCAGGCGACATGTCCCAGTCTTACCCGGGTCCACTGGACTCGCGTCTCGGGTCATCGGCTCCACCACATCAGGGTGGCGCGGTCCGTGCTCTCAGCCCCCCAACATCTGCTATTATTATATGTTTGAGTCTGTCCTGTGGATGTTACTCCTATTTCTCCCATAGAATAAATGTTCTACTACCCCCCAAAAAGCTAATCTTTTCCTTGGTCCACCAGGTGTCTGTATTGCACTTTTGGAATGAATGATTCTCAGTACGGAACCTATTTGTGTGGAGTTCAGGATGGTTTTCGGTAGTCTTGCTTGTGTTGTCCAAGGCTTCAGAGTTCTATGCACCTTTCCTTTCCCACTCTTTACATGGTGCCTCTTTTGCAGGTCGTGTTGGTCAAGCTGTCGCACTCCGTGCAAAGGTCTTTGGCTTCAATGTGATCTTCTATGACCCATACCTTCCGGATGGCGTCGAACGCTCGCTGGGACTTCAGAGGATGGGGACACTGCAGGACCTCTTGGTGCATAGTGATTGCATTACCCTTCACTGCAGCCTGAATGAGCACAACCATCACCTCATCAATGACTTCACTATGAAGCAGGTGATTGATCTAGCACTGCTAAATGCTTTATGTGTACGACTAATGATGCCACTTGTGTCTTTAGAATGCCTCTGTACCTGCTGTCCTTCTCCATATAAATATTACCTACCTGTCTGATCAATGCTTGCTGCTTAGTGCATCTTTCCTAAGTGTGCCTCTCCTCAGCATCCTCCCATCAACAGTCCTCTTACATGATGCTTCTTCCCTCTGTGTACCTCTTGCTTGATGAGTTTTCCTCTGCATGTCTCCTCTTTGCTGTCACTTCCCGTTTGCTCAGCTGACTGCTTCAACATGCTCAGCCCTACCCCATTCCTCTTCCACAAGCTGCCCCTTCCCTTGGCAGGGTTTGTAGCTCAGACTCCCTCTTCCTCTTAAGCCTTTCATTTCACTCCCCACCCTGCATACCTCTGGGGTCTGTCCCCTTCCATTGTTATGCTTTTTCTTTTGCTACTCTTCCTGTCTCGGCCCTCCTACTTGACACACCTTCCTCAAGCAAGCTTTTGTCACAGTGGCTGCTCCTCGAGGTGTCTTATGCTGGCATATAGATTCTCATAGATGCCTTACCTGAATAAGTGTTCCTTCCTCTCAGATGCGCCAAGGCTGTTTCCTGGTAAACACAGCACGTGGAGGGCTGGTGGACGAGAAGGCTTTGGCACAGGCTTTGAAGGAAGGGCGGATTCGGGGTGCTGCTCTAGATGTGCATGAATCGGAACCATTCAGGTAAGAGTTGTTTTTACACAGACCAATTGGGAGAGTTTCATGTTTGCTGGTGGAGCAAAAGTCGACAGGCATGTTGGATCCCAAGATATGGTGAAGGAACAAGAATATGTGGATTGGGGAGGGATGATCTAGGTTCAGACAAGATAAAGGACAATAAAGAACCTCTCAGCATAGACTCTGCATTATGTTTCCTGAGATGGAAGATCTAAGTGAATCTCAAGCAAAACACAAAATTAGTAACTTGAAAGATGCAACCATGAGAAGATGTTGGTATGAATACCATTTTGCATGATTGTCTAGCTCAGCTGTTTAGTCAGTATCTTTTAGTGCTTCATTATGTACACGGACATCATTTATGGCAAATTCCTCCCCTTTAAGTTCAGGTGTTTGGTGCTGTGCACCTCCGTTTAAAAGATTCAAGTGTTCCCTTTTCCGCTGGTAAAACGGTGCACTAAGTAGATGTAACTAGCTGGCTCAGTATATGGTATGCCATTAGATGGTTCTACTATGCACAAAGTCCAGAGATTCCTCCAAGTGTACAGGCATCAGTATAAACCCAAAGTGCTCTATTTGTGGTAGTGTGGGTGAGTAGTCATAGGCCTAACACAGAGGAGTTTAAGACCCGACACACGGCTCAAAAAGGAGATTCACGCCAATTTTCAGTTTTATTTTAAGATCAAGATATACGTTCTATGGTAAGTGCGTTTTTCATAAGTAAGACTTTTCACTTTAAAAAGTCGAAACATAGTGCAATTTTTCAGTTCAGCAATGTTAATCTATGGGAGGAAAACAAGAATGTGGTTTTGCAGTTAAGTATACCACTTACAGTTCCAGTCTTCGGGGTTTCAGGTCAACACCAGTCAAGGTTCAAATGGGCACGAAGCTGCAGCACAGGGGTGGCTGGGTGCAGAGGTCAAATTCAGGATTGGGTGCCCAATGTTAACCACTGGGGACCGTGGGTGATTGAAGACTCACTGCCCACAGATGAGTAAAGCGGTGTCTGGTGTCTATCTCCTTTAAGTGAAGTACAGGAGGGGGGAGGGGGGGCACAAGGCTGCTCCAAACTTGCATCCTCAGGGGCAACCAGGTGCAGAGTGCCAACATCGCGTCGGGCGCCCAATGTAATCCAAAGGGGGAGATCTGTTTTAAACCAAGACTGCAGGCATCGGTCAGGAGGCAAGGTGAAAAAAACCCACAGCTGCCCAGGTAAGTAGACATGTTAGGGGATGTAGGGACACAGTTGGTCAAGCTCCCCAAAGCCCAGGGGCTTTGGGTGTAGGCATGTCCTTGGCCGTCGCAAATCAGTTTACCGAGCAGGTTGCCGTTGGAGGGAGTCTTAGAATTGTGGCTGCAAGGGTCAACCTACGGTGGACTCTGGCTCAGAACTGCTGGGAAACATTTGCTGGACTGGTGGTCCACTTGGACTCTGGTCGTGGGCGTCTGGAGCAGCGGTTTATCCGGTGGGCGGACTAGCGGTTCCTCAGGCAGAGTTTTTTTTCTTCTTTGGAGTTTTTCTTCTGGAGAGGTTCGCTGTCCATGGGAGATTTGGAGTCTTTATAGAAGGCAGGCAGTCATCCCAGGGTTTTGGAGGTTGCTGGGCCTGCAGGACGAGTCGTCTTTTTGTAGCAGAGGCGAAAGGCAGCAGGCAGGCTGGCAGGGCTGGGGTATAGTCAGTCACTGACTGGTCTTTCTTCTCTTGTGCTGGGCAGCTCTTTGTTGTTCGGGCTTCCTAGGTTGTTTTAGATCTGATTTCAGGGTCTGGGGGAGCCATCTAAATTCTAGATTCAGGAGCTTTACAGCGGAGTAACCGGTAGGGACCAATGGATTTCTTACCTGGGGTGTCTACACCCACTATTAAGTCGCCCTCCTATGGTGGGGGCATAGCCCTAGTCCTGATTGGATAAGTCCCACCCTCTTCAAGATGGTGGACACTGACAAATGTGCTATACTTCAACTCCACCTGAGGGGTGGGTGGAGTTGGGGGAGGGGGGGGGGATACACCTCCTATTCTTACTAAGTTTTCCTGCCGTTCTCCCACCTAAAAGTGGGGGTTTGAACCGGGGGCTGCCATCTGATGCTAGCAGCAGAGGGTGGGTCTGCATTACAAAAGCGGCAGGCCTTTGAAACTTTCCTCTCGAGCCTTGTGCCCATCCTGAGGGAGGATGTGTGACACCTCCGCCCATGATGTGCTTTGCTTCTGGCCAGTGAGCAGAGGCTCTCGACCCAGGGGTCCAGAACCATGTCTGGTGGTGGCAGGCTTACTAACCACACCAGGGTTGGTAGCCTTTCAGGGGACACCTCTTAGATGCCCTCGGAGTACATGGTCTAATAAATCCAGCACTTGCATCAGTGTGGATTTATTAAGAGTCGTCGTTCAATACAAACATTACTGGGTTCAGAGAAGCCATCATGGTGCTTTGGAACTTGAGTTTCCAGCCCATGTACTCTCTCTCTATGGCTTCCCTGGCACTTGCACATCTAAGAATAGAATAAAATATTTTAGGGGCGTATCTGCTCATACAGATATGCCCACACCTGTGATATATTGCACCCTGCCTTAGGCCTTGTAAGACCTGCTAGCGGATTGACTTACCTATACCTTAGGCAGTTCTGGTTGCCATGGCACGCAGGCAGTGTGCCATATCGAGTTTGTTTTTCGCTGCACCAAGGCATGCAATTTACAGTGGCTGGGGCTTGGCCTTGCTGAGGGATCCCTATGGGACCCTCTTCAGTTCCCATTCCCTAGGTACTAAATATACTATTTATGAGGGACTTACAGGGGGGCTGAAGTTACCAATTGTGGTACAGTTTTAGGGAAGAAGTACTGGCACAGCAAACCTGGTTGGGTGGAACCCTGTGCACTACAATCAAAACATAATTTTTCAGGCAAAAATTGGGGGGCTAACCACGTCAAAAGGGATAACACCTTCTGCGTGTACTTGCTCCAGTCAATGTGGAAAGGAGAGGAAAATGGTACTTCTCTTTCCAATCTGGTATTGTTGAAAGGCTGTGAAAACTCTTCTTAGGCCAGAGATAGTCAGCCATCCACTGGATCAGAGACTGGCCACCATTATAGTCCTACCAAAGGAGGGCTAGCCTCCAGATGATTGTGCCTTGTGATTGCCCATATTGTTGAATGCTAAGGTCAAAATACTCTCAAAGTTTGGAAACCTTTTGTGCCCAGCAGCCCAACTGGGTGTAGATTTTTTAATAGTCTTTGATGTACTTGGATGCTAAATATGCACCATTCTAATTAAAGTTAAGTTAAAACACACATTCTGGTTGCTGCCAAAGACTAAACTGCTTTTAGTATATCTGAGGAAAATCACAATATCTAGTGTAGTAGGAATTGTGTCTCTTGCCTAGCACACAGCTCTTCCAAAAAGTAATTGGACTCCATGGGTAAATTCTCAGTCTCCTGCGCACAATGGAACACAATCTTCGCAACACCATTGTTTGAAGGCTTCAAAAGCTCTGGAGTTATTACTTTAATGCTCAAAGGTGGTTTCAACAAACCACGTCAGCATTTTGTGGGCTCTACCCAGGGATTGGGAAGGCATATGCTATAAGCAACTTTTCATTCTCAGCTGGGGCTCATTAAGAAATCTGAGTTTCCAGACTTCTGACTTGCTGCTATGGGTGTGAACTGGAGCAATGAATAATTACAGGCTGGTTAAAGACCTTATTTTCGTGAATGCTTCTGGACCGCTCTCCCTCCCACTCGCTACAGTATGGGCAATACACACTACTTGGACTCGCCTGCCATTATTATTAAGGTTAGGAAGAGTTCCTTATGGTTAACGAAAGTTGTCCAGAGTTACTAACCAATATCACCACAGTGGTGATCACCTCGTGGAGGATTACAAATTGTGCCTACCTGAGCACACCAGGCATGGTTAACAAAAGTAATGTTATAAAGTTCTTTTTTTCCTATAAGGTGCCTCCACATAAATAATATTAGAGCCACTGTGATGGTCAGAGTGGCTCAGTGAGGCAAAGAATAACCACAGTTCACAGAGAATGGCCAGTATTATACCAGAGTTGGACATCATTATGGCCACAAATGTGCCTATGCTGCTCAAAATATTTCACACCAAATGCCACCATTGTTACTAGATTCCTGGGATTATCGCTATTCATACCCACTGCCTTCTGAAAATAACCAAACAGAAGGCATGCTTGTGCATACATATGCATGCGACAACACTCCAAAACCACCTTCTACAGCAGGAGTGACATTTACTTGCCTCTGTTCAAACCCACACTGGCCACTGCTTGTCTGAGCTACTGAAACTTACCCTCACTTGACTTCCATATCCTTCTCTTAGTTGTGCAGCCCCTCACTTGGACCTATCTACTGTGACTGCATTCCTCATCCGTTGGTTGCTCGCTGGCAGCTGGTGTACTACTAGTACCTTATTGACTACTACTGGAGTATAGGTGCTCTACAGGTTGGTGTACCTGCAGGTGAGGGACACATTCTGAATTTTATTCAAACAGGTAACATAATTCAGATGTGTAAAACAAAATGAGTATGTAATACCCCATTTACTCCATCCTGCTGTATCTTGATGAAAATGAAGGAGTGTTTAAGGGGCCTTTCCAAACCTTCCTTTATCTGACAGCGGTTATACAGGACACCCAAAACGACCGCTAGATTGGTCAGGTCCAGGCCCATGCCATTTCTTCTAATTTGAAACACATGTTTGCAGTCCCAGGAAGCTGAATGGAGGGTGTGGGGGCAAGAAGTGGTCCTTTAGATATATGATCCTCTTCCTAAATCCAATTTAGTTACCCTCCCAGTTCTCTTGCCTCCGGAATCCAAAGCTCCCAAAACCTTAGATCTGTCTTGCTTCTGTTCCAAGGACTTTTTCTTTGGGGATATGGGAACAGGTTTAGAGCCACCCCTTCCCATCTGTTCTGATGGCAGGTTTACAGTTCACTATCGAGATATGATTTATTATCCATGGTGGCATTCATTATTTACTCTTGGCACCTGAGAGTAAGTTGGACAGGCACTCTGAAGGCTTTGATTTGTAGCTACCACACTAAAGAAAAGTTTGTTCATTACATGTTTCCATCTTGTGAAACCATATTGTGCTAAGACTATCTTAAGGCAGTGGACAAGGTCACTCATAAGGTATATAATTGCTTATATGCACTTATGTTTAATCCTATAGTTGTTTAGATGCCTGTAGGGAATTGGCTTGTGAATAAGGAGATCTCTGAGCAATTGATCTTGGGTATGAGTTTTATTGAACTCTGTTTAAAGAACAGTTAACTGAAATCCTCCAGTCTCTTCTTGTCACTGGACCGACGTCGTGGGTATGTCTCCTTGGACTGCAGTTCGGGTGGTGCCTCGGGAAAATAAAACACAGAAGCCGGAGGAAACAAGAGTCAGTGGCCGTTTTTTGGCCTTATAGTAATAACACAGGAGGGCAGTGTTGGGGATATTTCCACCTTGAGCAAAAACAGTCACCAGTGATCAGTAATTTCCTATTTACAGAGGAAATTATCCAAACTAAGCTTAAACGGTGTTTGAGGCCCGCCTCCTGCCTAATCCCCTCAAACGCTCTCGTACCTGGGAAAGCCACGCTCCTCCTGGAACGTGGCTGGCTTCCGCGTGGGGTCTTTGTGGGCTCTTCTCTCCTCGTCCTGTCACATCTGGATCCACGGATCTCTCTTCGGGAGTCAGTTCTAGTTTTCCTTGTGGTCTGGACTGTGGTTTCCCGGCGAAAGGCTTGGCGTTTTCTCTCGCTTCCTTGGACCCACCCTGCTTGTTGACGATACGGGTTTTGACGTCTTTGTCAACTGACAGGCAGGGCTTACTGGTTGGAGGTCCCACGTGACGTAGTCAATGGAGGTCGAGCTGGATTCCTGGAACATCGCTTCCTTAAAGGGTCCATCGCTGTACTTGGTGTTCACGGATAGAGCAGTGTGTGAATGAAACTGCTGCAAAAAAAGAGGTGAAAGCATGAGGAGGTAAGTTGTCATCGTCCGGGTAATTAAGGTGCATGTTCAGGGGGGATCCCTCCACTCTGTGACAATGCCCTTTTGTGAGAAAGTGCCATCTTTCTTGCATTGGTATGCCCCCACTGTTTGCTGAACTGCTGATGTGCTTTGACTGAGTGTGCCCTGGGCTCCTGCCAACCAGGTACCCAGGGCCTGTGTTCCTTCCCTAAAGCTGTGGTGAAACAAAACCCAATTGGCATCTCTGGCCACATATCAGCCCCTAGTAAATGGTACCCTAGGTACTCGGGCATGGTGACCAGAGAAGACCCCTAAGGGCTGCAGCACTTATTGTGCCACCCTTATGGGCCCTGTACCCTGACACCCACACATTGCCTTTGCAGGCTGAGAGTATAAGTACAGAACTAAACCGAGTCGACGTGGCACACATCCCTGTGTGCTATGCCCACAAACCCCAGTGCCCTGGCATACATCAGTCCCCCCTCTGGCTGGGTGCCCTATGCCAGTGGTGTGGGCACAGCTGCATGAGCCCTGTGACACTACAGTACCCAGGGCCATTCTTGGGCACTGTAAGTGCAGTGCTGTCATTTAAGAGTATATGGTGCTTGGAGGTAGTCATTACGAACTCCACAGCACCATGATGGCTTCACTGAAGTCTGAGAAGTTTGGTATCAAACTGCTCATCACATTAAACCCGCACTGATGGCAGTGTGAGGTTTAATGTACAATGCACCAGAGGGCATCTTGGAAATGCCCCCTGAAACCTAACCTACAATCCATGTCTGGACTTAGTGGCTGCCCAGGCTGCCACACAGCAGACCTGTTGCTGGACCCCTGGGTGGAGAGCCCCTTGCTCTCCTGGGCCTGCAACAATGCACATCCTGGGCGAGGTGCTAGGTCTCCTCCCCCGGGATGGGCAGGGGGAAGCTTCAACCCGGCGACTCCGGCGGACAGCAACCTTGGGACACCCGGTAACCCGCCTGCCTTGACCCTCTTAATGACTGGGACTCCCATAAGCAGAGGCTCTGCTTCAACAACCAACCCCTGATGCCAGCCAGGAAGTTCATGACCTGCCCACTCTGCACCCGCTGAGCCTGGCCCGTGCCCGAATGAACCAAGACCATGAGGACGCCCCCCCCCCCCGGGACTGGGACCCGAAGTCCAGTGCCCAAAGACCCTCCTAGACGAACCAGATTAAGCCTGCAGCCTCAGAACCAGAGACCCCTACAACCGCGACCAGCTGAGGGTAAGATTTATGACACCCAAAGACACCCCGGCGCCCTGCGGCTCCCTGTGCCTCCCTTTGGGGTACCTACCTCTTCTCCAGGATCCCAACTTACCTCTCGAAGTGGTGGTTGCACCTGAAGAATCACCGTCCCAGAGTCTGCAGCCTTTGTTCCCTTTTTACCTTTACCATTGAATAACATTGAGCGTCCGACGGCTCAAAAGCACCCTGCACCTAGCCGCCAGAGTGCCTCTGGCAGTGCAACCTTTGCCCTATCCTACTTCCCCATTTTCCCTTAACAAGTGACCAGGAGCTCAGCTCCCACAGCAGTGTGGCCTGCTAGCCAGCAGCCACCAACCGAAGGCCCCCTGCCCCTCATTGGCTAACATTGGGCCTAACTACCTCTGCACCCGGCTGCCCCTGTGCCGCTGAGGGTGAACCAACTGTACCTACCTGACCCTGGGGGACCCTTGAGTCTGCCCAGAACCTTAACTTCACCAGCCGAGTACTCACCTCGAAACCGGTAACTCACTTATCTGCCATTGTATAACATTGAATGATTTGACTAAAAAAATTGTGAAGTTTTGAAAACTGAAAATATTCCTATAAAATCAGCCGAGTAACAAATTCCGCAGTACTCACCTGTGATCAGGAGAGAAGCCAGTACTGTATCTTGTAGCCCAGTATTGGACCACAAAAGTTATCCGAACCGGGTTCACCATTAAATTTCACAAATTGACCTCGCACACCAAAAAACTATATGATAGACACAATATTAGTGCTTAATAAACATTTGTATTATAACAAAGATAAAATCCAACTGTCCTCCCAAGAAATTTTTCCCAAGAAATTTTTCAAGTCAATTTTCTTCGTTTTATTCTTTCTTTATTTATTCAAAGACTCGCAGATAAAAATAGCCAACGCGTTTCGTCCGAAACCGGACTTCTTCAGGGCTTTGCGCAGTGTATTCATAAGTTACACGTCCCATCCGTCCTGGCAGGTGTATGAGCAATAGGTTTTATAATTATATAGTTGGCAGATCTAATAATCATCCATTCGTTTTGGGATCCAGTTGAATTAAGAGAAGAATAAAGTGTGAGCCATAAGTTCGGCGTCGTCGTCGCGTGCGTGTGCGGTCGTCTGGTCTCCCGGTCCACTTATCTGCCATTTGTATAACATAACATTGACTGATTTTGACTAAAAAAAATTGTGAAGTTTTGAAAACTGAAAATATTCCTATAAAATCAGCCGAGTAACGAATTCCGCAGTACTCACCTGTGATCAGGAGAGAAGCCAGTACTGTATCTTGTAGCCCAGTATTGGACCACAAAAGTTATCCGAACCGAGTTCACCATTAACCTGTATTTTCTCCCTAGGAATCGATTGTCTGCTTTTCTATGAAATTTCTTTTAAGTGTCTACTTTTGAAAACTTGAAATTTTCTTTAAAATTCACTCATACTACTGAAACGTAATTACTCACCTGCCTTAAGTAGAGATCCCAGTACTGGACCTAGGAGCCCAGTACTGGATTACAAAAGTAACGAGAACATACTTTACCTGTAACCTGAATTTTCTTCCATTGGATAACGGTGCCAGATTTTCACTGAAAGGTTTGTTAGTGTGAACTTTGGAAATACCTTTTTATTCCTTAAAAATCATTGCTATAACCAAAAAGTTTTTACTAAACTGTTTCCAGCTTAGACCCCAGGACTGAATCTAGGATCCAGTCTTGGACTTGCAAAAGTAACTTGCAAAGTAATTCACTGTGATTGTGTAGAAAAAACGCATTGAGCTCAATGCTAAATTGTGTGTAGAATTGTGTTTCCTATTGCAACCCCTGTCCCTTTTGTGTTTACAAAGTCATTGCCTTTCTGCAAAGCAATAAACTGAGATTACTCATCACTGAGAAGTATATTTTGATACCTGTTGGTTCTAAAAATAAAAATAAATATTTTCCTATAAAAACAATTGGCTTGGAGTTCAGTCCTTGTGTTTGATACCTTTTGCTGATTGAGTGTGTATAACAAATGCTTTACACTGTCCTCTGGTACTGCCTTACTGCTCGACCAAGCTACCACTTTTGAAAGTAAGGTCAGCCCTGACTTTAACCTCTGTTATACCTCTGGGGTTGGTGGCCTCTATACACATTGCGCCTTACTTTGGTCCAGTACATATAGAAACTTTCTCACACCTTTGGCAAATTTGACTGAGGAAGTGGGGACATGGATGCTTTGTGAAACTGCTTCTGAATCTGTCTCCCACCTTGTATATTAGCATTTTTTGGGACAAGACATATATTACTGGCTCAAGACGGTCTTTTGCTATATTAATCTTTCTGGATTCACATGATGTGCGTTATTCCGCCATCTAGAGTTTGGGCCCTGAACTGTATATTTCCGTGTTTTTTTTTTTTTTAATGGTTTTTTTTCCACCATTGGGTATGGGTGCAGTGGTGGTAGCTCCAGGACAAATCTAAAAGTTTTTTGGGGGGGGGGGGGGGGGGGGGGTTTAACAGAAATGGAGAGACCTGAGAAAACTGATGGAACCCCATTGAACACCGAAGATGATCACTGGTTTTACACAGAAGAGTTTGGTGTTTTCAACCCTAGCAGACCGCATGGCTGAAGAAAGCTGGTAGGGCATGGAACACACACTATTCAGGTTCTGCCCTAAATGCCACTGCAAGTTTGCACATAAAAGGCCATCAAGTCTGCACATTGTGTATGATTGGGACTACAAGCTGGAGGGCTGCAGCACCTTAGTAAGAGAAGAACATAAGCGAGCACACTAGGCCATAGCAAGTAGACAGCCTACCTCCAACCCCCAGGCAGGGCGTAGAAGCCCTACAGCGACGGCGATGCTGAAATGGCACAGCTACAAGATTCCAGCATCGAGGCATCCAATGCAGATAAGCCTATTATAGGTCAAAGACGCAGTGGTCAGATACTCTTCAGATCTAAATGCAGAGCTACCACAAGAGGCAAACCCTTGGTACCAGCCTCGGCCCTGAAAGGGCATTGAGAACTCAGGAGGGCTAAGGCATCCCGCGTAGGGTCGACTTCGGCATTGAAAAAGAACACATCAGCGGTCAAAGCAGAGAACAAAGCACTCTGCGTGGAGAGGTGGAACCTCAAGCTGAAATGGAGGCCTTCTTCAAAAGAAAGGGTGAGTTTTACTCCTTAAAGGATACAGGATGTCAGTCTGACCCTTAAAGAAAACACCAATCCAGTTTAAAGCGGTACAACTTGAGGAAAAACTAGTGCCAACACCAGAGCTAGTGAAGGAACATGAGGTCCTTCAAATTCTAAGAGGAGCTTCTTGCTTGAAACGTTACTACCAACACAGCAAAGGAGACCATTTCTCCCAAGTGTGCCTGACCAGGGAAGGGAAGCCTTCAAGGAACCAGCAACGTCCAAGGCTGTCAACCAATGTTTGGTGAAGGACAGGCACCTTACACAGGACCCCTTCTACATACAGGGATTAGTGGTTGCTGATTCCATTATCCTGTCCACATCACACAAACAAGCCAATTCACCTGCATCACTGGGCTCACCACCCTTAAGTAGTGAAACCTTGTGGGCAGGAAGATTCAGCTGTTGGCAGCGGTCTAGTAGAGGTTTGCCAACTTCAACTTCCTCTTGAACCGGTATGCCTAACAGTTGAAGGAGATGGAGTCTCCTGCAACTCATCCCAGAGCAATATCAGAAGAAAGGGAAAGCACTTGTCCGAGAAGGAAAGACTATTGGCAATACCTGCCTGAACTCAGCCCTAAAAGCTAGACACTGTACAGCACCACGATCAGGAGGAACGCCTGGCTGACTGTATCTGGGTTTACGTAGGTGGTGTGTTTTTTTTTTTTTGTTTTTTTTTCGATCGCCAGTGGGCAAGTCCTTGCAGAGAGTGGTGAAACGGCTAAATCCGAGAGGCGAAGGCCACACCAGTTGAAGACTAAACAGTTGCCCGTCCCTTTGCTCAACACTTGTAGGGGGTCAAAATCAGAGATTCCTCAGGGAGTAGCACTTCTGTAGTAGAGGATCTCTGTGTATAGTCATAATCTTGTGAATAGTCCCGCCATGTGATGTGGACCCCGGAGCAATCGAAATAGTCTCTTAAGTTGTCTTCTTCTGCAGTCCGGCATAGACACTTAAGAGAATCAAAGACAAATAATGCAGCTTAAAACTACAAGGCTACATTGGCCAGCACTTCCTCTCAAAATGAAAAAGATAGGCAAATATTACATTTTACACACTTTGTAAAGTTTCACACCTAGAGAAACTCCGCTTCACAAAAATCCTTTGTCATGATAGAGAGGAAGGGTTGGACAGACAAGCCCCATAGGCTGCCATTATGTGTCTGGAAAAGGAATACCGTGCCATTAAGGAACTCTCCAAAGACCCTCGGTATCCCAGGATGCACAGCCAAAGGCCTTTTACTTTCTGTTCTTTTTTCCGGCTCCTGCTAGCAGGACCCTGGAGCATTGAGCTCTACCTTTTTGGGTATATCTTCAATTTTTGGAGCTTTTCCAGTGATTTGAATGTTTCACTCGACGTCTGGGGTCTTCCTCTTCCAGTTGCTGTCTTTTTTTTGACCAGTTTTGCCACCTCTATATTATCGAAATGCCAGCTTTATTCGACAAGTGCCCTGAGTGGTAGGAAGAAGGCTAAATCTGACCCCTACAGAGTGTGCATACTCTGTCTCCCTTCAACTCCTATTTGACTCCTGTGATAACTGTCACTATTTCTCCAGGAGGACCCTGCGTGACAGGGAGAAGATTTGTCTCCAAGGCCTCGAGCAGAGGAGACATCAAGAACCAGGTGGGACTTCTGGGCATGGACGAACTCTGTCATGATCCTCTGCCCGTGCATCGGCGTTTGGGGGGGGGGGCTCCCCATTCAAGAACAGGCACCGGTCCCGGTCGACGTTGATGGCTTCGGCGTCGAGAGGTATGACTACCATCTGTTCCCCGTCGACCCAGGGATCTGGGTCGAAGCGACTTCGGCGTATAGGGGTAAGACGTCGAGACCTCAGACGAGGTGGAGGACCTCACCGTTGTCGACACACCATAGACGCCGTGTTGAGTCCCGAAGAGGCAGGCGCTCGCCGTCGAGGCGACACCGCCGTTCGCCGTCAACGTCGCCTCAAAGGTAGACGTCGGAGAGAAAGATCGGCGGCAAGGCGAAGGCACTCTACGTCGGGGAGTTCGTCGACGTCAAGAAGAGCGACGTCTAAGAGACGTCAAAGAGGTAGACGTCGAGGAGGGTCAAGTTGTCAGCTTCTTGGTCCTCCGGATCAGCGTGATTCTAAAATAGGTCCACCTCCTGATCTATCTAAGCCCGAATGCTATGATAGCCGTGGGCAAGGGAAGGATCAAGTGAGGGAAGATAGGAAGAGTACAGCAGAGAGGGAGATCTGAAACCACAAACAACCAACGTTGGTACTTCTTCCTGGATAATCCTATATTCTTATCTCATCAATTCTAGGTTTGTTCAATACCCAGTGACCCATACAGTATACCTGTAAAGTAAAAGACTGTCACGATAATGTGGAAGATCAGACTCTTCACGAAAATTCATAGGCCCAAAAGGAATGTGAACTTGGCTCCCCAACTGTAATACACAAAACAGCATAACCTCTATCCTGTAGTTCAGTATTAGGGGATCTCTGTGTATAGTCCTAATCTAGTGAAAAGTCCCGCCCATGTGCGTGGACCCCTGAGCAAACAAAAATAAATGCTTAAGTTGTCAAAAAATGCAGATCTGCACCGACACGAGAGGATTTAAAGACCGATAATGCAGCCTATATCCACAGGCTACACTGTCCAGTACTTCAACTAGAAATTCCACCCAAAAAAACACAAACAGCACAGTCTGTCCAGTGTTCTCCACAGAGAAAAACCTTCCCCTACCACCCAAAGCCTCTGGAATGATAGAGAGAAAGGAGTGGACAGACAAGCCCCTTAGGCTGCCATTATGTGTCTCCGAACAGGATACTGTGCCTTTAAGAGAACTTTCCAGAACTCTCTCAGTATCCCAGAATGCACAGCAGGTCCCTCTTACTTTCAGTTCTTTTTTTCGGCTCCTGCAAGCAGGACCCTGGAGCATTGAGCTCTCCCTTTTTAGGGTTTCTTTACAGAATTTTTGCACTTTTAAAGTGTTGTAAGTGCTTCCATTTGAAGTACTTTGGTGGCTTTGTTTGGCAAATGCCCAGAGTGTTCGAGGAAGAAGGCCAACTCGGACCCACACGAGGTGTGCATCATCTGTCTTCCCTAACCTCATGTCCCGGAGGAGTGTGACATTTGCCAGTCCTTTACTAGCAGGACCCCATCAGGCTCCAAGGCCTGGAAGAGAAAAGACTGACGGTACAAGGTGGGTCTGGGCATACTACTTCTGCCCATGCTGAGGCCTCTGGGGGGGCCCCCAGGGGCAGGAAGACCAGCAAACGTCCCTGTTCTCCGCCGGCATCGATAGCACCGACTACGGCGTCGAGAGGGATGACAGCAGTCTGTTCCCCGTCTCCCCGGGGCTCTGGGTCGAGACAGCGTCTACGTTCGGCGTCAAGGGATCTGACTAGGCCGCCGTCGAGGTCGCCATTGACGGTATCATCATCGTTGGCGGCGGCGGCGTCTTCGTTGAGTCATCGACGTCGAGATGCGGTCCGGCTTCGGCGCTTGCCGTCGAGGCAACTTCGCCGTCGGCGAAGGAGGTCGGCGTCAAGGGGATGCTCGGCGTCGAGGGGGTGCTCGGCGTCGAGGGGGTGCTCGGCGTCGAGGGGGTGCTCGGCGTCGAGGGGGTGCTCGGCGTCGAGGGGGTGCTCGGCGTCGAGGGGGTGCTCGGCGTCGAGGGGATGTTCGGCGTCGAGGGGATGTTCGGCGTCGAGGGGATGTTCGGCGTCGAGGGGATGTTCGGCGTCGAGGGGATGTTCGGCGTCGAGGGGATGTTCGGCGTCGAGGGGATGTTCGGCGTCGAGGGGATGTTCGGCGTCGAGGGGATGTTCGGCGTCGAGGGGATGTTCGGCGTCGAGGGGATGTTCGGCGTCGAGGGGATGTTCGGCGTCGAGGGGATGTTCGGCGTCGAGGGGATGTTCGGCGTCGAGGGGATGTTCGGCGTCGAGGGGATGTTCGGCGTCGAGGGGATGTTCGGCGTCGAGGGGATGCTCGGCGTCGAGGGGATGCTCGGCGTCGAGGGGATGCTCGGCGTCGAGGGGATGCTCGGCGTCGAGGGGATGCTCGGCGTCGAGGGGATGCTCGGCGTCTAAGGCGCTCGCCGTCGAGAAGGAGGCGTTCGCCGTCTATGCGACGTTCTTTGACGCCAAAAAAGCGCAGGAGGAGTTCTGGCGCCAGGAGTCAGTCTGGAGGCTCTGTCTCTACATCACCTCCGCCTAAGAAGAAGAGAGTCGCAGGGCTCTGTGTACTCTGAGGTATATACACCTCCTAAGCCGAGGTCGACTTCCCCTCCTCCGCCACAGTCTCCCACTCTGCTTCATCCACCACCTCCTCCTCATTCTCATCCTCTGCTTCCACCTTCTGGACCGCCTGCGGTTCCGCCAAGGTCGGTTTCGCTTCCACGGTATCAGACGCCGCCTAAGGGGACTCCTCAGCCGAGGCTACCGGTCAGACTGCTGTTGCCTACTCCTTTGCGACCTGTGGAGCGTCTGAAGCCGAGGAGATTGCGTTCTCGCTCCGGCCGGAGGGAGAGATCGTGGAGTCTTCATCGGTCGTTGACAAGGTCAAGGCGACTCCAAAGGACGCGCAGCTCAAGATTCCGCAAAAACTCTTCTGGGACCAGGGAC